>NW_024517207.1:458343-1148912 GCF_017590135.1 Pyrgilauda ruficollis | reverse complement strand
CCAGCCTGTGGCTGCAACAACTCCAAAGCTGTTCCTTCTGCTTGGGACAGCCAGGGAACACATCCCCACCATGGATTTCTGACAGGAAAAGCCTCACAGCTCCAGGCTACTTGGCTCCTCCCAAATCCAGGCAGCACTCCAACAGGCTCTAAGGAATAAACAACAGGAAAGACCATCTCAGGGTGCACATCATGAGCTGGGCACCACATTCCTCACTGCAACCAGGCTGTTCCCACATCTCTGTGACAGTTGGGAGCATCCCCATTTCCTCATTCCTCCATTCAGGAGAAAGAAAACAGAGAACTTAAACCCAGTGTGCAATCCCAACAACCCAGGGAAAACCACCTCACTCAGGGAAGAAATGTAATGCCCAGTTTTGGAAAAAAACAAATAGCAGGACTGGAAACATTTCCAGGCATGGAGCCTCCCAGGTGTGGAAATGCAGCTCCCAGGCTTCTTCCCATGGAAGCCCCAAACTTGCCCAGGACTAGGCTCAGGGAGAAAACCCCACCAATTCCACCAGCCTGGCACAGAGCAGATTCCAGGCACATCCCAAGAGGGTATCTCTGACCATGTCAGGGTGTTGAACAGGAATATCTATAAGGTTCCTTCCATTCCAGGAGTTTAAGGCTACTTAGACTTGATTTGAGCCACTTCCCAGCTCACAACTCCTTCCCAAGCCTCATCCTCTGGGCTGCCTTTCCCAGACCTTGCTGGGAAGGGAAGCAGTGGCTCCCCTCCCCAGACACACCCACTGCCAGTGCCCAAAACTACCGGGTGACACAGGGGCTGATCCACTGTCTTGGCTGTTTTCCGTAATCCAGCATTCAGGGACTCCAGAGTTGGACAATCAGGATCAATCCCAGGTTCCAGGCACTGGCACAAAACAGCTGCTGTGCTGGAAAGGCCAATTTCAGAGGCTCCTCTCCCCTCAGCTGGGAATTCAGTGCTGCAAAGGGCCTGGCAGTGATTGTGGGTTTGTCTGTTCCTATGGATTCATCCCCAACATTCACTGCCAAGTGCTGCTGGAGCATCTCCCCACAGAAAAAAGCTGTGCCCAGTCCAGAGGGTCCTCAGTGGGGTCCCTGCCCAGGTTCCCAGGATAGATGGGAAGCTGCTACTGACAGGCTGGATTTCAGGAGAACTTCAATAATTTGCTGAAAGCTTCTAAAACAGGAACTTGTTTCCGAGGCTAAGGCAGCTCAAATCCAATGGCTCACCAGGCTTCCTAATAAAGTGCTGCAAAAATATATCTGTGTATAGAAATCTTCTTAACCCAATTTCAGGGAAGAGTTACCTGAGATTTCAGTTAAAATTGAGACCAGCTTCTGACATATCAGACAGAACAAACTATTTTATAGCTCCATTTTCCCAGCTGCATGGCCCAGACCCAACACTTTGGCTTGTTTGGGAAACGGATGGGAAGTGCAGAAACAAGTTCAATCCTACCTTCAAGCAATTCCCAAGGACATGATGACCCTCCAATGAAGTCCTGGCTTGGAACAATGCTATCCTGCCTGTGGCAAGGACTGGGGTGAGTGCAGGGGCCCCAGGCTGGGAGTGACAGCTCCTGCACTGCCTCCTTCCCTCACCAAAGCCCCAGGAACTGGGATTGGGGTGGGCTGGTGTGGCTGCAGGCCTGGATGTGAACAGTGGCCCTTTTCCAAAGGAAACAATACTCCGTCCCCGGTGTCTTGAGGTCAGATCAGAGGTGGCATCTGGGGCTCCAAGGGCAGCCGGAGTCTGAGCTGCTGGCAGCTTTGATCTGGGAGAAATCCTGTGATGTTTGTGATTTTAGCAGGCACAGGTGCCTGGATGCCAACAGTGGCTGCTTCCACGGGAATCCAAGTTCATCTCCCAGTGTCTCAAGGTCAGGTCAGAGATAATAGACATGCTACTTCTAAATTAAATCAAATGTTTTAGTACATCCTCTATGTATTATTATATTAATTCCTTTTATTTCCATGATGGGCTGTGCCTAAAGGAAGAAACTTGTAAAAGTGAGATAATTTAAAGAAAATTCCTCTATCTTCCTTTGAAGTTACTAAAAAGGATACTATGTGAGTAAAAGTATTACTATTAACTATTAAACTAGAATTACTATTAAACTAAAATTACTAATTACTATTAACTCTTAAGCTATTGCTATTAACTATTATTAGTATTAATATTTACATAATAATTTTTTACTTCTAAATATTAATGTGTCTTTAGTCTATCCAGTTCATCTGGTCAGTAATAGAACTGATCCTTCTCTTACCTACTATTCTGAAAGATCACTTCTGATCTTTGTGGATACCAAACAGAATCATTATGTTAGCCTGGGAAACCTTTGGAATATTGATGCTACTTTGGAAAAAGAATCTCTGTCCCTGTAGAAATGACAGCACAACTTTTGAGACAACAGGAAGCCCACGAGTCACAAAATATTTAAGCTTTTTCTTAAAATAACTAAACTGCAGTGATGAAGTACTAGAGTACCTTTCAGTTCAGTGCTCAGTGTCCTGCCATGACAGTTTTCTTTCACTTCTCTGGGTTGCTGGGCAAGGGAAAAGCCTTTTGTAGACATTTTGAATGATCAAAAAACCTGCTCTTGCCCAGAGAAGCTCTTCCACCTGGGAAAAGGCATGGCAGAAGGAGAGAGTTTGTTTAAATACCTACTAGGGCTGCAGGGCACGGAAACCTGCTGAGCATGGCATGGAAAAATCCACAGGTGAGAACAGGTACAGACAGCAAAAATGAAAGAACAACTGGGCTTCACAGGTAGGAATGTGGAAGTTACATGAAAAACAGATCAATTCCACAGATAATTGAAGGAGAGTACTGGGGATTTTCTGGAGAGTAGAGGCCAGCAGCATTTGTGTAACTGCACCAGTAGCAGCATATAAGACTGGGATTATCTAGGTAATGGCATCAGAAATGCCAGATCTGGGTATAGATGCAGCAAAACTGGGACCAAGATAAAAAGCAAGCAAGGGAAAAGACTGGATAGGAGACAGGGAAGTATGCCAGCAAGAGAAAAGGGACAGGAAATGGGAAAGGGGATAATAAGGGGATAAATAAAAGGGGATAATAGTGAAAATCATGTTACCTTGGAGTGCCTGCTGGGAAGCATTCTATTCCAACACCTCAGCCTAAATCAGGACCATCAGGACCATGTTGTTCTGGCCATGCCACACAGCCCAAACCAACTCCCATGGTTAGGAGACACAGGAGGAAAGGAATCCTTTGCCTGGCAAGCAAGGGATCACCCCCAGACAGGAGAAGCACCTGAATATTGTGACAGCAGTGGTGCTACCCACTGCCTCAGAAGAGCCATTGCTCTTCAACACTGCTGAGTGCTCTCACCCCCAGTGAGCTCAACACCCTTGTGGCAATTACAGAAACCAGCTCAAACACGCTGCTGTTACCCAGTGCCCAAGTTACCAGTGAACACAGGGCTTCAGTAACCCAAAGGAAACAAGAACACAACCACTGGGTGCAGCAACATGCACTCGTGCAACAGATTTAGAACTCAAAACGCCCTTCAGAACAACAGATGTTGGGCTTTGGTGGTTTTGAACCAGTACATCTCAGCTAAGATTTGCAAGCATATACCCATATTTAAAAAAACCCAAAACCACACAACCAATCTTTTGTGCCATGTAGTAAATGTTTTATTATACGTTTGATCTAGAGTTTGGAATTTCCTCACTGCCAGTAGAGGAGAGTTACACCATCACTGGCTGCCAAGAGCATTCCATTTATAAATGACCTTGATAACTAACACACTTGGAACCAGGATGAGGACTGTTCCAGATCCTTACAGCATGATTTACAAAGCAGTCTGAAACTGCATTTTAGATAATCTTTAATCTGGATTAGTTCTCAGTAACGTTTTGCCTCAATGGACAAAGAATATAATTAATTCAGTACGTTATATTCATCACAGCACTGAGTTTAACTATTGGCTCAATTTGGAGTTCCACCACCCACTTAAACCTGACATCTATTTCCTGGCTGTATATAAATGCCAATTTTAGCCATTTCTGACTTGGATTTTAGTAAGAACATCATTTGCCTCTCACTCTCAGAAGCAGAAAAAACTGCCAGTGGCTGGCTCTGCATTTTCATAATTACTTCACATTTTCCTCTGTATTTCTGAACATCCTGTTTTATGGATCTTGTGTAAATACATGGGTGAGCATCTGCACCACAGGCTGGTGGAACTGTTAGTAACTAATAGGGGGAAACATCTTTCCATCTGAAAGATGCTGTTCCCACAGTTTGCTCAGAAAGGCTTAATTTCCATCACACAGATGTTTCTGGCCTAAAGCCCCTTTTGAAACCACATGCAATGCAAGCAATGGAGACCTGTAATGCAAACAAATAGGGTGAACTGAAGAAAAGGGGCCTTTTTTCTCTAACTAGAGGAGAATACAAACCACTGAGTATGCCCAGAGCTTGCTCATCCCACTATTTTAGCCTACCTAGGCAATGACATGCAAACAGAATCTGACATAGGAAATGTGAGAAAAACTGGAATAACATAGTTAAAACAAACCCCTAAATTAATGGAGAAATAGAAAGAACAACTAATAAAAAGTGTTTATCTCTAAATTAACCTAAGAGTCTGTCTTCAGAGACTCTTCGTTTTTCTTTATTCTTTAAATGAATCAATTTATAAAAACACTGATCAAACTAACAAAGGCAACATAATATTATTATTCCATGTTTGATGGGACAAGGCTGTTTTCTGACACTGCTTAGTTGAAGAGGAATGGTCATTGTACTGGCAGTTTTCCAAAGAGCCTTTGCCATTAGAAAAGAAGGCAAGTTTATCACATGCCATTTCATTTTCTTTGGCACTTCTCCAAGCCAAAGAAAAATCAAACAAACAGTCTAAAGAGACACCCTGCAGGCTCAGTCCTTTCAGACACTGCACAATCAGCTACATCTACTTAAATACAGTTTTGGAAACAGCACTGACCTACAAAGACACCATCCTCACTGTGTGTGAGGAGCAGGAGTCCTTCTGATACACTGCAAACCAGACATTTGTGAGCCAGCATCAGGCACTGGAAACGAGATTGTAACACAGCAAGAAACCATCAGGATTTCTCCCAGTGTGTGCTGCAGGGGTTTGAAACATCCATCTGGAAATGCTGCATACAGAATTCTGACTCAAATTTGTGCAGCAGCCCCACTCAGCTTCTTTGGAAAGGTTTTGTGCAACAACTACTACTAAAAAAAACCCAACCAACCAAACAAAAAAAACCAAAGACAGAACTATTTTCCCCAACCCACCAGACATTTTTCTTAGGTCCAGGGAATGCAAACAAACCCAGAAATTTTGAGTTCTCTTCTGCATGTTGGCAACATTGCAGGTATTTGATAATCCTCAGTTTAGTCATCAAGAAGAGCCCTTAGGCAAAGCTCACAGAGCTTCAGTGCTATTTTTAAAAAGCAGAGTAGTCCTGGAACAGGAAACTGCTCTGTGCTAGTTGCCAAGAGTGTTATTAAGGAATAGGGGAGTTAAGTCCTAGAAATGTAATGAGAAGGATTATTGCAACTTGAAGCCACCCTCATGAAACAGATTATATCTGGAAAAGAATTCAAGTCCCATTAGAAACCAATGGAAGCAAGTTTCAAAGTGATGGCAAAGTAATTTTCTTTCAAATTACTCAGCTAATTTAAATGTATTAAAACATTAAATTAACAAAGCACATTTTTAAGTTACAGTGCTTTCTTTAAAGAAACTTTTAAATCTCACTGGATTCAAACATGGTCTAAAGGTTAATTAGTTTTAATTGTCACATTAAAAAACAAACCTTTATCTTAAAGGTTTTTTTAATATGTTAGGCCCCATCCTCCCAGTCCATTTCCTTCATTATCACACCAAGGCCACGTGATTGAATGAAAAATGAGCTACTGCACATTAACAATTAAGTGCTCAATGTCCTGTGAAACCAGCATGGAGAAAACAGGACTGAGAACAACTCTGATGGAAGAACAAGAAGAGACAATTAAATTCACATGTATAAAAGTATCAGAAAATACCCAAATTTGGAGTTTATTCTGTCAAATATAACTGGCATCTTACCAACTACTTATTTTCTTAAAGAAGTATTTCAGGTGACACTATGTGAAAACTGATCATTTGAATGTTTATGCTCACATGCACAACCATTAAAGCAGCATGAGGATCACCCAAGGAAATCCAGATACAAATAAGAGTTTAGCATGACCTTTTTTTCTACTATAGGAGACAGGGAACTTTCAATAACTCTTTGCAATTGCTCAATACAGGTTCTCTTATAAAGGTAAATTAAGTGATCCCAGCAGTGTCAGTCCTGTCAGTGGCACCATAAATCACAGCACCAAAGTTAATGAATCCCACCAGTTCCAGGAAGGTTTCCTCACTCACCTGACTGTGCCCTCACTCTTCCAATCCCATTAAATTCCACTGACATGGGATTAGCTAATCAGCTCCGTGCAGAGTTCTGCTTGTGCCCATAGCCCCTTCTGAGGTTATTTGGGACAAAGGAGGTTGTTTGTGTCACAAGGAGTTCTTGGGTGCCTGCAGTTTCCAAGTCACTCTGGCCCAAGCACTTCTGCAGTTTCTAAGTACAGCTTTTCTAACCCACCTTTGGCAACATCTGAAAATGTAGGAGTGATCCAAGCCAGCTGTTCTGTCTACCTGTGTTAGCATTAATTGATTTAGGCATTTCTTTACAGGAATCAAAATTACCTGAATCAGACCATAGTTTACAGTTCAGCCTTGCTCTGATTCAACATGAGTTTCAAAGCCCAAAACTCCAGCAGAAAATAGGCTTAGGACACCTCATGACTCTCATTTGAGTTAATAGTCCAGACATGATTCACTTTCTTTCCTGTTTGCTGGATTTGATTTGCAGCCTGAGCACCAGCACAGTTGCTTAATTAATAAAGTAGCAAGGAAAACACAAATACTGTTAAATCTTATCTATAAAAATGAGCTTGTAATGCTATTGTCAGAAGGTAAGCTTGGTTTATGTCCCTTGGTTCAGTGAACTAGGAAAACCTAGGCTGGTTCAATTGTACTTCTCACAGCATTAGCAATAATCCAGCCAGCATCACTCTGCACAGAACATCCACAAACCCTTCCTGACAGTGAGTTTCTCTTGGAGCTCATTGCAGTCCTGTTGGGCTATTTCACATTCCTGTCCATGCAAAACCCAGCGCCCTTCAACAGCTTCAAGGTCCAACTTTTTAAGGAGTTTGGTTATTGTTGTTCACGATTCCAATTTTCCAGGTTCCTTAGGTCAAGTGTGAACTTTGCCTGGTGAGCAGAGGCTGCTACACCAGAGGGAGGTTGCTGCACATCCTCCTCCCAATGTGTGGGAGCTCTTACAAATCCTATTAAATTATGTCCATTTCAAAAATATCCTGATGCAGCAAGCCAGGTTCATAATCCAGATCAAATGATCATTGGAGAAAAAGTCCCCACCAAACCCAGCAAAATAATCCATGCAATGACACTGGATTTACCCCTCAGCACGACAAACGCTCCTCTCTGTAACCAGATTTACAGATTAACAGCACAGAAATTTCAAAATGTTCCTGCTGCCCATCAGGACATAAGACATCCAGTGTTACTTTGCACACAATCAGTTTGGGTCACGTGGAAAGGTCTGCTACAACATCTGATTGACAAACATCATGCACTACATGGATTTTCTTTTGGAAAGCTGGTATTAAAAATGCTTGCAAAACTTTCAGCAAGAAAAAATCTCAGCAGAAAATATTTTGGGGGCAAGGGGTGAAACACAGGAAAAATCCAGATATTTTTTTCATACTTTTAGTGCTGGTACTCTCAAGAAAGGCCTTCCTTGTGTCTGAGGAGAAGTTTTGTTCCTGTATACATGTGAGGGTACAGATTGTGGCTTCTTCTCTGTTTAAAAATGCCTCCCCAGCCCTCTGCATCCAGCTCTGACCCACGCTCGCTCCTGCCTCCAGTGTGTTGGTGTAATTGTGTGGGAAGTCACCTCACAAAGCAGACAACTGAAATATTTGAGTTAAAGGTATGAAAAGAACAGCTCAATGCACAAAAGAGGGGCTCAGTGGATAAACAATCTTCTCAGAATGTAAGAGAAATGCCAAACAGGATTTACATCCAAACATTCCCTTTCATTGTGCATCATATATCAAGCAGTGATTGATATTTTTTTTTCCTCCTGCAGGAAATCTCCAGTTTTATAGGCTTTTTTTTTTGTTAAAAACTGGAGATAAACTCAGCAAAGGGCTAAGAGGGGATAGTGCCCATGGGAAAATTGCTGCCTGAGAAACAGTATAACAATAGGGAAATAAATATTTTTCTAAAAGGTCATGAGACAGGAATGTAAATTTTCACCTGTGCCTAACTAGCAAAAACCAAAAACAAAACAAAACAAAAACCAAAACAACAAAAAAAACCAAAACAAACACCAAACAAACAAAAAAAAAAAACCAAAAAAAAAACCAAAATGAAAAAAACACCCCCAAAAGCCTCCAAAAAAACCCCAAAAAACCAAAACAAACCACAAAAAAAAAAAAACCTAAACCAAGCAAAAACCCAAAACCCAAACAGACAAAAAACCCCTAAAAAAACCCCAACCCAAACAAACAAAAAAACCTCAAACAAAACTGAAACCCACAAAAAAAAAGTCATATCTAAGTTGTTTTGATAACTTGTTTAGATGCTTCTGCCATGAAGACAGGGTGGATGGAATAGACTTTTGACTAATTTGCTTAGGAACAGTGGCCATTTCCTTTCAAGCTCTGAGTCATCTAGAATAAAATAAGCCACACAAATCAAGACTATCATTCCCTGGAATTCTTTGAGAATATTGGTGTAAGAACATCAACAAGAGATCTGCAAAAAGAAAGGATCAATCTCTTTTTGAGCTGGGGGGAAAAGAAAAGTGACCAGAAATCTCAAAAGCTGACAGCTTTGCCAAAAGGGAACCTAAATCTTCTGAACTGGTGTCACTTGGTATTTCTGCATTTCTAGAAGAGCAAACACTAAAACCTCTGAAGTTACATCTCAACTCCACAAAACTGCTTTGATGATCAGTGTTTAAATGCCAAAAGCTACAGAGAAAAGCTGAGAAACTTCCTGCAGAACATATGATGCCAAGCAACAACATAAATGGCACATTGAAGGAACAAACGTTCCTTATGGAGAAAACAATGGAAATGCAACACGGACAGAAAACTGAGCAAACTGATTTGACAATGTTTGTTTCAGTAGCAATGTTTCAGCCTTTTCTTATTAATTCCACACTTACTGGAGGTCTAAGGAAGAAAAAAACCCAATCTATCTTCAGAAAGAAAATAACACTGGTAGAGTAGGGTCATTTTTTACTCTTTCATCCATTTCAAATCAGAGAAGCTCGTTCATCTTACCTTCTTTCCACTGTCAGCTCCCCCACAGCAGGAAATTATTAGTAACCTGCCAATTATTTTCCTCATGACACCTAAAGAAAATCTTCAGGACTCCCAATAAGACACTGCATGTACCTTAAGAGGCGAAATAATGAAGTAAAAATAAGTCAGTTCTACATTTAGGGCATTTCTGGGACAGAAATCGTAACCCTGAATTGTAGCAAATAAATGTTGGTTAAAAAGGAGTGGGATAAAAATCCCCAAAACCCTGCTCCCATTGAATCATCCAATAAAACAGATTGGGTCTAAATGTATACATGCAAAGGCAATAAGAAAGCAAACTTTAAATACAAGAACAAATAAAAGATCATCTCTGACCAATAACAATCCCTAAATGCCAAGACAGCCTCAGGGGAGTCAAGGTAAGCTGGGACAGTGACAGGCTGTTGTGAGGTCCTTAGCATGGAAAGACTCCAACCAGTGTACCTCACACACTGAAATAATGGATGAAAACACATCATCGTGCTGTAGACACCATTTTAAAAGCAAAATGTCCTATCCTTCCATCTCTTCAGGGACCTAAAAGCAGAACTAGGAGTCTGATTAATTAGTTTTTCGTTATTTTTGCTGCTTTGCCCTCCTCTAAGTGCTTTGCCTTCCATTGTTTGGCAGTAACATATTCCTGGGCTCTTACCTGTATTTAATATCATAGATAGTTGCAATAAAACAGGAATATGTTGATTTGTACTGTTAAATTTCCTGTTTCAGTTCAAAAAAATACAAGAATACAAGATTCATTCCTGTGAATTGTACTAGATTTGCCAAGCATGCAGAGGGAATGTCTCCATTTCTTCACACAATTGTCACCTGCTAGACTGCAGTGATTTCATTTAACCCATGTGTCTTTCTCCTGGCCCAGGGAGAAGATTTCTAAGTTGACACCTATACCCAGTTTAATTTTAATAGTTTAACCTGTGAAGTCATTAAAAATGCCAGGCAGAGTAGTGCTAGTCAGAACAGGATTACATGTGCCATAAATAAATTCAGTGCCTGCATTCCCCCACTGTGGTGTCAAACACTCCCACTCCTTGTGTCTCGCTCTTCCACATTTCCTAGAGCTTCCATGAGCAGCACCATGAACATCTCTCCCCACCTACAATTCAGGAAATTACCTGATGCTTCAGGTACCACTGCAGCTGCCTCTTTTCTCTGCCTGGTAGAAAGAGCACAGGGGTGGGGAGCAGCACTCAGCTGCTTTTCCTCATAGGAATGTTTTCTTCTGAGCTCCACTAAACCATTTCTCCTAGACTGGTCTGTTTCACGCTTAAAATCATTCCCACCATGAATTGGGACACTATTTGGGATCAATACTTTCCAGTCTGACTCTTAGCAACAAACTCCTGTACTAGCAGAGGTTCATGGTACTCTTGATCCGTGTTTGGATCCCTGCCTGTGGAATTCACGTTGCCTAAAACATTCACACACCCAAAATGCCACTTCTTATGAATTTCCTTAAGAAAACATCCAAATGCCACTTCTTATGAATTTCCTTATGAATTGTTGCATGATTCAAGGGGAGGATGGGGAGGAAATATATTTTCCATTGCTGTTCAGGGAGATTCTTGCCATTAATTTTCAGGGCAGGAGATAAGACATAGTCCTTCATACATGTTGCTTATCTTCCTTGAAGTATGTATTTGTGAACCTTTTAAAGTCTATATTTAAGTTCCCTTTCTCTTCCAGGCCTTTATCTGGTTAGTTTAAATGAAGCAGCTACTCTTCAGAAACTGTCAAATAAATACTATTTTTTTTTCAATATGTAGACACCACTTATCTCGTTGCTTCTGTTACATCTGAATTTACACTCAGAACCACTGCAAGGTGTATTCCCAAATGTAAGAAAACAGGGTGCAGCTTTTTTCAGTTTAAAACAACAGCAAATCAGTTAACTTCTAAAGAAAATGCTAAAGACCCTGAAATCACACCACTTTTCCTTGTCATAAGTTGCACACAATTTTGCCTTCAATACGTAAAGAAATAATTTTTCCAGAAGTCTTAATAAATGCACATAAATGAATATAGCAAGTATTGTGAATATAACAGAAATAGACCTCTGAGAACTTTTCTTTATAAAACCTGGTACCAGAACAGTTCTGAACAGCTGTAATGGGCTGTTCAGTTCACGTCCCTCTAAAAAAGCAGGGAAGGTCATTTTTACCAAGTTCTGCCTTTCAAAAGGAAAATCATGATGACTGATATATATTATGAGCTAAGCACACAACTTACATTAACTCACATTTCAGTGCCTAACACAAACATATGTTCAGGATAAGACTGAATACCCATGGTTTTAAAAATTAGCCAATTATTTACAGACACAGAGAAAAGGGGTTTAGGTCTACTGTTACATATATTAAATATCTGATGAAAGAAACCTGAGGGGGTAGTTTTCCCACTTGTACATAAAAGCCTAAATATTCAAAGTGTCTCTTCTCACCTGTAAATGTCTGCTTGACCAGACTGTGTTAGGTTCTCATTTGTGGTGAATAACCCAAGTGCATGGCCTAAGCATAACTCTGAAGGCTTAATCTGTGCAGAATAGAATTATTTCAAGACAAAAATTTATTTTGTACTTAAAAATTTAGCAGAAGTCGGAGAGTTAAATGAATGTAAATGTTCTGCTTTTTACGGAAATGTAAAATTTTCAAAGACACAAAAAACCAACCCCCAAAAAACAAAACAAAAAACCCAAACCACCCCCCCCAAAAAAAACCCCAAAAAACTAAAACAAAAAAAAAAAAAAATTAAACCCCAAAACCCACAAACCCTCTCCCTCAAAAAAACCATAGTTGTAAGCAAAGAAACTAAATAAGGAAAGGTTAGATATCAAATATTGTAAAATAGGAAATTTATTGTGGAGTATCAGGTCTCCCAAGCACAGGGGAATTGTTTGAAACAGACTCATGAACACTTTCTCTTAATACCTGAGAATTTTATCCAAGTGCATCTCTAAGCTGTTAAGTTTCACAAACTCATCACCCCTTCAGAAATACGCTAGAATCACACAAATAAAAACTAACTCAGCATATCACCATTACCATCTTTAGCACTTTTTCTCCTTAAACAATACACTTAGACCCATGAGGTTAAATAAACATCTTTAAAAAAAAAAAGCCAAACAAAGCCACAGGTATCAGGTTGATGCAGACAGCCCCTTAGTGTTAAGCTCCCAGAGACCCAAGCTAAGAGTGACATCCAGTGGAAACAGAGTCTACATCCTCTTGGTGGCTGCAGCTCACATGAAGCCATATCACATCTGTGTTATGAATATTCAGAAAGATCTGTCTGTCTTGTATTATACACGTCACTGGGAAGGCAAAGGTGTGCAAGAATGAAAAGCAGTATTGGATTTCCACAGAGATGAAAGTTGTGCCACATCTTGATTCATTTGGTCAAAGAGACAAAATTCTTAATCAGTGGTTCACCAAAACAAATTATCTGCCTTAGAGTTCACTGTTAAACTCTTTAACAGGGAGATTTTGCAAAAAATAATAATAAAAAATAAACAAACAAAAAAACCCCCAACAACAACAAAATCAAAACCAACCAACCAAAAAACCCCCAGAAACAAACCCAAAAACCAACCAAACAAACCCAAAACCCACATGCTTCTGATGCTACATTTGCACAGGAATTTGTTGTAATTGGTAATTAAGCTATCTTTGGTAATATTCTATCTGACTTCCTAATGGCACTTATGAGGTAAGAGAGATACTGATGCAAGCTGCTCTGTCAAATGGAGCTGAATAGGGAACAAGCTGAGTAAAGGCTGACAAACTGATTTTTTTTTCTCTTTTTTTAAAAGCAAGATGGAAAAAAATCCCTTGTATGTGAAAAAGCCTGTTCCCCAATCCATCTCTTTGGATATACACCCTTCTGGATTGAAGGAAAAACCCAAGGAGTCACATTTCACAGAGTCACAGAAACTTTCCTCTGTGGGAGATGTATTTAAGCAAAGGGAGATGTGCTCCATGTCACCAGCAACCTTTTCCCCACTTTCTTGCACACACAGGAAGGGAGATCAGCCATCCATGCTGCTGCTCTCCCCCACCTTCTCAGGTGCTCCCAGCAGTTCCAGCTGGCCCTCACTCATTATTCCCTGAGCAGACTGGGAGGAAAGCTTGCCAGTGCTCTGGCTCCATTTGCACTATTTCTCATGTTGCTTCATGTTGGATTCAACACATCTTGAGAGAAGGGATTGGGGCAAAACAGGGCTTTTGCTTCCCATCACATGCCTGCAGCTAATGGCTCTTGCCATACCAGGTCTCACCTCTGCAAACTCATACTTCAATCAGAGTCTCACAGAAATCTGGTTGTGCTGGAGAGTCTCCCTGGCCCTGTCAATAAAGGACTCTGTTGGCAACAGGCACTGAGAGAAACCAAAATAGGCAAATTACCATGTGGTGATGGTATGAATTTCTGTCATCCTGAAAGAATGTTCACTTCTGATCCCAGCTGCAAAGTAAATCCATACTAACTATAACTAGACAAGGTTTTGTACCTAGGCAACTTGAAATCCACAATCAGGAGCTCTTATTCAGCTGCTCACTACCTCTGTCCTGCATACAATATTGCCTCTGCAAGAAAAAGTGGTAGTATTCTACTCCAAGCTTTCACAATAACCACTTGCAGGGTATGGCAGAAATATTCTTCCGTTGGGGCATTCATCTTTACAATATTCCAAAGCACATCTTCAAGTACTTTTCCCAATATATTCCCTGGCTTCCAAATCAAATAAGCATTAATGAAGAAAAGATAACATTCATATCTCTAGCATTCTGCAGTAGATTGCATATATAAAAAGATAAGGAAGTAATTAGTGTTGAGTATTTTTCTAAATTCTTAGACAATTAAAACAAGGACACTTTAGTTTAAGGAAGGCACCTTTCCAGTGCTTAGCTTTCTGTTCACAGAGTTCAGTTAGGGCATTAGTGTACTTATGCCCTAACTTAGTGTACTGGCATTCTCTTTATTCAATTAAATTCTCTTTTAATATCAGTAAATTATCTTTTTCTAACAGTAATTATGTATAGTTTTTATAACAATAATTATGTATAGTACCAGGTACTGTAGCATAAGTGTGTGTGTGTGATGTTCATTATTCAGACTAAGTCACTCTTTCCATCAGTAAATAGTAAAATTATTTTCATTCAAAGTGTCCTTAAGAGCTTTACTCATAGGAGTAAAGCAAGCCTAGCAGATGATCATTGGCACTATCCAAGAGCAGAATTTCTCTCCATAAAATTGGGTTCTGTAGCCAAAAAGACCAGCCTCTAAAAGACACAACAGATGAGGTGTTCATCTGCAGAGGCAGAACCTCCTGTCCAATCAGGATGTGCACTTTGTGTAATATTAGGAATTACTAAATGGGCAACCAGCTGTGGGAGTACAGGTCATAACCAAGCAGTACTGTAAAATGCAGGAAACAGAGGAAAAACAGAGCTCTGAAATCTTTATTTGCCTATAACAAATAGGAAGCATGTAGATCTAATTGATTCATTGTAGATGGAGCTGGTTAAACCATAAATATGATTAGAAGTGTGAAATATAGAAAGATCTTTCAGAGATAGAAACAGTGGCTATAATAATTAAGAACAATAATAAATCTCAGAACATTTTGATGGGAAAGATGGAAGACAGCTTGGATAAAAATGGAAAGGCATGCTCTGATGCACTGGGTACACTCTAAGTTGAATTTTTCTCAGTAGAGGGGAGAAAAGCAATTCTTGATTACTGAATGCTTTGAAAGCAAATTGTCACCATTTTCCCATCCATTTATACCTCAGTCCTGCGACTAGAGCTGCATGAAGAGGCATTTACTCTCTTTGTACTACACTTTCATTTTGGTAGAAAACTTCAGTGGAAAATATACCAACCTTAATACCTAGTACAGTTCAAGAAATTTTCTAAGGATAGAAGTATAATCTGCTTTTTGGTAGCATTTGTCAAAAGCCTCCTGTTGTCTCACTGTAATTGAAAGCAGCCTGGAAAGTGAAAAAACAGGCCTATTTCTAAACCAAAAAATAGTTACAGAAAAGCAAAAAGGGATCACGGGCTTAGTAATGAACATGGAGCACATGTTCAGGTGCAGCCCTGGTCATTTTTGTGAGGCTACCTAAGCAGCTAGGCATGTACATGGCAAGTACAGCTTAAGAATCATAATAACATATTGAAAACAAAGGCCAGTTCTTTCATTGCTTTAAAGCAACATAAATCCTCTTAAATCAGTAAAGAGCTGTGAAGGCTGCATCAGCTGAAATGCAAATCTGACATATTTAAACTGGCTGTTTATGTGTCACCATAACTACACTGGGAAAAATCCCACAAACAGGGTGCTGATGGCACCTGAACAGGCAGAGCAGATTAAACAATGACCCAAACAATGAGCCCAGGACTGACTGAATCAACAGCCATCCTAAGAAATCAGCTGTGAGTCAAACTGAGGAACAGAGTAACAAGAAATTAGGAATTACTTACATCACAGGCAGAATAGAGCAAGGACTAGAGTCTCCTGACTAAACGGAACAAGGAGGAATCAAAAAGGCTTAAGGATGTTTCTGGTCCTCAAATATCTTTGAGCAGAAGAATGAAAAGGCTCCCTCAGGTCCAAAGTCTGCAATGGGCAAAGGAGGAAAGGTCACTGTTGGCTGCACCAAACCTCATCAGCCTGGGCTGAGCTTTTAGGTACCCAGTTTGTCAGTGAAAGCTGACAAAGAGTTGAAAGGGTAACCGTGGGACAGAGGGCAGCAAGTTCCAAGTAAAGAAAGGGGGTTGTAACCAGATTTAAAGAATTTGATTTTAAAAGATGACAGGAATTTAATTTCACTTAGCAAAGTGCTTCACCTAGGGACAAACCAAAAGAAGGAACGATATCAACTGTACTGCAAAGTTGGTGAAAAGGACAAATGAGGCTCCCTGAAGCCATTTCCATGAAGTTACGAGCACACACTGACAATATAAAAAGGAAAAATGGGTACAAATATTCTTTGCCCACAGAGAAAAACAGTCACAAAATACTGTTTTGTAACTGTCAAGACAGGTTTATGTTATTGCTAAAAGAATTTCTGGGAAGTACAATCTGTGCATCCTTACTCATACTTCTGAAGCTCTGAGGGTCAAGCAATCACTGAGGTCAGAGCTCCAGGTTTTCACAGAACCTCAAGTAGACATAAATCTGAACAGGGATCCTATAACTACTCACCACAAAATCAAGAAGAAGGAAAACTTTTAAAGTATCCATCCATTCTCCCAATTATTATCTCTGTGTCAAGGAAGGTGGCCTGAAACACTGTGAATAGCTCTATGCAGAAATTCGTTGTGTTGTACTTGTCAAAACATCTTCAGAGGGAATGCAAGCCAGACTTGCTTTTTCACAGCAAGAATTGCACTGGAAATGTAATTAAATATAGAAGAAGCAAGATAAATCTGCCAGTGGCACCAGGCAAAACTCAAAACCCATCACAAAAATAACAACAGAATATAAAAGAGGACATGAGTCTTCTAACAATGGAACAGTCTTTAAATGGACTGGGGAATATGTTCAATTTGCTGTAAATTACAGCCCTGATAGAACACTGCACATTAAGTAACAACACTGAGTGGCTGCTATAAGAGGCACAAATTGTCCAGAAGTGCCCTGTCCTACAGCACTGCCAATCAAAGTGAGAGTCTCTGAGGCTCTCTGGAAAATACCATTAGAGGAACAGTCACTGCAGACTGCTTGTGCTGAACCAAAAGCAAAGTCATCAAATAGCAACAGCAGCCTTGATCTGCTGCATTAGCCTTACTATTAACAGCGCAGCTTAATTAATTCTATGAAGACCATAAGGGTGTCACAAAGTTTTGGGACATTGGGATGGGGTTTTTATGTTTTTTGTTAAAAAAATTTTTGGTAGTGGTGGTGATTGGCTTTTGTTTGTTCAGGTTTTTTGTTCAATTTTCTTTGTTTGCTTTTTTTTTTAATATTTTGCTGGGGTTTTTTATATATGTATTGCAGCAGTATCTAAAAGCATCATTAGAACTTAGAGCTCCATTAGACTAGAAAAGCAAAACATTCCAATAGAAATACTTCCCTGCAGAGTTGATTTAAAAGGGGGCTGGGAAGCAGCTCCTGTGAAAAACGTCATAAAAGCAGTTCAAAAAAATAGTCATAATTCATCTTCAGAATATTTCAGATCTTCATTTAAAAGTTGCAGATTTCACTTTTGGCCAAGAACTCTTCAGCAAAACATTCTAAGTATGCAGAAAATACAAGAAGTTCTATACTTATTTGCTACTCAAAAATATGTACTCTCATGAAACACAAGATAAAATTAGAGAATGGAACAAACACTACGAGGCAGACAAAAATTGCTAACATAACTACTGAAGGTACTTAATCTTTTGAGGCATCTGTATTTTAATATTTGCCTTGTTGCAGCCTAGGTTTCCCTCAAGCTGCTGGGCTGTCAAAGACCAGCTATCACTAACCTAAAACCCAGCTCCTCTTAGAGCAAGCTAGCTAACCACATATAAAAATCATCTGTACAACAGGATAAAACACATGAGCAGAACATAAGCTGAACATCAAATCATGATCCAAAACTTTATTTGAACATGAAGATTATAGAGAAAGCAACCAAAAGTCTAAATGTCAATTACTCTGCTCTTACAAGCTTTTGAGAAATCTACATGGTAAGGAATTGAAATATTCTGTATGGTATTTTACCACTGAAGTGTCCTAAATTTTTTAGAAGAAGGTTTGTGCTTCAATCAAAAGTTTTGTGATTCAAAAAATCCAAGGCCAAAAGCTCCAAAGACTCAATAGTCTGCACAATTTTATCTTCTGACTGTATTAACATAGTGCTCTGCACACATAATAGAACAAAACCAATTAATACTGAAGAATATTGACAGAGAGATTTAATTCCTTATATTCAGTCTATTAACTCAGCCATTATCCCCAGTGAGAATATACACTATGTTGTATAAGAAAATGGCAAAAATGTATTCCATTAATCTGCAAGTGGGAATAGTTCTCTTATCTCAGGGAGAATTTAAACCATTTTAATTTATTCCTAATTGTGCCAGAGGCCTGCTGCACAAAAACTGCTGCACAAATGGAAGTGCCAGCTCACCGTTGATATAAGTTCTGTACAAACCTTCCATCAGGGCCTTGAGTGCACCAACAGCCCCAAAATTCCTTGGGAGCTGCAGCCCCAGGAGCACTGCCTGAGGGCCCAGGGACTGCACAGGGGACAACAAGGGACTGTCCTGCCTGGGCCCTGGTCCCTCCTGGCTCCTGGGGCATCCTCCCTCATGGGACAGCCCACACCTCTCTGCTGCCAGGTTCTCCAGAGCATAATTTATCTCCTCAGGAAGGGTAAAGGCAGGGAAGCACTACCCATCCGTCTGTGTGATCCCAGTGGTCAAGGCGTCAGCTAAAAGCCATTAACAGGATTCCATCTTTCACAGCTACAGCAGTTCCCTTCCTTTACAATAAACAATTTGTCTGCCTGTTCACTCCAATTATCTCACCAGTTCACCTCACCCCCTACTGTAAGACACTAAAGACAAGAAGTTGGAAACAGCTGGAATAAAAGCAGAGGGTGCAGTCAGTGCCAGGGCCAGCCAGCTGCTGCTCAGGGATGAACTCCTGCCCACTGTGGCAGGGAGGAGGCATCACCTAAAGAGCACCACAGCACCGATTAAATGAGAGAAAAACAGCTGGGAGAGAACTTGATGCTTCAATGATTCCATGACAAATGGTAAGAATAAGACCCCAAATTATTAGTTGAATTTGGCCCAAGTGTCAGGTAGAATGCTCTTTATTTCACAAGGACTTACAGCATTTTCTTCAGACTGAAACTCTTAGAAATGTTTATATATCACTGTGCTAGTCTGTGAACATGCCAGTGAAAATATTTCATTTTACAGACCCATTCACATGTAACTCTAGAGGACAAAGCTAAGTAGGCAGAATTGAAGTGTTTTAATAAACAAAATTAAGAGACAAATGAGAAAAAAATCAGTAAAGGATTAAACTCATCCTTAAAAAAGGAAGGTGAAATTAAAGCACTGCCAGTATGTTGCTGTCTTATTTCTATCTCCTTTCTTACTTCATTCAATACGTAAACCACTTTGTAACATTTGTTTAACAGCATCTTATTGTTACGTAAATTACCACCAAATTGTGTTCCTGAATTAAAGCATTTGGTTGTTTTGGTTTTTTTTTTTTAAATTATCCCCAAGCATATTCAGAATGCTGAAAAGTGATACATGGAATGAGTCTCCAGTGACCCCAAAATGTCTGTTCCTCTGGCATTGTACTCTCCCAGTTATTTGACTACCATGAAGGATTCAAAAGGTTTATACAATTCAATTATTAAATTCAGAAGGTTTATACAATTAAAATAATATTTGGTTTTCTGCTAGTTATTTTACTTTAAAAAACCCAAAAATCAAGCAAATAAAAACAGAAAGCAGCTACAGCTTGGGATGCTTTTACTGTGCAGCCATTGCAGAACACATGCTGCTCTCCAGGATAGCGATGATGGAATGTTAAGGGTTGGAAGGGACCTTCTGGATCATTCAGTCCCAGCCCCTCTGCCATGGGCAGGGACACCTGCCTGATGACAATGAGAAACAGGGAGCTTAAGACATTGTCTTTCATTCCAGCACAGAATGCTGGAACTTGGTAATTAGTGTTTGAATAAGGACTTTATCTTTCAATTAATTTTTTCCCTTCCATTTCATCACTGAGGAAATAATTTGGTCTTCTCTGATGTAGCCACAATGGAAATGAAGAAGTGACAGAAATATAACTTTTTTTGCAGAGTTAAGGAGGGAGGAGAAAGAACAGGCTATCAGAAAGGAAGCCTACCTTTGGAAACCCATATCTGCTTTAATGGAAAGTTCTTTCACCAGACAGCAAGTAATTTTATTTATTTTTGTTGCTTTGTCTGCAAGTTTCTTCCATTTCCAATTTCCCCTTTCAGACGCAATTAAAAAAAGTCCAATATTCAACAGACAGCAAACTAATTGCTTGATAACGACCTTTTAAATGCCCAGATTAATGGCTTTAAGTGGAATTTTAATGAGTTATTCTGAGTATAACTAATTATTTGCTATTTATACACATAGGAATGAACAGAGTATTTTTGATTAAATGAAACTTTACCATAAGTATTATTCCAAGCTGCATGCTTTGCACAGAGCTATGCCATAGGAGAAGCATACATATGAATATATTGACATAAATTTGTGCTCTGGCTTGATAAGCCTGTCCAGTGGCATGGTTTGAAACAGGGGATCCATATTCAAGTTCATGCCCTGCATGCCCCCAGGTAATGCAGGACAAACTGCTCTGAATCAAGAAGAACAGAGATTTATATCTAGACCTCTCACATTTTGTGCTAGTGCTCTGTGCATGCCACACATATTGGTGATAGTCACACACATAATTCCCAAAATCAAAAGCTGAAATTCTGACTTGGACAACCCAATTTCAGGAGAACAGCCAAAACATTTTATACCATTCTGGCACAAAAGAGGGAAATATCTTGAAACATCAGGAATCCCTTAAAAGTAGGTGTAGAAAGCACAGATTTGCACTACACTTTGAATTAGATTTGCATTACACTTGCATAGTGCTTTACTGTGAAAACCAAAAATTGTCTTCTGCAGGAAGGAGGTAAGGAAGCCAAACTCCTAATTTATTTATCCTCTTAGTCAAATGACAAGGTGAAGACAGGTTTGTTTTACTTTTGATGTAGTTTTTGTTTTTTAAAATACAGGCAATGTTTCTTTTACAACTCTTCATTCCAATATATGCAACTTCTAGGGTACGAAGATTGAGGGAAGAGAATACTACCTATAAAATTTACAGAGAGGAGAAGGAGAAGAGAGTGTTCTAAGTTGTCTTACAAGCCTGGGATGGAGTTGAACAATAGTTAAAGTCTTGAAATATTGGCTTCCTTCACAGGTCCATAAAACCAATGCTGATATCTCTAGGACATGGCATAAACTTGGACATAACCACTTGTACACTTGAGTTTGTGCTTGAGTATTTATACATCTTCTAGACTGCACTGTCAAATTAACTTCATCCATCTCCATTTCAACTGCTCTAAAACTACATTTCAAAATGTTTTAAATAGGTTGCACAAAACTGCCTTTAACTGTGAGCATGCCACTCAGCTATAGTGGAGCTTCAGGATATAATACAAAACCAAAATACAGATAATCATTGAGTTCTTCTCACTCGGTCTTAATTTGAATTAATTCACTCCTATTTTGCTTTTGTCATTAAAAAAGTATATCACATGTTACATGATATCTGCCACCTGAGATGTTCATACACAAACACAAAAAGATCTGAAATTTACTGAAAATATCTATAAGAAAGTGGCTTTTTTCCCATTTGTTTCCCACATAATAAAATAAAGGTACTTACATGCCAAAAAAAGCCACATTAAGGAAAATTAGTAAAAAGCAAAGTTACTCCTTTATCCAAAAGATGGAAATAACAAACTAAAAACATATTTTTTAGAAGTGGATTATCTTACAGGATAAGGAAGTAGATAGCAGCTTCAGGAATCCAGGACCAGGAAAACACAGAGTATCTCCAACTGAAAGAGCATTCAGCTTTACCTTTCTGCCAGACATCAACTTCCTTGTATTTTCAAACAACAAAGAAGCCAGAAATGGCATTAGCCACTGTCCTTCATAGCCTCACCTCTCCAAAGCTCTCTGTTGTAATTATTTATCTAAATATTTTGGGGGCAGGAGGGGGAGATTTAACCATATTGAGATAAAAAGTGAGATATCTTGAGGCAGATATCTACCATGATGTCTCACTGGTGTCTCACACTCTGCTAAACCCATTGGCTAAATTCCCTAATAAATCAGTGTATTGGGTCTGACCAAGGTAAAATAGCTTTTATGTGCTAGTCTTTCTTTATTGTAAAGCCTCTTGCCACAACAGAAAAACATCATTAAACCAAAAGGAAATCATTCCCCCAAGACTGGGAAACTGAGGACACCAAAAGAGAGTTTCCATGAGTTAGTACACTGGCACAGCAGAACCCAAAATATTGTAAGGTCATGGAGCAGATACTCCTGGAAGTTATGCTGAGGCACATGGGAAATAAGGAGGTGACTGCTGACAGTCAACATGGCCACAGCAAGGTCAAGAAAGCTGAAAAAAAAAATTTCTCATACCTTTAGGTAGCTAACAGGAAAACAAAGCAATTCTAAGAGTCAACTTAAATAGGTTCTTTATGATAAAAGTCAGCAGAACTCCTCCAAGTAGCAGTACGTGCTATTACACTGCTGTGTCATACTTCTCAGGTGTCAAAGATAATTTTACCCTCAAAAGTTCACTGGACAAATGTATGTACAGAATCTTTTTTTTTTCTTAAAATAATTAGAAGGATGTAAAGCAATATTGCTTTTACCTGACAAGTCATTGATCTGCACTTCTCACACATCAAGACAGGCTAAAGAAAATTGAAACTAGCAGAGGACTTGAAATA
This sequence comes from Pyrgilauda ruficollis, assembly GCF_017590135.1. NCBI lineage: Eukaryota > Metazoa > Chordata > Aves > Passeriformes > Passeridae > Pyrgilauda > Pyrgilauda ruficollis. The sequence continues at coordinate 1,125,954 of NW_024517207.1, read as the reverse complement.
CCCATCACCATCATTGAGGGTTTTGTTTCCAAATAAGTATAAAAATTAAAGCTTTGAGGAGTTTGGCACAGAGTAATGCATTTGTCATTTAAGCACACCATAATCCTCTTGTGAGTGATGCTGTGTGACACACAGCAACACGGCATGTCTAAATGATAAACTACCAGCTCTTCACTGAACTAGTTCACAGTTATTGGCACCTTGGTAAGCTGCAATCATTTCATATTTCCAGGAGAAAAGGAAGCAGAAAATTGGTGTGGCAGAAATAGAGAAAATGTCCATGTGCATTATGTGCTTCCAGGAAGAAAAGGAAATATCAGCTGACCATTGGGAGCACAACCAAACTCTGTTATTTCACCCTCATCTCTGATGGGGCCCCATGGGATTCATCCCAGGGTACTGCAAGGGCTGGCTGATATTATTGCAGCACCTCTCTCCTTATTTTTGAGAAGTCTTTATAGTCCAGAGGGCTTCCAGCTGATTGAAAAGTGGCAAAAGTTCAAGAAGGGTGAGAAGGAAGACCCTGGAAATTACAGGCTTGTCAGTCTCACTTGAGTGCCTGGTAAAATGAGGGAGAAGGTTATTCTGTCAATCTTGGGATCTTATCAGATTCCAGTATCTCATAATTGGGACACATCCCATGTTTGATCAGCAAGTTTGGAGAACATGCTCAATAAAAAAATATAAAGAAATCTGCTCCTGATTCTTCCTAATTATGAAAGGTTTCTTCCTAATTATCAAAGTTCACAGCTGTGCACAGTCACTCAGAAATTACCATACTCTAATGCCATTAACCTCAAACTCCACCTACTGTAGACAATTTCAGTTTATAAAATACAACCTTTGAATAGGTTTGTCTCCCAATTACATTAAAAAAAAAAAAAAGAAAAATGTTTTCTACAATTATAATACAAGGAAAGCATATTTTAAACCAAACTTCCCATGGAATAGAGCTGGTGAGCAGAGGAGGACACAGCTAGCCTAAAACCTAGGATAGCCTAGGTCCTCAATCACATATGACCTATATATTAATTATAAATGATATATCCTGATATCCCCAGGCTCCAGCTGGGCTGATTATAATGTTGAAACATTCAGAGTGTATTTTTTTTATTTGGAAGTAGAGAGACAAAACACAATTTAAGAAAAAAAGGTTACTATTGTTCATAGAAGAGCCTAGCAGTCACCGATGAAATATAAAACTCAACCTTGATTTCTCCTCAGAATGAGGGAGCTCAAATCCATGTCTTCCATTTCCCCAAAGAATGCATTAAGAAGAAAGCTGGAAACTATTCTACCACATTCAGCAGAAGCTGCATTATTGCAAGGAAAATAATTCAAGGTTTCTTGGGCCCAGTAGAAGGATCACATTTGACAGAGCAACACAGCATCTCATGAATGATTCTTACATTTGTTATTGGTGATAGAAATTTTACTGGAAGCCAAAACAAAAACTCAAAGTATTCTTCATCTCAGACAGATGCTCTATTGAGTGGAATATAGAAATAGCACTCATTTTCTTGATGGCATAAATACAATTACATATGCCTTAAAACCTACTATCCACATATTTACTCAAAAGAATAACAAATCCATTAGTTTCTAGCGCTCAATTTGTCAAAATTGAGAATGTTTTAATCATACTGGGGAACTTTCAGCTACATAAACAAGCCAAAAATGGACTCCACATGCCAACAGAAAGCACTTGCAAGCATTTTCAGAACTGCAACTTAGACATGTGACTTTGACAAAAATTATGCCTTTAAACACCTGATCTTTTGGGAGTATCAGTAAAATTCAGGCTTTTGCTCTAAAATACTGAAAACATAAAAGCAGAAGACAGCAATGAAAAGACAAAAAGCATAAAATTCAAAATGTTTCAATATGCTACATTCTTCCACCATAATTTTCTGACAGTGGGTTGGTGCTTTTAAAGGATTAAAGGTCAAATAAGACCTGCAATGTTTAGCAGAAGCAAAGACAGGATGCCAGGACCTATGTTACATTTGTGCCTGTGCCCCCTCTAGTCTTACTTTCAATGCACAATGTTACAAGAAAACAGGCATGGCATTTTTTCATGTTTTTACCCATTAAACACAATCCTCCAGTGTAAACTTACCAGATAGAAAGGTGGTACCAAACTGAGATCCTCATGTAGATGCTGAAATGTCTCATTTCTCCCTCCCCAATACAGCTCCAGGTATGAAATCATTCCACAGAATTTGTTATCATCTCCTGGATAATGGTATTTCTCTGCCTAAATGGTGGAAAGTATTTTAAGGCAAATTTATGGGAATATACAAATTAACCTCACACCTGACAACAGCACTACAAGAAGTGAACACTGATCTGTTCTCTCTACCCCTCACAGTTGGCAGCTCCAACAAATTAAAATCCTGTTTGTGAAACACCTAGCAGAGAATTTTACTCCGTGCAAAAATAGCAGCACTTGACATGAGACCGTGAACAGACCTCCTAGAGAGGTAATGTGACAGGAAGTTAATTTAAAAACTCCCCCAATTACATGTTCTTACCTCAGGTAATTAGATAATTGCCTGAATAGTAAACATGTCCAAGAGAGTAATCAAACAATTGGAGTAACAAGGAGACAAATACTGTCACTGTTAAATGGAAAGTTCATTTAAAATCAGCTGCTCTATCAGCAAAACCTGTTTTAAAATGGTGTGTTGATACTGTTAAATGAAAGATAAATATTTGGCATTAAACATGCTCTAATTGTTCATACTGCATAATAACATTCTTAATAAATAACTGAATAAACCTGAGTCAAGCTCAGTCTGGTGCCTCTGAGAAACTAGAGCCTCACTACCAATATCCTTATCTAAAACTAATTAGTAGTTGGTGATTGTAGCCTGCTGGCACTAGGAAGCTGATTAACATTCCTCAGAAACAAACAGGGCTGGGTTGGGGGAGGAGAGGGATATTTCCCGTTTGCTTCAGACTCAAAGAGCAGAAATGGAATTAAATATTTAATACCTGTGAACATTGCAGCTCAGTTTCTTTCATTAATCTGTATAACGGGCTGGTATTTGATGTGCTTGAGGCATTTTTATTGCTTGATAAATGTTGAGTTTGGAATTTTTTGCCTGGTTGGATGACAGAAATAGAAATCTTAAAGTGCAATTAAATATTTTATTACCATTGTTTAATTAAATAAATACTGGATTAAATTGTCAAAGCAGATTTCACTGGCATGCTAGAACAGCATTTTATTTTTTCTTTATGAATGTAATCTATCCCTAAATGCTGTGATGATTAGTATAATTACTTTAAATAGTACTGGATGCATTCAGGGCAGAAGGATGGACTAATTACTGAGTATTCCACAGAAAACAGTTCTTTTAATTTCCCTAATAATTTGCTATGTGACCCTTTTCCTCCTTTTTAAATTGAAGAATGACTCCATTGAAAAATCCTAAACTGAAGTTTAAGTTAAATTTCAGTTCCATACCAGAAGAAAGCCCTGCATTGTGTCATAAGTCCAAGTTTTTAATTCAGTGGACATATTAAGATCCAGATCTGCAAGTAAACTTTCAACAACTGAGATACCTGTATGGGAAAATTTTCTTTCTGCTACTATCCAGCCACCTGGTAAAGCTGTGTTGTTATAGATAATCCAAACCCCTGACACAGCAAAAGCTCAGCTCAGATGAGCAAGGGGTGAAGTTTCACTTGCATCTCTGCTGCTTTCCATATGGTGAGGTGCACATTCCTGTACGTGTATATGAATATGCACAGACTCAGCTCAAGTGTGGAGAGAAGACAGTCCTGTTGACTCTGCTGAAAACAAAGCAGGGTTATTTTTCTATCCTTGTTTTGGTTAATATTCTGAAGCACTATGCTGAGAGCTAAGACAGTGCACTACTGACCTCCAGTGAACCAGGTGCTCAGCACCACAACCAAAATCCTCAAGGCTGCTTCTTTAGTGGCAATATCTTCCTTTGTCTGGCTGGGAGATTGTCCCCTCTAACATAATGAACTGGCAGAAAACTCACATTTGTGCAGCCCTAAGTACACAAAAATATACTACAACAGCATTATAAAGAACACTAATTTTTGACAGAAAATGAAAAGTTATTTAAAACAACAAGTAATACGACACAAAGGAAAAGCAGGATGCTGTACATAAGTCTTTATTTCTGTCACACCCTAAATACAAGTACTAGACGTTTTGTTTAAAGTAATTGATTCAGAAGATTAATTACAACACTCTCATAATGTGTGCAGCATTCAAAATGTGCCTTGATGCAAAAAATACACAGCTAGGACAAAATGCTTATACAAAGTAGTGAGCAGTACCAGTAAGACTAAGCTGAACAAATTGAAAATGCTGAAGTTTCTTAAGCTTTGGGTTTTAATGCAGGTGATCATGAGGCTGTATTAATAACACTCAGCCTCAGGAGGAATGTCCACTATCCATATATAGCAACTGAAACACATTACAGACCAGGTATTTCTCATTGGAGTAATAGTTTACTACCAGAACGGTACCCTTTACATAAATACATGTCTGAATGCTGAAGAATTGCACAGTTTGAGTACCTGCATTCCATAATTCTAACCTGGCTTAGGAGGACATCATGTGGCAGAATAATATATGAACAGACACTGCAACCTTCCCACACAAAAACCCCTCCTTCTTCAGCTGCTGCCCCTTGCAGCCAAAATTATTCAATACTGTGGAGAGACTCAGTGAATGTAGAAGCCGTGTCCAAAATTGGACATTAGGATACAAGAGATGATTATTAAGATGATCAGCAATTCTGACACAAAGTGGGGGTGAATGACTGGACTCAGAGGAGGTTTCCTCAGTTACCAAGCCCTAAGCAGCCATTTTCAAATTTTGGAAGCACACAGCCCCACTTACAGTATTAAATGTCCCCCTTCTCTGCTCTTGGATCAAACTGCCTTTGCCACAGCCCTACCAAAAGCAGGAATTTGTGCAAATGTGACCTGAAAGCATAAAGAATTCCAAGGAATATACGAAAGGGCTCCATCCTACTTCATCAATAAAATCTCTCATGAACAACTCCATGATTACTAACACATGAATCAAAAAATAGAGTTCTAGAGAGGTATTTCTGGATTTTTTTGTTGCATTTATGTTAAAATCAATTTAATTTCCCTTGCCAGAGGCTGACAGTAAATTCTGATATTCTTAGAATATCAGATGAAGGTGAAATCACTTACACATTAATTTTAAAATTTAAAAATAATCTGCTTCAGTTATAATACCATTATATAAATTATGGAATCAATTCATAATGTTATGGTATCAGTTCAGGAAATAAGAACTGAAAACAAAAAGAACAATTTAAGGGCATGGCTAACAGTGGACATAGTTAGAAATTCACCACTGAAGACAACAGAAGTTGTGAATGAGGAGAAAAAATCTGGATATGAAAATTTTAAGGAGATTTTTGTCATTCCTGTTCCTGACAGAAGACATAGGCTTGGATCATGCTACTTCCTTTCATAAAAGCCCGAGATGAGCTCAGTTGGTCAAAGCATGGTGTTAATGACACCAAGATTGTGGGTTTGATCCTTGTATGGGTCATCCATCTAAGAGTTGGACTCACTGATCCTTCTGGGTCCCTTCCAACACAGAATATTCTGTGATCATATAAGCATTCCTAAAGTATGTTATTTCACTGATTTAGTAAAACTATCATAGAGACAGTAACACTACTTTTCAATGCATTCTAAACTTAAATCCTCCCTATGGATGAGAAGAATTCTGTAATTTAAACACACAACTGAGGCTGACTTTAAACACACAGCTGAGATGTCCTGAAATATTTCTGTTTACAAAGCTTTTGTAATCAGTCTCAGGCTGTTCATTCTCAGATAGCCCAGGCATTTCTTCCCTTACAACAGTGTCATTCAGCAACCCTGGATCTTCCACCCTATTCCTACATTTTTCAGGTAATATAAACTGACAAAATAAGTTTCTGCATTCCCATAACTCAGTGAGCAATCCTAGACTCATTTGAAACAAACCTCCCCAGAAGAGTTCTGACAACAAAAGAAACTGCATGACCAAATCTGCAAGCTGGGTGACACTTCCAAGCGCAGATCAATTAGCCATGAAGGCTGAGCAAAATAATTGTGTTTCTAATCAGTGGGGTCCCAGAGCAGCATTCTGGCAGGAGCAACTGGAAAGAAACACCTACACACCATATTTTCATGTGTATATTGTGGGGGGAAAAAAGCTTAATTAGCAGCAGTGAGGAGAGCTGAGGCCTTTCAAGTTCATTAACAGCATTTTTTAAACAATGTAGGGTATCTCAGAGCAGGTGAGGTGGATGGCAAAGCAGTTTCAAGACTAAGTCTGGATGTTTTTAAAGAGGGTTTATAAGATGTGATGAATGCTGCAGCAGAGAGGTGGATTCTGTGATCCAATGAGTCACTTCCAGTCCCACATTCCTGTTCTGCAGGCAGAGATTGGAAAAGTATAGGGAAAATAACAGTAGCAACTTACAGCAAGACCACAGCTGTTCACTGCCTTGGTCAGAATCAAACTTAAGTACAAAATAAAATAAACCTACTTTTCAGGTTATTCTGACAGAGAAAAAGGGAAAAGTGCATGGTTAAAATCACACCATATAAAATGAGAAATAGGATCAAGAAGTCTGCTGGTGACTATATTAAGTAAAACTCATTCTGAATAAAAAAAAAAATGAAATTGTCTTTATCCACTCTCATCAAAGCTGCTGTGTAGAAGTCAACAGTATAAAGTGATTCTTCTGTCATTCTTGCTTCCTTCCTGCTTTAACTGCTTTTGCTTTTCCCAGGCAAATCCATCAATAGGTAGAATGCTTTTAAGAAAGGAAAATCCCAGTATCAATAGAAGCACATTGGTGTTGCAGAGGAGACTTCTATTTAAAAAACAGATCCCTCCACATCTATTGAAGTGAAGCAACAGAGGGATTACAGAGACTGTGCCACCAGAGCATTATTTTATCTCAGTGAAGGGAGAAAGGCAAAAGAAGAGTACTTACAAGTGAACATACTGTTCTTAGAACCCTGAAGGAACACCTCCCAAGGTCTATCTAACAAATACTCCCCGTGAGGGACAGAAATCTCTGTGTGCCAGCGAGGGAGCTTGCACAATGGGACTGCAGTCTCACCTGCCCCCATCAATCCTGTCTGGTACAGCCAGTAGGATAAAATGCAAAAAGGAGGAATGCAAATTTCTTCAGTCTCAGAGCTCAGACAACAAGGAAAAGGTTCTTATCAGCCAGTATCCAAAATAACCCAAGGTCAGGTTTCCAGGAACCGGGCTGCAGAGGGCACGCACTTGAGCGTACAACCCTGTGCCACTCTCAGACCTCCTGGTTCCCTCCAGGCTCCTGATTTACATCTCCCACCTGCTGGGGAAACCATGCACTCCCCAGCAGTAAGATTTGTCTGATGGGTTGCTGTTTTCTACATTGGGATTGTTGAAGTTCCAGACCTCAGGTGGCTGTTCCAGTTGCCTGGGACAGGACTGGGCAGTCTCGCTTGGCAGGTGCTCCGAAAGGGTTTTGCATCTCATCCTTTCAGCAGTCGGGTGAAAAATTTCTTGAGCATCTGGGATGACATGTATTTGAGGTTTTACACTTAGTCAAAAAGATATTTATCCAACAGATGGAAACATGACAAACTAGTCTCTAAAGTAAGCATGTCTTCTGAAAATCTCATGCCTGAGTCAATATCCGTAGCTGGCAGGAGACTGTTACAATTTTAAAAGTGTCATTGCACACAACTGACAAAATGTCAGAATCAATCTTCCCTCTTCTTTATATAAAAAATCACTTGATAACCTAGGAAACATATGAGTAATCTGAGTAATTGAGAAAAAAATCTAATACATTAGAGGAGCTATTTATACACAGGATGAGTCAAAATTACATTTGTTTTATGTACTGTAATAAATTAATCCAAGATTTGAAAAATCTTCAATAGGGCTTGATCTACAATTAAAATCTTTTTCCACCCTAGAAAGGTTGGCTAAAAGGATGACAAAAAAATCACAGCCCTGCTTAGCAGTTTTATGCAGCAATTCATTTCTTAAAGACATAAATGTATTAGAGGAAAAGAAATTGCTTTTATTTTATTGAGCTGTAGAGGCAAAAGAATTATCTGTTTAAGTTGCTTTTATGTAGGTGGGAATTGTCAATGGCAGCACAGAAAACTTGAGTGGGAAACAAACTGAACACTGGGCCCAATGTAAACAACACATTTGACACTGGTCATCTTTGATATTTACTTCCAGCCCTGAACTTTGAAGACAGAGTATTTACCTAACTAGTAAGAGGTGGTACGGCTGTGTTTGTGTTAGCAGACACAAATATTACCTTGATTTCCTTTACTTCCATTACATATTGTGCCATCAAAGTTACGGAGAACTGAAAACATTTCAGCATGTAGACATAATAAACTCTTTCCTAGTAAAAAACTAGTGACCCTAGCATTTGGATTGCACAATTTATCACAAGCCACAGGAAAAAGAAGATGTGACATTTCATCCTGAAGAGCCCTTTGTCAACAATTATTCATTGAGGCAAAGTTCAGGAAAAATTACTTTCTACTTCCTCACTGATAACATTCATGAATATTATCAATAATATCTTAAGAATATCTTTAAAGCTTTTCTTCTGCTTCAAGGGACTTCACAGATTATCTCTACATAAAATATTAAGCAAATCAGAAAGAATAATCTGCATTAATTACCAGAAATTATTTGTCTTTACTCTTTGCACTTGGGTTTTTTTGTTGTTTTGGGGGAGTTTTAAATTTATTTAAATATATACTGCTATCTTCTATAATACAAATTAATGAAAATGTTCTTGTCAAGACTTCATAAGCACAACCATGCTCTTGGAAATCAATTATTTCTGGAGCACCTAATTTTTTGTAAAATAACTTTCATTCTTGTGCAAGACCGTCAACTTGACAGATGTCAAATATCAACTCAAAGGAAAAAAACCTAACTAAATAGTCAGATCACAACCCTATGAAATTCAAGAAGTTGCATTCAAGCACTTACAGTTTTTTTCCCAGGAAACTCTCTCGGAGTTCTACAGGTCTTCTTGGTGAATAATTTTGGTAAAGTTGAGTATTTTTGGGGTCAGACCTCAGTACACAATTTTACACTTTCTTCCTTGCTGCTTCCTCAAAAAAGAGGTGCTTTTAACCTGCATAGTGCACTTACTCATTGCTCATAAATTGGCACATCACAGAGAATTGTTATTCTTCTCCTCCATTTGTATTCAAAATTTGAAAGTTACCTTTGATTCCCCATCAGACAAGCTGAGGAGTTCTCACAGGTGTCACGTACTTCAGCAGAACTAATTCACCATCTTTACAGGGCTGCTGATAGATGTTTCAGCCTTAAAAGCATATTGACAGCCACCATTTTTCAAAAGACTTCAGAAGAAACCCACTTTTAAGCTTCATTTCAATCAATAATAATGACCAAAGATTACACTGGTAAAAATGCTGTGTAGTTATTTGTTCTCCTAGGACTCAAATCAGCTGGCATTAAAATTCCTGACCCTCTCTGTTGCAGGTATCTTGTAAAAGGCTGGAGGAGAGAAACAGAGTTTTTGGTATTTTTCAGTGACTTTTTTTAAACCATAGTTGCTCAGCTGCTGAGTACATATAAACATGCAGAAAGATCCAGAAAATCAGATTGAGAGTTGAAGAGAATACAAAAGCCTGCAGGGAATTAATTAATTCTTACATATGCCATTGCCTTTTTTCAAAAATGAAGGCCAAATCCTGAGGGACCAAGTAGCATTTACTATTCAAGCAATGGTTAGAATAACTCAGGCCCTAAATATGATTAAAAAGTAGATGTTCACAATAAGATGAAACCTCAAATGCTCAGGATCAGACAGTTTTTGAACGTGGTACACTACACTATATTCTTTTTTCCCAAATAGGGTGCTGAGGATGCTCACAGACACCCAGCAGAATTTAAAAATATCTCCAACTCAAACAAATTAAATGCTGCTCACCACATGATCTTAAAATCAGCAGTATGAGGAAAGGACTTCCCAGCTCCAGGGATTCTGCTGAGAAACATATTGCTTCTCTTAGCCAACTTTCTCAGTGTTATGGCTCCTAACCCCATGCTAACTCTGCTGCCAGCCTTTTATAATCTGCAATCACAGTTTGCCAAAACCTGCTATACACTGTACTCTGGCAAAAGTCCCACTCACCACCACACATGCTGATGCAGTGCTGAAGGAAGTATCACATGTGGAACAATAATATAAAGTGGTTCAGAAAGGCGCAGAGAGAGTCTGGGTTAAAAGAATGCTTATTTTACATGTACTTTTTGAAAAGACAGCTTTTCAGTTAGGGATTGATTTCCTTTAGAAAAGGCCAACAATATTCATGTGTAAAGCTACATAAATGCTGCAGCTCTCATGCTAAGGCTTGCAAAAGCTTTGGTACAAATTTCTACATGGCTCTGGTGACCTCTGCTACCTGACCACTTAGCTATTTTAAGTAAAGTCTGTGTAAAAAGTGCCATGGTCTCTGGCTTTGTGTTCTCACCTTGGTGGTACATACTGGTGTTACTGGTTTCCTCTGAGAGCCATCCCAAACACAAGTGCAACACAGCCTTGTGCAGACAGTTGTTTAAACAGAGTTTGACTGCTAAGATGTAGGGTTGGATTCCATCCTGCTTTGCAGTCCATTTTTACACTACCTCATGAAAATGAATGCATTCATTGCTCAGAGCAAGTCCTGCTTCATCTGAATGAGGCAGCAGAACGAACCTCCTCATCTCATCTTTCCTCAACTTCTGTGCTACAGCTCCTGTAAACAATCACAGTCTCAGACGACAAGCCTTGGCATGAAATCCATAATTCTACTACCTTCACAAGTGTTTGGATTATATAACCTTCTTCAGTTCCACCATTATTACAGGACTGTCATATTTCTCTGTATTCACTGCTGCATTATTTTACAGTACTGACTCAGAAGAACAAAGGTAGTAATAGCATTGTATGCAACTAATGCTATGGAATTAAGTGGTGTACTGGATTTCATGCAAGGCCTTCAATTTATCAGTTTTCATTTTATGAAGAATAAAAATCTTTGAAATCGGGGAAAGCTCTCTTAGTTGCACTTTAGAAAAAGGTAAATAGTGAAGGCTTTGAAATAGTAAAATCACATATATGGAAGACACCTTTCTGTCCATGTACCTCCTATGTTAGTTATGAAACAGAATGCACCACTTACCAGATGAGTCCTTCATTATTAACCAGACAAGTAACTTCACTTGTAAACACCTTTATATTCTACCATATCTCCCTCTCTCACCCTAGCACAGAGAATAAATACTGGAATATTTTTTTTAAGCATCAGTGAATGCAAAGAAAATTTCTTTTCAAAGGACAGAAAGTACTAATTCCCTACAGTCTGGCGGAGTATGTTTACTTTTCAAACCATCCAATCAATGGAGGCATCTTTATGAGTTTGTAAGTTCACACCAGAAATATGCTTTTGAAGGGAATCTGCTGTTCATTCTCTCTCACCTCACCTTGTTTCATCCAGCCCAGGTCAGAGAGTACAGCCAGATACCCCCAAAAGACACAAAGCTGAAAGATGTACTCTACAGACTTTGCAGAGCATCTCCTGTGCCCCAGCTATTGCTGGACTTTCAGTTCAAAGGAACAAACTGGAGCTAGTTCAAAGCACATTCCCTCCTTTCCACCCACTCACATGCAGTGTGGACATCAGGTTCTTGGCACCAAAGACAAACTGGCTCCAACTGCATGGCACCACTTGCAAATGCAGACCTGGACAATATTAGCTCAAGGTGGTGGGCAGGCTGGAGCCAAATTTTGCACGGCAGGATGTATTTCCTTTTTGCATCTCAGCTTTCCTCTTCATAAAACTTCCTTTGATTAAATCATTCTAAAAATAGATTGTTTTGTTTGCCTGGGAGGAATGGAGCAAGTTGGATTCACCTATGTCAGGAAGTTCAGGATGGAAAGTTGAGGCTGTAGCAACCCCAGCGCGTTATCTGCATGCACAAAGACAATGTACTGAATGTGTGGGCTATGTGGTTCCTTTTATCATGTCTAGAGTCTGATATCATGCTTATCCTGCAAATCCAACACATTTTCCCTGAAGGCTGAAAGCCTGTGTATTTATTCCAGCCTGTTTTGTGGCAAGCAACTTCATCTCTCCACTAAAGCACTTAAAAAAAAAAAAGCAAATTTGGAAATCACAGCTAAATTAGGGAGAGAGAACTAGGAATATAACAGATTAATAAAATGCATTTATTCAGTCTGGATATGAACTCACAACTGAGATAGATAGGTTTTGCTGGTTTTAAAGCACTGCTGTAGAAAGGCTGAAGGAGGTGGATGAACCAACGCTATTAGAAGACAACTGTTTTTTGAAAATAATACTGATTTTTCTGTCAAAAAAAATGTACTGAATAGAATAGTTCAGTTGTAAAGGACCTACAATGATCATCTATTCGAATTGCCTGAGCACACAGACACAAGTTTTTATAATCAAGAGATTTAGTGATGTTAAGAAAATCATCCTATAAGAAATCAACACCTACAGCATCTTTTTTAGTGAAAACAATCTAACTTCACAAAAATGTAGGATTTTTAAAAGCATAAAAAATAAAAGTATTAACATTGCAGGTACTATTTCTAGTTGCTTAATAACTTACCATTTTCATGCTTCCATCTGTAACATCTTAAAGAATTAGATACTTTGCAAAAAAATCTCACAAGAAAACAAAAAGACTGGCTAGAATCTGTAAAAGAAAAGAAATGGAGTATAAGGATAAGATGATATTATATTAGGAATAATATTTATAGTAGATACAGTTTGGTCAGCTGTAGCATTGAGGACATGTTTTAGTAATTTATGGTAACTTTGTGGTGGTGCTGGGACTTGGGGATCTTATGGTCTTTTGCAATCATAATGATTCTGTGACTCTAGCTTGGGACTTAAACTAAAAGTTATAACTGAGCAAACAATACCAAACACAATAACTTCATTTTGTGGATATTGGACAGCTTAGTGGATTCCTAATGGGAGGATGTGCAAGCTTCCCTTTAACCTGAGAGCTGTTTGGTGGCTTACAGAGAATATTCCTGTGCAGTTTGGTTGTACATCACTGCAACCAGCACTGCCTGTCACCTACTTTTGCAATTAAAAGAGAGGTTAATTGCTGAACCTAAGAGTGAGATGCCATTTCCTCTTTAGAAGTGCCCTCTTCACTTTAAACTGGCAGAAAGGAAGGGAGAAACTTATTCAATTTCCACGTGTTCTGTGTCCTCTGCTCCACAGTGTGCTTTTTTGTGCACCTGATGTAAGCTGAGCACATGAACCAGCCTGAGTGAGCAGTGCCACCAGTATGCCCAGTGCCTGCTGGGCACCAGGAACAGGAGCCAAGTCTCTCACAGCACAAACACCTGTGTCCATCCTTACTTCAGTAGGGCTTCAGCATCTGCCTTCCCAGCTCCCACATCCTCGGCACCGCTGAAACACAAGGTATGGGGCAGAGTTACAGCTTTCCTCTGCTCCCTCAACTGTACTTGCCAGATTGCCTCAGTCCCTAAATACAGCAAGTGAGGCTGAGGAGGTGAGAAAAGCAGTGGTGCCATGTGGGAACCATAAATAATAGCAGTGCTATGACAGCAAATCAGAAAAGAGAGTGTAAACCCTCCCTTCACCTGAAGCCCCACTCCATGGGATCACCCACAGCATGCGATCATTTCTATTTTTAAACACAGTATTTTCTAACATGAGTCAGTTACCAATCTATTTCTGATCTGAACAGGAAGGACAGTGAAACATCCTTAATCACAGCTGAACCAAAATTAGAACAGAAAAATGGATCAGTTCAGGTCCTTTATTTATACTAACCAATTTTAGATGTACCTATATGAAAATATATACATAAACTCCTTTTGCAGATCCTCAGTGAAGGATCAGAAGCTGGTTTAAAGAGAAATTAAAAATGCAGAATTGGGTAGAAGGGGCTGTTCCCCTTAAGGCTTTTACTTGGGCAGCTGTAATTCAGCCAGCCAAGCCACCATCTAAGGAATGGTGACAGCAGCATGTCTAAGCAATGCCTCTAAGAGTCACCTCTTGGTCACTCTTTGCTCAGCACTTATCAGGCCACAGCCAAAACACCCTTGGCTGGAATTCTGTGTCCAGTCTTGGCACTCAGCATAAGAACACAACAAGGCCCTGAACCTCAGAGATTAACCACGCCTGGAGCAGGACTGTGAACCAGGTGACCTCCACATGTCCCTTCTGACCTTAATTCTACACTCCTGAGACTCCCACACCATACATATGTTCAAAGCATGTCATGAAGTAGTTACAAAACAATCTAAAATAGTTAAAAAAATAAAAGGTCATGCCATTGTGTGACAGCAGAAGTCCTTTTCTCCATGGCAGAACAGTGATACTCTAGCAACAAAAATAACATTGAAGAAAATGAGAACAAATCCTTAGTAATTAGACAATGACGTTACAGAGGACATATTATTAGAAGATCACCAAAATACACTGGATGACACCGGAAATGCAATCAAGCACCAAGATAGCAAATAAGAGCTCAATAAATTATTAAATGTATAAGCTTTGTAAAATCTGCAGAAAGACTGCTGGCACTACAACCTGCTAAAGCCCTGCTGTTGGTTTTCACACTGTCCTCTATCTCAAAATTCCTTTGGAAAACTTGCAGAGAATCACAGTAATCAAAATCTCACAGAAGCATTCATTAAATTAAGGAAGTATCCTGATGTAAAATATTGCAGTGATTAATAAATAAATCTCTATTTATTTTAGCCCAAAATAAAGAAATAATTTGCAGCACTAAGGCTGCCCTTAAAGATAGATACATGTGAGGAAAACACGTCTAGGAAGGGGGAGGGGAAAATCTGAGCCTTTTTCCAAGCTGTTTTGATTATTGACAACTCAGTTTCAAGATAAATTCCATATGGGTAAGATACACAGCATGTTTACATTTGAGGTTTACAGCTGCACTTAGGTAATTTTACAGATGTATGTATAGATAAGCACAGGGTCAGCATGGATACAGCAAACTGCTTCATACAGAGATGGAGATTTCTGATTTAGTTGCCTAGCAATAGGATCTGACTCCTGGAAGCTAACAAGTATTGATTAGAAAACAGAATAGAATTATTTAATATATCACATGCATCATACAAAAAGGAACATAAGGCTATTGAAGAAAGGAAAATGTTAGGCCAGAAAAAATAAATTATATTCAGTGAAATTTATCCAGGAAGTATATGATACTAAGAAATTGCAATATTTAAATTAAAGAAAGCCTCAGTCTGTTCACTCTGTCAGTACTTTTCATCATTCTTTCTTCAGCAGAAAGTCCAATTCCATCTTGGCTAATGGATCTGACTTTTGAATTGCTGTGTTTAACTTTGCTCAGTCTTCTCAAGAGTGCTTTAAAGCAGGAGACAGAGAGAGAGAGATTTTTAAAAATTGGATAGGATGAACATGATGGCATTTCTCTTCTTGGGAAACAGCATGGTACTACTGGGAAGTTTGATGACATTTACTACACTGGTGGAGAGGGAGAAGTCCACATTTCTCTTTTACTTTTTACAAAGAGCTTTAAAACTGCCCTGATGCCTTTTAGCACATTTATAAGGTCTCTCTCAGTCCTTTCAGTAACACAAATGTTTTTCTTTCAGTACTTCAGCAGTAGAACAGGCAGATCACAAGCCAAGGATAGGCAGGCTACCACAAGTCCAGCACAGACCAGGAGTACCACATCTTGGATCAGTACTAGTATTGCTCTTTTCCCCTTATAGTCTAAATTTAAATAGATTAGTCAACAATAAAATTGGGGAAACAGAGGCCACTGGTATTCCAGCATTATAAGCAGCATGGACTTAATGCCTGGACTCTACTCAGGCATTATTTAAACATGGAAAAAGAACATGATTCCTCTTTCTGCTATTTCCAACCTTTCTTTAAAACATTCTCCTTTAACAAGCCTTTGAAACAGCACTTCCCAAATCTGTTCCTGCTGGAGCTGTCACTTAACAGTATTCCATCTGCTTGGGACAGAAAGTCAAAAAATTTCTCTCGTGTCCTGTTACATCAGCATAAATCTGAAGTAACTCCCCAGACTTCCTGCGTGATGCACTCGCTCGGGTTTGCCTACACAAGGAAATAAACATAAAGGAAAACTGGCTCGATCTGAGCCCAGCACCAACCCTGGCTCACTCCTGCTGGAAACACTCTTACCACACAGAAAAGAAAAGCAGCTTTTCCCACTCTGAATATGGGTTAAACTAATGTGAACAAAGAGAATCCTAGTAAAATCCAAAGGTATAATCACATTCCATAATGAGGGGTTTTACAAAAATAAAGTTTCAGGATCAGAAGCAGCATATTTTCCCTCTAATCAAAAATATCCTGCTTCTTAGACTTTCCCTAATTCAGTTTAGAGGTACTTTTAGATATTGGACACAGCTTTGCATTTTGTCATGAAAATTACCCTCTCACTATCAATAACACACATTTTTACAGAATGGTCCATAACTTGGTACTTTAAAAGTATTCACTTTCCCATGAAAACAATGACTTTATTCTTAATCTTCCTTTCCAGTTGCAAAGACTGTCACACATACTAATTAACTACATCTTAATTTGGTCTTGTACTGTGTCTCCTTTGTTCTTGTTACAGCACTGTGAAACACCCCTAAATGGAACATAAATTATATTTAATACATGAAAGGTTGTATTAAGGCAGGAATTTGCATTAAATTTTTTTCTGTGTTGGTCAGACACTATAATGATAGAATCTACACAAATATCTAGAAAAGCAAAAGCAGACAAAAACAAAGGACACACAAGTGAAGATTTTGATGTGAATCATGGTAAGATATTCAACCAGGGCTAATTTACTGAGATGCAAATCAATTGGTAGTTTCATTACGGTACTCTCTGTATAATAATAATAATAATAATATTTCTAATAATGTAATGACCTATGTGACCACCACCTACAGGTTTAAAAAGCTAAGAAACAATAGTATTTATTTGCACACATTCCTTAGAAGGCACTTGTTGTTTACAAAGGTCTGTCAGTAATGAATGGACAGTCTGGGATGAAAAGCCATGCTCCTAAGCTTTCCCACATGGATATACATCCCAAAATAATCTGGTACTACGATAAGTCCATGTGGTGAACAGAAAAAATCATAATTACATGGGGAGAAACTGTAGAGGGAGTAGGGACACAGAGTTGTCTCTGATCTCTTGTTGATTCTCACAAGTTTTGTACACATTCTGTGCTATAAACACTGATTTCAGAAAGCTTCTGAAAAGGAGCAAATTGGACAGAAACCTCAAAGGCAGAAGTAATTAATTTTCTTATTTGGGGCTGTGTGGTCATCTTTGCATCTATTCTGAGATCCCAAGTATAGAATCCAACTTTTACTTTTGTTTCCTATGTCATAAGAAATAATAGCTTGAGCTATTAATTTCAATTTAATGTACTGTAATTTGAACTCTGCTCTTCCCTCCATTTTTAAAATGCTGATCTCTTTTGACAAGTAAGAAGAAAAGTAAAATACCAGGTTTGAACTCTTAATTCATTGTGAAAATATTACACCATCCACCCTACTTTGTATTTCCATGTCTTAAATAATATCCAAAGATCTGCTGTCAATTACGTAGCAAAGATCATATCTAATTTGTAAGATGAATTTAAAGGAACTGGTATTTATGAATGTATGAACCAAAATACTTCATGTTCCCAACCAAGATTCAGCAATTCTGGCTGCTTATGGATAGTCCAGTGTGGAGAATGAGAAAAGGAGATGCTCTGGTAAATATTTATATATTCTGTATGAAGTGTGACTTCTCTTTTCTATCTTTTTTATCTAAATTATAACCAGAAAATAGCCAAGAAACTGTCTTATCAAATAAATTTCATAATAGAACAGAGATAACACATATATGTAGCACAAAACAGATTTTATTCTGGCCTAATAGCAAAGGTTATCAAGACAAATGTACCATAAATTCTCACAGTATTGCAAACCAGGCAGTAATGGCACTCCTTCTTCAATTAGGCATCAGTTTTATGCATACTGTTTTAGGTAGTCTTACCCTCTTCCTTTTTTACCACCCAAACTACAAACCTTGCTTTCACTGTCTATTTCTAAACTTCCTTTCAAAACTTAGTAACAATAAGGCCTGCATAAATCCAAAAAAAAAACCAAAAACAAAACAGAAAAAAGACATTCTGGTGCAAAACTATTTTGTATAGTTTTATCTACAAATTTGTCTACTCCTTTTCTAAGTAACCATACTTAAAACTGAGGAAAAGCATGTGTTGTACTCTCTCACTGTTAAGCAGGAAATATCCATCCCACTCTCTGTGTTTGTTGTCCTGTGAGGCAAGATGTTTGCTGAATTCTCCCTCTCACACACACCCTAAAAGCAAGAATCACTATTACAGTAGACTGACCATAATTTTTTAGATTACAGGTGATTCAGGCTGTTATCTGTGACAGGTTGTAACACCGCACAGAGGAACTGGCATCATGTGAGGCCAGATCACTGACTGACATCAAAAGGGGCCAACAGTGTTTGCAGTTCTTTTCCTCCAGCTGCATTAGTAGTGATTTCCTTTCAAAAGCTCAGTGGCAGCAGGTCGTAGAGGGGACAACAGAAGTGACAATTTTGCATCTTGTAAAAGATCAAATAGTTTAAAACATGAGTGCCAGCCCTCTTAAGGTCAGCTCTAGCAAGCCGAGAAATGAAACTTGTGACAGTTTTGTTTGTTTACTTTCCAGTAAAGTTTCAAGCTGCAAATCCCTCTTTTGAATCCTGAGGTTCACCGATTCTGAGGCCTTGCTGGCCTAGAGTATAAATGCTGAAATGTTTTGTTGGTTTTTAGTCTTATTTTTCCTTGCTAGTTGGCTAAATCCCCAAAAAAAATTAATGTTTCTCAGTAATATTTACAGAGATTTTCACATGTGTAATCATAAATACATGGTGGTGTTCTGCATTTTCTAAAAGAAGCCTGAAGACTTCTTTTAGATTCTTTCTGCCTAAACCATGTGAATCAATGAAATAGTAGTTGGAATAAAGGAGCAATAATTGACTGATTAAATTTTTCCATACCAACTAGGATGTGTTTTCTGTTGAAGTATTCTTGGTGTTGATACAGACTTGCAACTT
The DNA here is from genome assembly GCF_017590135.1 of Pyrgilauda ruficollis. Taxonomy (NCBI): domain Eukaryota; kingdom Metazoa; phylum Chordata; class Aves; order Passeriformes; family Passeridae; genus Pyrgilauda; species Pyrgilauda ruficollis. The sequence goes on along the minus strand of NW_024517207.1, from coordinate 1,106,712 downwards.
TTGAAACCCTCCTGTCCTTCAAAGATTTGTGGAAAAAGATCACTATCAGAGTGGAGGAAGTCACTGCTGAATTTAATATAACAGCAACACAAATATCAACTCTCCAAATGCTGTGTCTTACCCAGAATTTCTGGAGATCTGGGCAGTCACTGGCGTGAATATTGATTAAAAGACTTTTTGTTCTTATTTCCTTTGAAAAGTGACAACTATCTCCAGCAATTATAAAGTTAAATTTCCTGTTCCGCTGTCCCTGAACTAGATAAGATCACACTCAAAGGTAAAGTATAGAGGGTCTAGGAAACTTTGATAAGAAGAGAGAAAGGACCCCTGAAGAATCCAAAATGTAGCTGCTAGAAGGCAAAATACCAGCCCAGGTGTGTTGGGGTTTTTGCTTGTATTCTATCTGATGTTTCTGTAGGAGTTTATGATATAACTTGGGCAGGATGAAGCCTGTTACAGATAAAATCTGTCTTCCATAACTTGGCTTCGATGGCTTTGCAACTTTTGTGAACACAATACAGCAAAAACTGTTTGAAGGGAGCACTCTGCACCCAGAGTTCCCTCCAGTCAATGAACATGGAGTGTCAGTGTCCTTGGCACCTCTCCTTGCCCTGCCTGTCCTGCCGTGCTGCTGCTCACAGCTCACAGTGCAAAGCAATTGTCAGTCATGTGTACTCTTCTTAAAGAAAGCACCTTCCCTGCGAGCGACCCTCCTGGCAATGCAGCATCTGGAGGTGCAGCTGTGTGTTAAACAGGGCAAGCGAAATGTTGGTTGGTCCCAGGTAGGAGGATGGATAATTTCCTTCCATAATACAATCTAGCTTTGTACAAGTTCCTCCTCAGCCTGTCAGCTGGTGTGACTACGTCTGCTGCTACCAGACTTCATGAAAAGTGAAACTGAGAAACACAGCCTAGAGTACTGAAAAAGGATGAGGTTTTATGAAGATTGAATTTGTTTTACTCCACTTTAAAGGCAGACAGCTTTAGTCCTTATTTGTCTCTATGAGGTGAACTGCTCTGCTTAAGTCCTCTGTTGTTTCTATGTGGGTATACACAGGAAAAGTTATTTTAATTATCTTTTTAAATGACCACTCAAACTGTGCTATATTTCTAATCAGATGTTCTTACTGCTCAAAATTAATTTGGTTTAACTGCTTTTGTAATTTACTCAGAAAGTGCTCTAATAATTTAATTTAAGACTCCTGGCTGAAAGTATCCAGGTTCTAGTTTCAATTAATCCATAAACAGTGTGTTTGGACTCATCTTCCAGAGTGTTCTCCTGCTGACACATCCTCATCCTTGTACTTTGTTTGTTACACTGCTATCATGGTTCTGTATCTGTTTAGTGAAGGACATAATGTAAGTATATTTACCGTATGGTTGCTGGGAGGAAGATGAATGGGGAGCTGACTAAGAATGTATTTATTACTTAAGAAAATCAGAGCCAAGGAAGAGAAGGACAAGTGTAGAGAACTCCAGAAAGCTTTCACCAAACTAACTGAGGCTGGAAATACCCCTTGGCAGGAATAGTTTTAAACATTATTTGTATATGTTTTGGCTTCTCTAGGTACTTTAACGCCTTACAGAAGTAGGAATCTGAGCTTGTGAGGTTTTCTAATGCAGCTCCTGACCTGCAAAGGTGGACAAACCAAACTGTCTCCTTTAATCAGAGCAAGCTTTAAATTGAAATTACTGACTACTCTTTTTTGTAAGCTTTTTTACCAATTGTTTAGGAAACAACCATGACAAACCTGTTATTTACTAATGGAAGCAGATAAATTATCAGGACATGAAGCCAGCACCCCATAGCTGTGCTCTCAGCCAACTCTCTGAGAGCTGCTGCATTCAATATCATCTCAGTCTAGGGATCCAGATATTCACATGTGAAACAAATGTGTCTTTGGGCAGGAGAGTTAACTCAGATTCACTGCATGTGGGACTTCTCCTTCAGACACAGAGCATGTAAATACTAAGCCTGAAAGCCTTGCAAAATTAGTATCATTTCAGAAAATCATTTATGCTAACCAGAATAACTACCTAGGATGAAATTATGCTTATTTACACTGTTTCCACTTTAAAAAAATAAGCCAAAAACAACAACAAACAAACCCCAGCAAAACCCAAAGCAAACTAACACCCTCAATTTAAACAAATGACCAGAAAAAAATCTGAGACAAACTCACTTCCTTTTTACCAAGGAAAAAATTGCTCTAGATGGAGATTCTTCTGCTTACAGGTATTTTACAATAAGCACACATACAACTGAACTCCCCCATACCCTCATATTCACCTTGCAGCCCTTCTTGAGATCAATCCCCAACCAGAATGCAGCAATTCCTGCAGCTCCATGTGAGGCTGCAAAGCCAAACAAGCTCAGAAACTTGCAAAATAACTAGGTTTTCAGAATCTTTTCTTTTCAGACCTTCCAATTTTACTCAAAATTTCACAAAAGAGAATTCAGAGAAATGGGACAGTGTTATTCAAGTTCATATCTGAAGTAATTTTTACCTTTTGTTAATGATTGTCAGTTTCCTGTTCATTAAACATGTGAAGCTGGCTAACAGGAAATAATTCTATGGTGCTGAAATGGCTTGTCTTGCCCCAGAGAATTAATTATTTTCAATCCACAGAACACATTTAACACTTTCACAGAATCATAGAATACTTTCGGTTGGAAGGACCTTTAAAGCTCATCCAGTCCTACCCCCTGCAATGAGCAGGGACATCTTCAACTAAATCAGGTTGCTCAGGGCCTTGTCCAACCTGACCTTGAGTGTTTCCAGGGATGGGGCATCCACCACCTCTCTGGACAACCTGTGCCACTGTTTCACACCACATTGTAAAGAAATTCTTCCTTTTATCTAGCCTGAATCTACCCTCTTTTGGTTTAAAACCATTGCCCCTTATCCTATTGCTACAGGCTTTATTAAAAAGTCTGTCCCCATCTTTCTTAAAAGTGCTCTTCAAGTACTGAAAAGCCACATTAAACCCTCCCCAAAGTCTTCTCTTCTCCAGGATGAACAACCTCAACTCTCTCAGCCTTTTCTCATAGGAGAGGTGCTCCAGCCCTCTGATCACTTTTGTGGCCCTCCTCTAGACCAGCTTTTCTGGTCACAGAAAAGCCACATGAAGCCAGAAATACCTACTGGTTAATAGAAACTACATTCAGAGTCAGATCCAGCCCTCTTTTTTTAATATCTGGCAATCTTCCAATGTTTGTCCTGATTTAGGTCACGTTCTGGTAGTGGCTTTGGTTCTCTTCTCCCACCTCTCTTCCCAAAACCCCTCCTTTATGCAATTTCTTTAAAAACAAATGAGATTTCACCAAAATGGGAAAAAAAATTACAGCTGCACTTGAGCAGCTGCACTTGCTTTAAATGGATTAGGGACTAAAGAATGACAATTTAATCTACAAAAATGCAAAACAATTTTAACATACTCAAGTAGACTGGATTTAATAAAGGGAACTATAGATCAAACAATGGAAATGCTGTTTATTGTAATCTAATGGCTTAACCTTCTCGCACCTATTTAAAAATAGAGGTTTGTAATAACATGCTCATGCAGACAAATAAAAATCTTTTTTTTAAATTAAAAAAAAGGTTTTGAACTTTTTAAATGGGTAAAAAGGGAAAACAGAAGGACTTCACTGCCTTCCAAAGGTTAACCTGGATTTATCTATTTGTCTGATTTCCCTGTGTTCTTGCTTCCTCCTAAAGACTGAAAAGGTAAAGTAGCTTTTCCTCATCCTTTTTCTAGCTCGAGTCGATCTTTGATCTCTAAATGTCAGCAAATGTGGTCCTTACAGAAATCTAACAGAGAATTAATGCTCTCTTTTTTTCACTAATAGAAATCATATTAATGGCAACCACTGATAACTATTATGCCTGAATGTTACCTTAAATTGTTAGAAGCCCTTCTGTGTTTCTGCCCGTGAAAAAGTAAGGCAAACAGCAAGGAGTAGCTTTTTACATCCAACAAAAGCCCTTTGCTACAAGCAGATAAATGTATATAAATGTTCTGTGGTGTATTTCTACTGTTTTTCACACACAAACCATGACACAGCATCTTCTGTACTGAAAAAAGAGAATACAAAACTAGTTTTAGTTTGGTAAGATCATGTGCAGCATTTCAGTAACAGTAATTTCCCATCCATGCTTCTGAGCTCATCAATAGTACATATTTTTTAAGGAGTAATGCAATGCAGCTATAGGACATTCAGATGCTCTTCCAACTCAGTCAACTGTACTTTGTGTTCAGCTGCAGTAGGTGTTTCTGGATATGATAAGTATTTCATATAGAAGATGATTGCCACAAAACCACTTAAGCAGGCAGATTACAATGGAATCAAGCCAATACATCCTAAAACTGATACAAGAATTACTGCTTCTTAAACATCATACAATTAAACTGCAGAACTCACTAAAATATGTTACTAGAGGGCCTAAAAGCTATCAAAATCAGACATTAACATAGAAAATACGAATTCTAATAACAATAAAATTACAAGTTGTGGACATGCTTTAAGGTAACTCAAACATGAGCTGGCAGTGGTTAGGAGAAAGAAAAGCTCTTCTCCTGGCAAATAATGACAATTACAAATTTGAAATCTTTCCTACTTTGTTGTAAAGCTGGTGCTAACCAATACCAGAAACAGAACATTGCAGCACAGCACACTCATTCTGCTGAGCTAAGGACCATGAACAAATCTGTCATTTTAGAAGACTAGAGAACGTGAAAAATTTGCAGCTTATATATTTCACTGAACTGAACCTGATGAGAAGACAGTCACTGCTGGGTTTATTTTTTTGGTTAGTTTGTTGTCCTAAATCATTCTGGGAATACATATGCAATCTCCCTCTTTGCAAGTTATGATGATTATGCATTAGTACAATTATACTGGCTAAAAATATTCCCTGCTCTAAATAGGTCTGTGAAAGCAAAGCAAGCTGTGCTGCTATGGGCACTGCCTCGCTTCCCTCATGGCCTGCACAAACATTCCCTGGTGAAATCTCACTATCTCTGACACTTGACTATTCCAGGCAGTTTTCACTGGCTAACTCTCAAGTCACACCCCAAGTATCTTTCCAGATTTTGGAGGAAGAAGCACCGTAAGAGTCGTGTTCAATTGTAAGTGCCAGACGTATTGTTACACTTGAGAAATCCAGCAAGACTTCTGAGTCTTAAATTGGGAATCAGGAGGTGGATTTTTAAATATATATTTTAGTATGTCTGCTTCTGAGCAGCAGGAATCCAGCTGGTGAGTTAAGGTATTGGATGCAGCATTTCAGACAACGGAATGAAAGCAAAATAATTTATTAGATGGAAGACTCAGTGAAATCTACTGCAAAGGATTTTCCAAAGGAAGGGAAAAGGGAAGGGACCTCCCAGCTAGTTTAAAGTGCACCACTGTCTAGAAGGGTTGGAATGTTCTTGCCTCAGTGAATATTGTTAAATCAGTGTCACTCAAAGTCACCTTTACAGATATACAGAAGTTTAATACCAATACTCTGCAAATTAAAATCCTGTACAGAAAAACCTTCAAAGGTTTTTGCAAAAAAGCCTTCTGCACTGCTCCGACACCATCCATGCTATATTGTACAATTTAGGCACATATCCAATGTATTACTAGTGCATTTCTCCAAGAGACAATGCAAACAATTCCTATAAAAGTGAATCTACACAGTATGAATGGGTTTGTTGTTAAGAACTTTCTGCTTCAGTAGAAGTGCCAATAAAAATGTTTAAATGAAAAATATAGGTGTATTTTTCAGTTAGGGGTTTGGGTTTTGCTTTTTTTTCCTTCTTTCCCCAGGCCCTTTTTTTTTTTTTTTCAATACAGCTCTCCTTGAGACAAGCTTCTATCACAGGAAAAAAGAAATGAGTACATTTCACATTTGGTTAAATGTGTGTGCCAGCTACTTCATTCAGCAGGTGGGTCACGATGGCTTTGGAGAAAAATAAGGCTTCCCTGAAAAAGAACAGGCTGAAAAAATGCTGGGAAAATTAGAAGGTGCAGGAGGCGATTATTATGTCGGAGAAATTAACATGGAATAAACTAGGGTGCAAACTGCCAGTGCATTACTTACTCTGTAGTAATTCTCTCCACAGGAGCTTTGGCTCACATTATCTGCATGTCCACACTGCACTAATGGAGCACTGTGAATGAAGCCAGCCAGGCAGCCCCACGGCCAGCACGGGTGAGATGCAGGATGCTCTGCAGTGGGGCAGTGCCACACTGCCCCAAGCCACCCTGTCACCAGCACTGTCTGGAAGCCCCACCCAGCAGGGCCCAGCCTTGGAATCACTGCAAGGCAACCTGTGACACTGGGTGAGTCCTGGTGATTCCAGCTCAGCAACAGTAAGGGAAAGCTCCCAGTCCTGAAAGCTCCTTTCCCACATTTTGTGGGCTCTTTTCATAGGAGCATGCCTGGATTCTGAGCTCTCCCATATGTGCAGCAAGGGGCATCTCTCTTCCTCTCAGCCAGATGCTGCATCTGTGCAGCAACTCCTGCTCCTGTGCCACACAGCCTGCAACGCAGAGGGTTCCTCAGGACACCTGACAGACATCCCTTCTCAAAACAAGCAGTGGCAGTGCACTCAGGCTGGAATTATGCATCAATTCTGCAAGTTCAGACTCGCAGGAACAAATCCAGAACTACCACTATGCCAATTGGAAACCACCTGATTTGAATTAAAGCATCACTGGAGTCCAGTGCAAGTGGAGGAGAGAAAGGGGGAAAATACAATGGGGAGGTGGAATCTGGGCAAATCACAAAGGGTGGATAGATAGATGCAAGGTGGTGCTGCAACTGCTAGCCATAAAATTCCTTTTTGGTTTTTTGGTTGTTTTGTCTGTTTGTTTTTTTGTTGTTTTTTTTTTTTTTTTGTTGGTAAAGTCATGGAGACAGCCTGAAAAAAAGATTCTTTAGGTAAATTTTTTACCGAACAATTGGGCTGTTACATTCTCAGACATGAATAATGGTGTCACCCATGCCAAGAAGTGAAGGAATTTAAGGAGAGGGTGAGATGTATAATACAGAAGGCATTTCACAATTTTTTTTTTGTCCTCTGCATTATGGTTCACTGCCTTCATCAATTGTACTTGTGCAGCAGGTCTGTGAGGCTGACAAAGTGTGGCACATGTGAAGGGATGCTATGAGCAGCCAAGCACAGAAACTTCTTTGGCTCCCACCTGCTAAAGTCAGTGTGAGCTATGGAACACCATATATCCTGCTGAATCTTTCAGCATTCAATCCTAAAAAAATAACCACAGCTTTAAGAAAACATTGCTATTCTCTTACTGACCAAATGCTGGGGGACTTTCTGTTGTTATGGTAATAAGTATTTTATAGTATGCTTTAAAATAACAATGAAAGGTGACACTTTGTCACTATGTACCTACTATGTTTTGCAGGTTTCCCAATCTGTCCTCTGCCCTTCCCCCCCAAATATACATAAATTCTTAGTTCTTATTTACAGTTTAACAGTATTGGAATGCTTATGCTCGAAACACTGAATAAGAATATTCTGCCATCCAAGCCAAAACAAAATCCCTGCTTTCTCTTCTAAGATTTGCAAGTAATTTTTAATTGCTTTTTACTCTGAAAATGTTCAATAACCTTCATTTGTTCTAACATTGGTTTAAATCTTGTTGACTTTGCTGTTTCCTCTGTGCCCATTGTTGCCTCCTTTCAAGCTGGATTCCATGGATTTCAATGGTGTTCTGCACAGTTCTGTTCTTGCAGATTTTCTCATGAAGTCCAAGCTCTTGCAGTAGTGTGCTTATAGTTGCATGTGGGAAAGTGTCATTATATAAAAATTCTGGTATAAGTACCTGTCACAGCTATGTCACCTTTATTCAACACGAATGAGCTCACAACTTACTTTCAGGTAGTTTGTTTGAGATTTTTTTGTAACACAATCCAGTGAGTAAATTGTGCTTAATCTTAATGCTTACAGGTATGACATGGGGCAACCCACTTTGAAGCTTCATCCCAGATAAGATGCAATGTAAGAACTCCCACAGGACAGCCCCCTTTAGGCCTTACATATGTTGAAAGCATTTGGAATGAGGGTGGCTTTGGAAAGAAGCTGGAAGTTCTGCAGGATCATGTGTTTGGACTTGCCATCTGCACGGTCCAGGAGTTACCACATGGATCACTTTCTCCCAGTCATCTGAACCGTGAGTCACACAAACCGAAAGTGGAAGGCGGGTGTGTGAACAAAGCAGATGTGGGCGTTTGTGGGGCTTCTCCTCACCTCTCCAGAGCCCTTGTTTTCTGCCCTGTCCCATCCAGGGCTGCTACACTTAGACCTTTGGGAAGCCAGGGTGGCAGCCACCTTAGCCACCACCTGGGGTGGAGGCCGGGCTGGTAAAGTATGAAACCCCTCATGGGTGAGTCTCTGGAAGGCTCCATGACTCAAACTTCCACCTACAGCTGGAAGCCTGGCCATCTTTGTTTTGTTTAACTGAGCAGGAACACTCCACTAGCTGAGTGCTTACCACGACAAACACAAATGTCTGTCCCGAGCCCTGGATGTCTGAGGGGCGCCTGCAGCCCCGGACAGGCCGGTTCACGGCCAAAAGAACATGCAGGGAAATAGTTTCCAAACCCCAAAAGCAAACCTGAAACTGGATCCGTACAGACAGGCTCTTGGTGCTCAGATAGCAAACCTTCTCCTCCGCGTCTGATTGCAAGTCCACGGCTACCGTGGGCTATCGGCTCATTTTTTTACCTCGGCCAGATCCGAAATGTGGGCTGAGGGAGGGGTCTTAAATAAATTTATTAAATAAAATTTTTAAAACTCCAAACAAACAAAAATCTTACGAACGTATATCCTAGCATATATAGATGAAAGTACCCTTCTGTGAACGTGCCTGCAGCTCGCACGGCAGGCCCCTAGCACTGGAGGTCTGTGAGGGCTGCAGGTCGGCAGCAAACGGCGCGGGGACGCGGCGGCCCAGCGGCCGCCATGCAGCGGCTGCGCTACTTGCGCAGCCCCCGATGCCCTGCGCGGCATCGCCGGCAGCCCCTGGCGTAGCAGCGTTCATGAATACCGGTGCTGCACTGCGGCGGCGGCACGGCGCAACCAAACCTCCTCCCTCCACCGCCCACCCCGGCCCTGGCACCGCCCCCCTCCTCGGCTGTGATTGGCAGGACGGGTGGAGCGGTCGGCGGCGATTGGCGGGTGGCGGCGGGAGGTGGGGTAGGTTGCGTGAAGGGTGATAAAGTTAGTGGGGCTGCCGGGGAGCGCCCGAGACGCGGCGGCGGCGGTCGGCGCTCTATGGAGGTGGCGGGGGGAGGCGTCGGGTCGGTGCTGCTGCTGCTGTGGTGACTCGGAGACTCGCCCTGTCCCGCGCGCTCCCCCCTTCCCCTCCCCAGCCCCGGTCCCCGGCTCCCTTCCCCTCCCCCCCCTTCTCTTGCCTTTTCCCCTGCCCTTGGTAGCCGCCGGGACCCGGGGAAGCTGACAAGGCCTTAGGGAAGGTGAGAAATGCGGGAGTGGCGGGAGAAGCGCGGATCTGGGGCCGGGAGTGAGCGGGTACTGCTGCAGCTGCAGCCTAAAATGGCGGCTGCCCGGAGTGGCCGCCATTTTCTTGTCAGTTGCTTGTCTGTTTCTCCCGCACAAAATGGCGGCCTGGGCCGGCGGTCGCTCCCGCTGCCGGCTGTGCGAGCCCTGCCGCCGCTGAGCGAAGGGGTGGAGGAGCTCGGCAGCCCCCGCTGGGCGCGGAGGGGAGGCTGAGCGGCAGCGTTTCAGGTTAGAGCGGGGGAGACGGGATCGGGCAGTGCCTGTCCGTATGGGCCTTGCCTTTAGTGGGCTCGGCTCGGCTGTAGGATAGTAGTCTTGCCGCGGTCTGCGGGCGCCCGCGCTGCCCCCCAATTTCCCTTGGAGGGAGAAGCCGTGGCACACATAGCGGGCTGCGGATCCGCATTGCTGGTGGGAAGGTGACGAGAGGACTTCCTAATTTTTTTTTTTTTTTTACTATTGTTCATTGGCTTTTGGCGGGGGGGCGGCGGTGCCGCGCGGCGCCTGCGGGGGGCGCCCTCCGCGGCCCAGCCTTTTGTTCGCCGCCGCCGCCATGTTGTCCCCGCTCCGCGTGCCCGCGGCGGGCCCTGGCCGCGCTCGGCTCCGGGAGGGCTCCGGACTTCCTAATTTTTTTTTTTTTTTTACTATTGTTCATTGGCTTTTCTTCACGCGAGTGGAGGAGAGCGGGCTGCCGAAGCGCCGCGTCAGCCGCCTCGCCCATGTTTCCTGTCTGGAGGCTCGGGCGCCGCGGTGCGATACCGCCTGCTTCCCCCTCGTGTCTCCCGGGGCGGCCGCCGTGGTGCGGGGGAGCGGGTCCCGCCCGGCGCCCTGGCGGAGAACAAAGAGCCGGGCGGGCGCGGGCAGCGGGCGGCGCCCTGGCCGCGCTCGGCTCCGGGGGGGCTCCGGGAGGGCTCCGAGCGCATCCGGGACACTCGCAGCCTTCCCTCCCTGCCCGGGCGTTTCTGGCCCCCTGCTCGCCGCTCTGCTACGTGAGCCGTGCAGTGAGGTTCTTAATGCAGGCTGAAAGTTGAGGTGGTGGGTGGACGATACCTTATTTCGTTATTTGGTGCTTTAGTACGCCGTTTGGACGCAGAACACACGCCTTTTACCGCTTTAAGCGTGCGTTTTGTTTGATGCTTTTCACTTCAGAATTTGGCTGCTTTGTCGCGCCGTTATAAATCATAGTTTCTAAATCACGTCAGTAAAACACTCATTTGCTGTTCAAAAGAAAAAAGTGCTTGCGTTCTTTCCTGCGGGTACTCTTGGCTTTTGGATAGACTTAAGGGTTTTGCTCAGTCCGTGATTCCCTTGTCTCTTTGCCCTCGCCCCGCTGGAAAACATGGCTGTAGTGATGAAATCGGCATTTCTGTGACTGTCCCAAGTATTGCACGAATGAAAGTTTTCTTAATTTTTGTAAAGTTCGGTGTTGGAGGGTTCTCATTGTCGAACAAACATTTGTACTTTTTAAAGACGCTATGGCTGATAGTAAACAAGTATAATATGAATGCTTGGTTTGTCTTTCTAGGTTTTGTTTTTCCCTACCCCGTCAATTTAATTTTATTCTTTTGAAGATTCTTCGTTGTCAAGCCGCCAAAGTGGAGAGTGCGATTGCAGAAGGGGGTGCTTCTCGTTTCAGGTACCCTTTGTTTGTTTGATGAGTAGTTAGCAATGGAAAATCTCCTTGGAGGGCATCTTAAATTAGTGTAATGTTTATACCAAAACGGAGATGTTTGGACTTACCCAGGATTCCGTGGTTGTTTTTAACAGTGCTTCTTCAGGCGGAGGAGGTGGTAGGGGTGCACCTCAGCACTATCCCAAGACTGCCAGCAACAGGTATGTCACCTTGCTCTTTGATTTGCATGATTTCAAAGTCAGAGCCTGCCTGATAGCGAATATAGAACTGAAAATAGGCTAGCTTTAAAGTTGTACCAGCAATACCTACTGGGTTAAAGACGTTTAAATGTTTTCCAGTCTGTGCCCTTTAAGGTGTACCCCATGGTTGATAGGCAGTGTATGAGGTTGTTCATCAATTTAACTTTAGAAGTGCGGAGAGTATTTTTGGGTGCCAGGCGTTGTTGTTGAGTACTTTCCTCTGCAGCAGATGTTGCAGCGTTGGTAGGGGTAATTGTGTGCTCTTCAGAAAGCAAGTAACGGAATTGGTTTGAGTAAGGCATGGCTGAAAGGTTAAAAGGGCAGTTCTTTAAATCTACTTGTTTCTGTTTTAATAACCGTATTCTTCAAAATTTTGCAGCGAGTTCCTGGGGAAAACCCCAGGGCAAAACGCTCAGAAATGGATTCCTTCACGAAGCACTAGACGAGATGACGACTCCGCAAACGACAAAGAACGACATGATGCAATCTTCAGGAAAGTAAGAGGGTAAGTTCCTCACAAAATTACTTCTTTCCTTACTGTTTTCATTAGTGGTGTGTATCTGAGTAATGGAGGAAGGGAAGATGAGGGCCTTGAGTTTAAATGCTGAAAGTAATTCTTGTAAACAGATTAGTGTTTTCAATGGTACTTCACAGTCTGAAGATCTCAGAAAACACCAGTTGAATGGAAAATTGCACTTTTCAATTTTTGATAGACGTCAAACAGAAAAAATAAGCTGAGTCTAAAGTGTCTCTTAGCATGCTTACAGTATTTGTGTATTCTGATTCTGGTTTTTGTTCTTCTTTAGCATACTAAATAAGCTTACTCCTGAAAAGTTTGACAAGCTATGCCTTGAGCTCCTCAATGTGGGTGTAGAATCTAAGCTCATCCTAAAAGGGGTCATACTGCTGGTAAGTTGGTTGCATTTCTTTTCACTACAGTTTTCTTGCATGCTGAAAATCATGGGGTTGTTTGTTTTGGTGGGATACAGAAGTAGCATGAAAAATGCTTTTGTGTATCTGGATTATCAAACACCATGTCCCACCCCTGCTTTCTGTGTAAAAATGGGTCTTCTGGGGAGGAAGTAGGTTTAATGGTTTGAGTTTCTCATTTAGAAGTCTACATAATGACTAAACGTGATTTTGGAGTTCTGTGATTTTTTTTTTTTTTTTAAGTACTCTTTATGGTGCAAGTTAGCCATCTTACTTGCTTGCCCTCCCCTTCTTCCTCTTTTCCTGAGGAGCAAGCCTCTTGGTTTTGGAAAGGCTGCCATTGGTGACCTCTGGGGACACGGGTGCAACTGTTAGATCCCTTTCTTTAAACGAGATCAGATGGGTGATACTAACGTTGGTGTTGGCATAGCAAACTTGAGTTGTAGTGGCCAAGGATTACAGAGCCTTTTCAGTAGCAAGCAATGGCTTTTGTCCTTTGCTTCAGCTTTAAGATGGTGTTGGGCTGCACTGTTCCTTTGTTTGATTAAACAGAATACAGGATGTTCTAGATGAGAGTGGCAATAATCCATTCTGTGTTTTGTAACTCACTTTGCTAATAACATTTGCACCCTCCTGCTGCTTGCTGCCTTACTCAACCTGACTCTCTCTAGATCGTAGACAAAGCCCTTGAAGAGCCCAAGTATAGCTCGCTGTACGCTCAACTATGTCTGCGACTGGCAGAAGATGCACCCAACTTTGATGGCCCATCAGCAGAGAGTCATCCAGGACAGAAGCAAAGCACAGTGAGTGCATCTCTCAATCTGGAATGGTAACTTTTGCATGCATTTGTAGCTGCCCTGATTAGCTTAATTGTTTGCTTTGTTCTCTTTTTGTAGACATTCAGACGCCTCCTAATATCTAAACTTCAAGATGAATTTGAAAACCGAACCAGAAATGTTGATAGTAAGTTTTAAAACCGCTTTAATACAGAATCTATTTGTCATCTTTTCCCACAGCCATGTAAAACAGGCTTCTTTGTTTTCCAGTCTATGATAAGCATGATGGTCCCCTCCTCCCTGAGGAGGAGGAACAGAGAGCCATTGCCAAGATCAAGATGCTGGGGAACATCAAATTCATTGGAGAACTTGGCAAGCTTGATCTTATTCATGAATCTATCCTTCATAAGTGCATCAAAACAGTGAGTATTCAGATTGGGAGGAAGCTAGGAGCTAAACAGAACTTGAAAACAAAAAACAAAACCAAAAAAACAAAACCAAAAAACCCACCAAAAACCCCATGTAAATGTTGATGCTGCTTTGAGAGTCTTGGAGCAGGAGCATAAAATGACACCAAAATGTTTCCTGATTACCTATCCCCTACTGTTACCTTTTGGCATGATTTAAAAGCAAGATCAGCTTTGTTCAGAGCCATAGGAATTGTCTCCAAGGGAGAATGTAGTTTTGTCCAGACATAAGTGTGCCGTAGGTGCTTCAAAGTACACACACTTAAGAATTGGCAGTTCTTAATTTTAACATTTTAAGTCCATTTGCCTTCAGAACAAAACAATGCTTTCATATGTGTCAGTGTACAAAGTTTGTTGCTTATTATGAAATGTCATTTATAAAATTTTTAAATCTTAAATTTCCCCTTTAATTTTTCAGCTTTTGGAAAAGAAGAAGAGAGTTCAACTCAAAGATATGGGGGAGGATTTGGAGTGCCTCTGTCAGATAATGAGGACAGTGGGACCTAGATTAGATCATGCGAAAGCCAAGGTATGTGCCTATCTAGTGCAGTCATTAACCTAATTAAATTATGTGCCTAAGACTTGTGATTGCCTGAACCGTCTGTATTTAGTATTCATAAGTACAAAACAGAGATTTGATTTTTTTTTTTCAGAGAAGAGTGCCAGCTATGGTTTCTAGACCAAATCTCTTGATAGAAAAAGCCAATCTCTGAAATAGTTTTAAACATCTAACCAGAGGGTAGTTAGGGTCATCAGGAAATCACATAAGTGAGACTATTGTTTTTCTAAACACTGCTTGAAAAAATGTGCTGAGGCGCTATTCTTAGCACAGCTAGGTGATTGGAGAGATGGCAGTTTATAATGTAAGCTTAAAATGAACAGAATTTTGGCTGTGTTGCTTATCTCTGATTCAGATGTCTTGATGCATTAGGTCTTTAAACTCTGTCATGAAGGAGCTAGAGATAGCAGGAAAGGGCAGCTTGTTGCATTATTTTGTCCTGAATGGCTTGAGTGATAACACTCAAGGCACTGATAGAATTACCCTAACTTTTAACTTTTGTTCCCCTAGTCCTTAATGGATCAGTACTTTGCCCGTATGCGCTCCTTGATGTCAAGTAAGGAATTGCCAGCAAGGATTCGTTTCCTGCTGCAGGTATGATGATTAAATGTCTCCCTGCTGTTTTTTTTTCTTGCAAAGGGTCTTGAATCCTTTCCTAATATCCTGTTCTGTTCCAAGGATACTGTGGAGTTGAGAGAACACAACTGGGTTCCTCGCAAAGCTTTTCTTGACAATGGACCAAAGACTATCAATCAAATCCGTCAAGATGCAGTAAAAGTGAGTGTTGCGTGTAAGGTCCAGGGCCTGCCTTGGTGCTGTGCACTTGGAGTAGTTCTCACAGTGTCACAGTTGGCTTAAGGGTTAAAACCAGATGGACTTCTGTAGTTGGGGGCTAAGAACTTTGCTTTCTTGGAGCTGGTACTTGAAACTGACCAAAATTGTAATTCCTGTTTTAAAGGATCTGGGAGTTTTTATTCCTGCTCCTATGTCTCAAGGGATGCGAAGCGACTTCTTTCTGGAGGGACCCTTCATGCCACCCAGGATGAAACTTGACAGGGACCCACTCGGAGGGCTTGCTGATATGTTTGGACAAATGCCAGGTATGCTGACGCCACAGGGGTGGTAGGGTGGCTGTGCCTCTGCCCTGCTGAATAAGAGCTAAAACTATCATTTGTCTCCTCGCTGATCCAGGTAGCGGAATTGGTACTGGTCCAGGGGTTATTCAGGATAGATTCTCACCCACCATGGGACGCCATCGTTCAAACCAACTCTTCAATGGCCATGGGGGTCACCTCATGCCTTCTGCTCAATCCCAGTTTGGAGACCTAGGCAAATCTTTTCTGAAAAGTCAGGTAAGGAAGCTGTTTGCATGGTGACTTCAGCTTGTTTAGAAGCACTTCCTGAGATGCGTATGTTATGGATTAAAGTCTGCTTATGTTGAAAGACCTATTCAGATTTGATTCTCATAACTGATGCTCAGCTGATACAAAAATTCTAAACCACTTTTTAAATAGTACAAAAGATGCAAGAAGTACACTTTTTTTTTAACTGCAAGAAAAGGTGCATGTGGCTTTGGTGGGTCAGAACGGTGTGTTTCATTTAAAAGATGGCCCTGTTTTTAGGGATAGATGCTACTCTCCCACCACCCCTGCTCCTTCTTTCTCCCTTCCTGGCGAATAGGATCTTTGTTCCTCTGGTCCCTCTGGTACTACTTACCAAATGATGTACGCCACTCCATCATCTGCACTTCTTTCTCTATATCTCCCTTTCTGAAATAGGGGCAAAGCCAACTCTACCATACCCAGAATCAGGGACTCTTATCCCAGCAACAAGGACAGTCGAAGGATATGCCACCTCGGTTTTCTAAGAAAGGACAGCTTAATGCAGATGAGGTACATGACATGCCTACATTATTTACAGCCTATTCTAATATTGCCCAATGATTATAGCAAGACGCGTTATTATGAGGACTAATGCTGGAACTCTTTCTCCTCCTCCTCCTCATTCTCCTCCTTCTTTGTCCCTTCCTCTTTCACCTTTTACCCCCCTCACTTTCCTTAGGGTATCCAGCGTCCTATGAGCAAGACTGAGATATGAGGGCAATTTTTTGGGGTGTCCTTTCCTTCCCACACACTTCCAAGAACACTACTCTGACATCAGTTCCCATGCATCCTATTGATAACAAAACATTTCATTAAAACTTCAGAAAATCCTGAACTTTAGAAACCCTGAAGTGCTGGACCAGGTTAATTTTTTTTTGTTTTCTTTTGTTTAGAACTGGCTAATAGGCAAAATTTCAAATGCAGAGTAAACTGCATTGTGATTTTGAGTGTTAACCAGACTTGTATCCCGATTTCTGAGCAATTTGGTAGTTTCATTTTGGCTGTAAAATACATCAGCAAGCATGCTGATTATCTTCTTGGGTCTCTAACATACTGCATCTAAAAGGAGCATTTCCAGGTTTTTATACTAGTTGAACTAAATGTCAGTAGCTTGATTTTGGGGGAGTTTCAGACCACATGGCTTAATCCGTATTTCAGTATTAATATTGTAGAAATGGAGTCGTGCTTCAGTGAGATCAGTTGAATTGGGTCCATGGCTGTGTATTGTTGGTCTGAATATTTGAAACAGTTTGAGTTTTTCTTTGGCTTGCTGTTTACAGATTAGCCTGAGACCTGCTCAGTCTTTCCTGATGAATAAAAACCAAGTGCCAAAGCTTCAGCCCCAGATAACTATGATTCCTCCCAGTGCTCAACCACCACGCACTCAGACACCGCCTTTGGGACAGGTAAATATAAAAAATTCCTGTATGTTGTTGGCTATACTTTCCTGTTTGTGCTTGGAAAACTTAATTTCAAATGTGTCAAGGGAGAAAGATGTCTTTGATTGTACAGAGCAGGACATGGGAAAAGAATGTTTGAAACCAAACTAATTTTAGTTCGGTCTGCCTTTTTTATGTTTTCTATTGTAAAACTTTATAAAGGCAAAAGTAGATGTGCTACAAAGGAACAAATTCTGGTCTCTTTTTCAGCCGCCTCAACTTGGTCTTAAAACAAATCCACCACTTATACAAGAGAAGCCTGCAAAGACCACCAAGAAACCACCTCCTTCTAAGGAAGAGCTACTTAAACAAACTGTAAGTTGGTGTGCAGTAGTGAGTCTTACAGCTTTGGATGTGATCTTGGAAAAGGATGCTTAACTGTGCTTCTTTCCTCTCCAGGAGGCTGTTGTGACTGAGTATCTGAACAATGGAAATGCTAATGATGCTGTCAATACTGTAAGAGAAATGAGAGCTCCGAAACACTTCATTCCTGAGATGCTGAGCAAAGTAATCCTTCAATCCCTAGACAGATCAGATGAGGACAAAGAGAAAGCAAGTACTTTGATCAGCTTGCTCAAGCAGGAGGGAATAGCCACCAGTGACAACTTCATGCAGGTATTGTGGTCTGATAAT
This sequence comes from Pyrgilauda ruficollis, assembly GCF_017590135.1. NCBI lineage: Eukaryota > Metazoa > Chordata > Aves > Passeriformes > Passeridae > Pyrgilauda > Pyrgilauda ruficollis. The sequence continues at coordinate 1,089,126 of NW_024517207.1, read as the reverse complement.
CTTGCAGTTCTTGTTTCTTGGCTCTTCATAGTGTTTAGCTGCTGTAAAGGCAGCATGCAAATATTTCTTTAGTCCTGCTAATCTGAGGAGGTAAAAATAGTCCATCAACCTGTGAGGGGCACAAGTGCAAGGAAGACATGCAGTGTTTAGGCAGTTGGAACCTGGGATCCTCTTTGCAAGTGACTACAGAAAACCTACTATGAGCATTATGTTGCACAGGAACAGAATTACTTAGGAATTTGATCTTGTGTGTTTACTGTTTCTTAGGCATTCCTGAATGTATTGGACCAGTGCCCCAAACTGGAGGTGGACATCCCATTGGTGAAATCCTACTTAGCACAGTTTGCAGCCCGTGCCATTATTTCAGACCTGGTGAGCATTTCCGAACTGGCTCAACCACTGGAAAGTGGCACCCATTTCCCTCTCTTCCTGCTCTGTCTTCAGCAGTTAGCTAAGTTACAAGACCGTGAATGGCTAACAGAATTGTTCCAACAAAGCAAAGTGAATATGCAGAAAATGTTACCAGGTAAGATTTGCCACAGAGCTCTTCTGTTACCTGATCCTAGAGTAAGCGAGATGTTCTTCCAGTTTATGCCAGAGGAAAACAACATGCAGGGTTCTCTTGGTGGAATTAGCTGTCAGTATTGTTAGGAATGATGTTTCTTAAGGGGTGGCTGGAGCATGAACCATTATTTAGAGCTCTTGAGAAGCACTTAACACGTGTCTTTTATTTCCTTGTCAGAAATTGACCAGAACAAGGATCGCATGCTGGAGATCTTGGAAGGGAAGGGGCTTAGCTTCTTGTTCCCGCTTCTGAAACTGGAGAAGGAACTGCTAAAGCAAATAAAATCGGATCCATCCCCTCAAGCCATCTATAAGTGGATTAAAGATAACATTTCACCCAAGCTTCATGTAGATAAGGGATTTGTGAATATATTGATGACCAGGTAGGATGCTGTTTTGATAGGTTTCAGGTACTTGTTTGGTTAAACTACCAGTAAGGTACTTAACTCTGTAAAGGCTCAAATGTAGCTCTGCGGAAATCCGAGATGCAGTACAGGGGGAGACAGATTGTTCTGAGTGAACCCTCTCTAGTAAAATCCCATTGTATTTGAGAAGAAAAGTCTCCAGGCCTACATCAGTGTGTGAAGCGTTTTCTTTGGGAGGAGGAGGTCGAGATCCATGTGTCTTTCTAAAATGCAGAGCTGTAACAAAGGCAGAACAAGGATTTTGCTGGTGCACTGTCAACCACAGTGCAAATCTCTGTGCTTGCTCCTTACTGCAAGTGAAAGCAGGACGATAGGTGCAGTGATAGCTGTCTTTAACTTGATACATCAAGTGCTTTGATTTTACTTTACAGAACTTAGTTTGGCTTTTCTTCTGTCCAGTTTCTTGCAGTATATTTCTAGTGAAGTAAACCCACCCAGTGACGAATCGGATTCTTCATCTGCTCCATCTAAAGAGCAGCTCGAGCAGGAAAAACAGCTGCTTCTTTCCTTCAAGCCGGTGATGCAGAAGTTCCTCCATGACCATGTTGATCTGCAAGTGAGTGCTTTGTATGCACTCCAGGTGCACTGCTACAACAATAATTTTCCAAAAGGTAAGTGCATTGAGGTCTCACCTGAATTGGCTTGTCCCTACATTTCTTAAAATTCGGCAAGGGGTTGAGATGGTTATAAAGCTAACCAAGTTTAAATTGATTTTCATAGGCATGTTACTGCGCTTCTTTGTTCATTTCTATGACATGGAGATCATTGAAGAAGAAGCCTTCTTGGCATGGAAAGAAGACATTACTCAAGAGTTTCCAGGGAAAGGCAAAGCTTTATTCCAGGTAAATCTGCTAACGTTAGAATAGAGACTTGTTTTTTGTTATTTCTGCTGCACTGGAGTGTTTGAGAACTTCTGAAGCGTCTGAAACGTGTAAATATCTAGAAACTTCATGGAATATTTCACTAGGAAGGAGTTAAAAGGAAGATTACTTAAATCCCTCCTATTTTCCAGAGGCCTATGTGTAGTGCAAATGAGGCTGAAATGAAAGGTTTTTTAAAATGAGTTGGGGGGGGAAGATGAGTGTTCTGTGGAAGCACCTAATGGGGAAACAATTCCTGCTCCCTTAAACCAGTTTTGTGTAACTGCAGGTAAACCAGTGGTTAACCTGGCTGGAAACTGCTGAAGAAGAAGAATCTGAAGAAGAAGCTGACTAAAGAACCAGCCAAAGCCTTAAATTGTGCAAACATACTGTTGCTATGATGTAACTGCATTTGACCTAACCACTGCGAAAATTCATTCCGCTGTAATGTTTCACAATATTTAAAGCAGAAGTATGTCAGTAGGATATTCTCTGCAAAAGGTTTTTGTAGTATGTCTTAATAGTCTACAATAAAAATATTTTAGAGTATCTTCAATGTTTAGATAACAGTGTATTAGCAGCATGCAATAATTACATCATAAGTTCTCGAGCAGAAGCAGTCTGTTGCAAGGGTCTTCTTTGCTGCCAGTTATCATAGGCTGTTTTTAAGTTAGAAACTGAATAGCAACACTGAATACTGTAGAAATGCACTTTGCTCAGTGTAATACTTGAGTTGTTGCAATATTTGATTATCCATTTGGTTGTTACAGAGAATCCTTAACTGTAATCGATGGTTGTTGCCGTAATAGTATATTTGCCTGTATTTCTACCTCTAGTAATGGGCTTTATGTGCTAGGTTTTAATATCCTTGAGCCTGGGCAAGTGCACAAGTCTTTTTTAAAAGGAACAGTTTACTTGCACAAAAACTGATCGGCTGAAGAGATGGTTTAATGCCCTTTGGAAGAGGTTTTTGTGGGTGTGAAACATGACATGGTGAGAAATTTGAATTGGTCCCTCTTACAGTACTGAAATTAAGTCTATTAATTTATCAAGACATGTTCATGCCCTGATTTTATATACTTGTATCTATCAATAAACATTGTGATACTTGACTTGTTTCTGAATGTCTCCCAGTAGAAAAGCTTTGGTTGATGACTTGTTCACTTAAGAAAGGAAGTATCAGTGGGAGTTACCTTAGGTTGCAACCATCCTGAAATTACTTTTACACTCCTTGTCTGGATATGCAGATGAATTCTAAATAAGGTCACAGACAAGATGAGACACTACAGTTGTGTTGTGACAGAAGGAGAATGATGGGATTCTGTTGAAGAAATGGTAGGGGTTTGCCTTGTGGTCCAATGTATGCTTTATCAGTGAGTATGTGCTTTTGACTTGGTTAATGCTTTGAGCTTCCCCCCAGGCCACATGCATGTTTCTGAATCAAGTGGCACTGTCTATTAGCTGCCTGTTTCTCGAATTGAATTGGCAAAAAAAACCCCTACAAAAGAGGTGAATGATGTTGCATTGTACAGGCTTGAAATGTCATCTATTAAATACTCAAAACACCTTACTTCCTAGAACCTTGTCCCCAGTGAGTTTTTTTTTGTCCTTATTGATACTCAAGACTTAACCTGTTGAAAAGTGATGTATTTGTAGTGACAAAAGGGTAGTGGCTCCTGCCTGGACTGGAGCTTTGTTTGCCAGTGGTGTGAGTGCTGTAGCCTGTAAACTGCTAAGCATCACAGGAGGTGAGGAAGTGGAGCCCAAGAAAAGGACTAGAGCTGTTAATTAGTCTTGCTTTGAGGAAGGGGGGGGGAGTTGGAATTGGCAGTGGAGTACCTTGTAACACTACAGCTGGAAAAGCACATCATGGTTTGCTTTGAAGGGTTCCCTGATGCCAGTCACAGCTCTGCCCTCCTGAGTGTGAGCTGTGCTCTGTCAGGGAGTTCTGCTACTGCCTTGGGAGCTTCTGTGTAGTGTGGAGCCCAGGAAAGCCAGGGACTGTGCTCTACCAGCCAAATGCTATCAAGGGTATTGAACTTGAATTGCTGGCAGAATTCCATAGCACCATCCCTCATTTCAGAAATGGGGTGTATTCAGCAGTTTAAGGGAGAGCAGGGGGTACTGGTGTGGATGGGGTCCAGTTAAGGTAGGAATGCTTCAAATGCAGTTCAGTGGCTTGAGGTTGAGAGCTGGCTGTGTGTGATGGAGCTGCACCTCCTGGGTGCACTGACACGGGGCTTCCCAGAACACTTAATGCTATCTATGTTACTTTGAAACTCATGACTCTTCCCTATCTATGGAGTGACTTGGTCACTGCTAGAACTGGAGGGGTGCAGACTTCCCTCCTCACTCCATGTGCAGGCTCAGGTGCATGTGTGCTATAGACACTAAGGTTCTGCAGTTCAGTACTCATTTAACAGGTTGGACAAATACAAGTACAGTTATGGGGTTCATTTAATCCTAATTAATTCAAAATTCTGTTCCAAAATTGCATTTTTAAGTGTAACAAGATGCTGTGAAGTGAAATTTACCGTTGTTTCACTAACAGTGTTGTATTTTTCCAAGTTTGTCCTTTTCTCTTTGAACTTTGCTGTTACTGCTGGTTGGTTTGGTGGGGTATGGTGCTATAATACTTCCTGTGGATATGGTAATCTGTGTGTGGAGCATGTGATGCACTTTGCTCCTGTGCACTGCAGAAGGAAGATGGGGAGGAACCACAAGGCAGGAAAGAGTGGTTTCCACCTCAAGTTATATCAGAGGTGAGAAGAGAAGGTAGAAGGATGTGCAAGTAAAAACTTGGGAATAGATCCCAAATCTGCAGCTAAGCTTTTCTGCCGCATTTTGAAGAAGGCTGAGCTGGCAGCTGTGGGCTCCTTAACACAGTAACTAATACAAGCCTTGTGTTCTTGCCCAGTCTGACGTGTCCTTACTCTACAGCCTTATGTACCTGTGCATGGGGGCTTTGCTGCTTGGCTTATTTCTAACTGACCACTCAGTTAGGAACTCTGGTAGAGAAAACTATAGAAAGAACAACTGAAAATGCAGAATAGAACATAAACAGTAGAAAATGCCACAAAAAGGTGGAATTACCTTCACATGACTTGGAAAAATCCTCATGCACTGTGAACAGTTGTGGATTCTTCAAACTGGTGTAAAAATGGTGCTTACTGCAGTGTGCACATCAAAGTGGTCTCTCCATAGATGAGGAGAGGTGGTAGCATCTTCATGATCTTTACTGCTGCTGAAGTTTTTAAGTGCTCAAGTGCAAAACTTGTGGCTAATCTGGAACAGGGATGGCTGTTGGTTGGTCTCACTTCTGTGTTCCTGTTGACTATGAGTGGCATTGTACTTAAAATGTAAACAGAGTGCTTAATTCTGCATAGTAAAGTCACAGTCAAAATTAAACCACTGTAACTGATAAATCTTAATGGCTTTTATTAATATTTTTGTTAAGGGTTGGGTATAATTTTACTGCCAGGAGCTTTGGGAGAAACTGCATATCACACATATTTCCTACCAGTTAATAGCAGCTCGGGCGATCCTCTGAAATTCTGAATTAGGTTGCAGTTCCTGTTCAGGAACCCTCACCCTGTCAGGTGTGGGTCAGATTTTGAGAAGGACCTGTCATGGTGAATTCTCACCTGCTCCTAGAGAGTGTCACAGTTGGACAGCTGCTGCCTAGTCACTGATCATAGCAGTAGGTCACCATCTGTCCAAGCTGCAGTGGTGTTTAGGTACGAAATCTGAGAATTCCAGGAATGTGTTCTGATCATTGAATCCTGAAAAATCATCTAGTTCCATCTCTGTGATGTGCAGGGACACCTCCCAAAGAGACCATCTTGCTCAAAGTTTCATTAAGCCTGGCCTTGAACAGTTCCAGGTATAGGGCAGCCACAGGGTTTTGGACAGCCTGTTCAGTGTCCACGAGCTTCATAGTAAAGAATGTCTTCCTTTTACCTCACCTCAACTCTGAAGCCATTCCCCCTCATCCTGTCAATACTTGCCTTCGTCAGAAGTCTCTCTCCAGCTCTCTTGTATTAGAACCTTTCACAGGCTCAACAACACCAACTTCATCCTCTGCCCCTGGGAGGGGTGCTCCAAATCACCTGATCAGGTCCTAAAAGTCAAAACACCTTCATGACTCCTATGCAGTTCTGTTTCTTGGGGAACAGTGCAGGAAGAAGCCTTATGGTGTATGGGAAAAGGTAGAGGCTGGGTGGGCCCAGAACAAAATTTTTTTAAGAGTGGTTTATCTGGCCTGCTCTTTTAGCAGATGGAAGCTTCCCTCTGAATGCTGTTTGGACTTGGAGTGCTTTTCCCCTTTTTCCCCAGAGCAGTGTGTAAATCCAAACAATTTGATCATTTCAGTGCACTCCTGAACTGTACAAATTTAGAACACATCTGAACCATGAATTATCACGGCTTATGTTGCAACCCAGGCAAGCAGCTGCAAAGACTGATTAAAAAGGAGTCTCTTGCTAATTCATGCTTATTCTCAAAAGTGAATTCCCAGGGAGCTGGTACAGCAGCATGAAGGGTGATGGGCTTGTGCTCACAGGTACCTGAGAAACTCCTATTTATCAACTGTGGTTGCTGCAGTGTTTGCTTCAAATGCTGCTCAGCTCCAGCCTTGTCCTGATGTGGGGTGTGTGCAGGGGCTTGGGCACCACTGATGTCACAAGGATTCCCCTAAATTTGGGAGGAGGTCCATACTTGGAAGCTGATAAATAGCCATGGTGCATCTCCTGCATCAAATGACTTGAATGAATATGAGAAGGGACAAGAGTGTGTCTAGTGGCAGAATGGGTCAAAGTGTCACACAAAGGTGAGGCTTTTTCCCTTACCTCACATAAATCTCCTGTAAACTGATCACCCATCCTCTTTTATCTCCAGTGCTGTTGGCCAGAGAACCAGAGTACACAGCAAGTGCTCTTGCCCAGCAGGCAGGGACGGGCTCAGTTCAGGGGGCAAGATCCTGTAGGCACAGCTCTAGCATGGGACAATTGTATCTCCACACATTGGCATCTGGGAAAGCAAAACAGAAACAGCAGCTGGGCTGGGAGCTGTGCTCTGTGACAGGAAAGGGAAAAGCTGCACAGCTACACTTGCAGGCATCAGGGTGTAACAGTAATTTAAAGGAGACTGTATCAACATAGCTTCGAGGGTTTTTTATGCCAGGGTGGTTCTACACATAACACTAGATATACCCCAAAAAAGTTTGTCAGTCCTTCAGAAGTAGCTGTATTTGTAATTCACCAAGATACAAGCTGGTAACAGTATCTCCCTGGATCCACCCCTATCCTGGCATTTCAGAAGCTTCACTTCTGAAAGACCAAGAATTCTCTCAAACAGGTTCGGGCCTTTCCCTCTGATGATCAGGGACTAAGATTCTTCAGGCAGGAGCTCCTTGAATAATGTGCCTTTTAAGTGGTGCTGTAAAGGCACACAGGCTTGTCTGGGTTTGATTTAGGGAGCCCACATCCCTTTCCTTTAAGGGAGGGGAGTTGGAGAGGAGTGAACTGTTATTTTTAATGAGTTGACGAAGCAGCCATGGCAACAGTTACACTTGGCATGGATACATGGCTGGAGCGAGGAAAGCAGCCAGCTGAGGGGAGTTTTATCTTCAAATATTTTGCAGTTTAGAACAACATCAGTCTTGCATTTAGTTTTTGTTTATGTTAGCAGTAGAAGTGCTTGAAGGATCTGAGGTGTGAAGTATTCCCAGAATTTTATTATCTAAGAAGCTGTGTAAAACCATTTAACTTTGTGAAAAGAAAAGGGATCTTTTATTGGTTTCATAGTATGAAGGAGTTTAGAGTTTGTTCTCTTAGAAAATGGATGCGTCTCTTTTTGGTAGGACAAAGTGAAATTTGAGAAGTGGAAGTACATAGAGTTAAAACTGAAAGGCAGGTGAAGGCTTGATCTGCCTTTCTTTAGGGATTTTGTTTAACCCTTTAAGAAATGATTGCATGTGCTTTGAGATGTCAGAGACAGCTGCCTCCACAGCAGAGTAACAAACAAGGCTCCAGGCACATGCAGCAGGCCAGCTTTGTGTTCCTGCCCAGAGGCATAAAGCAGGGGAAGAATTAAAGCCTTGGGTTTTTCTATTTGTACTGATATACACTCATACATATTATGTATATCCCCATTTATCTTTATTCCTTTTATTCCTCTTGGAGAAATGCCATTCAGTTACTTGATTATTTTAAGCTTAGGTTGTTAATATTTCTGAGTAACAGTAGAAGCATTAGTCCTAATCCCTCTTCCCAATATTGACAATAAAACAGGAACTGGCCTGGGCTTCAGCTGCCATGTTAACCTTAAACAGCCCCGTGAGCCGAGCTCAGAAAGGCAGGGCTCACTCAGTTCCATACAAAGAACATTTTTAAAGTCAAGAGAGCCCCAGCCAGGCTGTGGGGAAGAGGCCCAGCATGACACAGCCATGAGAGGCAGGGTAGGTGCACTGCACTGCTTTTAGGCTGTACATAACTGATTACTCACTTCATCAACACAGCAGTTTCATTTCCTGCTCCAGTGAAGGTTTCCATGGTGACCTCCAATTTCCCACAGTTTCCCATCTATAGGATTGATGTAATTTAATTGGCAAGATCATGAAGTTTTAGCTGTGATGAAAGGCCCTTCATACATTCAATTAGATAAACATCTCAGTAGATTTACCATGAGGTAGGGACCATAATGCAGTAAAACCCCAGCACATACCTGCCACAGGTGAAACCTGTCAGTGGGAGTGCACTGATTCTGGCAGTCCAGGGGCTGGAATGGCTCTGATAAAACACACCAGTTATAAATACAGGATGTGCTATTCTATCCTGGTGGAATTCTTGCCAGTGCAAATTCCATAATAATCTTCATGAAGGACTGAAGTGCAACTCAGTTCAGGAATCATTTAATATTTTACATAATCTCCTCAAAGACTCTACAGACTTTAACTGGTTTGTAAGGGGAAATGTCATTGACTCAAACTCTTCCTTCCTCTCTTGCTTTAGGAACAGGCTGCTCCTTGGATTGAACAATATAAATCCAGGTAATCCTGTTACTTCTGACATCACATGAGCTTTGGGTTTCATCCTTGAATAAAGACCATAAAGAGATATTATAGATTGAGTTGAATCCTGGTATTACACCTGTTACCTGTACAGTAAGACACAGAACCAACAGCTAAATTAGACACTAGAGCCTGGAAAGATGGGAATGGGCTTCCTTCAGAACCTGGCTCCGGCTGAGAGCTCTGGATCCCAGCCTGTGCACCACAGAGGAAGAGTGTCACTGCACTGCAACACCACAAACACTGTGCTGTCTCTGTGTACTCACCCCAGCACCTCCAGGAGCTCCCAATTCCCAGATGCCGTTTGCCAGGCACTTTCACAGCTCCACAAGAAGTAATCCTTAGTTTTCCTGACAATCTGAAAAAAGCTTGCTGTTGGCATTTGCTGAAATGGCAGACATAAAGCACAATTTGGGCACAAAACCCCCTAAATGTAACAAAAAAAAACCCAAAAAAACAAACTCATAAAAGCACAACTAAGCAGGGAGCTGATAGATGGATGCCAGCTGTATTTATGCCTGTTCTGGAAAATCTCTCTTTCAGTTCCTCAGTGTGATAAAGGTTCATGTAAACTTGATCCTACTGGATTGGTCTAGGGAGGAAATAGAGGGGAAGATTACATCTAAATTGGAAACTAATTCAAGTGAATAACAAAGGAAACATCTGAGCTCCTGCTGGGTGGGATTCCTCTTACTTAACTATCCAAATGCTGGATGTCTAGACATCCACACACTCCTGGGGCAGCAGACAGGAACAGGTTCCTCAGCGTGACTCATTCCTCCTACCTTACACAATTACCCTGCGATGGGATGATTTGCCCCCTGGGGATGCCAGGCCATGGGTGTCTCTCTACAAGGTGTCTAGACTGCTAATTTTTAGATGTCTGAAGATAAATAAAATTCACTTAAATCACCTGGCCCTATAACACTGCAATAAAATTAATAAAATGTGTCATTGTTGCTAGAGGAAAATTTAAGAATGTGATTGATCCAGCCCTAACTTACTTTCTTTTTTTTTTTTTTCCTGATGACAATATGGGATGGATGCAATTTGGGAACCAACATAGTAATTTTCTCTACGCAGCCTTACAGCAACCCATTTAATTAGAATTGCAAATTTAGATATATAACCTGTAGGATCAGGTGCAGGAAATACATACAGCTCTATGGGAAAAAAAAAATCCAGCAATAATAAATAAATATTGGCCATAATGTTTCTCAAGGTCTCTGAATTATTTTTTTATACTGCCTTTTAAATGCTCATTTTATCAAATTGGTTATCATTATTTACAGAATTATTTTGTCTTTTTGTTTTTCCTTCTCGATTTTCTGCTTCTGGAGACTTCAGGAGTTTCTCTAAAACACTGGATTTCTGCACCTCTAACCCACATTCCTTCTCCTTCTCTTCTTTGCCCAGTTGAAGGGTGTCAGCCCCATTTCCCTACAGCCTCTTCAGCTGCTGCAGCTCTGAATTGCTGAGACAGCTCTCTCTGAGCCCAGGGGAGACAATGATGGAATTTAGAAGCAGCACAAAGGAAAATAAATGCACACGTGCCTCTCCTCACATTACCCTGTGCTATCTCCCTCCTCATTTTCCACCCTAACCATTCAAGGATGTGAGATGAGTCCACCAAAACCTAAATCCAGAATGTTTGAATTAGAAATCTTGACACATAATAAATTCTGGGTTGTTTTTCTTTGCTTATCCAGTTTTGTACCCCCGGGGTACTTCCCTTCAGACATCCAGGCTTTTCACTGCAGCCACGAAGGCTGAACATTTAAAACAACAAACAGCCAAACAAAAAAAAACCCCAACCAAAGACAATAAAACAAAACAAAAAATCCTAAACCACTGAGGCAGTGTTAGTTCCCATTGTTCTTGCAGGTGAGGCTTAGAGAAAGCAGCAGGTAAAACAAGGATCAGGATCAAACAAGGTGGCAATGCTGAATAGCACTTGATGCTCTGCTGCTCAGGGACAACTGCAATTAACCAAAAGGAACTCCTGGGAAGCACCCAGTAGGTAAAGAAGCCCTGCAATCTGACAAAACTCCCTAGATTTATTAATATATCAATGCCTTTTATTTAAGAAGCTTGCTCTGCTTTAAATTTAGATTTGTCCTCCCCTGATTCTCTCAGCTGGATTTTTAGCTTATTCTTTTCATGTTCTACATGAGTGTTCTCCAAGATAACTCTCCATTATTCTGTGCAGCTCCAGCTTGCTTTCAAAATAATCCTTTTCCACTTGTCACTAATCATGGCTGTAATTTCCTTTAACTGAAGTGACAAGAACATTCCCTTCTACATCTCTCAACTTCACAGGTCAATCTGAAATTATAGAGCAACATTTTAGTTGTGAGATTAATGTTACAGCTGCTTTTGTTAAAAACCGAAAATTAAAAACATCACCAAATAACAAACTCCTGAACATTATTCCCAAGACTGGGTGTGGATTTAGCACATTTGTTACCAGGGGCTAAAGCAGCACCCATTGCCTCTCAAGGCACAGCAGTTGACAGGGAAGGGAAGAAGCACAGCCAGGACATGGCTTCACTGCCCTTCTGTGCCCACACCCTCAGCTGAATTCTGCTCTCTTGATTTTTAGGTTGACTTTGTTTTCTGGCCCCATGAACCACTTAGGGCATCCACCAGGAAGTATATTTCATGTGTTGATCCAAATGGTCATCTCCATCAGAGAGATGCAAATCAGAAGGATTTCTGCTTTAGGAAAAGCAATTCTTGGCTATGGAATGACCAGCCCTGCTGTAGCTTTTCTCCTGTACCCCAGAGTTATACCACTGGCTCATTTTAGTCATGTCAGGTTTACTAATGCTTAAAAAGAGATCACAGAAATGCATCCTCTTAACTATTAACAGAAGCAATTGTAGCATTTGTAGCAGTCAATAGTTGAGAAAGCTGACCAGGGAGCTCACAGCAAAGACCATCACACCTGAGCATTAAATAAACCCAGGTGCAAGGCAGGAGGAAGGATGCTAAATATTAGGGCAGGACCAGAAGTCTAGGGAGATACAAGCACTGGGCTGTACCTAAAGCAGCTCTGATTCTCTGCCTGGGGCATCTGTGAGCCTGCAAGTTTGCCTAGTGAAGTTTTTCCAGATAATCCACATAATATGCGGACTTTGAGAGGGTTTTTCATGGCTTTTTGGTTGTGCATCCCACACTCACTTCCCCACTGCCACCCCCAATGATTGGTCTGTGGTAGTTTTGGGTTTGTTTTTTTAAACAAATCATCACATGAAGTTTTCCCAAACAAAACAAATGCATGTGATTATTTGGCAACCTCAGTGATTGAGCAACTACAACCACAGCCTCTGCTGAAGCTCTCCAGGAGATATTGATTAATTGCCTACAAAAAGTACTCCGTGAAAGCAAAGCAGCTTCATAGCAGTCTAATTTGGACAGGAATTGAATCAAGTCATGCCTGGCCAAACCCCAGCTTTTCAAAGTGGGGATCAACAAGGATGGTCAGCTTTTAGGCAATAAAGGTTTAATTCTGTAAGACAATTCTGGCCATAATTTGTTTTCACATCACACTCTTGGCCAGCACTTCAACCTTTCTAATAGCAAAATTATGTGTTTATAGTTTTCTTTATTTAAATTAAATAATTCAAAACCAAAGATCTTTTTCACTGGACTTCACCTTATGAAGAAGGAGAAAGAGGTTGTGGTTCTATTACTAATCAAGCAACAATGTTTGTCATTTTTTAAATCAAGGTACAATTTATGCTCCAAAAACCTTGCAGATCAGACAAAAATTCAGTACAGCTCTGTAGGGAACCGTCCTGCCCCAAAGCAGCTTCATGTCAGTGCTGCATGAAATGTGGTCTTGATGTACAATCTGGATTCTACATCTTCACCCATCCCCTGCCCACCATGTTTTCTTACACATTTCTTAAAAGCAACATCAAAGACAAAAATGTATGAAAGCCCTAAGAAATACAACATCACTCCAGCTAGGATACAGCAACAGGACATTCTGCAAAAGTACAGCTGACGGGAACTGCTGCTGTTTTGGGGCAATTCAGGCCAGGATGGAGAATAATTTAAAATTTGCAATTCTTTTTCACTGAGAATCATTTATCTGCAAATATTATAGATACCACCAACCTCTCCCTTATGTAGAGCTTGCACTGCTGCCAGCTGAGGTGAATCTTGGGCATTTGAGGATCACAGCACAGCCTGGACTGGACAAATCCCTTTAGATCCTTGTGTCTTTTATGTTACATTTTCCTGGTTTTAATGTACTCTTCACTTGATTTTACTGTTACATCTTCCACTCTCTGGTTTTACAGTTGGATAGATCAATAGTCCTTGCACATGCACTGAATAAAATATCCTTTCCCTGCACTGTTTAAAGGCAATAGAAATTGAAACACTCACGGCAAAGCAAGTGTCTCTTGGGGCACTAATTACAGACAAGTGAGCGCAGAGCAAAAAACTAACATAGAAGATCCAAAATAGAAATACAGAGACCCAAGTAATTAAGGATCAAGACTATAAATAATATCTATGTAAGCACTGATCTGACACATCATTGATTTTCTTTCCTTCCTTGCCCCTTCCAGTAATACCATTCTGTTTATATGGCAACTCCTAATTACCTCATAGCCATACCTTGGTTACTGCCTCAACAAACCTTGAGCAGCCCAGACTGCAGAAGGAAATGAGGAACACTCCAAGAGTTACAGGTTCAATCTCCTGCAGTCTATGCCAGTTCACCTGATGCAGTGACCATAAAACAAAACAGCTGCATGAATATGGAACTGTCTGTATGAACACTTTGATTAAAATCACCGCCTCGAATTTGTGCATGTATGTGCTTTATTCTGCAAACCCAAATGAGACCTAATTCCTCTTTCCTTTTTAGTGCTAGTAAATAGCTGCTGACAATAATTCCTCCTCTCCAGCTGGTCTGGGACAGCTTCCCAAAAGAAAAAAGAATGTTACCTTTTGGTTAGACAGATTCCCATGAGAACGGAGCACACACTGGAATAATTTAGCACAGCATAACAGATACAGACAGTTTAGAGCAGTTCAAACTCTGTTGAAAGCTGGAACAAAGCAGTTATCTGTCTTTAAAGAGTAGAGATGGATGAAGAGATGTTTCATCTTCTCTGAAGCATCTTCAGAATTGGTAGTTTACTGTCACCAGCTCAGAGCAAGACCGGTATTTATTAGTATTTCTCAGTATTAGCTCTGCTTAAAGGAGTCTGTGGTTCAGCAGTGTCTGTACAGACAGAACCTTCAGGTGCAAAGGTGAGAAGACTCCAAAACCAGTTTTCTCTAATAGAGTTGTGGAACCAGACAGAAGGAATATAGCACTGCATGAGATTCTTCTCAAATTACAACCTCCTCTCTCCTATAGAATGAGCAGCCAGCAAAGATGAGCTCTCTACTACGACCTGTGTGCCCTAAATCAGAAAGTCACTTCTCAATTAGCAGATAGAGTCTGGAACATTCTGGCTGAGACCTATCTGTCATTGAAGACAGATTGTGCAACCAACTCAACTGCACCTTTCACAGGAGGCCCTAAGAACCAGAGTGGGCCCACAATGCTCCTCAAAATGTCCAAGACTGTTTTAGGTATTCCTCAGTGTGTCCAAGAATGCTTTAGCCGCTGCAATTAGCGTATGGGATTTGCATACGAGAGAGGCAAGAGAGGAGATGTGTTAAGAACTCTGAAGGGTTCAAAAACATTTAAAGAGTCAGAGCATTGCTTGGAGCCTTCCAAGGCAAAAGAAAACACCCTGGAAGTCACTACCACAAACACACTCTCAGGTGCTAAACCCCCCTGTTTTCTTCAGCTAAAACTGGGCATTTGTATTTTAATCAACAAAGGCTGGGTGGGAAGGTATGAAATTCTTGTATGTGTTGAGCCAAACAGCACTGCTGGAGTTCAGACAATAGCACAACAATGCTGGGGGCATCTCCAAACAGGGAGATAAAGGGACATGCATAAAATAAGGATAACACATATTTAGAAGCAGCAATAGGGACTCTTTAGCATTTATAATTTCAAATGGAGGTAAATTCAATCAAGTTTGCCAGCTCCAAATACTTCACCAGCCCCAAGATCTGGAAGCTGCAGTGAAAGAAGTTTTTGCCTCAGGGCAAAGGCAGAATTAAAAAGAGGAAGAAAACAACCCAGAGGCACTTAAAGAACAACATAGCTATGATGAGTATTCTTAATCTCTCCAACAGTTATGAACCACAGGTAAAAAGGACATTACAAGCTGCATGACTACACATGAACTGTACCTTCTATAGTGCAGCCAAGACAATCCTGAAGTTCCAAATATTTCCAGTATGAAAGCATGAAGCTTGAGCAGATGTGGACCAAAAGTCACAGACAGGATGGAAATAATACTCATTTTCAGTATACTGACTTTGAATTTCTTTCCTAAGTATTCCCATATCTGGTATTCCCTTAGATTCTCTCTCCAATTCAAATCTTCTTTTGCAGAGCAATTAATGTTCAGACAAATAACAAAATACTATTATTAGGAGTAAGTACTAGTAGCTATGAGAATAATGAGTATTCAGTTATAGACTTTTTTTCACGTCCACTTTGCCAACCTGTTTTGTTACTCACGTTAGTACTGAATTTGTCCCTGCTGACTGCTGTTCCAGTAAGAATTTTTCCAGGTAATTTTCTGAGCTCCAGATTCATTGGCTGCAAGGTAACTACCAATATTTAACAAGGGAGTCTAAAAAAACTGCAAAACAAAGTAAAGAGGAAAACAGTAGGGAGTAAACTTGTTCCAGAAAGCCTGCAAGTCTCAATAGAAGATGTCAACAGTAACGTAAGTTTAAAACTTTGCTGCAACAAACACTGCTGCAAGCAGTGAAATATTTAATGTGGAAAGCAACTTATACCCAGGAAGTGGCACTTCCTTATATAAAGAACTGATATAATTTTATCTGCTGTATTCTCACCATAAGCCTTGCCTTGTCCAAACCCTTCCTTGGCAGCACATTCCCAGATATATTCCTTGCTTTTGTGTGGATAGAGTACTGTGGTTTTCTGAGTTAAATGAGCAGAAGTGGACATTTACAAAGAGAATGATTGATTTACACATAGATGCTATGTCATTCAGCAGTGACAGCCACTCCTTCCCACCAAATACTGACCTGGAAAAGCTTCTGAAAGAGAAAATTGAGTAAGTGGATTAAAAGACCCAAGAACTTACAAACACACACCCCAACCAACTCTCCTCTTCTGCCCCTCCTCCAAAAACCCCCCAAAAACAAAATACCCAACCCAGCAATTTTTTTTTTTTTGGTCAAGTTACACTGGAAATGTTCTGTGAAAGGCCAAATCTACAAATATCAGGAATGAGAGCAAATTCTACATGCCTCTTTCCTCTTGTATTCTGGAGCTTATGTGCTGCTCACACTTGAGGACAGCAAAATGCTGAGTTACAAGAGAACTCACCAGGAAACACTTCCTGCAGCCATGGAACTGTGGATTGAATGGATGCAATCCACATCACGCAACTGTGGATGCAAAACACAAACTAGGAATAAAGCACTTCTCTAGCAAGGCACTGTTACACTTCTAACTTGCTGTATTTCATCCAGGAATAGATTACTGCTAAAAATAAAGGAATTTAATAGTTGCAAGCCAACCACCTACTTCAGAAGGCAAGGAATGCTGCCAAGAGAGAATTACGGCAATGTTATTCCACTACAGCACTTTCAAAAAACAAGCATTAGAAAACATGAATTAAGCTAAAACATAGCTTTCTCTCAAATTGCAGCAACACATGACTTTTTAATATAACCTTAATCCTTCCATTAACTCTCCTCCTCAAAGGGAAGAAAAAAGAAAATGACTTCTGGTTTTTGATTCCTCTTTTGCTACATAAAAGCAGAGGAATAGCAAAGCAAAGCATCCCTTGTCCCCTTTCTGTCCCTGTTTTTTGGCCTCTTGTACATCAAACAGTTCAAGCTGTATTAAGTCATAACCTCTCCTTAGACAACTTATTTCTGTGGAGTGCACAAAAAATACCTCTCACAAGAGATGCCTGAAAATCCCTGGTATTTTACACTTCCAGAAAGCATTTCTCTCCAGCTGGATGTTAGGTCTGAAGACCCACACAGCACTTCTTCATATAGAGCTATCTTTAGCCAACACAAAAAATGTATTTTCTGTACATACAGCATCAAACAAAATCTGCAGATTTTTACAAGGAAGACAGAATCAGTAACACGATAAAGCTATGACAGCAGAGGTGTATTTGAGGCAGAGAAAAGTTTCTGAGATCCCATAGTAAGTGCTGTACATCTTTTTCCTTCCTATTGTTAAGAGCTGGCTACTCTCACACCTGCCACTGCTGTTTGTGTTCCATTTGTTTCACCTTGCATGTACCAGCTTCCCTTAGTTGCACCAATTTCCTCACACTTTCCACAGCCTCGTAAATGAAGCCATGTGACATCAAGCATTCCCACCCCAGCTATCCACTGCTTCCCTGTGGTTCTGGGTCATGATTCAGCTTTGCTCTGACCCAGCAAACACGAGCGTTGTTCTTCTACTCTGATGCTAAGTTTTAGGTAAGAACACAGATAGAAACTTGCTATCAAACTGAGCCACAAAGAGAGACGTCTCGAGTGTTCTGCATTCTGCCGTCTTCTATGGTTACCAACAGCCCATAAACACAGGAACAAACCCATCCACAACGAGAACAGCTCACAACAAACCAGAAATAGCAGCATGGGAAACTTCACTTTCACTTAGTGCTTCAAGTGAACTATCAGTAGTGACAATCCAGGTCTCCTAAAGCCAAGGCAACATATTTACACAGTCTGTTAGAACTGGTAGCAATACACTATCCAGACCTACAGAATCTTGTCTTAGCAAATGCCTGACACAGGAATTAATGACCAATGAAAAAAAGGAAAACTTTTCCTTGGACTGGTACAACTGATTTTTTTTTTCAGAACCACAGAGAGAAATCAGATTTAGTCAATTTTTCATTGTTATTCCTGAATACATGATGTGAAAGGACTTAGTTCCAAAGCCATGTACTCACAATACAGGGAGGACCACCTCCTCCAAACAGATTCCATTGTCAAATGCAATGTTTTCAGGTATTCTGCTTATACCTCCTAAGGAGTAAAATAAATCACTCCAAACAAATAAGCAAGAACATTTTATTGTGACACTTGCAGCTTTACCTTTCTCAAGTAATACAGAGTCCTCCCAAATGTCTTTACCAGCCAATTTAAATATTTCATCTAAATCTGCATCGCTAGTTTATAAAATTTCTCTAAGATCTGCACATTTTCAACTGATTTAACACAAAAACAGAAGCAAAAGAACAAACCCTTGAAAACATAGAAGAGCTGCATTGTGGCACATTTATTCTTTAATAGAAAGTAAGAAAAACTTCCCTACTGACCTTTACTCCAAGTGAGGAAAAAGATAAATATCCATAGCTCTTTGTTGCATCTGGTAGGATTTTAAGATCCATCTATGCATCTTTAATCACAGAACAAAGTTTCAGCCACACTGAACCACCTAAGGAGATTTTATGTTCCATAGTTTTTACATGCATTTCATCCTCGGTGTGCTGACTACAGGACAGAGATTCTGTGCACCTACAGTGGTTTAAATTTAAAAATACACCATAAGCCAACTCAGAGAAACATCTATTAGTAACTAATAGAAAGAATCACAAAAAGGCCTTACAACAGTTTACTAAAACATTAAGGTTCTTTAAATCACAGTTTTGAAATATAAAAATTCTATCTCCCCTGTAACTGAGATGTATTTACATGAACGTTTTTAAAAATATGGTCTGTAATTCAGCTCTAATCGCTGTCATCTGAGCCCCCCTCAGAGCCCTCATCATTAGATGCCTCTGGCTCAGACTCGTTCCCAGAAGCTCTGGCAGAGCCCTCGCGGTCAGAGCCCCTCTCCGAGTCCCTGTCGGACTCGGCGCTGCGCGAAGCCGGGCGCGATTCGTTCTCGGAGCCGCCGGAGCCGCGGCTCCTCCCCGACTGCACGGACTCATTGTCCGACTGCTCCGAGTCCGAGCGCCGCCTCTTCCTCGGGGACCTGTCACTGTCAGAGTCCTCCTCGGAGGCGCGGGACCTGCGGGGACTGCCTGCCTCGCTGCCAGACTTGTTCCTGTTATCGGAGTCGCTATCGGAAACGATGCGCTTGCTGTGCTGCTGCTCCCCCTCCTCAGAATCACTGTTGCTATTTCTAGCGTGCCTGTGGGGAAAAGCAAAAGGAAAAAATGGTATTAAAAGGTGTTCCCTTTAGCTGATACATAAAGCAAGACACCAGGATTTGGGTAATGCTAGTTTTAGAAGAATCAGTGGAATTAATTTGCACTGGGAAGGGATGTTGCAAGTACAATGAAAAACTTGTAATTATCTTCGTGTTATCTCATTAACACTGCATTTTCTCTTGAAGGCATGCACTGAAACCCTAAGTTCACACAAAGTTAATTAAGGTTCTTACCCATCATCAGCAATTTTGAGTTTGTCCTCATCAGAAGAATCATCACTTGATGAAATGATGGCTTTTGATTTGATCTTCCCTTTCATTGAAGGAGGCAGACGCTCTGGTTTGGGCTGTATAGGGGGAAAACAAAGGGCTGCTTGTTCATGTGGCACAGGGCTCAAATGTAGAAACACGTTCAGAAAACCAGACAAGCTTTTAAAAAATTTTCCATTTACTATCACTTAATTCTAGATGGCTTTGGAAATATCCTTTTCATCCTTGAAGCAGCAATAGCAACAGGAGAGGAGGATAAAAATAAGCTCTAAGACCAGCTGGCTTCAGGAGGTTTTGCTGTAATTTTCAACACTAATAAATCTCTCTTGACCAGGGTAATGCTGAACTCCAAATGCATATTTAGAGAGTGATGCAGTTATTCAGGGTTTAACTTACAGCCTTCTTCTTCTCTGCTTTGGGTGGACGACGCTTTTTAGGCCGCGGGCCGTTTTCGTGTTCCTCATCATCACTCCCCTCTTCTGCTTTCTGGGGTCTTGAACAGAAACACATTTTATATGGCATGAAGCATAATATTGCAAAAAACCCTTAAAAATGCAAAAATACTGGTCTCAAGAAATGTCCACTTCACCAAGTGTTACTGCTACTTCTTTTGCAGAGTGGTTGCTTAAGTCTTAAAAAGTGTAATGTGTTAGTAAAAAATAACCATGTAACCTCTTGATGTTTGTCCAAGAGTTTGTTTTCAAACTGTTACAAAACTGCAGAGAATTTTCTTAAAAGCCCTACTATTGCTCAGGGAAGTATAATATTAAATTGACATTAATTAATAATGAATTAAAGTATCATCTACCTCCTCCTCTTCTTCTTCTTTCTCTCACCCTCCTCTTCTTCCCCATCCTGTTCACTGCCACTGCCCTTCCTCTTCTTTTTCTTTCTAGAGATGGGCAGATCTTCATCACTGTCATCATTGACAAACTCATCAAACTCCCCTGCTCCTTTTTTGGAACGCTGTAAGAAACACAGGCAACACAACCTATTATTCACATCCCACTTACAAAGCTAACAGCAAACATTCAAAATGGAAATGTAGCTGAATATGTTCTAGAAGAAATGAAAATACAAACCTTCTAGAGACTATAGCAAAGTTGGCACCAGAAAGGTATAATTTAGAAACTGAATCAGAATTGGCACATAAGATAATCTTCTGTTATTTTAACAATTGAACACATTTTAGTGATGCCACCACGCTCAGAACTGTTAAGTATTAGCTTCCAATTTTGACATTTTAGTATTAAACCTGTGCAATTTTACTCAGTAGAGCCTAGGAGTTTGAAATTAAAAACCTGTGCTCCTGCAAGAGATTATAAATCAGAAGGGGAAAATTAAGGATGTTTAAAAGAAATAAAAAACAAAAACAGAGATTAAAACATTCTGTTCTACCCTGCCTCCACCGCCACCACGTTTTTTCTCCTTTGATCCTTCTACTTCACCAGTGAACATCAGAATATTCTTGGTCTTCTCCACATATTGCGCTCTTTGTTCCAGAAGTTTCTTCTGCTCTTCTTTTTCTCTCAGGCGCTTCTCCTCCTGAAACACCAAGGAAGCCAACCATTACCATTGTATTTGCACCCCCACGGTGATTATAACAGCAGGCACAGAAATGATTTGCTGTCAGGAGACTGGAAAATTGCTTTTTGATGCTCTGTGCCATAGCAGAAGGTGCATATGGCAAAAAAAAAAAAAAAAGATTTTTTACAAAAAGTTGTCTACAAAAAAGCCCCTGGTAGAATAGGTAAAAGTCTGATGGCAGAACTTCTGGCATATCTATTTTATTTCATTACACAACTAAATATTTCTGAGGCTATGGGGAAGTAAGAGCATCACCTGTTAGCTGCAATATTTTCAGCTAGCACTTACTATAACTAAGAAAAACAGCTACTGGGTACCACCCCAGAGCAGCAGGAGCACACATATTGTCACTGTGTGCACTTATAAAATGCAATATACAGAATGTAGTGGAATGGAACCTGTTCTTTAAGCAGTTTCTGGCGAAGCAGCTCCTTCTCCTGCTCCTGCTTGGCACGCAGCTCCCTCTCCTCCTCATCCTGCTTGCGTGCCCGAGCCACGTGATACTGAGCCTGGCTCAGTAAATCAGAGCATTGCCTGCAAAATCCAAGGTTCTTGGGTAAGGCACGGTAGCAAACACAAAAAGAAATGCTTTGATGAAGTGTCTGCATCACAACACTACATTCATATCCCCAATGAACTAAAAAAACAGCTACTTGAAATAGCACAAATAAGAGCAGTGCAGATTTTTGAGTAAATTAAAGCATTTTTAGTAAGCTAATTTATCTTCCAATGGATCATTTCAGAACATAGTGCTTCACACTCCAAACGTAGCCAATTCACATACAGAAAACCCACACATGAACATAAAATGAATCATGCCAACCAATTTGGAGAGCTTCAGAAGTATGGTTAATAAGAACTTGTATTTAATCACAACAACCTAACAAACCTTCTCGGAAAGGTAAGGCAAAATTCAAGCTTAAAAAACCCAACAGTGTGAGAGTTAAGGTTGCATAAAGTGTCCAAGTCACACAAAACATTAAAGCAAGATACTTTAAACCCCCTCTTAGCTGATGCCAAAATGACATTTCTTTTAATATTGAAATTTTCTTCTGTGCACAAAGTGCTTCAATGATACATTCAGATGTACAGTGCAGGGTGGCCAACACATGGTATTTGTATGGGGCTATGGAAATCTTACAAGAACGTGCAGAAGTGAAACACAGGAAAAGAATGAAACAGTTGCATGGAGGGACCCTGCACTCGAGTTTTTACTGATCTAACAAACTCACAGTTGAAATTTTGGAATCTAGTTTTATTACTTTAAAAAAAGCCCAAAAAAACAGGACAAAAATATTTCACTTAGAATCTGAATGAAGGATTTGTGGGTTGTCTTTTAAAATTTTTACCTGGCTTCTGTAGCAGCAAGTGCCAAGTCAAATCTCATCTTATCACCTACTTTACTCAAGTAACTGAAGTACCTGGAGGAAATCACAAGAAACCAAAGTAAGCAAAGATAGCATTACTTACATATTTACTGCAATTTTGCCTTAAAACAAAGCATTTACTCCTGAATTACAAACGTGTAAAACTCAACAGATGAAGAAATCCCACTCATTTCCTCTGTGCCAACACCTTTTAATACAGCACCTTTTAAGAGTTAAAAAGTGCATTCAGAGTACTCCAAATCTAAAGCACTCTAAAACCACTGTGGAGAGGAAAAATTCTGAAGAGAGTTCTGAGATTTGTTTGCTGGCTCCTAGCAGTACGACTATTGCTGACCCCAACAGATTGATTTACCTGCCACAGATTACATGCCTGAATTAGCATAAGAGAAGGAAGGGAAACTTGTTTTTCAAAAATCCTTGCAGAACAGCCTCCTTGATCAAGTGGACAGGCCCTTGGGAATACAACAAACTTCCAAGCAGATAGTGAGTTAAGATGATCAGTGCTTTGAAATGTTTCTCCAATTTAACAGAAAATTACTTCTGACTTTGAAGATTGCCACAGTTTCTTCCCATATACCCTCAGACACATTCCAAATGTTTTTGTGCTAGACTCAAATTCTTGGGTATATGAATATAACAATTCCTTGCTTAAAGTCTAGACTATGGAGAGTATGTTCCAAAAATTTTAGTTAATAGGCAAAAATAAATTCATGCAACTTCTTCAAAACAATAAATAATAAGCTTCTCATTAAATTTAAATCAGAACTTCTATCCCCAATGTGACAGCAGAGCTAGGAATGCACAAATCATGCACCATCTACATCTAGGAGCAGGATAAATGGTTGAAAGCTCTGTTCAAGGATGGTGACAACTGAATCAGATTAATTACACTGGTGTCTGCACAAAATCTTCTATTATTGTTTTTTAAACAGAACAAAAATATCTCAAATGCACTTAAGAAACTGCTTCTGTTCTTAAACTGTGACAGTACTTTACTTACCAAAAGGAGGGTGAAATTAGTCTTAAGGGACTGCCACTCATTAATTATGCTTATGTAAGATAAACAGATTTGCTTTTAAGCCTTGTAGTTTGCTTTGAAAGAAGTCACAGAATAGTATTCAAGTTGTAGAATAATTGTCAACATCTTTTCAACTGCGCGTTTCTGGGAAGAAGAGCATCTTGGTCACAGCAATAACAAAACTCTTTGAGAAACACATACTGGCACCTGGTCAAAGAAAACTGGCTCTGGAACAAAATCTGAACACACAGTTTTGTCAGGCCCAGTACTTTGTTTTCCTACGAGAAACTCTAGAATTACACAGTGCCTTGCAGAAGATGATTGCTCTTCTAACCAGATTTGTGCTCAATACTGCAAGTACACTGTAAGGGGACAACAACATGGATTATAAGGATTAGAAACAAATGATCTTTACCTGTGGGCAAGTTCCAGCTCTTTCACAGCATTAAGCACTTCCTTCAGATTGCTTTTTTCATCTTTCAGGACAGAGGTAGCAAGTCTTTGCAGCACTAAAGCCACATTAAACATGAGGACTGTATCACTTGGAGCCACATGCCTGGCCTGGAAAAAAACCATATTTTTAAGATAAGCTACAATGTGATGCAGAAATGACATACAGAGAATAAACACAATCATTTCAACCCCAGACCACCAAATTTAAAGAAACACAAACACACATCAACTAACAGCAATTTTATTGTGATCCATGATGTTCTAGATCCATACCTTTAACAAAGTTTGTTTGCATTCCTGTAATTTGCCACATTTAAACAGTGCCCGGGCCAAATATAACAACACTTCAGTGTTTTGATGCTTATAGAACTTTCTGAGGCAGTTTTCATACTGAAATAAAAGAAAAAAAATCAAAGTAAAAGGCGACAGTGGTTTGTTATTTTGGTTAGGTAACTCCAGTAAATGTTTCTATTCCTAAAAAGCATTACTGCTAATTTGCCTTTTGTTTTTTAGAGAAGTGTGTTATGCTACATGGGTACCTCCTTTTCAGTGATCAGAATGTTCTCTCTCCTATTCCATAGCAAGTACCTGCTTTTTTCTAGAAACTGGCTGCAGCCCAGAAGGCTCTGTAGGTCTTAAGTACAAAAGAATATTTTTTAAAGTAGCATTTACTGCAACGAAGTCCAACCAACATGACTCATTTTAACATCACTTAAATATTGTCCACAGGATGCGTGGGGAATAAACAATCTATTTTCTTTATTCATATCAGATATTTTACAAATTGAAATATATCTAATATACTAATTCTATATATCTGATGTAATTAGTTAAAAAAAAAAATTCAGACTTTCCAGATAACTCAACTTTGCTCTGTCCACCCAGCTGAGGAACTTGGCCATGCCAAGGGATATCAGTTTCTCTCAAGTGCAAAAGATGACTTGTTACTATAACTTCTGTGGGTCTAGAATTAAAGGCTTAAAAGACAGCAAATGTTATCATTCTCAGTAAAAAGCACCTCCTGTTTGATGTACTCTTTTCTCAAGGAGCCCTTCACCCTCTCTAAGCCTCCAAAATAGCAAGGAATACAAAGTAAGTTTTATTTGCAGCTCAAGTACTGAAAAACTGCCCTGAACTGTAACACCTGAGGTTGTTACTGTTGGATCTCACTGTGTTGTGAGCACCTTCAGCATCCAAGATTTTGTGTTTAGCTCAAGCCTGCCTCAGATTTGTATGCTTTAAGGTAGAGAACTCAGAAGGATAATGATTGTGGCTGCACTAAGCTGGGCTAGTAATTTCAATTTGTCTCCCTTTGAATCCAATATAATGTATTTCACACTGTGACTGCATAGCAAAACCCAGGGAACAATAAAACACTTCAGTAAACAAACACATTTCTAGTAACACCTCTTCTTAAATAAATTAGCAAATGAGTAAAATATTTTTTCTCCCAAATCGATAGGTGAAAGTGATACCCACTTCTCACTGTAATTCACTGCTCAAACAATTGCTAAAATGAGGTTTTCATTAGGCTTTTTGTCAATAAAAATAGTCAAAGTGCTAAAAAACAACAGACCCCATTCAAGCACAACAGAGTGAATGTGACTGTGTTGCCAAAGCTTGCTAACAATAGTTCACTGGAGGACAGTGACTACTGAGCTCCTGAGCATGTAAGAAAGGCCCAGTAACACTTCTTTATTAAGCACCACAAAAAGCTTCAGAATAGCTCTGAATGAAGTGTCTCTGAGCCTCAATAAGGACTCATCTTAAATGACACAAGTTGCTTCTTAGTTTCTGTCCTGTTCAACATGTGCTGTGCTTTTAAGCTTATTTGTATGCTTTTCATCAGCTAATTGAGTCAATTTACTCAGAATAGGTTGACACTTGAACATTTACTTGCTTGGGCAGGTCAGGTTAAACTAGCAGACCTCAAGAGATTTCTTTCAACATGAATTATTTTGTGATTTTAACTGTGGTGAGTGAAATTACAGCCCAGTCAGCTTTTAAGACAGCTTTTAAAGTATTCCTGTGGTCATTTACAAGAACAAAAATAGGAATTGTTGCTGTTTAAAAGAAAATCCCAGCAGCAAATTGTATCTACTTACTTTGGAAACATCTGCATGTAAATCACATACAGTAACTGAATAATAATACACAGACTGAAACCCCCCTGACTAATAATTTACTCCACAACCAAAATTCTAACCCTGCTACCAAAAAAAAGTATAAAAGATGGTAAGTGCTTTGTAACCCCCCACCCACATTTGGCAGTCTTTTACTAAATCTTGACTTGACAGCCAACAGCTGTCAGAAGTAGGCCTAGAACTTGTTAAAACACTGTTCAGAAACTTTCCCAGCTGCCCTGACAACAGAGAGACATCTAGAAGTCATCTGAGCCAAGACAGGAGGTAAGTTCAATGTGGAAATGTTACCATCTGCACAGCACTGATGTACTGCTTCTGCTCCACGTAGATATGTGCCAAATTCAGCCACACATCGCTGATATCTGCTGTGGCCTCTCTCACTTGGGCAAAAACATCACGAGCTTCACGGAAATATCCTTTGTGTGCCAAGACAGCTCCTGAGGGGAGAGGAATATGGACAGTGTGAGCTTCCAGGTTCATGCACTGTGCACTCCTACCACAGAAAATTCAATATGCCTCAATAAAGTGCCCCTTCAAAAACTGACATAGCTGCCATTTCCTGGGCTCCACCCTACAGTGCTCAGGCCCTGAAAAAACAATTCTTTATTAAAGCATGAAACTTAAGAATATGATCACCTCTGAAGCAAAACTAGAGTCTGATATTCACCTATGCCATTAGCAGCATACAAATTCTTTGGGTCATTTCTGAGGACTTGCTTGTAGATGGCTAATGCACGGTCTTGGTGACGTTTCTCCTGCAGAAAGAAATGCCCCAATTCATCACTCACTTCTAAAGTGGAGTATTATAAGATCTACCCAGAGGTTTTATAAACTAGAAGATGCCAAACACACATTAAGAAGAGGTTCTGAATAGCTAATAACTTACAAAAAATAAACAAAGAAACCCACACACAGGGCAGAGATGCCCATTACCTTTTCTCTGTCTCTTGTGGGTTGATGGAGAGTCTGCAACCAGACGTTGCCAAGAGCCAGCATGGAATAAGTATCATTTTGTGTGGAGGGCTGCTTCAAGATTCTTTCAAATTTCTTCTGTCCTGGACCCCACTCTTGTTTAGCCAAGTGAAGATTGCCAATCAGAGACCAGGCATCTGGATGATCCTAAATAAAAATTCACTTTAAGTTACAAAAACACTCTTTTCCTTTGCAAGGGTTCTTTTTCAAGTATAAAGTGTTACTCGTCTTAAACATAATTCCACATTCAAAAGAACCCCAAACAAAACACAGAGAGCAGATCTGGCAGCTCTCTCTTCTTCCCCACAGTTTAAACAAACTAAAAACACAAAAAGTGGAAAATTAAATTTTAAGTTAACTTATTAGAGTGTTTTAATGTTAAACACTTAAAAGGTTACAAACCTGATTGATTTGAAGTGCTTCTTTAAACCAATCAGAAGCCTCATAAAAATTCCCTTTATCCCTGGCCATAGCTCCCAAGCGCAAGTAGCCTGAAAATAAAGATAGAAAATGAAATAAAAATCAGGGAACAGGTCAAAGTCATCTTGAACAAAGAAAATATTGTCCATGCATCAATTTAAAAAACAATCTTTCTCTTGATCAGCTAAGGACAGCAAGACAACTTTCATATCCTATTCACAATGAGAAATATGATGCAAAGATGAACTTGCACCCATGACGGCCATATAAAAACTGCAGGTTTTGAGTAGTTAGAGTATTGTAAATTGTGTTAAATTGGCTTCATAAGTTAAGGACAACTGAAAAAACTGCAAGGAAATAAGGATCCATCTGTTACATAATTCTCCCCCCTCCACTTTAAATAGCTCTCTCATCTCTGCAAGCTTTGGGAAGGGTATTGCAGGTGACAATGGAAAACAAGCAGGGAAAAGGCTACAAACAAGGCTGGGGCATGATATGTGCTGCAGCTTGTGGCAAACAGCACAGATCAGCCCCAACATTACTGTGAAAACAAGGGAAGACAGACATAAGGAGAGCAGAAGACACTGTCAACCAGAAAATTTTTGGTATTATAAGGATGGCTGTAGAACTGATGAAATACCAAATGTTTCTTACAATCAACGTAGTTTGGATGTTCTCTCAAAATGTTTTTATAGAGCTTTTCTGCTTCGTGAAATTCACACATGGCCTCGTAGAGCCTGGCAAGGTTGTAGGATGTTGTCACAGAGATGGCATTGTAGTAATGCTCATCATGCTCAGCCTCTGCTTTTGCACGATCCAGCGACGCCAGGAAGTATTTCTGAAGAACAGAAAGAAAAGAGCAATGAAGCGCTCCAGAATGTCCTCAAAGGAAAACTTCCTCTTCTGTGTGATCGAGAAACACCATTCAAACTGGGAGTAACTGCATACCTTTGCTTCTCCCAGGTTTCCCAGCCTGAAGTGCAGGGCACCCACGTTATTCAGGATCTCTGGAGGGACATCAGCCTGTACTTTCTCCTGCAGAATGCGTGTGGCTGTTCCATAGGCTGACAGAGCACCCTTCGGAAAGAAAGGGAAAGCGGATGAAAGAAAGAAGAGAATGAGCCTTACAAGCTCTTATGAAAAGCACACAAATAATTCACCGAGTGTGTACTAATAATACCTGTATATCAGTCTGTTCTAGAATTTGGGCTAGCTCAATCCATGCCTCTACATCATCAGGATATTGTTCCGTGACTTTCTTTAAATGCCCCTGAAAAGCAGAAGATAATTATGCCACTTCAAAGACACACAGCCTGTTTAAAAAAATGGAAATGAAAGAGTGAAGGCATTCACCTTAACACTAGAAAGATATACCATACTGCAGAAGCAAACATCCTAAACATCTGCACAGTAATAAATCTGCATTAGTTTTCTTCCTTCATCATTTTATTCTTCTGTAGACCAGAACACCTGCTTCAAGCCTTAGAGAAACAAAGGCTATTACACCAACATGAAAAGCTAGAGAAATGCTTAACATTTCTTCCATTTATCTACCCTACATTAGATTTAAAATACCTTTCATTTAAAAAAAAGCATTGCTGTCCTTCCAGATATGCCCAGACAGGACAAGTGCTTTCTGGAAATCACCAGCTGATTTGCTCTCTTCAGGAAATCATGAGCTAACTTCCCATCTTCAGACAATTTTATATATATATATGGAAAGAATTCTGCCCTTTTCACATACCAAATAGAGACATGAGGCTGGAGTTTCTCTAAATTCCTGGACATGCTTTACCCAGAGCCCAGTGCAGTCTCAGTTCTGTCCAGAAGTTGTGACTCTTCACAGACCCCTCATGACAGCCCATATGAAATATTCCATATCAACAGCCACCTAACCCTGAGTTTTATTCAACTTAAGGAACAATCTGATCTCAAGTCTGATCTCCAAGTTCTACTCTTGCAAATAAACACGATGCTGGTGGAAGGAAAACTCACCTTTGCAATGTCCCGTTTCTCCTGGTCTTCTGAAGCTGCATAAAGAGATCCAAGGATTTTCATAGTCTCATAATTGTTAGGATAGGCTTTCAAGACTTTTTCAAAGCATTGTGAAGCATTCTCTTTGTCCCCTCGATAAATGTACATTTGACCCAATCCAAAAAACGGAAGTACGAAAGAAGATGAGGCAAACTGAGTGGCCTGGTAATAATACTGGAAAGCTTGATCATAATCTTCCTAATTAAAAGGAATTAAATGAGTAACAGTCAGTGTTTTTAGAGGCAAACTTTGCAGGAATTTTCATAACAGAGACTTTTTTAAAATGTGAGCTCAAAGGGGACTTTAAGAACTGCCCTACCTGCACGTGAAAAGACCTCGCCAGCTGGTAACAGCTCTCTGCCTGCATCGCTTCCACTTCTGTGTTATGGAAAGCATGAAGAGCCAAGTGTTGCACTTTACCATAGTCCTGACAAAAAACAAAAAAACAAAAAAAAAAAAAGGAAAAGGAAGTTAAATGAGATTTGGAAGGCTTCACTTTATTTATGGTCAAATGATTTTACGATTTAAATGTGGATAGCTGGAAAATATAACAAAGCTTTAGTCACAGCACTGACTAAATAACAACAGACTTAGTTTTAGCCACTACTATTCTTTTCTCTATTTCATGTTTTAAAGCATGGAAGAGAGAGGAGGGGGAAAAACAAACCAACAAAAACCTCAACCAACCAAAAAAAACCAATTCCAAACATCAAAAACCCAAAACCCCTTCAGTACACAAAGATGATTTTGGTTTAAGTAAGTGTACCTTTCTTGGTTTTCTTGAGAAAGGTTCATACAAAATTCAGGCCAAAAATCTCACACTTCTTCATCTAGATTAACAGATATTGGGCACCTGATGAAATGTGTTTGAATCCAACACCAGAATTCTCATTGTTAAGAGGTTATCAAGCATTTAACTGTAGAATTTCAGTGATTGCTTACCTTCTTGAAAAAGAAGTGATTAGCCAAGTGATTCAACACCATTGGATTACTGGGATCAATTGTGTAAGCCCTAGAGAGGAGTTGAACACCATTCTTGATGGAATCAGCCTAAATAAAACATTGACAGGTATCAGCAGCACCTCAGTATCTGTATCTTATTACCATCTTCAAAACCATTTTTCAGTCTAGGCTGCTCAGGATTTCTGACAACACCATACTGAGCTCACAAAAAAGAGTAAATTCAGCTACTGGCTTTTCTTCCTGCAGCCTACAGGTGGAAAATGGGAAATGAAGCTACCATACAGGGATGGAAAAGAGCACAGCAGGACTTCCTAGGAAAAAAAAGGCAAAAAAACCCAAAAGACAGTGTGGATGTCCTTTGACATGTCACACTCACAGCCTGACAGCTTTCTTTCTGCTCCTTCTACTCTTCAGTGTCCCAGTGCCTGTTTGGTTTAGGTTTCAATGTTTTACCCAATTCATTCAACAGTGGAATGAAGATATTTTCATGTTCAAATTCTAAACAACAACTTTAGATCTCATTTTAAAATCAGTGCAAGTTTGAGGTCTTTATATAGAAATACCATTGCACAACTTACTCTTTTCTAAAGAAGATTTACATCTTAAAGAAAGCTTCCCATGGGTAAAAAATGTGATTTACCTCCAAGTTCAAATCCACAACTGATAAAATAATTGCTCTTTATTTAGGACAACCATGAAATCTGTATCATAAGCATGTCAGCTTCATCTGTACTTATTTCTGAACAGAAGCACCAAAAATGCTATCAAGGAATCATCTAACAGCTGTGCTTTACGTTGTAATTATGATGAGAAGAAAGCTGTCTTATTGAACAGATTAGGTTTTAAGAGGTTAAAACATAACATGAAGGCAGCTAAAAAATCCATTTCAGTTTGAACAGATGCAATCTTTCCAAACCTAGCACAACAATACACCTGGATAAGGAGATATTGAATCTCTCCTGCCTTCATTTTCAAAGGTTAGTGTGGTTTATAACCACACTGTGCATTTGTCCAAGTTCTCCAATACCCTGAGTCTCATGTCCAACTTCAACCCAATCCAGTAGATGGGTAGAGGTCCCAAAGCTCTAAGTGCTTTCATTTAAGAAAAACAGATCAGACAGACCTCAATGAGAGCACAGTGTGATCTCAACCCTGATCTGACATCATAACATCTTCTAGAAAGAAGAAATATTAGAAATATCTAAGCACAAAAAAGATACCAATTAGCCTGATACTCAGAGGCTCTTTTCCCCAGAGTGTTCTCCCATCCCTGTGTCAACTCTTCAATGTTACACTAACTTTTACTATGAAGTTGTGAGAAAAGTTTGAGGTAAAGCACAGGTGATGTATTTCTTAGAAAAAACACAAAATATCTTTGAGTGGCTCAGCTTTTAATCACAGCTTTTTGAATCTTCAGGTGAGTGGGCTCATCCCTTGACTTCACACAAAAGATCTTCAGGAAAAGAAAGAGAAAGATACCAAATGTCATCAATTTCTCATCTGTGGAATTTATTAAAATTTGACTTTAGAATATTTTTGGTCCCTTCTGTAGTTTTATGAAAAAAACCTCTTACGCCCACTTTTTTTTAGCTTCTTCATGGAAGTAATAACAGTTTTCTTTTTTTCCCATGAAGCAGTAAACTAAGAAATTTTCAGACATTCTGTGCCAACAAAATATCTTTCTAGGGAACCATAGAAAGCAGCACAGTAAATTTTAGCCACATACAATTATGTAACAGTATTTATTTTTTAAAAAGCACTTAAGGGTCTCATCCTCCAGTGATAATATCTGAGATGGTTAATCCATGCTAAGGAATTTATGATCCCAACTAAGCCATATTTGCATGCATTTTTCTAGTGATACAATACCTAGAAAGGTGGATCACCACTTAATTGTACTTTTATCAGCCCAGTTAAAATTTCTTCTTGCCTACTCTTTGGTTTACCATGCAGCATGCATGCCTGAATAACTTTGAAACTTGTTTGAAAATTTATTCTTAACTCCTAAACTTCTGAAAAACTTGACCTAACCTCCTGGGAATATATCTTTGACTTTCCTTCACATGTCTCACCATGGAATTTTATTATTTGAAATGAAACAGTTAACCTAGCACTGTTTTTCTGCACCTAACTCTTCTATAAATGACAGAATGGAAGGTTTTTAACAACAGAAGAAAGCTATTCCGAATGTGCTGCTCACGTCACAAGCACATATCTATAAAATCATTCAAGAGTAGCACAGACTTAAAATTATTCAACCATAAAAGTTATCACCCATTTTAAAACTGGATTATCTTTGAAAGGATAAAAAATTTGCCTTTTTTAGCTCAAAGAAAGTGAACTGAGCATGGATTCCTGCTAAGTCAGACCCACCTCCTTATTATTGAGTTCCAGAACAGCCAGTCCAACCAAGGCCCCGACACACTTGGAGTTCAGCTCCAGAGCCCTGCTGAAGGCCAAGCGAGCTTTTTCCAGCTTGTTCAGTTTCACGAAGCAGTGGCCCATTCCCAACCGAACCTCGGCTAGAGAACAACACGACACCATTCAGAATCCCAAAGTTTCAACTTTATGCTTTTTTTTCCCCAACCTGGAGTGAAAGCAGAGTTTTTTCATAGCTCCTTAAAGCCATCTAACAATCTGCTGTTTTTCAAGGCAGCAGCCCATACTTGGCTGGCCACAAAATGAACTTGAATGTATTAGTATGACATTATTTCTTCATAAACCTCAGAACACTGAGCTATCTCCCACAGACTCCAATGCCAAACAAATAAAAAATTACTTTTATGTGAATGTATTAAAAATAAGAGAGAAAAGCATTTAAAAATTGCCAGATGGAAGGGCTGGACATTTTTTAGGCTAAGTTCACCCCAAACTAGCAGGCCTTCAGAAAACACAGATGAATAAACAAGTTAGCTGGCATTTCTCCTCAGATGATAACTGATTCACATGCTGTTTATCATCCTCCACTTCCATGACCAAGTACAGATGGACTAATACAGAAAATTCACATCATACTGCTCTTTCAGACTGCTTGTGATCTAAGAGTACAGAGAATTTATAAACAGCAGTTTCAAACCTGTGTCCATTAGAAAAAGGGGAGCAAAGGAAAGATGTTTGTTGAAAAGTAAGGCTTTTGTAGCAATCAATACTGTAAAGCAGATCACAGACCACACATCAACTTTGCAATAAACCTTTTCTTAGACAGGTTATGGCAAAGTCTATCACATCTCTCAAGAAACTTTCAAGTATTTATGATCCTAATGTAAATACCTTGAATTAATGTATCTAAATCCCACGTATCACTTTTACAGTCATTAAAAATCACTTTCCCAGATTTTTGCGTAAAGAAAATAACACAAGACCAGGAAAACTCACATCATGCACTATAAGTAGAATTCTCCTTTTTATGTCTTGTTTCATTATTGTTATGTCAATTCTGAAGCCTTATTCCAAGAGCTTACAGCAAAAGAAATTCTGCAAGAGTTTTGAACAGTTTCCTCCCTCCCCATATAACTTTAATTTCTCTTACATGCAAAATCCTATTTTCTAATACCTCTTTAAAAGGTTATACTTAAAAAAAGAACAGTATTTTCCTAACAGTAATTTCCTAAACATGACTTCCTTCTCTAAATATGAAGAAATACTTCAAGTCAATGAAGTATTCTTCATTCACTTCAACCCTCTAAAATGAGGGTTGGAGTTTTTTTGACAGATATAGACCACAATAATGCCCTTTGAATTTGAATTAGGAAGACCTAAGTTATTTTGCAAGCAGAGCAAATACCCCCAGTAGCAAACACTTTCTGTCTTACCTGGGCAGCCTGGATTGGTACGCAGTGCTTTCTTGTAGTAGGCAAGGGCTCCTCTATAATCCTTCTTGTTGAAAGAAATGCATGCCTTACCTGTTTGAACATACCAGGAATAAAACCAAGGTTATAAACCAGAAGCTCAAGTATTATTTGGTTGGCTTGTGCTGTACCCATTTCCAAAAGTTACAGTTAAAAACTAACAGAAAAGTCAGACAATGACAACTTTTATTAGATTTGATGATGTCAAGTATATGAAAAAAAGCAAACATGAAAGAAAACACATTAAATTTACTTTTTCATATTTTTCTGCAGAAACTTAATTCCTTATTGGTCCAGAGGAAAGATACTTACTGAGACTAGTAAACAACTTAAATTACAAGTGTACAGTCTGTTGACCCCTCACAAGTGGTAACTTCACCCTTAACAGAGTGTCCAGCTTCATTGCCACCACCAGGGGAAGCATAAATAGCTGACTGGATGTATGCCCATGGGTCTCAGAAGATGCCAGTTAGCACTGCATTTTTCCTAGCTCTTCCATTTATGTGTACTTCCCAAATTTTAATTAGTCTCTGCACGTGTGTCTTGATCACATTCTCTGTACACACACCCTCTTAAGCATACAATTCATTCCAAAACTCAACCAAAGACCAGGTTTTTACAAATATCCATAAACTCGTACCGAGTAGGGCAGGAATATTATTTGGAGACTGGTTGAGCACGAAGTGGAACTGTGCATCAGCTTGGTCCATCTTATCACCTTCAAGCAGGCAAAAGCAGGCTCTTCCCAACAAGTGATTCTGGACAAAGCAAAGAATTTGCAATACATTTATCTTTGTAACATATGAAGTTTGGACTATGTGAAAGATTAACTGCCTAATAATGCCTTTTAACAATTAAATTATTTCTCTTACATTTATCAAGCTAGAGAATACCAATTCTTCCTTCCCCATCTCCAAAGTTGACTGAAGTAGTTCTATCAGGTGTGCCAAACTAGACAGAATTATTTCTGGTGGCACCACACACACTTCAGGTACAAGTTTTGCCTATGTGTCACTTTAAAGCCTGAGCAGTTTCTAGTTTCTAAAGTTTCCCTTTAGTGAATCAATACCCGTTTTCTTTACAATCACTAATTTACAAAAGTTGTTTTGATCAGACACCAGTTTTACCTGATCGTACATGATGATTTTGTCAGCCATAGTGTACAGCAGGGTGGCCTGGGTGATGAGCTCCTTCTTGTTGTCTTTGTTCTTCTCCTTCCGAGCCTGCTGTACATAGTAGGCTGCCAGAGTGTCCAGACATGTCATCTGGTCTTTCTCGTGGTCTCTGTAGTCCAGGTTGCCATCGATGCGGGCAGCTTCCAGCAGCTTCACAAAGTCTTCTGTTTTGCCTTGCTTGTAGTACTCCAGCTACAAAACACAGTTTTAACACACAACACCACCCCAGTGAGTACAGCACATACCAAGCTGACGCTTCAGATATCATACAGACTCTTTTTCTAGGATGTAGGGATAAAGCAGAAATAAATATAGGTATCACCAGAGATATTTTCTGATAATGCCAAATATTTTTCTGTCCCAGATCACTGAATGGCCTGGGATGGACGGGACCTTGGAGATAATCTCGTTCCAACCACCCTGCCATGGGCAGGGACACTTTCCTGATGCTCAAAGGCCCATCCAACCTGCCCTTGAACACTTCCAAGGATGGGGTATCCTTAACTTCTAAGGGCAACCTATGCCAGTGCCTCACCACCTTAAAACACAACCTTTTGAGCTATTTATAAGAAGAATCCACTGGTCTTCCTCTGAAGTTCTTTGACATTTTGACATTTAACCATACTTTCCACAGTGTAGATACTGCCTCCTCCTTTTTTATGAAGCATGTAATCAAAGGCATAAACCAGGAAAACTATGGATTGAGGAGAAAAAAAACCATAGAAAGCAACCCTCAAGAGGCATTGTTTCATGAAAAAGAGATTAAATTAAAATCCTAATATGCAAATGTCAATCAGAAACATCTGGCCTAGAATCAAAGACTGAAAGACCCCATAAAGTATCTGTTTGGAACTCAGTTAGCACTGGTCATAAGAGCATGGAACTGGAAATGATGATCTGATAATGTGAATACAGGATTTAAATACACAATTTGTATCTATACTGACCGCTAGGGCAATCCATATGTGCAGCTGGGTGTGCTCCTGTTTCAGGATACTTATAACTTCATCCCCCTCGGGCAACTGATCGAAGTCAAGCTCAATAACCTAGAACCAAACAACACAGATCATCTTTTCACAAAGCATTAAAAACATTGTCTGTCACTGAGCTCAATGGAAACTGGACCTGTCAGAGCACAAAACATAAATAATGATTTGTGTTTAAACAAGGTTATGGACAAAGAAAGGAGAGGTAATATATTGCATTCTGTACAAGATAAAAGCGATGGCCTCTCTTTAGAGAAAAGACAAACCAATGTTTGAGATACAAGTGAGGGAGAACAAGCAGAGATCCTAATTCAACTTCTTTCACTATGGACTTCATGCTCAGAATCAGCTTATAATCAACTTGACTGCACACTGCTGACTTTCAAAAACTTTTCCTACAGGTAATATAGAGATCTAGCTCAGAGACAAAGTCTTCCAAGTAATCTGGTGTCAGAAAATCAATACCTAAGACTTAGATTCCTGAAATGTTGTAAAGTCATCTTTATGCCCTAGGAAATTAAGGAACTATTGAAGCAGCTAAATTTCTGAATATTCACAACTGTAGATATGAGCAGCAAATGACATCAAGAACTTTTCATCATTCAGGCATTGTTTTGTGAGTATTAGTCTCCCATGTTGATCTAACAATCTTCTGATATTATAAAATGAGGAAAAAGAAACACGTACTCCCCAGACGGGATATTTGGGAACACAATTTAACTGCTTGTTAGCTCACCTTACTCAGCCATGCTGCCTTTAATAATTAATCATCTGCGTTACAAGTTAATTTTACAGCAAGAAAGAAGTGCAGCTGTTGTACCCTGTTACCAGTGCTGGGACTTCTCTGTAGACTGAATTAGAGCAACCCAGTTTAGAAAGGATTCTAGTTTAGACTACACAAGACTTTAGAATGTCAGCAAAAATATTTCTGCTTAACTTTGGCTCATTTTAGTTTTATCTTGCATAGCACCTCCTGTTTGACAGATAATGGCCCTCATCCATCAACTAAAATAGTCATGAAAGAGAAATAGGTATTAGCAACACAGCAAATAAACATGGAAGAGTGGAGGAGTATTTTACTGCATTCCCTAGTGATTAATTCAGAACTTTGGGATTCAAGTAGTCCTGAACAGCAGCACCAAGATCACAATTCATGTTGACACCTCAGACAGAAGTTTCTGTCACAGAGGAAAATGCCCATGTAAACACCACAGAATAAAGTAATTTTGTGAGACTTAAAACCTCAATGGCAGCCACACAGAAATTTGTTTCTGCAGATATATTTGTGCATATATGAATGTCTCTGTGTACACATATATATGTATACACGTATGCATATATGTATGATATGTTTATGTACACAGAAGAGCAGGGAGTCAACTTTTCACAGAGAATATTCTTCAACCTGTAAGCATTATGTTCCAGCCCCTTACTTAGCTACACCATTAATTTAGTATTTGCCATAGAATGATTTAATGTCAAACTTTGTTATGCGCTGCAAATCTCCACACACTTCTCCTGAACCTTTCTAACCTTGGCTTGTGACAGTGCACCTTAAATAAAGAAAAGTTAAATTAAGTTTTTAGCCCCACGGTGAAATGACTTTACAGAGAGGGTCCTCTGCCCTGCCTGTGTCTATGCGCTGCTTGAGGAACAAACACCAAGAGACGCTGACACACCAAATCGCGGCACGACCGTGGCCGGACACGCACCTGCGACCCCGGCTCGGGGGCTGCGAGCGACACCCGCGTCCCGAGCCCGGGACACGACCACGGGCGGCAGCGGCGACCGCCCGCGCCCCGGCACGGATCGCCCCCCCTGCCCTGCCCCGCCGCCTGCCCGCGCCCGACTCGCCTCGTCGGTGTCCCGGAGAGGGATCTCGATGGAGCCCCGCGACATCTTGGCGACAGCGCTGCCGGAGCCGCCACTCGCCGGGCCGGGGCCGCCGCGCGCACTTCCCCTCACGGGAGCGCCCGACCCGGACGTGCTCGGGAACGGGGCGGAGCGGGCCGGGGCCGGCCCCGGGGCGGTGTGAGGGCGGTATGAGGGCGGTGTCTGCTCCTTCTGATCCGTGCCTCGCACCTGCCCCTGAGAATCGGTATATCTAGGCCTATGGGTCTCCGAAAGGCAATGCTGGGTGTTTGTGCGTACACGCACCCGCCGGTAAATCGAGCAGGTTTACCTGGATAAAGCTCCCTGGGCTTTGGGGCGCGGCTCCCTGAGGCGGCGCCTCTCCTCACGGCATCTCAAAAGCGTCAAAAGATTTACAAATAAACACGTTAAAACGTGCGGATTTCACCCATCTTCGTAGAAAACCAGTGTGTAAATCCACATTTATATTATCCGATTAGCTCAGCGGGTGTAATACTTTTGCTGCTTATTTACAATTTTTCTGCCTCAGCTGGGCCAGCTATGTTGCAGTTAGGTGAGTGTTTTTAATGGCAAATACAATACGGAAAATGATAACACAGGAGCCCGATCTGTGTGAGGGACTCACTCAGCTGGACCAACTATAAACCTACTACACACATTTTTTAATAGTTTAAAATTTTATTACTATGCTATTGACTTTTACATTGTTTAAAGCAGGAAGACTCTTTTTCTTTCCATACACACTCATAACAATAAGTCACTGTTGGCTATGTAGCATCTCTTTAGTGTGTAAATTATTGCTCTAGTGAAAACAGCTGCTTTTTTTTTTCACTTTATGAGTGCTTAGGGACATTTCAAGAAAAGAGGCTTGTTTTATCCTGCTGTCTTTTGTTTTTATTTCATTGGATTTTATTACTGGGGAAATTGAATTTACTACTTTTAAACTTGGATTGTTAAGAAGATCTTGTTAAACAAGAAAAACTGATATAACAAAAGTAAGATACAGTAAATTGAACTTTCACTTGTGATATGTGTTATATACCATAAAAAAAAAAAAAAAAAAAAAAAACAAAAAA
Organism: Pyrgilauda ruficollis; assembly: GCF_017590135.1. Lineage (NCBI taxonomy): Eukaryota > Metazoa > Chordata > Aves > Passeriformes > Passeridae > Pyrgilauda > Pyrgilauda ruficollis. The sequence continues at coordinate 1,049,747 of NW_024517207.1, read as the reverse complement.
AAACCAAAACCACAAAGCCAACTCTGGAAACTTCATTATCACATGGAATTATAAGCCTTTTTTGGGAATGAAAACTGAGCTTAATGATGCTACCTTAATAACAGCATAAAAAAAAGACCTCTACCTACCTAACCACTTCTCTTTGCAGGCAAATTACCATTTGTGCTTGAGGTGCGTGTCCTTAAATGAATGAGCCCAGTTAGAACCAGCTGGGAGTGGGCACACAGTGTGTGGGGATTGGGAGCGGGGCTGAGCCTCATCCCCAGTGGGTGCAGCTGTGCAGAGCAGGTGAGCGGTGTTGAAGGCAATGAGCCATGGGGTGCTGAGGTGTTACTGACCAACCACCAAAGGGAGCAGAGGGCACACAGCTGCCGTGCATGAGCATGAGGGGTGTGAAAGGCTGGGCTGGAGGACAAGAAGGGCAGAGCTTGCAGCCTTCTGAGGTGAAATGGTGTCACTCTGTACGGGCAGGCACCTGAAGTCTTCTCATGTGGTGTGGTGATACTTCTGGGTGGGCTGGTGCTTTCTGAAATGGTTTGCTGATACTCTGTGTATTGTGGCTGTCTCTGCTGCAATATGTGCTGCAACAGCTGGGTGGTCAGAGCAGGTGATTTTAGTAGCAAAATATCTTTACAGTTAATTTGTAGGATAAAAGCTCTGAGCTGTAGGTAGGGCAGTGGCAGAATGTGTCTGGGGGAGCTGTCCAGGGCCATCAGAACCTATTAATCTTCTTTGGGCTCTGGCACAATACACAATATGTACATCTTGAAGAGGTAGTAAGCAGGTTTAGTGAGGTGCTGGATAGACTGGTTAAAAAGGTGCTGAAAATGGGTTTATAAATTTTTTTATTAGTTTAATATTGTGCTGGTCTCAGATGCTGCTGTATTAGCTGTGTATCTCAAACTTGTTACTTTAAGGAGTTAGGATTTTCTACCCTGACACAATATGTACATCTTGAAAAGGTAATAAGCAGGTTTAGTAAAGTGCAGGGCAGACTGGTTAAAAAGTGCTGAAAATGGGTATAAATTTTTAAAATTAGTTTAATATTGTGGTAGTTCTAGAGACAGCTGTATTAGCTGTGTAGCTCAAACTTATTACTTTAAGGAGTTAGGGCTTTCTATCCTGCTGGTAAGGAATGCTGAAGTAGACTACGCTAAATGGATTTTTAGCAATGTTATGGGTATTTTTTTCAATCAAAACTACATGAAATGTAACATACCAGAGCTGTAAGGCTGATGGTCCTTACTGGTTTGTGTTAATGTTTCACTGGAAGGTGTTGTGTTTTTGCAGACCAAGAAATATTTTTTTTGTAGCTACTAAAGCTGCAGTATTTTATGCCAGATAAAAGGATTAGTATCTCTTATTGCTACTTTTTGTTTGTGCTTCATCAAATGATTGTGTTTGCCTTATTTATCTGATAAACATAATTATGTTCTACTGAGTTAGATGGTGACCTAAATCTACAGAATTTTGTTCAGTTTTTGTTAGGTTTTGCGCAGATGGCCATCCACCACCTCTGCAGTGCATTTAGTAGGTATAAAAGTGTGGTTTAAAAAAGTGAATCTGAGAAACAGTCCAGTCTTGTCTTGTCTTGGCTTCATAGAATTTCTCTTAGAAAGCTTGAGAGAGGCAGCTGTAGGATGCAGGAGACTTTTGTTCTGTCCCCGGGGGGGCTAGTGGGAAATGAAGAGTGCCACAAGAAATTAGCAGTGTAATTCTACCAAGTTAATTTTTTTAATGCTTAAATCTTCACAGCTTTCTAAACCTAAAGCTGTCCATGTTAGTACAGTGTCATTATTGCCACCTTCTGGCAAGGATGATCCCTATTCTCAGTCACTATCCAGTGTTCTGTTTACAGAGAATTTAGATTCATCCTCTGGAGTTTGGTATTTTCTCTGCTTATAGCTTTGCATTTTCCTGGAGTGGAAGTGGAGTCACCATTTTGGCTTTGACTTCGTATTTTCCAACATGTCAGACATGATACTTTTTCCAGGAAGATGTGATTGATAAACACTGAGTTGTTCAATGATGAATTTTATTTGAATGATAAACACCTCATAAACAAAGAGTTACTGGGCAAAGGCCGATTATTCCCCTGCTCCTTTCTCTTCCTGGTGAGGGCTGTTTTTAGGGATTATGCATCAGCATTACAGGTTTAAAATGCTTGTCAGCAATTAATAGGACAAGCGAGGATTAAACCAAAGGCTGTAGAGGATCAAATGACGTTGTGGTGCTGAAATGTAAAGAATGAAAGCATTGCTAATTTTGAGTTTAGGATGTTTGCTAGGCAAAATTGGTGTCTTTAAGACTTTAAATAGAGTTACACCTAGAGATTAATTTTTTTTTAATTTACTTATGAATAACTTCAGGAAGTTTGCCATTCTGTATCCTCTCTCTTTTAGAAATGCTTAGTTTACAGAAGCTTCCACTTGTTAAGAGGAAAACTGAAAGAAACAAAAGTTTGAGGTGGAGACTACACTGATTATTCCTTGCCAAAGCTTTCTTCCAAGAGGACTTCTGAGTTTTGATACCACATTCTTTGAAATGAACAGTACATTTCTAACACATTAAATCACATTAATGTTTCAATGGAACTATTAGTAGCTAGCCCAAGAACAACTGAGATCTAGCATCTCCATCATCCTCTAGTCTTTTTGATTAAATTAGTATACATTAAATGTTTATAGTTTTTTTGAAAGGTACTTGGCCCTAAAATGTTGGCATTTGGTAATGACACTTGTTTTTCATGAAATGCTTAGAATAAAATGCTTTATTTATTCAACAGAATGTTACTTGTGTACTGAAAATGGAAGGAAAATGCTACAGAATAAATATAGAATTGCATGTCTTCTGATAGTGTAATGGTACTTTGGAAAATGTTAGTAAGTAGCAGAGGAACTCAATCTTATTTAAAATGTATCCTCTATGTGTTATATCCCTTTTAAAACAATGGTTTGCATTCTGAAATCTGTGCATGCTCTCTAAAACCCAAGTTTTTAACAGAGAGCTTAGGGAAGGCAAAACACATTACAGAAGCAAGGACTTGAGTGCAGAAGTCAGTTCCAAAAATAACAGTGGACTTGTGCTGAAGTTCTCAGGAAGGATGAAGGCTGAGAATCAGCCTGAAGATGGAGAAAGCTTATGGGAATATGTCAACAAATCTTTCTCTGTTTCCTGGAGGTGACTGCTTGTTCTAATATCCTTTTCATTAATGTGATTTATAATATAAACTCTATACTGACTTCTATATGTAGGAATTAAATAGAGAAAAACAACTGATTTCCATGTATCTAACATCTGAAATCCTTTCTCGTATAATTTACTGTTCTTCTATGTCTCATTGATTTTTTCTCTTACAGAATACTTTCTTCTTTTGTTTAAGCACTTAAAGTGACAGTTTAAATGGGTCAGCATCCTTGCTTTTTGTGGGCAGAGGCCTATCCTGCCAGATGAGATCTGAATGATCTGTTCAATTTTGCTTCTCCCCAATGTTTCATTAACATCTCTTACTTTTCAGATAGAAGTCTTTAATTTTTCTGGGCACACTAATAACTTTTGCTCCAAGGGAAAGGACAATAAATATATGGGAGAGAAAAGTAATAATTCTAGTTTCTTTCCCTCTCAAGATGGAAACTATTATTCTACTGGATCCAATTACTAGTTGTAAAGTAGGAATATTATCTGTAATTTATTTCATCCCAGCAAGATAATGTGCACTTTTCTAACTTGGCTTTTATGCCAATGATTCTGTGTTATGTCTTAACACGCATCTTGCTAATAATGCAAAACTATTTTTTATCATCTTACATTAGGGATAAAAACAATTGATCAGATTACTTTAAAACTCCAGTGTAATAGCACATTGTGTATCTAGCTATTAATTAATTTAAGAAATGTCTGTTCTGTGTTCCTCTCTAGCACTTCATGTGTTTATATGCACATTCTTCTTGGAAGGCCAGGGACATTTTGTTCGGTGACTGAGAAGTGATGTGGACAGATGCCATGCTCAAAGCCTGTTTTCATATCTCCTCTCAACCTGTAAGTTTACAATTAACTTGATCCATACAAGTAGAGCCATTTATTCTGGACTAAGCAGAAGACTGGCTGTCTTCTTGAATTAAGGCCTCAGGTTGGAAGAGAACCAATAAATGTTATCAGGCAGAAGCAAAAGTTATTTTAAGATGCAAGGAGGTACTCTAAGGAATGGTTCACGAAATCATTTGGGACCTATTTCCACATATTGCACTGCGTAGATGCTCTTGCTCAATTTCTAAAGCCATGTGGCAAGGGGGTGATGGTGGTGTGGGAGCAGCAAGAAGTATTCATTTACAAGTAATTTAACTGAGTACCTTCCCAGAAGCAGGTAACCACACTTAGAAAAAAAATGTTCAGTTGTAGCTTTTCAGACATTCCTTCTCACAGCATCTTCTAGAATTGGTATTCCCTGGTAAGTCAGAGTAGTTATACAGGGAGATATTGGATTTAATATTTCCAGCCTGTGTTGTTGATGGAATCTAGGCACAGCAGTAGCAAGCTACTACACTAGAAATGCTGTATGGTGAACTGCCTGGAAATTTTGGGGTTTGCACTTTATAGAACAATATCTACCATCCTCAAAATGAGTTAGATGAAATAGTGTAAGGAAGTAAATTCTTCTCTCAGTAAGATGCATGTGGATGTGTGCCTGGAGTTCTGAGTTGCTTTCATTTGCCAGAGCAGTCAGGTGCTGTTTCTGCCTTGCAGTCCCTGCTGCTGGAGTTGCCACCCATGCTGCAACATGTTTATAAATAAAACCATTTCTAGCTGCAAGCTCAGCCTGCAATGGAAAGTTGAGTTGTGTTTCTTCTGGCTTGCACGTTACCACTAGGAGAGCTACTGCTGGCACTCGGTCAAGAATTCTGTTGATTCAGAAGGCAGTAAAGAAACTCTCAGGACTGTGTTGCCTCTGCAAGTATGAGTAAAAGTTTATTTATATCAGTCAAGTGACTATACGTGAGTATGGATCAGACCATTCAAATGAAGGAAGGTGCAGCTTTCACAAGTGGCTCCTTCTTGTTACCTCACAGGGCTCTCATTTGCACCTTGGCAGATAATTTTAGAATCTCAGGGTGCATATATGGTAATTCATAATGTGCTGGAAACACAAAACTTCTTAGAAAAACACCTTTAACTAGTTAATAACTAATTATGGTTTAGGCTTAATGCCTTTGTGTTAATCAAATATAATACAAGCAACAAACCAGATTGTCATATTTTTGCTCAGATATACTTCTACTATCGAGTAATTTTTCAACAGTGCCAAGAGTCTTATTTTCTAATTTAATCTTAAAAAATAAGTTTATTTCTTAATTGAGCTGTACCTAAGGAATATAATGCTGATAATAATCTGTCTGAAACTGTAGTGTAAATCTTTCAACCCTCGTGGTGATCAGTTTCATTGCTTAACTTTGCTGTTGGATTTTTTCAGAAAGTTTAGCCTGAATTTTCCTTGCTGTTCTGTTCATTCAGCAAGACACAGAAAAAGATGGGGATTTAACTTTCTTTAGTGTAATTTTTATTTTTCTATGGGCATGTAAACAGAGCATTTCTTTGTAAACAGATGTTTATGAAAGACATTTAAACACTATGAAGGATACCTGAAATCCTTTTAATTCATATATATGTGAATGGCTGTGTCACTTCTGCAAATATTTTTTCTACTGTCTTACCTTTGTTATGAAAATACTTGTGTAACTTTACCTCAGAATGTTTCAATCATGGTGATTGCTAATAGGCTATTATTGCTGATTAACTAGGGAATGCAGTCCATTTAGTAGGAACTATTACTGGTCATTGAGACTGCAGGAATGCAAAAGGAAAAAAACAGATTTAAAAAGGATATGTCTAAAATAACAGCAAGCACTTAAAAGCTTGGAAATGAGTGTAAAAATTTGAAAAAAAAAATTTGCCTGGAATCTAAATTTAAGTAGTCAAAAAAATTTGGAAGGGAGAACTTTGCTCTTTTGCAAACCTTTATAGCAGTTTTAATAAAGTTGAATTCTCACACAACTGAGAAACTTGTAAAGCAGCCAGTCATAATCCTGACGAGTGTTTGGAGAAGCTCTGTTGTGTGTTGTAATGTTTGTTTTGAACACACATCCATTTTAGCTGTATCTTAAAACCAGTTTTGATGTTGTTGTCCTAAGTAGACTCTGCCAAGGGTAAGGACATAAATGACACCAAAATCCTTTCTTTACTGGAGGTTATAATAAATTTTTTTTCTCTAACACCTGCAAAGTTTTGTGTATGTATGTGATGAATGGTTGCTAATTCTGATATTCCAGGTTTGAGAGGTTTCTCTTTCATGTCATTTTTTATCTTCTCTTTCAAGTTACCTGCATGCACCTGCTGTTGTTTTAGCAAGAGAGGCTGATAGTTATTTTTGGAGTTTTTTGGTGTGTTCTGGGAAGGATTGTTCTGTAGCTCTGTGAAGGCTGCTGTGAAATATCCTAAATGTTAATGGTAGAGGGTGAAGAGACCTGTTTTGACCTTAAATACCCAAACGATTTCCAAACTGATCTGGTAAAGGTGTTGATCACTTATATTCTCTTCCCTGTGCTGAATGAATAGTTTGCAATTTTCCTTCCTTCTTTTGCAGGAAAGCTGTTAACACATTCCCAAAACGTACCCTCACAATTTTTCCATGCAAATAACCAAGCAGGAAAACATCAGCAGAGGGCACTATTGAGTTATAAATAGAATAATAATACATTGGCATTTAAAAAAAATGTGTTGGCATGTGTTTTCAGTTTCCATTCATAGAATCATAGCGTAGTGAAAGGGGCTCTGGGGGTCATTGGGTCCATGCCTGCCTCAGAGAGGCGAATTCGAAGTTAGATACAATGAATGTGGCCTCGCTAATATTTCTACATTGCTGGATCACCTGTAACAAGCTGCAATCAGATGCAGTTTTTCTCCAAACCACATTTATAGCCATTTGCGAGGCTGGATGCAGAGCATGCCCAGAGCTGAAGCATAGTTATTTTATATATGAGTAAGACCAGAAAAAATTGTTTAACCATTTCTGTTTCCAAAGTCAGTAAATAGATTTTGCTCCTCAACTTGAGTAAAAAAAGGCAATCATAAAAAATTTTTTTTTTTTGATAAAGTGTTAGCTGCAGTATTTATTCAGACAAAATATTTGTGATTTTACATATTAAATAGGGCTGTTAGAAAGGGTAACATCTGTTTTTTAAAATTCTCTTTTCACTCCTAGAAAAGTTAATATTTTAGGTATGGTTATAGTAACATAAATGTTTGCCTACCTCTGTGAATTTTGAGCTAAACAACGCCTAAAGAGGTTTTTGGCCTCTTAAAAGCACTTTCCCCCTCATTTAATCAACTGTATTTGCTCTTCAGCTAAAATTTTAGCTCCTCTCAGATGCTGATCTATCCCTTTAACACAAGTAGTGGGGTTGGTGAAATGTCAGTTTAGATTGCTGGCAGCTCTGCAAACAAATTAATTTTAGCAGGCAAATGGCCTCCTGAGGCACAGGCAGTTGGGAGTGCTGCTGTGTGCATGGCCTTGCGGGATGCAACACCAGCTGGGGTGGAATTCTGTGCAGGTTGGGAAGGGCTGCAGGGAGCTGAGCTGGAACTGCTCTGTTAGCAGCAGAAGCAGGGTATGGTGAGTGTTTGGGTTGTGGTCAGAACTCGGGCAGCATTTATGTGCTCTGCAGTTCCTGGAGCAGCAGCAGCCGGAAAAGTTTTTGATGAATGGGGATGTTTGCCATGTAGGAATAATATAAAATATGAAAATATGCTCCCAACTGAAATGATATTAAAAAAAAAAAAATTTCTAAAACTCTGCAATATTCCTGGTTTCAGAATGCTGATGATCTCTTTATTTTTCAATTAGGTGATATTAGCCAAGCTTTTATTTTCTCCTATTTTATTTCAAAAATAAAAATTGCTATTAAATATGCAATTGAGCAATATGAGTTGTCAAAGAGAGGTAGGCATGAACATCTGTGGAGGTAATGTGGTATTTTAGTGTGTTGGAAGATGGTGGTGTGGAGATGAGGAAGTTCTTGTGTAGCAAGTTTTGAATGATGTGGAGGACTTGGGGCACAGAAGAATTAAAGATCAGTTTAGGGCAACTGCTAATGACAACACTCTTCTGAATGCTGACCCAAACTGAAGAATGCTGGGCTTTAAACAACAAAACCCTCACAGCTTCAAGTGTTTTGTCTGTTACTTCTGTAAGGCAAGATTGACCAGCATGGCAATTTCAATGTAGGTACTGTTGAAGCAGAGTATTGTTGATTTATGTTTTTTTTTTTATAAGTATGGTTTTATAGTATTTCTTACTCAATAGTATGATTTTATTTCTTTCCAACCACTTTACTGGAGAGCTGAGGTAGATAGCAACATGAAGAATTTACAAGTGAGTACCACTCTTGTGTTTTAAAGCCTTTTTTTCCAAAGATGTTGTATTGAATGTGTAGACAGATTTATAGAAAGCAGAGGCTTCTCCAAATCAGTGAGTTTTATTAAGGAAATTTTTTCTTGTTTTAGTACGTCCTAGCCTGTCATCATTACTTGAATTAATTCCAGTTCCTTTTTTCAATCTAGTTGCTTATATTAGCTGAACTTTTATTAGCTAAAATGGTAAACTGTTGAATTTTGTAGGATACATCATTTTCCTTTAGCTTATCCAATTCTGCAATGCTTTTCAAGAGTGCATTTGTGACAAAATTGCAGTCTTCCAAGCTGAGGAACACATCTGTTGTAAAATACGAATCACAGTGCTACTTCAGGGAGTTTACTGCATGTCACATTAAAGAACTTCAGATAGTTACTGAAGCCACTGGGATGCACTAATAATTTGTTAATTGCCTTAAAGCAAATGTTTCACTGTCTTCAGACTGAGAAGCACACAGAAGAATTAAAGATCAGTTTAGGGCAACTGCTAATGACAACACTCTCTCTTCTGAATGCGAACCCAAACTGAAGAATGCTGGGCTTTAAACAACAAAACCCTCACAGCTGGGCAGTCCCAGCAGTGACAGTGTGGGACGGGCCCCTACTGTAAAATTTTGTATCTCCTGCAGAAAATGTAGCTCAAAATGGATACAGGGGAGAACGTTAAGGTTTGGTCAGTCCGTCATCGGTGTGAGAGGTGAGAGGTTTGCTCTTGACTCCCAGGGTACAGTGGTGGCCACCACTGTAAACAGCAGCACATTTAGCACTCCTGCTGGCAGTGCTTTTTGCTGTGTGTTTGGAGTGTTCTTGGTGAAAAAGAATTCAAAGTCACACGCTGGATCGTCCAGTTACTGAAAGCAGTTGAGATACATGAAATTGTGGGAATAAGCTGTTACACCTGGCAGACTACAGAAGGCACGGGTTCCTGGTGCTTTCAGACACGTACTACATCCACAGAGCAGCAAGTAATGATTTTAGCCATGCCTTTGTGACATCAATGTTACCCTGACTGATTGAAATCAAGCACACAGTTACACAGTAACTTCCTGTGTTTTGGTATCCCTCTTCCTCCTCCACCCCCACAAACGCTAGCACATTGCCCTCAAATGGCTGCCAAGCAGTTTTGGGCTCTCATTAAGAGATTCTATTGTGTGTACTCTTAAAAAAAGTAGAAATCGCACATCATTGTGTAGTTCTACATGACGAGTTTTACTTCACCTTTAGCAAGTTACAGTGAGTGTTTTGTGATTTCCTATTGTTACCTTAATATTGTGAAGTTGCAATTCTTTGCTGACTTTTACTATCAGGATGACCCATTATTCTCTTGCTGAGTTTATATTCTGTTGCTATTCTAATGGGATGAGTGAAGAGAAGAAGATATTGTTTGTTTTTACTTTCCTCTGTAGGGCTTTGGTTTGTGACACTTCTCTGTGAAATTATCCGTATGTTTCCTTAGGAGTTTTCAAGGAAGACTTGAGTTCACTATTACACAAAAAAGGATGATATTCAAGATGCTGCTCTTGTTTTGGCAGCTTGAATTGAGTTCCAACAATTCTGTTTAAAATAAAATCAGTGGGATTTATGTCAAGGTTGTTTAAATGCTTCCTACATCGTGGAACAAATTAGAATTAATGTAATGTCTTTCATTCCCCCAAGTTTATTCTGAACCTCTAAAGAAAAATAGTGATGGAAGGGAATTTCTTATAAACACTTTTAGGCGCACTTACAAACAATGTTTCTTGAATTCCTGGAATTAAAAGCAATTGTGTGTAGTGCATCCTCCCAAATCCATGCAGCTAATTATCTACAATAAACTTTCTAAAAGCAAACAGATAAGATCAGTATATTTCATAAGAGGAGCTTTAGAAGGATGCTCTGCCTCTGATCTGGAAATGAAATTGGTAGGAATTTCCCATTTCTTTTGGAAAGATTGGCAGTGGTTATAGTGAATTATCTATCACTTCTTTTATTGGGGATATGTGGACAGAGCAACTGTATAAAGGAGGGAAACAAGACTTTTGCCTTTCTTTCAATTATTCAACTCTTTTAAAGAAATACTTGTGGCTGTAGTTTCAAAAGCAAAGCCAATGGCATCTTGGCCTGGACCAGCAGTGATGTGGCTGGCAGGAGCAGGGCAGGGATTGTCCCCTGTGCTGGGCACTGGTGAGGGCACACCTCGAGTGCTCTTCCCAGTTCTGGGCCCCTCATTGCAAGACAGACGTCAAGGGGCTGGAGAGAGTCCAGAGAGGGCAACAGAGCTGGGGAAGGATCTGGAGAGTCCTGTGAGGAGCAGCTGAGGGAGCTGGGGGTGTTCAGCCTGGAGAAAAGGAGGCTCAGGGGAGACCTTACCACTCTCTACAGTGATTTGAAAGGAGGATGTAGCCAGGTAGGGGTCAGTCTCTTCTCCCAAACAACCAGCAACAAGACAAGAGGAAATGGGCACAAACTGTACCAGGGAAGGTTGAGGCTGTACATCTGGAAGAATTTCTTTACAGAAGGGGTTGTTAAACATTGTCATTGGCTTTTTGGAGAGGTGGTGGAGTCACCATCCCTGGAAGTGTTCAAGAAAAGACTGGATGTGGCACTTAGTGCTTTGGTCTAGTTGACATGGTGGTGATCAGCGAAAAATTGAACCTAATAATCTTTTCACACCTTACTGGTTCTATGATTCTGTGCTCTCTACAGTGTGTGCTCTGTAAAACATTATATGTGATGAAAAGGGACAATGTTCTGGAGGCAAAATTAGGAATACAAGATGCTTTAAAGTCTGAGTGAGAAAAGGGCTTACATAGGATTTAAGTGCTGTGGACTGTATGGCAACTTACTGCAGTCCCTAAAAATTTAAATGCAGTCATGAACTCAGCTGGATGGACAATAAGCAGCAGTGTCAATATTGTCTTGCTAGGACTGCAAAACTAGTAAGATACACAAGTTTTCATCAACTTTATAGAATTCTTGCATACAATGTTATATGCAGTGTTAGAAGAAAACTTTCATTTGAAAAATACAAACCTACTACTGAGCAGATGATGGGGGGAAACCACCTGGAAACAGATGAAAGTCTGCTGGTTGTTTAGATGTTGCACCTTCTTTTTATGCTTATGAACTGCTAAGTGGTTTGTTAAATCCATTTCCAAATGCAAGACTTTTTACGTGAGGGTGGCTTTGAGCCAAGGCCTGTGCTGGAGGCTAGGAAGTGACAGGCAGCTGCTTCTCCTGGTGAGCAGCTGGAGCCAGCAGTGTGGAATAAACAGTGTGGTGGCATCTCTTGGAGTGTCTGGACCATGAGTAGCCCCTCATTAGGTCAGGTCTGGGGAATGAGGCTGACTGTGGCTGAAGAAATGCAGCTTCTTAAAATGAGTTTGTGTCCTATATGCAGAAGGGTTGGAAGAAAGGGACAGAAAATCAGTAACAGGGTGGGAGGGAGAGTCTGATTTGCTGTGGGCAGGCAAAAAATAGGAAATCCTACCTCACATCTGTGAGTGATGGAGGTGGTGAGGAAAACCTCCAAAGAATGAAAGCTCCAGGGAGGTGGTGGAGCCAATTTTGTTGTTGATCTGAAATTGGCTCCCTTTGACATTGTGGTCAGATCTGGGAAGCTGAAGGCATGAGTTTTAGGATCTCAGGCCCAGAAATTGAACTCTCTTCTGAAATGGGATCTGCCATACTTATTTTGTTCTTGTAAACCTTGTGTTTGCATGAAAATAATTGAAAGCATGTGCTATATATATGCTTGTCTCAGACTGTCTTGCCCCATGTTACATCTTAAAAATCAGTTGAAATATGTTTGAGAATTGTCTGGCTTTGATTTTTGGGTTTTGCAGGGTTTTGTTTTCCTTGGCCTTTCATTGAATGTGCAGAAAGAGCTGGTATGTTGAAGGTTTTCTTTAGAGCTGTTATGATCTGGGAAGTTATGTACTGTTGCAGATGACAGTGAAAAGGATTTCCAAGGTGTTTACAGATAAATGAAATTGTTTTCAAACATATTGAGGTGTGACTTGCAAGATCACAAAGTTCTGACAGCACACAAAAAAAAGGTATTGCTTCCATGAAAGTTAAGGCCAGGCCAACTTCTATAAACTTCACAAAAAGAAGCTTACAGCAATTATAGACTTAGTAGACTGAAATGTATGAAAAAAAGAAGGCATTCCAAGACCAAGAGAAGTGCTGGCGTGCTTCAGAGCTCATCTGTGTCCCTCTAACTTATCATTCAGTGTAACAAAATATCTCCTGTAGAGGAAATGAAGTACAAGTCCAAAATACCAGCAGGTCTAGTAAAGCTAACTCTGTTCTCTGTAGGGAAAAACATCTAGAACTCTCATTAATCATAGAAAGATTTGAGTTGAAAGGGACCTTAAGATCATGTAATTCCAGTCCTCAAGGATATTTGTCAGACAAGGATTTTAAGAAGATAACACTCCAGTACCTGGTAGCACAGATAGAACAGTGTGTGCAGGCAATTGCCTTGGGCAAAGCAACAGCTTCTTCAGAGGAGAAGCAAATTATGACAGTAGCAACTTACAATATAATGAAGTGAAACATGCAGAGAAGTAGAAGAACATTTCTGAGTACCACAAAGCATGTGAAAGACATCAGTTTATCCATTTAGAAGCTCCTGTGACCTTCTTTGTACCTTGTGTGACTTGGCCACTGGAGTACTGAAATGAAAAGGAGTAACTTTTAAAATCATCATTGACAAGCAAGCCTGGTCCTCTGACTGTTGGTGATTCTCCTTTTCTTTTTGCTGGGTATTCAGCCGTTTAATTCTCACAATTTTACAAGCAAAAAGCCCCCACTAACACACACAGAAAACCAAGATAAAATTTTGAAGGAATGCAATAAAACTAAATTCCAATTTTTTGCCTTTTTTTTTTTTTTATAAAGACAATTTTTAATGCTTCCATGTGGATTTTACTGGTTTAGAGTTAAAACTAAGTTTTAATGAGCTAAGCATTTGTAAATGGAGCCTATTATAATGGGACAAGTAAGCACCTCTTAATGATTTCTTGCTTAGCTCTTTCCCTGCAACTGCTGCCTCGTGTCCTCCCACCCCATGCAGGCTTCCCGACCCTGCCACTTAGCAGGGTACTAATGAATGAGCCAAAAGAGCTTTGCCTTGGCACGCTTCTGTTGGCTGCATTTGGGTTTCAGTGATGAAACCCAGAGAGGAAACAGAGCCCAAGAGCTCAACAGTCTGGCAAGAGTGCTGCTGTGCATCAGATGTGTAAGGCATCCTACTACCCTCAAGTTTTCCTGAGATTCCTGAGACGGTTCTTTCCAGACAAGTTGGGAGGAGTAGAGTGGAGCATGTTGTGTGGTTGGATTTATTTTTTTTTTAATTTATTTTTTTAATCTGTAGCAAGTTCAGACTTGAGATCTTGTAACTGATAATAAAGCAGCAGTGTCAAGATTTGTCTGTGTATCAAACCAGTAAGGAAAGACAGCAATTAGAATTAAATAGGATTTTTGAAAACAGGTCATGTTAGTTTATAACAAAGAAGGTTGATTGCTTTGTTTTGTCCTGTTTGGTTTGGGGTTTTGTTCTTGTATAAATATTTTTGTTCATTTTGTTTCCCCAGGAGGTAATTATAGCTGTGTTTTCTTGCTGTTTAACAGGCTAATATTTTAATATTTCTCCTGGTCATAATTAACATGGATGAATTTTTTATGGCAATACAATCATGTTACAGCAAATGTAACAAAAATCCATGGTGATGACAATGGTATTTGAGAGAGCTTATCTGTAAGCTACAGATAAACCACACTTTTACCCATATGTTTTAGTTATCCTCTCACATACTCATTAACATGACATATATGTGCTTTTATTTTTCTAAAGGAAGCAATTTGATAGATAAAAACCATCTCAAACTGCAGAGAGAGAAACTTGATCCACTGTTAAACTACACTTTTTTTTTTTTTAATGAGGAGAAAATGAGTCATAACTAAAGCAGAGGGAGAAAGAGATAAATAAAAGCTGCTCACAATAGCTGATAATAATTACAAAAAGTACAGTGCTGATCAGGGAATATAGGTGTTGGGAATAATACAATTAATAGCAACATTCCTTGCTAAATTCACTAGAATGAGTATCAAAATATTTAATTAGGAATGCAGGCATTCCTTTTTGAAAAAAGCCTCTTGAAGGACCTTCTCATGTGGCCTATGCATAAAGCTGTGAACAGGACAGCAGCGTTCATGTCCTCACTCCCTTGAGGCTCTGTCCAGCTCTCTCTGAACTGAATGACAAATCTCTTGCTGGCATCACTGAAGTGGAGGGGTCCTCGGATATGTGCCTTTTCCCTGTGAATGTGGCTAATGCTTTCTTTTTTCCTGTAAAGTCTGAGCAGTCTTGCCTGCATCCAAAAATGTCAGTTGTGACCTTTCCAAGTACCATTAGTTTTTCCTCCTGTCCTCCTCTTCTGCCTTACCTGCAAGAGGCCTACATCTAGTCAGGATCCTTATGTCTTTCTTTGTTCCTGGCATAAATTTACACTGGTTTCAAGTAAATGTAGGATTGACACCATACACTGTAGGCACATACAACATTTGAACTTTCCTCCACATAAATTTATTACTTTTACCTTAATTTTATAGAATTTGTATATTAGTGTTTAGTAGTGAAAACTGGTTATTTACTAGTGAAAACTGGTTATTTACTTTCAAAGGGCAGTGTCAAAAGGGAAAAATTTGTTAAGATACACTTGCTCTTTCTTGTTTTGGCACATAAGGTAATCATAACTATGGTTTTGCTGGAAAATTGTTAGGACAGCTGTATATAAATGATGAATTACATGGACTGGATTTTAATGGAAATGGCTTTTTGTCCTCAGCTTTGCTTCTATTTAATGTGAAGGGAAGCAATGTAAGCTTGTTCTTCAGTCATTTGCAGGAAAAAAAATAAAGCTTGTTGTTATTGGGTTTTTCGTAAACAAATCCAAACAACTTCAATAAATAATGGAGAGAGAAGGAGGAACAGGCAGAGTGCTAACTTGTGATCATACTTACCCATCTGTGTTCTGTGACAGTGTTCCTTATTTAATTAACAGTAGTGCACAAAGATCATAACCTTGTTTCTGACACTGTGAAATTAATACTTTTCCTGTTCTGAAGAGCTGGCAGTCTAAAACTGCTCCTTCTTGACATATTTAGGCAGTAAGAATAATTTGTGAGAAATTGACCTAAATAATATTACCAAAGAGGTAGCTTTGCCAAGTAAAGCTAGTTTAAATATTTAAAAGAATGGAGATGCATTGTCAAAGGGACACAGATACTTGTTTCACTCTCCAGAAAGCTCTTTATGCATGACTTGGTGCACAAACACCTATAGGGTAAGGACTTCAACAGTGCTGGATGAAGTCTAAGAAACTACAGTGTAACAAATAGGTTACCTGAAAAAACCCTGTAAGGTAGCAAAGGTCTCATTTGAGATGTAAAATGAACAGTTTTGTATTTTAGAGAGAAGGAAGATATGGTAATAAAACACTTAACGAAAAGAAATATTGATGAATAATACTATTTTATTTATGTAGCAAAATAGATCTCAAAATGCAGCCTGTGCTCTTGAAAAAAATCAAATTTAACAGAGGATTTGTCAGAGCAATGTAGAAGAAAAGCAGAAAATCCAGCTATTACTGGGACTATGATGAATTAGAATAATTTTTCTGCCATCTTCACAGGCTGTGCGAACTTGAGTTTTCAAAATAAATCCTAATCCAAACTGAAGTGACATCTCTAATTCATACCAGGTAAAAACATTTAGGAGAGGTATTTAAAGCAATAGAAGGAAAACTGTAGACTTGGCAGCAAAGGTTTCAAGCAGCCCAGTTGTAACTTTCTGATAGTGAAAAACTTAGGCTCCCACAATGCCTGCTAAAGGTTAAAATCCTTTCCAAGCAGTGATGGAGAGCAGATGTTCAGCAGGTAGAATGTAGAAGCAAGATAGAAATTAGTCTTCCAGATAAATATTACCAGAAAAATATATAAATATGTAGAACTTCAGGTATAATAAATTAGAATGAAACATCCAGTGAAATGGACAAAAGATTCTTGTTTACCTCATTGAAACATCTGTTAAGGAAATAAACAACTTCATGAATAAATTTAGCAATTACTGATGTGCTGAAATGTTTTGAGTAGAGCACTTGTGAAATTTAAATAATATGAAACTTGTGTAAAGACTTCTATGTAAAACAAGTAGAGGAGAATATTCTTTGAATAGGAATAGTTCTGTCCTGTCTTAGCAGGAATAAAATATTGCTACTTCTTAACCGTACAGTGGCCTGTGAGTCATTATAAAACCTGCTTTTTTCAGGTGACAAATGCAATAATTTTACCTTGGCAATTGTTGCTTCAAACATAAGCAGGCAAAAGAGTTGTCACATATATTGCATGCTACTGGTAATAATTGTATCCACCCCAAACTTCAAACAAAACCCACTTTTGAAGGGGTCCGAGATTAGGTTCTCAGAAAGTGATATTGAGATGTTTTTGCTTAAAGCCTCTTAAGCAGATGTTAACTGGTGCAGTTTCAAACTTATGTTTATAGGTTGTATTGTTTGTATTGGTGCCCTGAATTTTATAAACAGCTATGATTAAAAGACATTCTTCTGGCATTGTGCTGTCCCCCACTGCCAAAGATACATTTGTTTCCAGTGCTTTTGGATTTGTGTTATTCCCATTTAAAAGGAAGGAGTGAATAACTTCTATAAGCCTTCAGAAATCTCTGTTAATGTCTCATGGCACTTGCTGGGCCAGTCTCCATGTTTCTCTCAATCTTTCCCAGCTCTATCTGTCCTTAACAACCTTCTTAAGCAATTGAATTTTTAAGTTTTGTTGGGAATGAATGGAATAATCACATGTGGCTTCATGGTTTTTTTTTTTGCTTCATTCTTCCTGCATCATGGCAAAAGAGAAGCTCTGTTAATCACATCGTTGTCTTCCAAAACATCTTAGCCCAACGTTTTTCTTCCCTAAGCTTTCAGCTGAATAGGATTTACGCAGCTCATCTTGTCCCTTTTTAGAAGAAAATCTTTACTTGGAACTCTGGCACAAACCCTAAGTATTTAAATGAGTGCTGGTATTGTCCTCTGAAGCATGAATACACCTGGGAAGTAAAATCAATAGAATGCAGAATCACATAATAGCAGAGTTCACAAAAACCAAAACAAATACCACAATTCAGCTGATAGACAGGTTTCAGCTTTCTGTTCTCTGTAGGAGTGTTTTTTGACATTATGCTTGCAGTTGTGAAAAACACTTTCTTCATCGAGTCATTTGATTTCTTTTGAGTTAAAGGCAGTGTGCAGTTAAATGGCACCAGCTCTTGTTTTCATCTTGTAAACAAAGGAGATGTTTATCCGCACTTGTGTGTTTCACTGTACATTTTTCACACAGTAGAATTTTCAAATCATTTGCTGCTGTAAAATTGAGCCCATTTTTAAAGAATTCTAACACTAACT
The DNA here is from genome assembly GCF_017590135.1 of Pyrgilauda ruficollis. Taxonomy (NCBI): domain Eukaryota; kingdom Metazoa; phylum Chordata; class Aves; order Passeriformes; family Passeridae; genus Pyrgilauda; species Pyrgilauda ruficollis. The sequence goes on along the minus strand of NW_024517207.1, from coordinate 1,031,823 downwards.
GCTTTGGCTGGTAGAGATGTAAATGGGGTGTAAATTAAATTTCATGTGATTTTTCTCATTCTTCTGAGTATCTTATTGGTAAAACTAGCTTGCAACAAGTTGAAATGATAAATGAGAGTTCTAATTTCTCTCTGTCTTGCAAGAAAAATGTAACAATATACAATATTGCTATTGTAATAATATCCCATATAACAATAATGCAGTTTTCATGTGTAAAGCATAGTAATATGGTGCATTTTAGCAAACACTTTAAATATCTAGAATAATTTTTCATTTTATGTTCAAGTATTCAATTTTCCCTAATCTTAAACTGAAGTTTCCATGTGCATGGTGCTGTTCACAGTAAACATACCACATCTGTTCACTAGCTTTGGATCTGTGTAAAAAACCAATATAGTAGCATGTAAAATGCTTTAACCATTGGAGGAGTACTATATAAGAAGCAGGCAACTTTCAGACATGCTTTAGTGAGTGCTCCCTTTGTGTATAGCAAAATTTCAGTCCCCTGGGAAAAGATTTACTAGGCATCAAACCAATTTCTTGCATTTTCTCCTAGAAGTCACATTTCTGAGTTTAACGGAGAGCTGACTTGAATTGGAAGAACAGTTATCTAATTAAAAGCTGAAAATCATGATGTCAGGGTGGTTAGTTATTCTGAGCAAAATAGTTAGAAAGGAAATAAAAAGGAAATAAAGATAGATGAAACAATGAATCATTATGTAAATCAAGAAATTGAATGCTGTTTGGGATGGCAGGCAATATTAGAGAAAATTCAGGACAAGAACTCTTAATCATGTTTTTTCAAGCTAAATGTATGAGTGATGGTTGAAGAGAAAGGTAAGACTTTGAAGACATTTGGAGTTGAGTTACTTAGTGCAGTGACATTGCAGCTGTCCCATCCCTTAGATTTTTTTATCTCTTAAACTTCTTTTTAAAAATGTGTTTAACTTTTAACTGCTTTTTTTTGGAGGTATACACTTATTGAAGGACTATATACTGGGGTATGGATGGTGTAAGCCAAAAAGCCAGGCATTGTAGAACTTTGGCTCCTTGTTTCTGGCTCTGAACCCACACAGACTACACATGAAGTCTCTGAAATGATCCTTTGTGGTGAGAAATGTTTGGAGATTGGGTAGGAAGGCTGAAGAGCATCTGGCAGCAACTCTCAAGGGCTCACTCAGCAGTTGTAACAGGTCAACTGCTAGAAATAATAAAGGGTGTGCTCACTCACAGCTAAACAGAAATTGAGACTGATTGAACAGATTCTACCATGTGAGGTAAAAATACTTTGCTTAAACCTCAGTGAGGAACAGCTGATATTTCATCATTCATTAAAGTAGAATAAGACTCATGTATAATATCTTTTTTTGTGAACCAAGGCTTTAAGAGAAGTTTAAAATGTCCTAAGGATCAATTTAACTTTTTACTCAACATGTATATGAGTGATATTCTCATATAAGATTATGGCAGATTTAATTTCAAACTGGTTCTCAGATGCCTTTGTCATTCAGCTGATGTAATGGCTGCTTGATTTCCTTTTTTAGTTGCTTGCTACTTCAAAGCACTTTATTGCTGTGTTCTAAAAATTCCATTAATTTATCTGTTGCTGCCTTTTATAGTCTCAAAAGAATGTCAGCCTTGCTGTGAGAAATGCAAGTACTGCAGTGAGGTGATGAAGCAGTAACTGCTCTCCTAAAGACTCAGCTGCATGTTCAGTCCTTTCTCAGGATTGTTTTTGGAGCTGCTCAAGGCAGAGCAGCCTGTGGAAACAACAAATATGCCTCAGTTTCAAGTGTGCACAGAGGCCAGAGCTGATTGCTGCTGTTTATAACTCTCATCCAAGTGAGGTTTAGTAGAGGAATGTGCTAGTGGAAGACTGGGAATTGCAGCTTGTGGTTTATAAATGTATTTTCTCCTTTTTTTCATGAAGTAGAAAGAAAATAGGCTTTGCATCTTGAATTTGCTATTCAAGCCTATTTTATTGAATACACACTTGACTTTAATACCAGAAATCAATCATCTTAGCAGTGGAGATACTACCTGAAACCTCTGGGCAGCACTCTTGTAGTGCCTTCTTTTTATCCATTGCTTTCTGCTGTATAACAATGCCACCAAATACTTTGTATTACATCAACTGTTTAAGAGAACCTTGATAAAAGTTAGCTTTCAGCAAGTTTAACATGTGATCATCGTGACTTTCATCACCGAGTCTGACAGCTGAAATATTCTTGACTGGCTTTTGCCAGGTTTTTGAAAGGCTGATGAAAACGAATCTTTTCCAAACTGGAGGTTTATGCTCCCTTATTGTTGGTATTTCAACAGCAGTTGGAAAGTTAATTAAGCAATGCTCATTTTTTTGGTACTGCAGGGACTGCTGTGTAGTTAATTCTATAGGTAAAGAATTTAAAAATTATGTGCATACTCAGCATAACCTTGTTACACTACACACTCATATTTAGTATGGCTTTATTAGCTGTTTTCTTAACATTTCAGTGCAGGCTCTATTATATGTGTTAGGAGCCTCTATGAAAAGAGCTCCCAGAATTACAGAATGCTTTGGGTTGGAAGGGACATTAAAGATCCAGTCCCAGTTCCTTGCTGTGGGCGGGGACGTCTCCCACTATACCATGTAACACACCTGCCCATCCAGGCTGCCCTTGAGTATCAGGGATGGGGAGTCCCCAATGTCTCTGGGCAACCTCTTCCACTGCCTCATTGCCCTTATAGCAAAACATTCCTTCCTAAAATCTAATCTAAACCTACCCTCTTTCAGCTTAACTGAAAACAAACCAAAAAAAAAATCTTGAAGTAATTTAAAAGTTGAATTAAAAGTAGCCTTGCAAAAGTATAAAAAGCAATCATTCACCTTCCATCTATTCCTTTCTGCTAGGCCACTGTATACAGTCTCCTTAGATGAGACATCCCAGCTATTTCAAGTAATCCTTGTATATACAGAGATGAAATGGTGTAAGCCATTCTGAATCTGTAGCAAAAACTGTTCTACTTCATAATTAATAATGAAAATATTCTTCCCCTTTCCAAATGCTAAAAGGGCATGCAGAAGCAAATAGCAATGTATTTTGTTTCTGTTCACATGTTGTGTTTTGTCCACTTGGGCATCAGGAGGGTTGTGTGTGTGTGTGCTTTTCTCTTCTGCTGTAAGTGTGGAAAGTGCTATCAGGTTTTCCTGGTCTTGTAGTTTAAGTTTCAGCACAGTAATTGGGCAGTAGAATGTGAGCTGGTAGTGACTGATCATGTCATCAAACAGGGGAAAATATTTTTACTTTCTTATCAAGGTGAAATTCAAGGTGAATTTTGAAAAGGAAAAGAATAAGTGTGTCTACAGATGTGGACAGACTGTTCCAAAGCTATGCTTTGTCTGATTCCATAAGAAAAATCAGTATTGTGCATATTTGTGTATTTGCAGGGCTCTGGTTTGTATGTATTTGAAAGCCAGATTTATTCCTATGCAAGTGCTATAGTGTTAGGCCAATGTCTTAACCAGGCAAAACATACTTAAGGGAATACAATCTGCTTCACCTTGTGCATTTAAACCTCTATTAATTAGATAGTTATGGCTGTGAAGGTAAGACTGGGAAAGGGAATGAGGAGCCAACCTTCTTAAAAGGGGGATTTAGTTTCTTTCTTTCCCTGTTGCTTTCTGAGGAATTTACCAGGGGTATTTGACTTTGCTTAAATGGATCATTATGGAAGGACAGCAATCTTAGATATAAACAATGAGAACAGGAATTTCCTCTCCATTACTCAAGTTGCTACACTTTAGGAAGAGAACGAGGTAGTTGCAACAGGTTAGGCTGTGGGAATTGAGGGTAAGTGTGGCATGATACAGTGCAAGGAAACATGAAGTATTTATGTAGGTTACCAGCTCTGTTGTGCCTTAAAGCCTCTGTTGTCATCTTAAAGCCTGTCACCTTAACGTCTCTTCCAGACACTGAGGTCATTGTTGGGTATCTAAGGCTAAGAATTAAGTCTTGGAGATAAGTCTGAATGTAGATACATTAAATTTTTGCACACAAAAACACAAAGTCCTTTTTTTTTTTTTTTTTTTCCTTTGCACACCAGTCCATTTTTGGTCTATTTTGGCCAAGATAGGATCTAGATTGACAGTCATTCATTTGTACTTTGTAGAGTAGCATCCTGCCTCATTTTCCCTTTCAGAGGAATGGTGTGACTGCTGAAATCTTCAAACACCAACATACAGTCCAGAGCAGCTGCTCACATGACCACTGAAAAAAAGGGAATCCAAAAGCTCTTTATTGCTGAACTCATGCTTCATAGTCTGATTTAGTAGAAGTGTGGCTTCTGCAGGGGGATTAGGCTGTGCAGTTACAGAAGAGTGGAAGCCAAAGTTTTGACTTATGGTATTAGGAATCTATTAAAATGAGTGAGTGGACATGATGAGGATGGTAATGCATTGAATGGTTTAATTGGTGCAGTGAATTTAATCCTTTTAGCCTTTTTACAGAAATTACAAAGCTTGACAGGGTTATTAGTGAAGTATTAATGAAATCCACCAAGCTATGCAGATGCCTGCAAAGTATAGCATACCAAACAGTTGAGTTCATTTTTGAAGTTATCAGGAGGATAGTGCTGTGAAAGAGAAGCTAAATGGTCAATGGCAAATGAAGTTAAAGACTCTGTAGCTTAGAGACAGACATCTCACTTCACTACATCTAGCACATTTTTGACCATCACTTCCCATTTGAGTAAGTCTGGCCTATCAAGTGGGATGATAAAAAGAGATGGATGCTAGATCTAGTCATTTTAATTACCTGGATTTGTTCCATTGAAATGTGGTTGCCAGGATATTGTTGCCTGAGTTATATAGAAGACATGCAGATGCTATATTCTTGCTTGTACAGAGGGTGAAAACGTTTTTGCGAAGTTTCCCCATTTGAACATTTCTCATGCAATTCAAAAATCCTGTTTAATAGTCATATCTGAAGTGTTGCATTATCTCTGCTCCTCAATGTGAATCGAGAAGTTACTCTGGATGGGAAGAATCCATCTAAGATGAAAGAAACAAGAGAGACCTCAACAAGGTAAGAGACTGAATTTAAGACAGATATTCTCATTTAATTTCTGGTTTTATACTTGGATAAATCAGCATGTTCAGATCAAGTGAGCATACTGCTGTACCAATCTCACTTTTATAGGCTAATATAGGATTATAAAAGGACAAACTTGAAGTAGGGTAATTCAGGCTGCTTATTCAGATGCCTTGCTTTGCAAGAGTACATAAAAACAAGGCCCCTGCTCACCATAGGCTGGAGTGTGACATATCAGTACTGAGGCTGCACTAACCCAGCAAAGGCAGCATAGAGCTAATTAAAGTTATTGTAATGCCTGGACTGTCTTCAGTAACTCACTTAAAGATGGCTCTGTTTGTTGTAGAGCATGAGGACTGCACAAGTTCAGAGGAGACTTTTAAAAAAAGTTAGATAATGACTTTTGAGTTCATAAGAAAAGGAATAAAGTGACTCCTGCAGCATAAACATGCAGTTATCCCAGATAAAACGTGGGCTCAAAATCAAATAGGTTTTAGAAAGAACCATTTTAATTCTTCAGTTTAATTCTTCCTTCCCTTTCTTAAAATTACGTATATAGATTATTTGAATGTAGAACAAGTGTGGGTGACTTTAGTCATCTCTGAATGATTGGAAAGGGCATAAAACGAATCTTCAGGGCAGAAAATATTTAGTTTAGGGTCTATGCACTTAGGTCTGATTTCAGTGATTTTAGATTTCTTCCTGCCTTATAATTAATTCTTTTACATTGCTGAAGGCTTTTTGGTTTTGTTTGGTTTTTTTTTCCCCTTTCCTTAAATGTTTCATCAGCAAAACATTCCAAAATCCTGTTAGTTAAATATTTTAACTTCTATGAGCATATCACACTTCATAATAACTTCAGGTCCTTTCCTGGGAGCAATATTTGCTTAACATTTCTCCTTTGAAGTCTTCATTCTACCATGGATTTGCAAACAACTCTTCTTTTCCACTCCTTGTTCTGTGCTAGCAAGAGTTAAATTCTCTTAACAGTCAGAAGAATTGCTCTAAAGTTCCTGTGATTTGGCGAAGAAGTAACATCTATTAGTCTTGGTGACAGCATGGGTGACAACTGCCCATGTCACCATGGGGATTACAATTAAGTTTTTTCTGATTACAATTAAGTTCTACTGAGGATTTAATCCACCCGCTTTTAAGAAGTTGTTCAGCAAAAAATAATTTTTAAAAAAATACTTGTTTTGCCACATCCTAATTAACTTGTAAGAACAGTGTTCCTGACAAAGTATTAGAACACTCTCTCATAAGACCACAGCATATGGAATGCTGTGGATTATAGGTTGGTCTAGATAAGTAGAGAGGCAGAACATGGAAACTGTAAGTAAAATCTTACAATTTTTCTCTGCAGCTGGGTAGAGTCCCAGTCACCCATTATATAACTAAATTTACCTGTAATAACATACGTTACCAATGTGTCCAAGCAAATTAAGGTGTACACAAAAGGCAAGGCAATTTTACCATACTGAGAAGGGGCACAAGTTCTCTGTGGTCACCACACCTGATATAGACTTGTATTTTTTCCGGAGGCATCATTAGATTTCTGACTGAAGTTTCAAAAATTGGATAATAAAATGTCAGGTAACTGTTAAGTCACTCTTAAGAGGAAAATAATCCTAAGCTTTATTTGAGGAAATCCTGGACCTTTTCAAATAGTGCTTTTATTTTATTAAATTCTCTTGTTTACATGGTACTGATCTGGTAAGGGAATAATTTTGTTTTTCTATAATGCAACCATAGCTTGGTTTTAATTATGCTGAAATTTACTTACTTTTTCCTTCTTGGCCTGAGAAATCCACTGGAATTCCCTGTATGTTTTAGCAAACTATAGCTACTTGACTGAGGTGCCTCACAACTCAATGCTTATAAGGCTTTAAACATAGTTCTGCTCTCAAATTGTTCCATAAATGTGAACACACTCTTCTTGCTCAGGCTTTTGTTGGGCTCCTGAGCCCACAGGGCTTGCATGCAGTCAGCTTCCAAGGATTTTGGTATGCACTGACATGCTTTCCTCCTTTGGCTCTGGCATTTTTCCTCTGTTGCTGCTTCATAGTAGTAGAAATCTAAATCCCAGCTGTTTAGGAAACATCCTAAATGTTTGGAGGTTTGTCTTGTTTGAGGACAAGTAACTGACTAAGAGATTCCTTACATTACTCCATACATTCTGTGTCTTAAGGCTATGGTTCAAGTCTTGCAAAAATCATAGACTAGAAGAAACTGTAGTTTTCAGGGAGTCTTAAAACAACATGAAACTTTACTTAATGGCATGAAAAATACCCAGTTTCAACAAAAACAAAACAAAATCTTCCTTTCTCTATATCTTGTCTTATCTGCCTAAAACAGTCTGGGGGCTGACAGATGTTCATGAATCTGTCATTTTTGTCTTCTAAACCATGATGTTCATCCACCTTAGTACAATTTATCCTGACGAGGCTTTTGCTCCTCACCTTGCCTGTTTCTTATTGTTTTCCTTTTCCAGCTTTGTGAAGCTTATGCCAGTCTCATCTTTGTTTCTGTGGACTCAGTCATGACTCATGGCTTCTTCCCAAGAGACTTAATCTCCTTTTTTCCCTCCCTTTGTTTAAGGATGTCTCCCAAGCACCATCCCTAAGATGGCTAATATTAGCAGCTCTTGCTAACTCTGGCCAATATTCTTAATACCCTATTTTTATAGTCAGAGCAGTTTCAAATTTCAGCCTTTTCCACTGTTTCTAGCTTGGTGAATATAGCTACTCTATTAGCAGAAAAAACCCCCTTGTTCTATGGATCCAGCAATTTTCAGAGTGCTACTATTGTACAAATTCTTAATATGCGTTATTGAATGTGTCTTTGAATAAAACAGAATGACCATAGTAGTTTGGGTTTGTTTTTTTTTTTTTTTTTAAGAGGCATCAAAGTAGGTTAGAAAGCAAGTTTTTAAAAGTGTGTAAGAAAGTATTACCCAACTGTACATTTCCTCAAAGAGGGATCAAATGCCAGAGTGACCAAGCAGCACTCTGATTTCAATGTGCTGGTTGAGCAGCTTATTCTTGGGGTTCTCTAGACCACAATTTTAAAAAGGATAATTACTTTTACTCAAAATTGCAACTGCATGGTTTTCCAAGAGGACTAGGAATTCCCAGGAAAGGATTGTTACCTTGGAGGCTTTTTATAAACAAAATCAGCATGTTCCCCTCAAACAATAATGCAATTGCATTGTACCCTAGCCAGGCTTCAGAGGGAAGGGAAACCAGAAGTCATTATTTGATTGGCAAATTGATTTTGAACAGGATGCTGGCAGATAGGAAACATTCATGGCTTTTGTGAAAAGTAGAGACAGCACCTAAACCACTGAAGTCATGTGATTAACTCAGAAACAGTGGAAGCATTTCCAGGACTACGGAATGCTGACAGTAATTTTTCCTAACTGAAGCAATTCCCTACAAATGCGGCCAATGCTGTCAGTCAAGAGAGCATGATGAAGCAATAGTGAATAGTTTTCTTCCTTCCCCTGGTAAAAGCTATGCAGCTTTTTCTAGGGGAAACATCAGTCTGGGGAAATCTCCTTCACTGTCACGTCCATCACCGTGTGGAGGAATGGAGCAGGTTTTTTTGTCTGTGCTGTGTTTTCATTCCTTATATTCCTTCACTGCTCAGGGGTTCTGAGCACATGCTTGTGTGTGAATCCCATTCAGGGTGGAAGGAAGCAGCTTTAGAAGCTGAGCTGCTGCCAGCAGTTCTTATCCTTCTGTCAAAAGCCCAGATGTTCGGATGGACATCTGGGGGCTAGAAAGTAAAAAGTGGAGGGGCTTTCAACTGTCATGTTTGATCTCTCATACAAAAGTAGAACAGGTGTTTCCACTCTGTTCCAACCCCACTGGAGGGAGAAGGAGGGAATGTGAACTCCCTGCCATCCTGGGACTTGCTGGAGTACTGGGGCACCTGTTAACTTTGCTATTTTACTGTACAACAGCCAGGCAGAGTAGGATACCATGGCACTCTGAGGTGCTGCAGTTCTAAATCATACTGGCAATTTCTTCTCTTGCCAAACTTCACTACGGTGGCAGCATCAGAATATGGAGTGGCTGGATTCAGGGTCAGTTAATATCCTTAATCTTTAGTTGAACTCTCTCAGTTCCAGGAACCTCATATCTCATCAGAGTTACTGGATTCTCACATATTCTTTATGTCTAAATAATATTTGAGTTGTTTTGATTTTGTCCTGGATGGTCTTGAGGTTTTCTTTCCGTTATGGGGTGGTAGATGAATGAAAGGTCTGAAGCTGTTGTGGATGAAGATTCTGTGTTTTAAATGAAGCAAACACTATCTCAAAAATCGGAATCACTTGCTCTGATGATCACAACATAGAACCAATGAGTGTTTCATTGCCTTGTTGCAGTAGGACTTGATTCATCTTGGAATATACATTTCCTGGTATGGTATGTAATGCTATGTCAGTCTTATTTTTTGTGACAGTTCATTATATCACAAGGTGACATTGATTTTTATATAAATATGTATAGCTATATGTAGGTTAGGCTATCTATTTATAAGATCTTTTAGTGTTAAATTTCTTTGTATAAAACTGCTGTTAAGCTTAACATTTCCTTTGAAAGAACAGATAAGTATTTTCTTTTTAAGTTCTGTGAATAAGACTATGAAAAATAAAAAAATATTGTTTGTAACTAAAGCCAACAAAACATCCCTAATTTTGCTGACATTTTTGAACAAAACACTTATGCCTTTTAGAACTAGGACTTTCACCTTGAGGAGGATCTCAGGAAGAGAGCATACAGAAAAATAGGTCACTGGCTTTTCATTAATAAACACCCACCAGGAAAATATGATCAGACTGAAGTACAGGAATGAATGTAGAGAGATTTTAGGCTTTAGATTAGAGGTGAAAAAGACACAAACTAATTCAGAGGGGAGGATGAAAAGGAGGGTATGGAAGGAGCAGGAAGAAAATGTAACTTTAGAGTCTCATATTGATAATGGTATATCTTTCCAACAAATCATAAAACTGTATTTTAGGCAGTTCAGGAGACATGGCAGAAATGCAGTGTGCTTTAAGGGCTGTCTGGCAAAAATTCCCATTGCAATGGATCCTGTTAAACACAGGCAAAGAACAAAGCAGCAGTAGGTACTTCTATGTGAAGCTGCAAAGATGTTAAATAAATTACTATTAATCCCAGCTTTGCAAAGCCTCAAGGCAGACAAACATTTAGCTATGTGCATATTGTGGTACTCACTATGCATAATCAATTCCTGTAGTTTTCTGAAACTGAAGATATGTGCTCAGTAGAAATGTGTTATTTGAGACGTCTTGAACAATTAAGAATTGGATACTTCCAAAGAGACAAGCAAAAATTATGGTTGCAGTCCCCAGTTCAGTTCCTTTTCTATAGAAAATCAAGTAGCTTCTTTAAAATTTTTTAAAACTGTTCTTACCTATATAGTGTATATATAACAAATTCCCCCCCCACCTTTCTTTTGAAACTGTTGAAACATGCTGGCTGAAAAACAAAATTTTGAAGCCAGCCACTCTGACCCAAATGATCACATTTGTGATCATATCTCAAATATCTGAAACTGCAAAGGTGCAGTGTTACAATGGAAAATGATAGACAACTTCATCTAAAGATATTCCTACTGATACTATTTTTTTTTTTTCCTTTTTAAAATGCACTACCTTAATAATGTTTAAGGAAAAGTACAAAAACACAAACCATCCAATGAACCCTGCAAGAGTCTGGCAGCAGCAGTAATCCAGTCAACAAAAATGTTGTTAAAGCTTTTCTCTAAAATTCTACTCGTAAAGGTGGAATAACCTTTCTGTCCATATTTTGGGAAACTTTAGAAAAATGAGAGTGTAAAATTGCAGCATTGAAAGCAGCTGTTAACCAAAATGAGTCTCTGACCAGGACTTACCTTTACTTTTTGCTGTAGGAATGAAAGTCACTTACAGTGTACCTCATAAAATCTTCCCACATTGCTTCCTCAGAAGTTTAATGTTACCACATAGTAAATATAAACTTCAACCTGCAAATAATTCTTAAAATCTAGGACTGTTAATTGAGTGCAAACATTCTGGGTCAGTATGGGTAGGGGATATGCTGGCATCAAGTTTCACATGAGATTAGCAATTTTTTATGATTAATTCAGCAAGGGAATGTCATCCTAAATCCTTAAAAAATGTCTGACTTGCATCCTTTCCCTGCAAATCTTAAGTATCTTCTTGCAGTATTTTAATTTCTCTTGTACTAGACTGGAATATGGCAGGAAGTTCAAATTCAGTATGAATTCTGAATTCAGGAGGAAGTATAACATTTACTAACTTGGCCTAGGTTGGTGTGCAGTATCAGTCTCCTTCACTTGTACTTCACTTGTACCAGAGCATGCTATTATATGTCTGTACAGCCATGTGGAAGGAGAAGCCTGTAATCCTTTGGAATTTTCTTTGTAATCCGTTGAAATTGTTAGTTTCTGTCTAATTCCCACAACTAAGGTGAGATGCAGCTTAGTGATGGTAATTATTAACCTCTTCAGCTTTCTTAAAAAACCTCAGAAAATACTTTTAAAACTTCATTCCTTCTCTTTTTCTGGAATCCTGCTATTGTAGATCACACTTTAACCCTTCACTGCCACCACCCCCAAAATCAGAACAGAAAATGATCTCTGATGGGAGAAGCTCGCTATACATGATTATTTACCCAATGGCTATGACTGTGTCAAGTCTTCTGGAAGATTTTCTTTGATAAACTTTCCTTTTTTATTTCTTTCCTCCCTGCCCCTCCCCTCCAAAAAAAAAACCAAAAAAAACACCCCACCAAACCAAAAGCCATCATTGCTTTTGTTTTTTTATTTTAATTGTATCATCTTCCCAAAAGGACTTTCCCTAGAATACAGGACAATGACATAACAATGTATTTAATCTGTTGCTTGTAGGCATGTGAAGATTTCAGTTGCTATTAACAGAAATGAAAGCTCAACCCCAGAAAACAATTAATTAGACTAAGTGAAATGTATCCATGACCTTGGAAGATTGTGTGCTAAAAATATTTGCTATATTTAGCTTCTTGGCAGACTAGATTTTAAGGGCATGGAAACAGAGTAGCTTCCTTGCCCACAAAGGTTTAAGTTTCTGATGCTGTTTTGCTTTCCCATAAGTCATTATAAACATCCTAATTTGGTACTTTATTGGAACTCCATTTCTAAAACCACTTTCTTCAAGGGAGGAGGAAAAATAAATGAAGACCTGTATATGGGAAAAGAAAATATAATGATTTCTTTAAATACTTTGACTAACATTTGTCCAGAAGGACTTGGGCATTGAAACTGTGTTTGTCAGTTTGGATCATTTTATTGATCATCTGGCAATGAAAACTGGAAAACAGATTGACATTTTGTTTCTTGGCCCCTGCCTGTTTCTCATATAGACATTATTAACTGGCTATTTTGGGACTGAGAAAAACATTAGTTTTTTGTGAATAAAAAGACTTGTGGCTTGATGAGGAGAGGTTTTGCAGGCACTTTGAGTCCTTGTCCCTAAAGTCTCAGATCTTCCCATCTAACTTGGGCTGGTTTAGGGGATCATCTCTACCTCAATTATGGCATCAAAGCAAACTTGATTTTCCATTGTTGTCCATAGAGATTTTTTCTTGAAGATGACTGGGCTCTAGCAAACCTGTCCTTACCTCCTGCAGGCTCTGCAACTGCATATTCTTTTTATTCTTTTAATTTAGCATTTCTGATTCATGTGATTCTCTTTTGCTGGAGAAAATGGAAAGCAAATTTCCTGCCTTTCAGAAGACTCGTCTAGATAAGTTGCTGCGTAAACATTATTAAAAGTTAATAAAGTTTGTTACATTTTGCCTAAATGATCTAGCATAGTTGACTGGAAAAGTGATATTGAGTAATACCACACTTATGAACCAGCACACATTTTAGTTCAGTTTTTCTGGGTTGCATTTGGGGTTTAATATTCAGCAGAATGAGTCCCAGATGGGAGAATTTTTTTGCATGTTTTTCTTTGGAATTTTTTTTTTTGTTTAATATATTAAATTAGCAGAATTGTTATTAATTTATTTTTCCTCCTGTCTGGGATGAAGCTGGCAGGTAAGAATTGCTTACATAAGTAAGATTTGCATACTGGGTTCCATCAGATAAGGGAAGGTGACTTCATTTTTGTGTGCACTGTGATGGTAGCAACACACAAGCCAGAAAAGCAATTGAAAACATAAATCTGATGCAGAACTAAATACTTAAATTTGGAAAAATGTTCTGTGCAAGAAAACAAAACAACACAGCAAAAACTTGGCATAAATTTTAACTCAGCTAACTAGTTTTCCATACAGTTGAGAAATAAGATGAGAATAATTCAATAAACAAAATTGTCAATGCACATTGTTATTTGGGAAGTGGACAAAGATGAATTCTGTGATGCAAGTGAAGTTTTAACTGATAAAAACACCTTTGAGATGCTTTTAAAATGGAGCAGGAAAACTCATTTCCTAGAACTCAAATTTTAAGTGCAAATGTTATCACTTCTGCTGCAAATTTTTAGCCTGTCTGATGAATCATCTTTATACTTTAGTCACAGGATAAAAAATAGAGCATGTAATTGTGACTTGCCATTATGGATGTTATTACACATGCTCAGGAAGCATAATAAACAACATTTTAATGCCAAGTGTTTTTAAGTCCTGAAGCACAAAATCTTCAAATATAGTAGTAATGAGAATAATAAAGTAAATCTTAAAAAATGAAAATTCTCAAAAACTCAAATGAAGATACCTACAACTATTTCTACACAAATATGCTATTTGATTTAAAGTTCTTATCTCCCAGATTGCCCAAATAAAGCCAAAACTGGAAAAAACCCCAAAGATTGTGGCAAGATCACTTTTCTGCTCTTGCTAGACAAAACTTGTGCTTGAAAATGGTTGTGTTCCAAAAATGAAGTCCCTGTGTGGATCATACCTCTACTTCAGCCTGAGAGGCAGAGCTCTCCATTGATTCAGTATAACAAGGATTTTAGTGCTTGTGTTTAGTGCTGGTTTTCACCTTCTCAAAGGCACAAGTAAAAATCTTAGAACTTGAGGAGGCCAACTCAGGAAACTTAATATTGCTGTGTTAAATTTGCTACTCCTGCACTGCTGCTTTCTCATAGGTCACAGAATTGTGAAGATCAGGAAAATGGGAAGGTAACTGGTGGGATGGGGGCATACATGTCCCATAACCACCAAACCATAGGTAACTGCAGAGAACTGCATCTAGATACTCTGAAATACTTCAGATACTTGTAAAAAGATAACTTCATGCTCTCCCAGGGGTATACAATAGTGGAATACTGGCAACATAAATATGTTGTGGTATGGGGGATTTGCCAAGCCATCTGTATTAGAATGTTTTTAAAAAAAAAAAAACCCAAAAAACAGATATCACCAGATCTTTAAAAAAAAACAAGTAAACAAATTACTTTTTTAACATGGTACATGTTACTCTGCCTTCTTTATAGAATTTTAACAGTCTACTTGAAATAATTAAATTTTTAGCTGCCAATATTTTGTCATTCAATAATTTAGATTTTAGCTAGCAGAGTTCACCTCTGTTTGGCCTGAAATCATTCACATTAAACAAATCTCTGGGCAAAGGATCTGCCAAAGCTATAGAATAGAATATAAAAAGCAGTTTCAGGAGCAGAAGATTCATGAAAACTTTGTTTTCCTCCTCTTGTGAGTACCTCCAGTATCCTTCTGCGTCCCCTAAATCCTACATAGACAGCAGGGGTCATGTTTGTGTGCTGCAAGTGGAGGGGCCAAACAAAACACAACTGACACTCTGCTGCTATAGGTTTCCCCATAGTGGGGGCAGTTGTTTAAATCTGGTTTACAAGCACTGGTTTTTCGCTAAATCTCTGGGAACTTGAAAATATTGTGAGGCCTCAATTACTTTAAGAAATTTGGGCTAAATTCGGCCAACAGTTGTTGTAGGATGCTGGACCAATGAATAAGCAACTTCAGCAAAAAGTTTTATTTCCCATGGGATGATAATACTGAAGGACAGTAAACAACTTGTTCAAAACTGGGTTCAAAGCACTGCTCTGAAAGGGATGAAAGTAGATTTAACAGAAACACAGCTTCTGTTTTAGACAAATGAAGCATTTGACACTTATGGCCTAGAAATTCTATAAAACTGAAAAATTGAGTTACAGATGCTAGTAAAAATTCTGTGACTGCAGATAGCTAGATGGAAGACTGAAACCATGCTGAGTCACAAGAGAGTATTTCAGAACTTGAGTTTGTGGGTAATGAAGTAGTAATTCAAAAAGATGAAAGGAGGTGTGTTAAAATGCCTTGTCAGAGTCAGTTGTGGTGTCAAGTGCTGTATATGGACAAAGGATATCAGTTCCTGGAAAGGTACTGGAAAAACCTAGCTGCTCCCTGTATGTGGGGAGCAAGCTTAAGCACCAATGTCACAGAAGTTTTTCAGAACCTTTTTTTCACTATGTTGATTTTTGGAACTAAGAATGTTTTAAATGTAGAATAATAGACTTTCTAGTGCCAGCTGAAACATGATGTGGCACAAAGCAGGTGCTCAGCTTCTAATTTTCTGTGCTTTGTTGCTATCAACTCATCTTTGCCCACTTCTCCTACAAGCTATGCACCAGTCCCCTATGGTGCTTTCCAAATGAAATCATCAAATTCTTACTTTCCTTTGTCTCATTTGTTTCCGCCTTAGTGATCATATCAGCCACTGTCAAAAGGCAGTAATTTAGTATTGTTTGCTGCTATCTCTTAAAACAGCCATAATATATCCCTTCAAAATTTACTATCCAATCATTTTAAATGCGATCTGCTGCCTTTTTTTTTTTTTTTTTTTTTTTTTTAATTACCCACCTTCTTTTCTCTTGTCTTTACTTCAGTTGTGAAAGGATTTTTGGAGAGGGTTTGGCTTTCTTATATTTAATAACTTCCCAGCACCTGGCATTAGAGGACTCTTAGGATCTGTGGATGTAATTGTAATACTCATAAGTAAATAGTCTGAAGCAGCTAAAGGGCTGAAGTAAAATCTGTCAGTTTTAGAGCTGAGAGCTCTGAATCACATTCACATGATTGCTCTGTAGGTACCTGAATGTACTGTGGAAAAGTTTTTAGGTTTCTTTTCCCTCTTCAAGCCTCATTTGTAGCTACATTCTTTCATGGGATACAAGCAAATTCTGTGGACTTCATTGGGAATTATTCCTACTCTGCAAGTGGAGAGCAGAGCCCATGACTGGACCGAAGCCAGCGTTCTTTAAAAGTTCACATGCCTTCTATTTGCTCTCTAATTTAGACTCCTTCTGACCAAACAAAGGGAGGGGGAGAGGAATGAAAAATAGTAGCATCTGTGTCAGTAAAAAATCCTAAGGGTTAAAATAACATGATGTAAACTGTTTCATCTGTTCTTCCTACTTGCCCATTTTAATCAGAAATGAGTAAATAGAGCTTATATGCACTGAACTTGAAGAATGCTAATGGGGTGTCTGCATCATGTTGTACCCAGAGTACTTATGCCAGAATAGGAGAGCCTTTAATTCTGTAATTCTCTGAGGCAAGAAAAGCTTTCTGAAGAATTACTTTAAACTCTCATTCTAATGTTAGGCAGCCTGTTGGATTTCTGAGTTAAAAATTGCTTCAGCTTTAGTTACTAGAGCCAGATGTAACATTGACCTTAAATGGTAAAAGCTCCCAAGAGTGAAAGAGAGGCTGGCCCGAGGGGAAAGAGGAATAACTGAAGTTTTAGGTAAGTAATCTCTATAACCAGGAATAAGCTCTTTTTCAGCCTGAAACAGAACGGAACCATTTTTCCTCCTTAAAGGTACAGTACTGTGCTCTCGTGATATTGAGGAGCTGGTTCTTTACCTCTTCCCCATCCTTTAAAATTCCACCTCCTTGTCAGATTTTAGCTGCTTAAAAACTGGGTGTAGTCAATGCCACCTCATTCTGCTTGCAAACTGTTTGGGACTGTACAAGAATGAAAAACGAAGAGCTGTGTTAATTATACTGCAACTTGAATAATACAGGTATGTAGTCAGTAATTTAAGGTAACCTGATTCACAGATACTGTCATCTGCATTGTACTAACCAAGAGGGAGTCTTAGGAGCACTCCGTCTTATAGAGAAACAGATAAGTCACAGGTTGCTCTTTTTTCTTTCTTTTTTTTAATTGTATGACTTTACTTCCCTCATGATTTTAACAGTGCTGGAGTGGTTCATGTTGGTGGATTATCTACTTGTCTGGAACTTGCCTTTTAAAAAGGATTTCCAGAGCCATTTCTTTATACAGTCTGAGTTTAGTCCTGTTAGGTGTAAATTAATACCACAAAGTTGTATTTAATTAGAATGCTGTAAAGAGAAAAATATCTTCAAGTATTAAAACATGTTTCCTTTAGTACAGAAAAATCTCATTATTTGCTTTTCCTGATATTTTAGTTTTTGGTTTTATCTGTGCTATTTGGTAGGTATCCTGCATTAAAGTGTATTTAATTTCCTTGATAAATTAAAATGCATTTTTGTCTTACTAATATGTATATTAAGGTTTTCTTTTGTTCCAGACAGCAGAATGTAAACAACATGAAATAATGAGGTCAGTGCAAGGAAGTGATAGCTGAAATTGAAGACTTAGGTTTCTGTTACTAACTCATATTACTAGCAACTTGTGTTAATGAGTTGATTTTTCGAATCTGCATAGCATGGCTTCACCTGGTGAAAAATCCTCTGCAATCAGTAGTGAATTTTGATCTCTGCAGAGTGATTAGAGCATAGTTTTTAGTTTCTCCCGTACAGAGGTTGAGTGAATTTAGAGTTCTGTGTAGACAGTGTTCTTGTGAGTGCTGACAGTTACTGCATTTATGTTTCATATGATACGTGTTGTGTACACTTTTGTGAAAGTTTTCTTCATCCAGCTTCAAGAGGCTGTGATAAATGAGTCTTACTGTTAAAGCATTTCAGATCTTGTTGCAAACCTGTAATAGTTTCATTTTTCTTTTAGTGCACAGCTTAGTACGTTTAGGTTAAACTCCTAGCAGACCTTCATCTTTTAAATCAACAGTAATATCCCAAATCAACAATTATACCACACTTGGAGCCTAATAATCTAATGGTACAACTCACAGAAATCTAAGTTTATTAGAACAGTGGAAATTAAGAATCAGCCCAGTATATGAAATGCTGACTACTGAGGGTCCTCACTTATGCAATGTTCTTGTATTTCTGGTGTGCAAAGACCCTCCTTCTGGTTTGTTGATCTTGCATTGTTACTTTACTTGTGATGTTTTATGCAACCCTTCAACTTCTGCAAGGGTGTACAAGTTTAGATGGTATTCTAGAAGGTGTTTAATTTCCATGACTTATTTTTAACAATGTCTAAAAGTTGGGATGACTAATCAGTGTCTAACTCCTCCAAATCTGAACCAAGTATGTATTTCTAATACGTGATACAGCACTTCAACAACTATTGGTCTTATTTCACACAATTCTTTTTTATCTTGTAACTTAAAAGATATATTGAAGTACCTATGTGTAAATTTATCTTTAGTAAAGGTATTATGATGGCAAAAGTGTAATTTAATACAAAAAGTACAAGTTGCTTATTTATGCATTATGTGATTTGTTAACATCAGCACTGATAAGTACCTAGGATTTTCATTGTATTTAACTTTTAGAAATCCATCTGCTTCACATTCTTCTGGATTAAGTTCTAAATTGTCTGTGAGCATGAAACCTGTACACTTCCCTATCTCCTATCTTTTTATATGTCAGTTTTAATAACTATAGTCCTATTTATCTAGAACCAAAACATTGGGAATTAAGAATTATCTTGCAACCAGATTCATTACTCCAAAGTTTAGCCCCAGCTGCTTCCATTCTCCTTTCAATCAGTCTGCTTCCTGACAGTTTTTAAGGATATTTTGGTGTCAAATAACTTTTAAAAAAGTTATTTATGACAGAATATAGCAAGATATAAGGAGCTGGACCTGGGAAAGACAGATGTGAAAGCTTCTCTTTTCATGGGTCATATGTGTATGTTGCTCACATGGAGTTCTCCTTCCTCATCTATTTGCTGTTCTTAGACTAGTGTGTAAGTCCAGGAAAAGGAAGGATAAAATGGCTTGTGAGTGGAAGGGGAAAGAAAATCCTTGCTGTTTCAAGGTCTGTGGGCTATTTAAAGATCTGGGGGATTTGTGGGCAGAGATACATCTTCTTGCTGTCTTAACTTGCAGCCTTCCTGTAAACTAAGCAGAAGAATTTCCTTATGATGTGCTCTCTGCCTGTGCTTCCTTTGAAAAGTGGGTCAAAGAGATGTTTTGGATCTCATATCACTGACAGAAAGGAAATCTGAGTGGGTGATGGATCTCTGTAGGCTTCTAAACTAGTGACTCAATACATGAATTACTGCTTATGCACATGTGTAGAGCTAAGACTGTGACTGTTATGGTAGTGCTTTGAAATAATAACTCACTTTCCCTCCATGGAAGGTAGGTCCCAAGGATTCTGGCAAAGAGAGAGGGATTTGTTATTTAGAGCAAGTGGACTTGTAACCTCAGGTTTTGATGGAGAGCTTCAGCTCTTATGGCATCCCTGGATCTAATCCTCTAAGTAGGTAGATGTAATGGGTTTTTTGCTTTATTTCTGTTCCTTTAGGTTAATTTCAGTGTGTCTATCATTACTTTTACAATCTCAAAAAACAATTTGAGAATTAAATTTTACTTAGGAATTGCCAAATTTATTAAATATCTAAAAGATTGAAACAACAAAACCAAAAATAAAGACCACACACTTACATTTCATAGCTGAAATCAAGAATGCCTTACCATGTGCTGGAACTTTGACCTAACCTTAAAATGTGCAAACCACAAAATTTTTAGGTATCACAAGTAATCTGGAACCTGTAGTATTTTGGATATCTGTAGACATCTGTGGATTTGGACAAGTAAGGCTTGTAGAATATGATCTTTCCTATGCTAACAGGGATTGCTGTGGGAGAGGAGGATGAGAGGAGCAGGGAGGGAAGCATGCAAACCTGCCAGCTAACAGATGTGAAGTGAGTAGGTAAAGCTGGAAGTCTTTTCCCCAATTAAAACATATTCTGTTGTGTTTTGTTGTGATGCAATACATACTGTAGAGTCACTGCTGTCCCCTCATTTATGTGTAAATATGCCTGGTGATTGTCCAAAGAACTGCAATCTCATGCCTATAAAACACAGCCCACTAAATTAGTTACTGGGATTTCTGCAAAGACCAAAGGGGTTGAAAAGTTGATCTAACAAACAGCAGTGGTGGGGAAAGCTTTTTATGTTGGAGCTGCACACTGTTTTCTTAGCCACTGTAATGTTTTGCATCCTGAAAATGAATATGTGATAGAAATTCTGGGCTGCTGGGGCAAGTACAATAATTGCTTTGGGGTAGAGACTTGGCTTCTGAGTAAAATTATTGCTGTTTATATAAATTCTGCAGAATGTTTTGTAAGGCTGAAGTTATACATGGGGAATTTGGCTCTGAGTCTTTGCTTTTGAAATCGTCAGCAAAGTTTCCATTGACTTCAGCGTTGCCAGAGGAGGCACTTAGTGAACACCACAAAGGTAAAGGCTCTCTCGATCTGAGCAGGAGAAGGTCTATTTTCACCTATCTTATTTTTGACTTGATTTGCACTACTTACAAATTCAGTAAAATAATATGGTTTTCTGAAATTTTGGACAAGAAAAATCCTCTATTTCCTTATTAAATGTTCTCCCAGTTTCTCCAGTCTCTTTTAGTACGTAGTAGAATATAGTCAGGTCTCATATATCAATTAATGTTTCCTGTTAAAACTTCCAAACTTGTAATGAACTGTGCTGTAACTGCTGAACAGAAGAAATAAAGTGTCTAGCAATAAGTTGAAGGAGAGCTTGTAGAGAGGAAGGAAAATAATTTGACAATATATCACAATTACTTCCCAATTTTAGCCGCTGAATTTCTCATAGTTTTCTTTATAAATAACAAATTAAAAGCGCTGACCTGTGGGCTTGTGAAAATAGAATTACATGATTGGGGCTGAGTTGCAGAGGAGGGTGGAGTTTGTCCCAGGAGGAGGTGCTAAGTCCATCTGACGTTCTGCACATCACCTCAGACTTGAAAAGTCTTGGAAGCAACCCTACATATTGTGCCTTGTTCCCTTATGCCAGTGTAGTGGAGCCCATTTGGACTTCCCTGAGGGCTGTTGCAGTTAAGAACTTATTCCTGATTTTTGTTAGATAAAATTATCAGCATTACTCCAAAAGCTGGTTTAATAAGTGCAATAGTCAGACTGTCGAAACCAAAGCAGATTTATCAGAATTCCCAAGTATCTTAGGATCCTGAAGCAAGTTTAGGAAGGCATGAAAACTGCTCAATGCATTAAGTAAAAATGTCTTTAAGGGACAGGGAGAAAGAATGTGTGGGATATATTCTAAAACTTCCATGTGTAAAACTCAGGTTATCATCTTCATGTTGAGCTTTTGGGATCTGTTTGAAATCTCTTTTGCATTAAACACAGCATTAAAATGTCCCTTCCAAACCTCATATATTATGTGCTAATGGAATAGAGTCACTGGAGTATTAACAACCTTGTACCTGTGTAAGAAGCTGTTGATATTTCCTGTTGGTTTCATTTTTTTGCAAGGCTTTGACATTTTCTGTTTAACAGATTTTAAGTTTTTTTCTTAGTAAAATGGCAGACATCAGCCATCTCACTCTCTACAAAGCTGACATATAGTTGTAACAGAAGGGTGAATAATACCTAAAGATCCCCAAGGAAATCTGTCCGGTTCCTGTTTGGTATTTTTCTGTCTAGTAATGTGTTCAGAAATTACATTAAATACCAACTGATGATTTTTATTGATTACTTTAGAAATGACACTAAAATTAAGGATCCACAGGAAAAATACAACATGCAAGAAAAGTAGCCTGGGCTACATTGGGAAGAGTGTGGCCAGCAGGTCAAGAGAGGTGATCCTGCCTCTCTACTCAGCCACACCTGCAGTGCTTGTCCAGTTCTGGGCTCCTCAGAATAAGAGAGACAAGAAGATCCTGGAGAGGTCCAGCAGAGGCCACAAAGGGGGTGAGGAGTCTGGAACATCTCTCCAATGAGGAGAGGCTTCAGGAGCTGGGCCTGGTTAGTTGAGAGAAGGCTGAGAGGGATCTCGTTAATGCTTATAAATATCTCAAAGGTGGGCTAAGAGCACGGTGCCAGACCCTTTTCAGTGGTGCCCTGTGACAGGATGAGGAGCAATGGCCATAAAGTAAAACACAGGAAGTTCCATCTCAACATAAGGAACAACTTCTTTACGTTGAGGGTGTCAGAGCACTGGGACAGGCTGTCCAGGGAGATGGTGGAGTCTCTGGACACATTCAAAACCCACCTGAATGCATTCCTGTGTCACTGCTCCAGGTGACTCTGCTTTGGCAGGGAGGTTGGACTGGATGATCTCCAGAGGTCCCTCCCAGCCCTAATTATTCTGTGATTCATATTATGAAAATGTTGAGTTGTACTTACTTAAACCATCTAGCAAGTCAAACTCTCTTCTTGTAAATGGCTGTTGCTGTTTGGATTGCGTGGAGCTTTGCCCATGAACATGACCTATGGGTCTGTCTCAGTGGACTTTGTTCGCTCCAGAGAATCTGGCTCTATTCAATACGAAGACAATTTCCCTTTCTCTGTTGCTTAACAGGCAGACTTGATGGACATTTGTCCCTTCAGAGCAGGACTTGGTAAATTTCTTGTACAGCTTTTTACAAATGAGCACAGACCCACCAGGTTTTTCACCTAATGTTATTGTTGGGTAGTAGTTGGTGATATGTTTTCTTAGAACAAAGTCTTTTAAACTAATGACAAAAACTTCACAACTCACAATGTATCTTACACTCATCTGTCAGCTTGTATGATTCAGAAGTTGTGAAGCTGGGAGGTTTTTTCTTCCTTTTGAAGGTGGGTACTGTACAATCATCCTGTGTACTTATCTTCTGAGCATCTGCTTGGAAAATAAAACAACGTGCCTTTTTGACATCCAAGAAAGTGCTATAAAAAGTCTGTTGCTATGTTTAAATGCCTACACTCAGTTGCTATAGCAATAAAAATATCAAAAATGATGTACAAATTGCCACAGTGCATTACCAGCCCTTTCCTGGACAGGGAGATTGTGGGACTGAGACTGGGACAGAGGTGCACAGTGTACTGGAGAGTACAGTTGCCCTAGAGTTCCAGGTGCCCTGTGGTGTCACCTGATAGCAAAGTGTGTCCCAACTGTGTGCATCCCAAACTGGCTAAGTCAAATGAGACAGTTGGGTCCCTGCTGAGTTCAGTTTCTTCTTCATGACTTGTATGTTGAATATTTGGACCAAGTTCCCATTTCTGTGCAAGATAAGCTGCTGAAAGCATTGACTTTTCTCTAAATTCCTTCAGTCCCATGACAGCAAGTGTGAAAATCAGCTCACAGACTGCATCAGCCCATGTAGATTTTTCACCCTGTAACATCCCAGTGGTCACTGTGAAATGTCCTTGTTCCTGAGGCAGTTATGGGCACCCTGCTATCCAAAAGAAAAGAAATTAAATAGTAGCTAATGGAATCTTTAGCATCTCTGTGGGGCTCAAAGTCTTGAACCTTCAGTTGCTTCTCAAAGAAGCAGGAAATTCGACTTCCTTCTTAAAACACAGCAAGCAGAGGAAGGCATGTTATTTTAGCAACTGTAAGTTTGGTTATGGAATGGAATTGTTTCCTCAGACATTTCTATGCCTCATTCTCTTGTCTCCTGAGAAATATTAGAGGAAAGACTTGGAGAAATTGAAGCCTTGTTTGAAAGCAAAATAACTGGTTCTCTTTATTCCAAATAGCTTGAAGAATCCTCAAGATCCAAATGAGATGGCTCAAACTGCAGAGCAGTCAATTGCATGCTGGTCAATTTGCATATGGTAATCCACAACAGTCACATAATTATTTCAAGTATTTTCTCTAACGTATTCTTAGAAGTCCAGTTGAGAGGTCTGCTATCAAGACTGTATCAGTGGTGGAAATACATATTTTAAATTTTTGTTTCAGTTGTTAGTTATTGTTTAATGCTCTTTTTCAAGGCTGTTATAAACATGTTGATTAAGTGATTCTTAGATGCAGCTATGTAGTTTGAAGGCCCACTTAAATTCTGCACTACCTCTAAGTACATTTGGGCTTTTTAATTTTTAAAAAAACACTGGATAAACTACTGCCATGTACATGGATCACAGTTTTTCTCAAAATAAGCATTGCAATGTTACATACATGGTTGCATCCCTCTCATTTCTACTAGCTTCTGTTTGCGATCCCAGTACAGCATTTTTCTATAATGAATCTTGAACATCTTTGGGATTTAATTGCAATGTTTCAATTTTGGTTTTAAGTGTTGAAGAATGTGATAATTTGTATCTTTACATCTGCACAAACTCCAGTGAGTGTGGAAGCATGTGTGTTTCTCAAACGCTGTGGGGATTCTTTGTTTACTTTCCAGCTGTTCCACATGGAGTACTGGACAATTACCTGGGTTTATACTTAAATGAGAATGTCAACAGCATTGTTTGTGGGTTTGGTTTGTTGGTTGTTGCTTGGTTTTGGGGTTTTTTTACAAATCTAATGGGGGAGTCCAAATGTTAGATCCATAAATATTTATTGATACTTGTTTATTAAAGTCCTGTGCAATTAAAATTCCAAAGGTTATCCTGTTATGTCAAGCTTGGGAGGTGCTTCTGTGGCTGCACGCTGTTGTGTGCCTGTAAAACCAGCACATCTGTGCTGCATTTGCAATATTGGAACTTTTACTGTTGAGAATATGTGGTCACATGAATAGCCTAATTGGGGAAGGAGAGAGGACAACCGAGGAGATGTGTGGAACCTAAAAGCTGTAGCTTTTATTTTTCAAGATGCTGTCAAATACTCTTAACAAAGAAACCTCATTTCCCTGAGAACTGTGTCTATAGCACCCTCATCACAGTTACAATATCAGTTTATTCTGTATTTCTAAGCTATTCTATATAGTCTCTGTTTCAGATGCTGTACATCTGAACTTGCATCTGCCATGGAAACACAAACTTCCTGATATCTGTCAGTTCCTGCACCAGCTTAGCTTGAAACTCATCACCAGCTTATGGCAGTGCAGGAGGAAGAGGGAGGCCTGAACACACAACATTAGCTACATAAGCTTTTTTTCTAGAGAAAAAGTACTACATGGCTATGTTTAGAGACACATTTCTCTTCATATGTTGTCTACTAGCCTTCTTTACGTGTTAGCTATGCATTTATTCTTTCCAAAATCTATTTTTGGTATTGTTTTCCTTGGACTAAAAATTATGCTGTTATTCTGGTTGTCAGCCAAGTATCTTTCCCCCGTCTTCCCTGCCCTCCCCTCATTCCCTCCCAGTACCCTTTGAACTTGTCCAACTTGTTGAATTTGGCAGGAGAGGATTGCAAAAGTATTAAACTCCTATAAGTGAAAATCAGTGGTGTGGTAAGAGAGGAGAGACTCAGCTTAGTGCTGTTAAGAGGAAAGGCTCCACTGTGAGCTGAAATTATCACTGATTCTGTTTGATCTGCCAGCTGGCAATCTGGCATGTGTGAAGCTTAAAACTAAGCACAGCAAATGCTGTCTCTTGGCTCTCCAGACTGGTAGGAGACCAGGAGACATGTAAGCTTGCTGTGAGGGAGATAAGACACAAAATCATCAAAATAAAATACCCGAAGAAAAGGTTTTGATAGCTCAGCTGCTTAGAAACAACCCATTTTTTAGTGTAGGGAGACATAGGTTACTAAATGACCTGTTTGTGCACTGCTATCTTTATTTTGGAAAAAATTCGTCAATGTCTGTGGAACAGATCGAGAAAGCTGCAGGCTGATAACTCCTGTGATTTCACACCAAGTTCTAATAGTTGGTGGCAGTCCATATGTTGTCTGCTTTCTAAAGTGGTGCAGAGCACTGTTAGTTTGTAACAGACACCCCTCATCTATTTTGCAGATTTTTCCATCGAGGCTGCAATGCCTAAAAGGAAAAGGTCTGAGGTTTCTGCAGTCTTTGGGAACAGGCTATAGACTCTGCTCAGCCTGCTCTTTTGGCATGTCAGTCAGGTTCATGGGAATGTTGTTAGTGCACAGGTTCTTCCCATGGCAAGTAAATGTCAGCCATCCGGGTAGAGGCAGCCATTCTAATTAGGCTTTCCTTATGCAACAGATGTTTTGAAGCGCAGCCAGGGAGAATAAAGTAATATCCAGAGACAGCAGCCCTTATCTGCTTTCTGGTCATTTAAAGAAGGCATTTGGGGCTCGGGAATCTGTTCCCTGAAAACTTCCTTGCACTTGAAGTGGTTTCTCCACCAATTGTGTCCTTTTGTGCATGTTCAAGGTCACCAGGCAAGGTCTGAGGCTGATGGAACTCCAGGAGTTCTACATCATGAACGCTGCTCATTTGGACTCATTACTTTAGGTGCCCTTTAAATCATCTGTCATAGGTTTAGGGGTTTGTTTGGTTTTTTAATATATAGAAAAATACTGGTCTCTTTCTCTAAAGATTATTCAGAGCATGCAGATAGTTGGTTTATGGATAAGGAGTGTTTTTGTTCTTCTCCTTTTTAAAAAATAACATTGGGAAAACCAGCAACGCTAAACAGATGCTCTCAACATGAGATATAGTGATCCTGTAAAAGAACTCCCCTTCTGTCTTCCTTCAGCTCACTTCAGAAGTTTCTAGAGATCCTTTTTGTTGAAGTAAACTTCAGTGAAAAATGGCAGAATGAGATCTTATTTGCTCTTAAGCAAAGTGACTGCACTTTGTTTCTGTTACTCACTGGCTTGTTATTCTGTGATGATTTGAAAAAATTAACCTGTGGTAAGATCAGGTTTTCTTTCTTTGCCTGATCATCTGCTTGGAAGGAGTTGTTAATTTTGCTTGAACAAACAAAAAATCCCACCCTTTTCTATTTAGTATTGAATTTGTTTCTCTATATTTAAAATAGGAAGCTCCTACTTAGAGCATTGCAGCCATCAGCCTGCTGAATATTCATTATCCTTTCTTCACCTGTGCTGCAAGGCATTATGCTGACCATGAGAATTCCAGACCTTAAATTCCTCTCATAGGTCATAAACTTTCTGCTTGCATTTTAAATTTTACTTCTGTTGTTTGAAACAGTTGGGCTAATTTCTCATTTGTGGGTCTCATCCAGTGCAGTGAGTAAGGAGCCCTGTATACATGAGAGTTGCACAAGTCAGTTGTTATTCTGACAATTTTTAACATATTTCAATTTTTTTTTCTTTATTAACATATATGTTACCAATTTTCTGGTTTTTAAATGCTGCTTTATAAATAATTTTAATTAAACTGTTCAGTAAAAATGAAGACTAGGGTTATAGATAAGATATGAAACCTAAAAAATGTTCCTAGAAGATAAAAATCATTGTTGGATTGCCTAATTAATATCCAAAAACCTATATTTTTTCCCCATAACTATCAAACATTATTCCACTGAACTGAATGCTCCACCTAGATGGATGTTGATAAACTCAGGATGTAAGTGTGCATTCCTGGTGGCTGGAAATGCAATGTGCTTCAGGTATTATATAAAAGTGAGATTTAGTTCAGCAGTGCAAGAAATGAGACAACTGTTTTTAGGTAACACAATGATTTTTGCTACAGTGAATTTAATCATTTGGATTAGTCTGAAGCAGTGTTTATTCCACAGTACCATTTATTCCATCTGATAAACAATTCAGGTGAAGAAGCAAGACCAGTGGCCAGTTTCACTTAAGTGCAGTGGGGAGTGATCATTTCTTCTTCACAGTAGTAAATCTTTGCTCTATTGGAAAGTGCTGAAGAATTACATGCACAGCATTTTGAATGCTCTGTGTTTCTTAAAATGAAAAAAAAAAAAAAAGGCAAAAAAAAAAAAAATCACCTTTCCCAAAATATTTGTAGGACATAGTGAAAAATGTGTCATTATACAGTGAAGAACCAAATCGCTCGAAGAGGTCAGAACTCATTTGTTGTATCCCTCTCTTTCTTAAGCACACAGTTTCATTATTTTCTGCTGCATTTGTGCTATGAAATAATGACTTAAGTGGGTGAAATTTAATGTTCTAGTCAGCTAATAAGATTAAATAATGTACCAGTGCAAAGACTATTCAGCATGTTTTCAATATTCAGACCTTCCTCAGGAATATTAACTCACCACAGTAAGGGCTGCAGCTGGGCAGCTTTGTGAGAGTGAAGGGAACAAATAACTGCTCTGTGTTTGCAGAGTAACCTGGCTAGAAAAGTTGCGTGACTTATGAATGCCTGACTTTTGGATTGGTGTAGTTGAAGAAATACAAATGAAGACAGAGTATGAACCTAATGAGTGGACTAAATACTAATTGCTACTAATACTAATTACTCCACTGATTGTAATTCAAACAAGCTCTGTGATTCGCATTTGCTTTTTGCCTCACTTCAGTTCAAAAGTACACTTAACACATATTTAGAATTAAAGTGGATTTTTTCTGTGTATGATAGAAAAGTGTGGTGCCATTCACGTGGGTTTGCCAAGTGTTGTGGTAAGTAGTGTAATTGCCCTGTTTTTTAATCTTCTAGATTCCATTGTTTCATCAGAAAATAATTTCTGATTTAACTGGATAATGAGAATTTTAGAAAAAAATCATAGCTAGTTCTGACTTTAAATTTAAATATTTCCTTTAATATAATTACATAAATGGCATGTTCAGTTAATAACTTTATCCTCTTTGTTCTTAAGCATATTGTAAAAATATACTTGTTTTGTTTTCAACAGGGTTAAAAACATAACACTTGGAGGGAACACTTAGAAAATGAATTTATAAGTTGTCTTTAAGTGCCATGGAAATTCAAATAAGTGTTGCTCTAACTAAGAAACACAACAACAAAAAAGTTTGTGTTGGAAGAAAATATGTATGTGCCTTAGAAATGTGTTCAACACAATTCAACATCATCCTCTTTGCAGAGATCAAACAGTGTCATTGGTATTAATTTATATGTAGATAGATTTAAATTTTTTTTTTGCATAGGTATAGCATATATGCATAGATTATGCATTTTGTTTGTTAAGCTTTCTTGGCAATTGTTACTTGTTTGTAGTCAGTTGTTGGGTATAAAGAAGAAATGATGGGAAGATGTGAAAAAAGATTAGTGAAACATACATTAACTGTTTCTAGAAAATCTAGAAACTCTGGTTCTAAGGTCTGGCTTTCTAGTTCTCTCATTTCTTTTGATCTGTGAGGAAAAATATTGGGAAGATGATTTCCTAATTACTGCAGCCTGGGATTTGGATAGAAGAGAACATTAATAAAGAGAATTAAGATTTAAATTCTTAAGAACTTAATTTCTTAGCCAATAAAATTAAGAATTAAGAGAAGGATAGAAACTGTCTCTCTTTAGCTTACTATTCCTTCCACTGCCCCAAGAAAATTTTTTGGAAGGTAATCTGAAGTAAGTCACTTCAGGAAAGGCCATAATGTAAAAAAGGTTAATTTTAACCTAACAAAGTATGTCTCCCTGGGCTTCTCTGTAGTCATCTGAGAAGCAAAAGGTTTCTGCAGAATGCAATTTAGAGAGCCTAAATTAAATTCCTGATTTTAGGACAGGAACTTTAATTGATTCAAAAACAAGAAAAAAACCCAAACCAACCAACTAACAGAAAATTTCAGGAGAAAAATGGCCTTAGGCTAAAGTGAGTCCTCATGATGGTTCCCTTTATACATATTCTCATGCCTCTCAATATGTTGAAGGCAAAAGTGGTATTATTAATAATCCAGGAGTGAAGATGAAGAACAGAATGAAATAGGTCTAGGCTTTTCTTCTCTTGATCCTTGCCTGCAGAGAACATCAGCTTTGGTGTTACTGGTTTTGGTAGGAGCACTTGAAAGAGATCTTAGATCAGCATTTAGCAACTGTATCCAGCTGTATCCCAGCTGATGGATCTTTGAATGAAAACAGCAATTTCAGCTGACAAGTAAAAGCAGATATCTGCATTGTCTGTGAGACAACAGTTGCTTCCTCAGCTTACCAAGTTTTGATTTCTTTATATCACTCTAATAGCTTCAATACGACTCATGCAAAGGTGGTGTTCAGTTTAACTGAATTGATAAAGAGACACAAGCAAACTAGATAAAGTTTCATAATGCTTATCAAATCACAATACCTAAGACACAAAACTGAGCTTGAGAGCTTCAGGGGGAAGAGGGATGCTGAGGTGAAAATTTGGCTTTTGGGTGTTGGAAGAACTGTTTGTCATGTTCCTTTACTTACCTGTACTCCCAGGATTTGCTATTAGGAAGCTTTCCCTGCTTAGTCCTGTCCTGCAAGCCATACAAAAAGAGGACAAGGTGTGACCTGCCAAGGTTGAAGGCATAATCGTGTTGCAGCAAAACAGCACAGGGAAAACCTGCAGGTTTAGAGGCAAACAAAATGTACAGTTTGTCTCTTCAAAGTATAGAGTGGAACCTTTGATTGGAGGTTTGTCTCTTTCTGTAGTGAGTGGAAGTTTTTAGTGTGCTTTGTGGGAAAAAAAAAGTAGGTTTCTCACAAAATTTTCTAGACAAGAATTAAATGTAGTTTGTTTTGGTCTTGTGCAGCTATGATGGAGTATCTAGCCATAGTGAATGAAAACTTAGAATGGTATATATTATCTCTTTATTGTTAAAGCAACCTTATTGTGGAATTTCTGTTATAAATTGAGTGTACTGGCACACAAGGGAAATAATACTTAGAGTGTGAAATAACTTTTAGAGTTGTGAAGTCAAGTGGCCTTTTTCAAAATTTTAATATCTTAGCTGGGAAGGCCATCCATTGTAACTTAGACCAATCTTATATTTTTGTTTTTTACATTTCTCTGCTTAATAAAACCTGATATTTATACTGGTTGAACTAGTGAGAAATATTAGAGGAAGAGAAGTATTTCAAGCCACTATCCCAGAAAATGAATTTATTCCTACTGCTGTATATTCTCTAAGAGAAAATCAGTGGGAGTGCAAGAGCATCTTAAGACATTTCCCCAGTTTGTACCATTGATTTGAGCTGATCATGTTTTTTCTGACTCAGCCACATGTGAGGCTTTTGGACCAGGGATGTAGGCAGCATTGTACAGCTGACTACATGTGACAGGGAGAGGTGTCATCTCAAAATGAAAGAGACACATTTTTGCAGTGAGAACAATCGTTCACTGGAACAACCTCTGAAGAGATGTGGTAGTGTCCCCATTGCTGGAGGTTTTCAAGACACAGTTAGAGAGGATCATCAATAATCTCATCCAAGCTCCCTTTCCCACAAAGGGTTGGGCAGGTCAGTCTTTCAAGGTCCCTTCCAACCTGGGCTGTTCTGGGATTCAGTGATAATAAATAGGAAAAAGATGGAGAACACCAGTAATATTTTGTAATTGAGAGCTGTGTAAATGTTCACGCCAGTCTCAGCTTCTGATTTTCTGGAAGTTTCTGTATTGATTTGCACCTGTGTCTTCTATTAAAAGGCACTGAAGACAAATGGGATTTTCTTCACAAAGCCATAAAATGGGGGATGTCCTTTAGTGTGTGTGTAGGCAAATGTGCCTGTGCGTGTAAGACAGCAAAGTATGGAAAGTGCTGGTTTACTGTCATTTCTCCTGTGAATTTCAGTTCTTTCTCGATGATGCATCTTAAAGAACTGAAAGCACTTTCAGTGACCTGCCACCCAAATAGCCTCTAAAAAACATCTGACGATTGCTCATCTGCAAGAATCTAAAACGTGACAAAGCAGGGAGATGCCAGACATTCTTCAGGCTGAGATATGTTTACTTCTTCATGAAAGCTGCTTAGGAATCCAGCACAGTATCATCCTGGGTCTTAGTCCTGGCTGTGGTCTTAGCATGTACTGTTTGTATTAACTAGAAAAATGTAAGAAAAATTCCTTTTCTCCTATTGCTTTCTTCTGCCTGTTGTTCTGTCCATTCTTCATCCATTTCTTCAGCATTGCCAATTACATGTGATGGACAAAAATGTGCTTTTCCTTTGTTTACTTTGTCACAATCAGTTCCTTTCAGAAATTGAAGCTGCTGCCACCACTGAACATAAGGGCTGCACATCCAGGTCTTGCAAACCATTCATCTCATCCCACACAGGGATCATGTTCATGCTACTCCAAAAGCTGAACCCTTCTTTAACACTGACTGTTCTCAACCATCTGCAGCTCAGGCTTTTCCAGGTCCAGGGCTGTATAGAATTACTGCTGTACATCTCCTCTACATGTATCTGACCTCTGTTTGCATTGACTTATGTGCTCCAATTATTTTTCAACTTCCTGTGGTAACAAATTCAATTATTTATTTATATACTGTTGTTAAGGAACTTCTTTGCTACTCAAGCACTTGCCTAGTAACTGCTTTTGGCATCCTTATCTATATGTACTCTGAGGAATTGAGAGCGAATAATTAATAGGCCACCCTCTTCAGTCTATTCATCACTTTCTAACCTGTTTCTATCCAGAAGTGTCCTTTTTTGCATGGAGACCATTTGCAGTTACTGACCAGTCTTTCTTCTATGAACCATTTGTTTTTACGTTGTTGGGGGTTTATTGTTAGTCTTTTTTGGGGGTGTGTGTGCTTGTTTTGTTTGGGGTTTTTTTTTGAGGTGTGACTAGAACTGTTTTAAAGATTTGGTCTCACATTCTGTGCTGTTTTCAGCTCTTTCCTATTAATTCTTGACATTTTTGCCTTTTTGGCTGCTGCTGAATGCTATTTTCAGGGAACTATTCAAAATTACTCTGAGCTCTTTCCTGACTTGTAAAATGCAATGATGGGGTGTTATTTAAGTGTGTTTTTTATATTTGTTTTTTTTCTCTTGTGCATAGATTTGCCTTTTTCACCTGACATTTTATTATTCAGGTGCTCAATGCTCAATATTGCCTAAACTACCTTGGCTGTCTTTAGCTCTGATTTTCCTGTCTCATCTTTAATCATTTGTACAGACTCACTTTTCTAGATTCTTCAGGGCTTTGTTGAAAACCTCAGTACCATGGAAGTGTAATGTCTGCAGCACACAGAACAACTTCTGTCCTTCCTTCAGTTACAGGAGGTATTTCTCTTTTGTTCTATGGGAGCAGCTTCCTTAAGATGCTTGATAGAAAATTTTGTCAAAACCTCTCCCTGAAAAATACATCTTGCCTGCATTAAAATGCTTGTTGATTTCTGTAAATGAATTTAATGAAATAGCAAAGTTAGACTGCTGGACAGTCCTGTATTAATTTATCCTTCTTCTATCTGGATCTATTTAGTAATAAAATATTACATTAATTTCTTATCTAGGACTGTTATTATCTAAAAGTTAGGAACTAGGATGAAAGTCTTAAGTGATAATAAAGTTATAAAGCAATCAGTTCTCAAATCAGAAGTTTGTTTTGTTTGGGCAGAATAACAAAGCAGTTCAAGGTCAACATCAAAATATTGAAGATGTTTGGAAAGAATGAGCATCCTTCATTTTGTGCCTTTTATCTCAGTCTCTTTAAGGCTATTTATTTGCCTTCCATTACCTCAGGTAGATAATGCACAGCTTTTTTTTTTTTTTTTTCTTGGCATTTGCCAGAATGTTGTCCAGAGGCACTCTAAACACCCAAAACTTTGATTAACAGTAAAAGTTTTGATGCACTGGTATTTCAGCATTTCTTCTATTAAGATTAGTCTTATCTTATTAGTCCTATGGTATTGTTAAAATTACAATGAGTTCCTATATCTTCTTTTAAGAGGTATTTTCTGAATAATTTACCTGGTTTTGTATTTTTTATTTCATAATATATTAGAATCACAGAGTCTTTTTCATTCCATAATTCTCTACAAGTCTTTTAAACTTTAAATAATGGGTTCCATTACTTTAATGCAACCTTGTTTACTTTATTTGACATAAAGAAGGGAGAGGTAAGGTAATAAATCTTAATGTTTGTGACTACATACTTATTATATACAAATTGTTTATAAGTAGGCAAATAGAGAATGCCATTTTGACTCATCATATATAAAGCTGTAAAATTAGCAACATGACGATTTCTTAGTAGAGTGATGACAAGAGCAATACTGAGCTCCAGCATAGCTTATAAAGTGCAATGAAGCAGGACTAAGAAACAGGAATTTGGGTCAGTTTTACTCAGTATCAAGATGTGATTGCTGCTCCTTTCCCACTTTGTCTCCTTGCCCCTCTCCTGGGAGATAGCAAACTCTCAGCAGCTGCAATGGAACAGGAGTGTTGTACAAACTCAGTCATTTGCTGCTTGTGAACTGAGGGACTGAAATGCAATTCCATGCCTTACTGCTCTTACTGCAGATATGGAGTGCCCTGAAAAGACCAGACAATTGCAGTAGGTCTGATATTTCTGTGGCAAATCTTGACCCATGGCGTGTTCTGGAGTTTAAGTCTCATAGAATATGAATAACTGTTCCTTTTATGTCCTTCTCACATCCCCTATTTTCATTTTAGGTTTTGAGGTAAAAATGTCAAAACTAGTATATGAAATGCCGCCCCCAAAGTGTAGAATTCTCTTTCCTTGCAGAAGCAGTTCTCTGGTTTAAACTCATCTCTTTCCTAGGGCCTCCCTGTGCACAACACTGATAAAACCATACCAAATGAGTGTGGGGTTTTTTGAGATGTTGATGAGATGAGATTGTGCATAGAGCTGGTACATTATTTTTTGGATCAGCTCCTGGATATAATCAGGAATGGAATGGTGTTGGCTAAATAATTTTATCAGGGAAAGATTTTGACAAAGGACATGAGGAACGTTTTGCTACATTTGGCTTGTGCTATTCCAGAAGAGCAGAGCTGTTGTTTTCCTCAAATCTTTTTTTCTGAACTGTTGAATTACCCAGAAAAATGTGGGGTTTTGGTACAGAATGTGCCAGTCAATGCATAAAAATTCCTTTTTTCTGATAGTTTTGATTTTTATTATTACCTTTCCTCGTCCTAGGTTTTGGAAAGCAGAACTCGGCTGTCCTCAGTCTTTTCATTTCAAGGCTTTGTTTGCACTGGGAGTTTGGACATAGTGTTATTTTCAAACTATGATGTTCTTACAGTAAGCATTCCCAAACTGATGTACTTTTCCATTTAAATTTAATTTTTAGAAGTTGTGGTAGGAAGAGGCAGCATATTTACAGCACAATTCAATTTATGTACTATGTAAAGGCTGCTTGCAAAAGGGTTAGTCTCACAAAATTCACCAGATGTTATTTATGACTGAAGTTTAACTCAGTGCTGTGCCTGTATTATAAAATAACCTTTTAAAGAATGCAAATTAATATTTTACTTTGTGAGATATAAGAACAGCCATGTCATGAGCATGCCTGATGGAGCAGTCTCTGTGCTAACAGCTTGTTTCTGTATGATGTGTGAATTTCGGAGTATTTATTTCACCTCTGTCTTAATTACGACATGCAACACCTTTGCAGCCCTCAAATTATTAAATCAAATATGCTGTGTTGGTTTCACCTTGAAATGAATAACTGCCTCAATCAGCCCATTTAGCAAAACAGCTACTCTGAGGAATTCAGATGCTGATTCAGTAAGTGCCTCATTGGAGGGTATTCCAATTCAATTCATTGCTAACTTGGCCAGTAAAATGCACATAGAATATCTTTGCTAAATGCATCAGTAACAAAGTGTTCTTTCTGCCTCTGAATATTGTGGGTCTTAGCTTTTAAATACCAGTTAAAAAAAAAACCAAAACCAAAAAAACCAACCAAGATCAGGCTTCATCCAAGCTCCTGAAAGCCTGCCTTTACATAGTACCTAAGTAGAATTGTGCTGTAAATATGCTGCCTCTTCTTATCACGCCTTCTAAAAACTAAATTTAAATTAAAAACTGCATCAGTTTGGGAATGCTTACTGTAAGAACTTCATAGTGTGAAAACAACACTGTGTGACTGCATCTGAAGGGTTCTTGTCAGAAGCACAGTCAGTAGGAAGGAATAACACAGCACTCAGAAATCTGTAAATGATTCAGCAATACAGGCAAAAGACCTTCTACAAAGTGTGTTTGCAGAATCTTATATTGCGTTAATAGATCTTTTGAGAAAGAAAGAGCTTTTGGCTCCGGTTTTGCTTTGACATCACACCTGATTGCAACACTGAGGATTTCCTCCCTCACTCCACCTCTTTGGAGAATACTAAAATTGAACAATCATCCTTTGCATTATTAATCTATTATTATTATTGGTGGTGGTCGTGGTTTTTTTGTTGCTGCTGTTGTTATACCTGATTTTAGAACGAGATATTGACAAGAGAAATTAGTGTTGCTGCTGCCCTCAAAATTGTCTGTTTCTAGGAAAAAAGCTTAAGATGTGGCATTACAAAATATTGCTGTTTTTTCACACTTCTGTATTGTATGCTGGCAGGAAGGAAGAGGTGATATGATGAGCTTTGCTTTTTCACAGACAGCTAGTCCTGCAGGTTTCATGTGTACTCTAGGCATAAAATTGGACTGTTCCTAGCAAAAGCAACAATTCTTGTGACCTAATATATAGCATCCCCAGATCAGAGTTGTGGCATTGCAGCCTGGATGAGTGAACTACCAGGTCTGTAGAAAAAAAGTAAGCAATCAAAATCCACACAATGGCTGTTTAATTAAGTAAGTTGATAGTGAAGATATTCCTGTCCTAGTGTACAGCAACATTTGAGAAAACATTCAGTGGACTAGGATCCATAACTCTTTTCTCACAAAAAGGAAGTGAAACACCTTTGTGCACTTTTGGCGGGTGTTCATTTTTGTAATGCAAAAATAGGTGTCCATGCATCACTAAAGTAAGCAAATGTCAATCTGATTGTGTCCAGAAAGGATAAAATGGGAATAAAACACTTGTTTTGCTGCTTTGCCATTTATCTGCAAAATGTAAAGCCAAGTATAATCTCCCTGCTTGAAAGCCCACAGTTGCATTCTAGATCCCAAAAAAAGCTATTTATTGTTGGTTTGTTCAACCAAGTTTGCCCTCTGGGATTACCCTTTCTGATTGGGAAAGAAAGAATTTAGTTTGATTTCTTCATTTGGAAAATTTTTTGCCTGAGTAGCAACAAGATTCTTGGGTCACTAAGCAATAGTGTTCTGCCCTAATTGCCTTCAACATATTTGTTTCTAAGTCAGGCTGTTAGTAGTTTTTTCCAAATTATGCAAAGTTGATATCCTGCTGCCCTGCAAAGCAGAATAATTTATAGGATGTTTCTATGTAGAAATTTCTTTCAAACATTGTACTTCATATAGAAACCTTAAGGTTTTTCTTTTAAAAAGGATGAATTGACACCAAGAAACACTGATTTTTTTTTTCCCCCCTAATCTTATCTGTCTCCCCTCCACACAAATGTATTTGTTCTCTTTTTACATTTACTAAGAATATAGTCAAGTGGCAATTTGAGAAAATATCGACTCAATCTCCCAACTCTGCCTACACCCTAGACAAAAATAAATGTGTAACTAGAATGTGATGTATAATACATCCAGTCCAGACAGCAGAAACATCTAGGTTTCTCCAAATCTGTGAAAAGGAGTAGAAGAAAGAAACCCACGTGACTCTGTGTGACTGAGTACATGAGGCTCATTTAGGCAAAAGCATGTTGGGTGCTATTATTATCTCCTGGTATTCTGAATGGTGCAGTTTCTGTTGGGAGATTCATCAGTGCACAGGTCCTGCATCAGAGGGGTCCTTCAGCACCACACAACAAGACTGGCACTGCCTCCTAAACAATTCTACTTCTAAATAGGAAGTTGTCTAGGAGGAGGAAGAGAGCAAAATTTTTTTACTCACATATAATTTCAACTTTTTTTTGAATTGTCCTGTTTTACGTTCACTGCCTTTGTTGTAATAGACTTTTTTCCGGGTACTTCCTAGCTCTGGGTATGTTTTGAACTGCCCTCCTGAATGACACCAAGTGTACTGTTCTCCCACTCTTACCTTCACACTTTCTTACATGCTGTTCCTTATGCTTAGAAATCCTTACTCTCCATGCCAAATATCCTCCCACTCTATATTCACATTCTTCCTTTAAACTGCATTTCCTTAAAGTCTATAAAAAATAATCTGTAAATTAAGAAGTATAGCAACTATGCCTTGCGATCTGTCTTCTGATCATCAGATTTGCTCCTGTTGGCTGAATTCTTTAGCTTATGCATAATACTGAAAAAAACCAGGGATTCATTCTTCCTTAATATCACATGTACCATCTTTTTCATTACATATATACATATAATTTTATTTTAAAGTACCCCAAAGTTCACCCCAACTGGTTTCCTAGAGGCCACGTGCCTGAGCAGTGCTTTCTGTTGTCTTCTTGCTTTTCCTGCTGAAAACCCACTGATGGAAAAAAAAAAAAAAATAGGTCAGTAAGGCATCATTCTAATAAGAGAGCTGAGTCCAGTATCTTAGATGCAGATTTTACCAGATAAAATTACCATTTTGGAGTTCTGTCTCAAGGATATTTGTTCAAAGTAACGCCCCAGAATTAATAAAAACTCAAGTGAACCAGAACATGGGGTTTTTTTCTGAACTTGTATGCAATTCTTAAAACCATTTGTTTTCACAGGGAGGTTGTGCTGCTTATAACCTCATTTCCTTATATTCTTTTTTTGTCCTAGATAAAAGAGCCCTGAAAATAAAAAAAAAAAATTGCATCCAAACCAGAGTAACTTATAAAAGTTTGATTCATGCAACATTGACTCCTACTTGCCCTTAAAAAAACAAAAAAATAAATTGGAATTGGGAAATTTTCAGGCTGTCTAAAATAGGCTTTCCTTAAAAGAAATACCTTTTTTTAAAATATGGGTCTACTAGTCTAAAAAGCTAGTGAAATGCTGCTCCTTATTGTTTCTAAAATATGTACATTCTTCATCTGTCTGCTGATGGTCTGCAGCATAACATTCAGCCTAAAATTCTTGCAAGACAAAAAAAGTTGTTATAAGCCACTCCTTTAGATGCTTTGCTGCAAGAGAAATAAATCTAAACACTGACTGCTAACAAAACAGAAACTGTAAAAACATTGCTAAAACAAATGAAGCTGACATTTTACAGAATGAAAAGTGCTATTTTTGAACACAGTTATGATCTTTTAGCAAGTTTCCATAAATTTCCATATAGCTATGTTAAAATATTGTCTGTGAGTGAAATAGGTCCAATGGCTTTTTCTCTTAATGTATCAAGGAAAAGCTAAAGCTGGGACCAGAAGGGATCCTCTGGGAGTTAAGTACAGAACTTCCAGAATAAGTTTCCACTAAACCCTTTTGGAATTAGTTTTTAGATTTCCTTAAACTGTGATGTAAATTTTTGATCATAACCAAATGCCTTGTTGTAGGGGTTGGTCTTATTGATAATGGAACAGCATCACCTTTCACCCACAAACTTTTTGGTTTTCAGTCTCAACAGTGTCATAACTACCCATTACTGGAGATATTCTCCCAGGATGCATGTCAGGCTGGACATGCATCAAAACATTTTACTTTCTGCCTGACCTAACTTTTCCTTTCTCTCATTCAAGCAGATTATTGAAAACCATCCAGTTTTATGTGTTCCTGAACTATGAGGAAAACAGGAAGCAGAAAAGGAGATTCTTTCCTGTCATGCTGCTCTGTAAATCAAGTCCTACATGTGTAGCTCGTAGTTCCAAGGAAGTCTGTAACCATTGAGTTTGAGGGGAGTTTTTTAGAAATTGTGTTTTCCTTCAGCTTTCTCTAATTTCTTCCTTTAAAGTATTTTTATGATAGAATTATTCACATTTAACCATTCTCTGAGGCTGCAACCTGAAAGTGTTCTGATTGTTAGGAGGTATTATTGAAGTCACTCAGGAATCTCAATAGTCAGGAATTAGTCTCTGAATAAGAACAGATTTTTTGGATTCACACAGTAATTGCATATACACTGCATGCCTCAGTGGAATTGTTCTGTATCCTAAAAACAGAAACACCACTTGTGTTCCAGGTTTTACCTTGAGCAGTTGTATGGATGTTAGTGTGGGTGGAACTCATTAAGGTTATCACAGAGGTGCCGTATTTTTGTCCTGGAACTATGACTCTGTGGTTTGGTAAATTGGCTGAAGCAGGATCTTAATATCTTGCAAACTTAATTTACCATGAAAAACCACTCTTTAGTCATAAAAATGAGATGCAATAGGAAACTACTGGTCAATTTTTTTCCTGTGTTGCAGACAATAAAGAAAATGTCTTCCAATTTCCATGTAGGACCTTTTGTCACAAAGGGCAAGAATGTACATGAGTCAGCTTCAGTTGTGGGATTCTTTTTCCTTTTCCCAGTGAATGTTCCTATTTTACAAAGATCTTGGAGTCCTAATGCAAAATTTCAAAGTGTTTCGATTAAGATATTCTTCTGCATCTGTTTTTAGGGGGTTTGTTTCTTTTGTTGTGTTGTGATTTTGGGTTTTTAAAGTTTTAGGTGATAGTTAATATATGCCAACAAGCTGTGTACCTTAAGCTATATTAATGCTTTGTCTTTGAAAACACTTTTTTGGTACAAACATAAGAAAAACACCCTGTTTTGCTCAGACTTTGTTTGAAGGAAGTTTACTGGGTCTTAAGTACTTCAAAGCTGCAAAACCTAATTCAAAATCTTATGTGAATTCTATATATTTTTACAGCTATACAAAAAGGAGTGCAAAAAGGTACCTTTCTGGTTTGGTAACTTTTTACAACCACTGTACAGGACAACAAAGAAAAATTTGCAAACAGTCACTCGGAATTGTGCAGTTCCGCTGCTGCATTCACGAGCAAGCAGCTCCTGTTTTTGACAAATGAGGCTTGACCACAGGCAGCATGAGGTCAAGAAATATTAATAAAATGCTTTCTGAACTGGTTATTTCTGCTCTTTTTTGTGTTCGCTTGCTGACACATGACAGAGCATTTGGGGTCAGGTGCCCAGCTATCAGTGGGGATGGAGTAAAGCACCTTTCTCTGAGCCTTTGCTGCCGCAGACTCAGCTGTGACTCAGCCAGGGGAAGTTAACTGATTATACTTAACTTTCTCTACTATGGTAAAATAAGTTGCAGAGAGAACACAGTGAAAGCCAAGGGCCTCTAAATACTTTTCCCTTTTATGGAATAGAGCTCCCAGATCTCCATTTCCTGGAGATTGTACACTAAGCCTACCCAGTGGTAAAAGAAAGTTCTCTGCATTCACTGATCTGTATCTGACTACAAATTTGAGCTCAGGGTATAATTTTTTTCCTAACTATTTTAAGCAGTAAGTTTATAATAACAGACCAAAATGTTAAAAGCACTCCATCCTCTCTTATTTCTTTTTCTTTTTTTTTTTCCTTTAGATTGTCTCGTCTTAGTGTGGGAATGAGCAGAATTAGTGACTTGGATGGGTAATTTGTTTGTGTTTAACTCATTTTGTAGGTGTACAAGGCTCGTGCGTACTGAAATTGTAGACCTTCACCCACTTCCACTCTGCCTGTGACATGTGAGTTAATCTGTACAAGTATTTAATTTTAAAAGGTAATTTTGAAGCTTTTGTGGTTTCTGAAAGAATGGAGTTTTGGGGGAGATCATTTACTTTGATAAAACACTAGAATAATCTAATTACATCCTTTGATAAGATAGAGGCAGGCCAGACAGAGCTTGATCAATGGAGAAAAAAAAGAAATAAAAATAGAAATAAGAGGATCTTAAAATTATCTCAGTGCCTAGGATGCTAGTATGTGTTTGTGCACCTTAACTGTTTTTAAAGTGCAGGTGCATTTTTAATCTCTCTTTTCAGTGTCTTCAGGGCCAATAATTACAGGTGTTTCAGTTGGTCCCTCACTGAATTGCACATATTGTTAACATCATTTCCTTCTTTGATTGCAACATGTTTATTCTTGTGGAAAGGAGACAAAGCTGGCAAATCTAATGGTAGCATGATTCCAAATGCTGTTCAGCTGGCAGGTGAGCCAGGCTTACAAGCAGGCTAGTCAAGCTCTCCACACTCTAGCTCAGGGTTCAGTAAGGCTGTGAGCTGGTTTTGTAACAAGAGGTGTGAATTTCTGTAGGCTCCAAGGCTGCAATCTGCCCTAATGCGCTGCTGGAAAAGAAAAAATGTACCTTCCAGTGACATAAATTTTCCAAGGACATTTCTTTATGTTCTATCTACATTTCTGAGATGCAGATAAGCTCCTCTAATTCTTGTAGAGTGTTCTCACAAAGCCTCCTGTTTCTATGCATTTTGACTCCATGTGACACTTATTGGGGCTGTTTTCATTGCCCAGCTAAAGGGGCATCAGGTAATTTCAGCAGTGATGGAAGAACATTTATGCACTAATGGTTAGGTTTTCATCTTTTCTAACCCTTTGCCTTTCCTACCAGTATAGAAGACAGTAACTGATCAGAAAATGGCAGAACTCATTGCAGAGCATGGTGTATCCCCTTGCCTTTACAATATATTATGTTTGTGCTGGTAAGCATCATAGTCTTTAAAAAAGATGGGCTACTGACTTTAAGAACACTGCACAGGTTAAAATTAAGCTTTCAGACTGAAAGTTAATAATTTTAGAGTTCTAAATCTTATAGTTTATTAATTGAACTACATCCTTATACTGAAATACCAAAATGCAGTACCCCTCACTTTGGCAGTGTAGTGGACTGCAGCAATGCAGTTAAGGTGTGCAGAGATGGTGTTTGATTCAAGAAGCCTAAGAATATGAATAATTATGTGTAAGCTTTCACTGCTCCAATGTAGTCCTCAGCACTGGGATTTTCTGGAGTGGTACTAGGAAAAAATGGAAAGTCAGAAGAAGAAATTTTCCTACTGATCAGTACAGAGATTTGAAGCTTATTCCTATTTGCAAGATATCTCTGTAAGGAAATCAGAGTAGGGTTCTAATTGTGTCGGAGACAGCCTGAACTCAATCCACTCCAAATCTGGGGGTTGTTAAGGTGGCATAAATTCATCTTTCTACCCTCCTTTTTCCCTTGGCTGTACTTTCTGTGCTGCATCTCTAGGACAACACAGCTCAGGATTTGTCCCTTTCTATTCTTAGACAAGCCTGCTGATTTTTTTTTTTTTTTTTTTTGCTTTTTAGATCTGAAAAATGAACTGAAACTTGATGTGCTTAATAGCTCTTTCTTGTTTCAAGATAAGTTGCAATATTTTTTAAATTTAGTATGCACTAAGAACTCAGCTAAGACTGGGAATAAACCACTTTGCAATAGTTTCTACAGTTCCATGTAGGACTGCAAACATGCTTTGGCCATGACTTGAAACATTCCTGATTTTTCAGGCCCAGCATTGGGTTGAATGTATCAGAACCATTATAAATTCATAAGGCAA
Organism: Pyrgilauda ruficollis; assembly: GCF_017590135.1. Classification (NCBI taxonomy): domain Eukaryota; kingdom Metazoa; phylum Chordata; class Aves; order Passeriformes; family Passeridae; genus Pyrgilauda; species Pyrgilauda ruficollis. The sequence continues at coordinate 988,433 of NW_024517207.1, read as the reverse complement.
ACACTAAGAGAGATTAGATAAATAGCCAGATTTTTTTCCTTTTTTTTTTTTTTTTTTTTTTTCCAATTTCGAATTTGGGTTCTTACAAACTCAGAAATTTTGTAAAATGCCAGGATTTTGTTACAGAGATGAAAAGAAAGTCTGTCACTTTTTTTAGCTACCTTGTTTCCATCTCAGCTTCATGGGTTGCTAATTTTTGGTGACTGAGTTTGATACAAAAAAACTGAATTGTCGAAACACTCAGAAATTCAGTATCTGTCTAATCTGTGGATTTATTAAAATATACATAATCATAAATGTCTTTTCCGTCCTAATAGGGACTTTAATTGTTTTGCTTTAATAGCCATTTTTAAAGATTTTATTCTTAGAAAGTTTTCTCTACTCTTCTTTGAAGTCAGAGGTGGGTAAAATGATACAAACATGAACTACCACTTTTGTAAAGTTAGAAAATCACCTGTAACAGGTACAAAAATGTCCAGAAAAGCTTTGAAACATGCTGTCCCTACAGCATGCACTGCTCTGAAAAATCCTTATATCCACTGTTCAAAAAGAGTCTGTATCTTGGTCTTCATAATGATGTCACATGTGCTGCATCTTTTTCAGAGCTGGTACTGAGGAACTTCAATGATATAATTATTTTTTCCTGAACACACCAATACTTTTGTAGGATCATTTTTACAATCTATTCATTCTGCATTATCATGTGAGAGAGCTTTGTATTTCTCATCTAGTGAAAGAGAAAATTAAGTTTCCAGTGTAATGTGAAATGAACATAATAAAACCATGAGTCTTAGCTGCTTCTGTAGTCCAAAGTTTTCATGCATTCTGTAGGTTTTACAACACAGATTTTCTTCCGTGAGAGCTGAGGTGAGGCACTTGTCACTACTGAGACTGCGTCAGTGTTTCTTGTAAATGGTTTTGCCTCTTTTTGCTTTTATTTTAAAGCAACAGATGTATTTTGACAAATGCAATTGGCAACCTCAAAAAACCAACACGTTCCTCAATACATTTCTTTGCCCACCCCTGAAATGGAAGGGAAAACTGTAGCAGGTTAATTTCCGACGCAGTAGTCAGCAGTTCCTAGTGGAGACACAGTGTGTGCACCAGGTGGCCTCAGCTGCGTGTGTGTGACCTGCAGGCACCGCCGGGGAGCGCAGTGATGCATTCATGAGAGGACACTGATGAGCACTGCTCCCTGATTCCTGGGCAGGTGTCACAGTAAGTATTGCAACCCACCCACTGCCACTCTAAGGACTGATTTGTGCTTTGCACTGCTGATCCTCAGACTTTGGTACAGGCTTTCATGCTGTTACCCTTGTGAATAATTGCCTCCCCTTGACACTAATTATGAGAATTTTCTCAGCTAATAGGTAGTGATTTTTTTTCCTTCTTTGGGTATTTCTGCTGTTTTGCTTTGGAAGTGTCTTGCACCTTGTTGTCTTGTGCAGAAGTACACCAAGTCTTTTCACAATTCACCTTGCTCAAAGGAGAAGTGCCACCTTCTAGGGTTCAAGTTTTGGTCCTCTGAGATCATGCTGTGTAGCATTAAGGCTATTAGTCACTAAAAGGCATATTATGGAAGAGATGACTGAGAAGGGACCCTGGCAATGTCTGTCAGTATCTGAAGGCAGGTGTCAGAGGATGGATCCAGACTCTGCCTGGTGGTATTGAGCAACAGGACAAGAGGCAAGGGCAGAAATTGATGCACAGGAAGTTCCTCGTGTACATGAAGGAAAACTTCTTCACTGTGCAGGTGATTGTGCACTGGAACAGATTGTCCAGAGAGCCTGTGGAGTCTCCCTCACTGGAGATATTCAAGAACTTTCTGGATACAATTCTGTTCCATGAGCTCTGGGATGACCCAGTTTGAGCAGGGAGGTTGGACCAGGTGACCCATGTGGTCCCTTCAAACCTGAACGATTCTGCTGTTCTGTGATATCCAGGATATGATAACAGGATGCTGTTCACTTCTTAGGGGATATTTAGAAAAGGTAGTTTGGTCATATCATAGTGACAAATGAAAATTGTAAAGTGGAGGAAAGAGATAGAAATTGCAACAAGAACAGAAGGTTGTCTGTTTTGAATGCATTTGCTAAGTTATACTTGACCTTGAAAGCTTGAGTTAATAAAACACAAGATAGCGTTTTTAATTTAAACCTTAATACTGTTTATTATTGTAAAGTGATCTCAGTTTTTGAGCATAGAGTTTTAAATGGATTTGATTTGTATTTTTGGCATCTAACCCAGCCTGCAGATCACGAGGCCTCCCAGAGCTTATGCCTTCAGGCTAACTTGAAACAGATACTGCCAGCAGTGCATGATCCTCTTAGTCAACCTTGCAGCTCCACGTGCTTCACGCTGCCCACCATGCCAACCTTACCTGAAGACAAGGGACAAGCAAAAGAGGCCCAGCACAACAGCTCTCCTCCAGCCAAAGTAAGCTCTCTTACTTACAAAGGTGTTTTCTGACACTTGCTGGAAACTGAGGCTGAAACATGTTTGTGTTTATTTAGGGGTTTATAAAATCAAATCTATTTGTTGCTCTGTATTAGGGTGTTTTGCTTAATTGATGAAGCTATGGGTGGTCCTTCAGTTGAAGTCCTTTGAGTTCCTCAAATATTTTATAGCCTAAGGGATGAGAACTTAAATTGCTCAAGCAGTTTTTTATCATTTTGAACTGGAGGCTTATAAATGGTTCAGAACAGACAGACATATATCAAAGCAGTCCAAAAATGTCCTTTCTGATGTTATTAAATAAAACTTTAAACTTTGAGAACAGAACTTAGGCTTGCACTTCAACAACTAGTGTTGTTTTTACAGATATAGAGGATGTTATGCAACTCGTGTGTGTGAAAGATGGAAATGGGCATTTTTGGTTTGCAGTCTTTCTCAGTGCTTTATTTGCCGCAGCAGTAGATGAACATACACTGGAGCTATGCAGAGACAGCTGGGTGTTCCACGGGCATTTCATCAGTTTGCTTCAAATTTGCGTGGCATCTACATGTTTTTACATGTTTTCATTCCAGATAAACATAAAAAGTCAATAACAGATGGGTCTTCCCCATTTTCAGTAATCTATACCACAGACAAAAAGTAGCTTCATACTTTAATAAACTGGGGTTGGATTTTTTGTCAGTTGTTGGCTTAGCTGAAGTAAAGAACCTTACTGTGATTAAGAAATCACAGGTTATTCAAATCGTTAGTTTTTATGCAAACTGTTGTAAAGAAAGAGAATTTATAGTCTGGCACATCCTCAGTTAAAGATGTGACACTGTCATTAGGTTTGGGGACACCACATTCCAGACTTTAGGTGAAAACATCCGCTACTTCAACATTGCTGGAAAATATTGCCAGCAGTGAGCTCTGCACTGATTTGTCCTGCCTTCCATCTAAACTGCACATGGTGCTGAGTGTTAATTTCCTGCCTTAAGATAAACATCCCAATTGGATACAAGTTCATCAAGACTACCATCTGATAACATCTATTAGCTGAAGATTTTATTGGAATTTTTTAACTCACCTATGTGAGAAGTATTTTTGTACAAAAGACTTGCTGTATAAAACATACCCAGAGATGAAAAATATGAAAATCTAGCAGACATCAGTGATTCTAATCCTGAATGTGCTTGTCAAGTGGGAGAAATGAAAATTTCCAACCTCCTAATATAAAAGCATTAAATTTTTATTACATTTTCCAGGCCTTTTAGTCGTAGGTCTTAAATGAACTGTGGTAATGTGATAGTTCATGAATCAGTTCACTGTGCAAAATGCTTCATTTTAGATAAGTGATTATTTTTAGGCCCAAAATCACAGTGGAGTGATTTTAACCAACACACTGCTCATAAGCCTACTTAAGGTTTGCCACTAACCAGTGTTGTGAAAACTTGATCTTGTTCATAGCTGTTGTCACTCTTGGCTCTTGATGCAAGTCAAGCTCTACAGCATGACTGTAAGTCACTCTAAGTAAAACAGCTTATTGTGAGATAAGGACTTGCAAGCAAGGATAGGGCATCAGAAGGAGCTAAAAGCTGGTGATTTTGTTTTCTGCCACTCAACATAATTTTCCAAGTCTGGAATTTCATCTCGTCTAGAGTGCTGTCTAGTGTCTAACAACTTCCTTGTTCTGTTTCAGGAGGTTTTCCCCCACTTTTTTCCTGCATGCCCAAATGCACACAGATTGCAAAACAGTTCTGACAAAAAGAAAATTAACCTTGTATCACATGTAGCTTTCTGCATGCTTCAAGTATGATCATGCTTTTACATTATGGGAAGACTTGGGTTTTGTGTCTCAAAATCATTTTGAGAAAACAAATGTGAGTTTTCATTTCAGTATTTCTTACAGCAGCCTGGGTTTTTCTGAAGTTCAGTCCAGACTTTTAGTTAATATCTAAGAATATGGCCAGGTGGCAGAGGGTTTTGTTTCCTGATTTTTTTGTTCTGGGTTTTTTTCCCAAGTGCTTGAAAGAATTTAGGTGTTATACAGTGAAGCTCTGTCACCTGTCTGCCTGCCATGGTAGGTCTTTCAGCAGAATATCATTGTATTCCTTTTCCCCTCACCATCCTGTTAATGTAAAAATCATCCAAATTTGTCTGGATTATAGACTTTTCAAAAGCACATTCTCTGTATGCTTAGTGAGGGCCTGGTAGGACTTAACAGCCAGAATGTCTGGAGGTTCTACTTCCATCCCTGATCCTCGTGACTGTTCTGTAATGGAACAAACTGCCTGTGCCACCCTCTCAGCCCTGCACATGCCTCCCTGCAAGTCTGGATGGCTCCTGGTCACCCTTATGGAGCAGTTCCCACCTGAGCCACCTGAGAGGTGGAGTCAATTTTACCCTAATTTTTGTGGAGGGGAGGGCTTGGGACAAAAAGGAAGCAAAGACTTGAGTAGCAGGGAACCACTGGTAGTAGGAGATGAGGCAACTCTTGGGAATAGCTGAGGAGCAGATGAGTCTGGAAGCTCCCAAGAGAGCAGAGTTAAAGGCACACAACTAAGAAGGTGATGGAAATCTTCTGTGACATCTCTGTGCAGTTGTACAACACTGCACTGTTGTGAGGCAGCTTAAGCTTCCTGTTAAAGCTTCTCTTCCAAGGCCTGTGTAGAGCAGCCTGAGCACTCCTCAGTGTATAACAATTCCTTTTGATTGGAGCCAGCTGGCCCTGCAAAAAGCTTCCTGCTCTGGCTCTTCCTGCCCCTCTCCTGGACAGTGCAGGGGGCCATGAGGTTTCACTTGTGTAGATGCTGAACCTCTGTAGCTGCTGACCAGGATTAATGTTTTCTACCTGACCTGAACTAGCCTTGACTGCAAACTCTTTTTTTTTTTAACTTGTCTTTTTTTTTTTTTTTTTTTTTTTTTCCTTCTTTTTAATGAGCTGCTTTTAGAGTCCTAAAATGGGCTTGAGTGACTTCAAGGCTGATGTTACATCATTCAGAAGTTTTTGCTTTCTGGCAGTCATTAGATTAGTATAAACACTGTGCATGTGTATTCAGCTGATTTGCCCTACAAGCAGGGGAGTCACCTGAGTTTTGGCATTGACAAAAATATGTTGTCACTTTTTAACATTTTCAAGGATATTACTAAAAAATGCTTTCAAGCTATTGTCATAAAATGTCACTTGTGCATTTGAATCACATATGCTTTGGGATTTTAACATTTTCAGAATTGCAAGGATATTTTTCCTAAATTTAAATCTTCACAGTGTTTTCTTGGCAGGTTCCCCATCCTGCTCTCCTGTGACTGACAAAGTGAACTTGCCAAGGAAGTTCATATGAGAATTAAGAGTATGGAAGTGTGAAGCTGCTTGAAAAAAATTTAGTAAAAAAATTATGATATTTACAGTAGAATCAAGAATCCTAACTCAGATGTCCGAATCAAGCCATATTTCATTGCCTTTGAGAGGTAGAAGGGTTATGCCATATCTTTTAGTATTATGCCATTTCCCAAGTATTCTACAGTCCTTTTACTTGATCAGAAAATGTGTTATTTCAACAAGAATAAAATGCAGCACTGGGAAACATGTTGCAAGGAGTTCTATGGTAAATGTCAGACAGCAGTCAAGTAAGAGCCAGCTTCTTAATGGAATAGACTAGAATGGCTTAGGATGGAAGGGATCTTTAAGGTCATCCAGCTCCAACTGCCCTGTTATGGACAGGGACACCTTCCACCAGACCAGGTAGCTCAGAGCCCCACCTAACCTGGCCTGGAACACTTCCAGAGTCTAAACCTGATTTGCTAAACTGTGACTTATTACATGTTTCATTCTGTTAATGCCTGAATTAGTGCTATTGCAACAGATTTTTCTTACCTGCCTTACAAATTTCTTGTGAAAGCTTTGGGATGTAGTTTCAAGAAAATTGTAGACTCCAAATAACAAACTAAAACAAAACTCTTATATATATCAGTGCCTAGCAGAAGCAATTAGGATTTTAGAATTTACAAGTTATTCTTTAAATTTTACAAGGCACTTGACAGCAGTCCACTGCTACTGCTGGGAAGCTTTCCCTTCAGCTGTTTTCTGGTTTTAATCTGAACACAGTGCTTGGGGTAGAAGTAATCATTTTCTCACCACATATAAGACATCCACATTAATTCATGCCAACCTGATGCATCTCCACTTGTGATATGTCACAGGAAATGGATTATTTTTCTTCAGCTGAATGGTATAATTATGCAGGTGTGACTTTAATTCTTGAGGCAAGCTCTCCTTTTTAAGCACATATTAATATTCAGTAGCAGCTTGCCAGTTTCTTTTAGCACTTAAAAATTATATTTTATTAAATATTTAAATTATCTATTTTTTCAATATGCTTCCAAGTAATTTGAGGAAAAACCATGTGGAGCTCTTAACAAGATAACTTAAAATTATTTTCTGAGGTTTTGAGTGTCATGTGTACACTTAATACTGTGTTTATTCCAGCTTTCATTATACATTACTATCATTTGGAGGGTTTGTGTGCTTAATTTAGCCCTATTATACAGATCTGCTTTTCACTCTTGCACTCAGCTCATAAACTCACTGAACTCTTGGACACGTACTTCACTCGAGGAATGGTTTGCTGTGTGTAAAGCCAGACTGCCTTTTTAAAGCTTTCTCATTAGCTCCATGCTTATTGAATTTAGCTTGCATGCGTTAAAAGTTTTTAAAGAAAACAGATATTCCATGTCTCCATCGAGTCTTTTGAGTAATTAAAGTATAGACCTCTAATTCACGTTTCTTTTGTCAAACTACAGCTAATTATATCTTATTTCAATTACTTTTTCTTTTTTAGGTAAATTGAGAAATACACATTGTTTTCCACACAGACAGTCAATGTTCAGTGGTTTGAATTTCTGTTTAACTACATTTTTATATTTGTCACCCACCATTCAGGAAACAATTGTTGAAGGGACAACATGCAGCACACCTTCTATTGTTCTTCCAGAGAATGCTGTCACGCCAGATGTAGAAATTGATAAAACTCTGGTTAACAGGTACTGTATAATACATTACCAATCCATCCATAAATGTCAGGGGCTGTGTTTCTGAAACATTGCTCTGAAATGTATGTTGTATGAAAATATTAATGCTGCATCTCTGTGATTTGGTCATATTGCCTTTGCATTTTGAGGGTGGTGTTTGGGATGGGAGGTTGAGGAACAGAAATATAATTGAGACTAAAAGAGTAGAGTTACACAGAATATTGAGCCTGGCAATCCCACTCACTGAGCTGGGCAATGTAAATATCTAGTTTGAGCACTGTAATACAATGGGGTTTGAAACAGTTTTCGGACTGTTCACATAGATGGGACAAGAATACCACCTTGAGGTTAAGTATAAGTGAAAGTAAGTAATTGACTAGAAACAGTTATCCTGTTTGAAGCTGAAAAATTCAATTCTGTTTTCAGTTGAATTAGGGTTATTTTATTTATTCTGATAAAGCATACTTCCTGGCCTGGGCTTTTTAATTTTAATCACCTGCCACTAAACTTAAAATATGGGGAAAAAACATATCAGAAAATATATTTTGTAAATCTATAATTTGTTTGTATTTTTAAAAGTGTGCTTCTCCAAATCTCAAGATTAGAGTCAGAATTTATATGCAGCCATTCAAAAGCAGAATTATTTTCAGGATCAGTATTTACATTTCTGCTGTTGTTTGAGACTTACCTGGTTTGCAGTTTAGAAAGATCCTATGGGAGTGTAAATGTGCGAGCCTAAGGAATTATTTTAGCTATAAAATTTATTTTAAGAAGTACTAAAAATTCAGAAAGACTAAGTTTTTGGGTTTTTTTGTTGATGGTTGTTTTTTGGGGGTTTTTTTGGTGGGTTTGGTTGGTTGATTTTGGTTTTGTGGGTTTTTTTGCTATATGCCATTCTTACATGATTTTTAAGTCATGGTAATAATCTAAAGAAATGTAGGGTTTTTTTCTGAGAAATCAGGTTCACAGTGAATGAGATTAATAGAAAGTTCGTCAGATCAATTTCTCCAATTTTCCTTCTTTCTGCAATCTCCTCCATTTTCCAGTTGTTTGCAGGTGAGAGGAACTGCAAGAAATGCTTTTTGTCTTCATTTTTAAATCAAAGAGCTTTCTTTTTAATATTAATTTTGAATAGGTAATTAGGACCTCTTTTTGGTGCCATACTCCCATAATTTTTTTTTTCACTCTTCTCTCTAGGCCTCGGAGTCCTCACAGGAGACATTCTAACCGTGCCACCAGGAATTCAACAAGTTCACTGACTTCTGTTGGTAAGAAGTGATTATTCCTTTCAACTAGGATGTATTCTCAGAAAATGTGACATGCAATGAAAACCTATATAGAGAGCCTGACTATTGACCACAATTTTTTTCTCTGTGCACACTGTGTAATGCATGCACAGGGAATGCTGCTGGAACGTTGGATTGTGATCATGAGTTTGTAAGTGGACTGCACACAAACCAATTACAGTTACTTTCAGAAAGTTAATTGGTGCATTATCTTAACATCTTAGAAGGTTCAGCGTATACATGCTTTATTTATTGTAGAATACAAAATACTGGTTTTGCTGCACTTGAGCTTCTCTTTTGTTGGCACATGGAAAGTGTCATGGGAAGTTTGTCTCTCAAACTTCCAACACACAAATCTGAGTTTAAACCAAAACAGATATTTCACTGAAAATAGATTGCTTTAGAATATTCAGTCTGTAGGTATGGTTTTTGACATCCTTGAAATTGAACTAAATTTAAGGAAATTACAGACAAAGGACTTCTCCCTCCCCCTCAAAAAAAAAATCAATCAAAAACCAATAGTGAAACAATTCCACACCCACAAACAAAAAACCCTTGAGTTTTTGCTGCTTGCTTACGTCCTTAGCTTTTCTGAAAACTGATGATTCTGTAATGGCTCTTGTCAATTTTTAAAATATTTTCCTTATATTACCTGATGACTTCCCTCCCCCACATCCAAGCTGTTCTTTAGATGCTCATAAAAGCCATTTATACTGACTCACACAGAAAGGGCCTTTCTGACAACTGCCTGCCTTCTTTGCTGCATCAAAGGCTGGAGAATTGTAAAAACTGGTGCTCAAATTTTAGTGTTTTCAACCAATTTAAATGCCACAGATTAATGGAGTGTTAAATTAATTGTTAAAACTATTGTGCATAAATCTTTGCTGGGTAAGTTTGTGGGTTCTTAGCCTTGAAAAACTGAACATGAAAATTCCATGAAGCTCAGTCTACAACAGAAATGCCATTACTGTTAGTTGAGGTGGATTTAATAACATTTTTATTTAGAAATGAGAAAAACTGCATTGGAGACACAGCTGGGAAAGCCAGTTTCACATATTCAGAGAATTTTTAATCACAGTGAATTAATCTTAGTGGGTTACCTGTGGTTTTGAGGACTTGCTCTAAGCTGGAGATTGTAACAAAAGAAATGAGCAGACATTATTTTTTTGTTACATGCAAGCTCAAAGCTAAATTTATAGCTGTAAATTTACAGTCTGGTTTTGAACTTGTTGTTCTCACATGCCACAATATAACTGGAAATGGAAGGTCCAGCTCTAATTCTGACATTTTCTACACAGACAATAGTGGTCATGTGATTGATCTGGTGAATGATCCACTACCAGATGTCAAAATATCAGAAGAAGACAAAAAGAAGAACCTTGAATTGTTAGAAGAAGCAAAGAAAGTGAGTGAGAGGTTCCTAACACGCAGAGGCAGAAAGTCAAGAAGCAGCCTCTCAGAGTCACCCACAGGTAGGGGCAGATCCTGAAAACCAGATTTTATATTCTCCTTCAAACATCTCTAAAGGCAAACGTCTCCTGTAATCTGTACATTGCTGCTGTTGCCATACACTTGGTTCATTTGAAGGTCAGAATTCCTTATGTCCTCCACAAGGTTCCACATAAAACAGAAATGACCCATCCATGTACCCAGATGCATCAGGGTACAATGGTGTGAAATTATACTGCAAACAGTGTACAAGAAAGCATGAAGTATTTCTATTTTAAAGTGAAAAATGCTCACAAATTGTTGTTTAAGTTAAATTCTAGTGGCTAGAATTCATTCTGCTGAAAAAACATTCCCTCCAGACACAATTACACTCCCCTCTTACTCTGAACATGGCCATAAACTAAGCTAAATGGACCAGATACTCCTTTAAAAACAGTAGAATAAAATGTTCTAGAATGTCAATTGAAATGATTTTTCCTTTTATATGAAGTGTTTGAGAACTGGAACAAAATGCCATTTTACCATGAAATAGGACTTTCATTTTGCTTTGAAATGCCAGTTCAAACAAAGTTCTGTCTTGCAATTGGCCTGGCACTCTCTGGAGGGGAAAAAACCCTTCACAACTATACATCACCTCTTCTTTTTCCTAAATCCCTCATGAATCTTCTCTTGTGCTGTCTCCTCAGTGCTTACAGTACCAGAGAAAATGAGGAGAACAAGGAGTTCCTGTATCAATAGAAATTTATCCATTTTTGATAAGTATGAAACGTGAAACTTACTCTGAACTCCAAACTGCCAAGTACAACCTGGCAATTAAGATGACTTGTCAGGTTCTGAACAAACATGACTGTCTATGACATTGATGTTTTAATCTCATCTGAATTCTAAAAATACAGAAGGTACAAGCCTAGAAAGTAAAATCGCCTTTTCATTTTGTTTTTGTCTGTGTTCTAATGAAGCAGTTTCCCCTACTCTTAGTCTAAAAGTTTCACCCATAGCATCTTGGAGCAACTCTCTCACTCTTCCACTTCCATCAGGTAAAATGATCATGAATCATTAAGGGAGAAAAAGACCTCTAAGATCATCAAATCCAATCATTTGCAGGCTCAAACTTTTACTTATAAAAGCTCACCAAAAAAGTATTTGTTTAGTATTTCTTGAGAAGAGTAGATTTAAGCATCTAGTCCTGAATATGATAAGCTCCTTAATGCATACAAAATATATTTTTTGCATATAGGTGTTTTTTTTTAATACTTTTATTTCTGTGGTGTTGCAAGCTCACATGTTCTATTTTTTAATTTTATGAATAACAGAGTTTTGAGAAGATTTAATGATCTTTTACTTGCTATGTGTTTGGGTTTTTTTTCTTTTCTAATAGTATTTTTGACATTTGAATTTTTGTCCTTCATGTATTATGGGAAACTGTGCACATATGTGTTTGTTAATGCTATAGTAGTAAAAGTTTTGAGCAAAATATCAGGATATGCCCTAATTATGTGTGTATCTTTCAGGGTTGGATGCATGCACAACCACTAGTATTGAGTCAGTATCTCCAGGGCAGGTAAGGGCTGAATAGTCTGTGCAATAACCTGATTATTACAGTACTATATTATAATATGCTGCCCTTTTAGTCCCTGACAAAAATTGTGTGTTTTGAATACCATTTTATAGACCAAAATTGGATTACTGGTATTTTCTCTGTATAGCAAGGGACAAATAAATATTTAGCCTGAAGACAGAAATCTATGAAGTAACAGGACCTGTAAAATCATGAAGATATGTCAAGTGTAGAAAATAGAAGAAGATGCAATATAACCCTAATCTATGAAAAAGCTAATCCCTAAAGTTACTTCACAAATAAATACAAGAAGCAATGTAAAAATTATGAGATTCAAAGTTCAGCCATTAATATCTATATCTAGTGTTTGTAGCATAGGTGTGAAACAGAACCTTGTAAGCAGGTTTTTCAATTTTTTTTTTTTTTTCTTTTTTTTGCCTAGAATAACAGAATTGTAAAAGAGGATGACAAGCAAACTGCAGAGGTAAGTATTTCACATTGAGAGCTGAAAAAGGTCTGCTGGTTTGTCTTAGCACACATATGACTTACTGATGGGACTAAAAATGCTGAAAGATTGTTCACTGGGTGAAAAGAAAATTACATTGCTCTAAGAAATTATGAAGCACCTGCAAAAGTAGTAGAGGACAGTGAGCTTGCCACTTGATCTTTCCATCCTATCATGCACCCTGCCCTAGCTCAATTAAAATCAATACACTAAATAACTTCATAAGTAAAGTAAAAATATGTACTATAGCCATTTCTGTGTATGTCAGTGGTTTAGACTTTCCATGACATTAGCATGCTGAGGAGCTTGGCTTTAGGAGCATTGATGTGATGGGTTCTGGAATGGGAGAGGTTAACTCATAAGTTCAGAGAGGAGATTCCAAATTCAGTGTTCTTTAAGTGCCTTTTAAAAATTATTTCTTTTGTCAACATCACATATTCCAAAGCAAATGTCACTGAAAAGGAAATGGCTTTTTACAATGAAAATCTGTCCTTGGGCAGGAGAAAAGAGGAATCGGGACTTGAGTCTCTGTTTCATGTGTGTCCCTGTACTTTCAGAATGCTGCAAAAGGATTAATTGATCGAAGGCAGAATGATCAAAGAAAGATTTCTCAGGGAAGGTTGGTTCCTCGTTCTGCTGGCTTTGAAAACTCCAAAGAGAAGCTCTCAGACCAAAAGGAAAACTTTGATCCACGTAAACATATGGATACTTTACCAAAATTCTCCCCTTCAGCTGGTGATGGTGGCAGAATGTCTCTTAATACTTGCATGAATGTTTGTGAAAATGAACTTGGAAAATCATTCCTCAAGAAAGGGAAAGAAAATGATGTTCCTTTAAGAACCCATCTACCAGGACCAGGAATAGGAAATATGGACTCAAAGCTAAAAATTCCTGTTCCAGAAATGAGAGACCATAAAATTCCATGTAAACCAGAATTTAAATTGTGTGGACTGCGTCCTCCTTTATTACGGGCTGTGTCCTGGGATAGCTTGGAGCCTGGACAGAAAGAGAAAACCCCTTTAAAATTACCATCTGAGGAAGATAAAAGCTTTCTTGGTAATAAATCCAGCAATCAGTTAAAAGCATTCAAAGACCTTCAAATCCAAGTTCAGCCAGTTCGAATGCAGAAGCTGACGAAGCTCAGAGAGGTAAGTCCTGTCATCAGCTGTATCCTGTTATAAAAAGTCATTTTCATACCCTACTAAACTTTCAACACGTTTAGTATTATTTTTATCACTGCAAGAAACATACAGTGATACAATGGGAAACAGTTTCAGCATAATCAGTACAGGATTGTATAATGTTTTTTCTTTGCAACTTTACTAAACTGTAACTTGTAAGTAAATTCCATGGAATTACTCTGTTTCTTAGCTCTCTTCAGGTATGCATCAAGTGCACTGTGGTACTTCAGGTGTACATGTGCATGTGCTCTTGCATGTTTACATTTGCAAGATCTCAGAGGACAGGAAATGGGTTTGTAATGATTAGATGATTATTGAACCTTCTCAGAAAATGTCTCAAAATGTTCAGAGCTGTAGAACTGGGCATTTCTGACAGCAAGGACATGTAGAGCATGCCCAAACTTACAATTCCTAATTATAACTGCTGCAAATTTGTCAGCTTCTAAATGAATAGACTTGGGCTGCAATATCTATTAACTAATCTGTTGTTAAATAATTTTCTAAATTACTAATAAATTTAAGAATTAAACCCTAAGAAAAATAGCAGAAATTTCATTAAATGTTAAACCACCAAAAGAAAGCAGTGAACATCTCTATTGCTAATAATGACTTTTGAAAGAAAAAAAAGAAGCAGCAGGTACTTCCTTGAACAGCCTAATAAGGATATTTTCCTTAACCCCCAATAGATAATATTTTAAGATGAATATAAGGCTGACAGGTGATAACCTCAAATTCTGCACCTTGGTTAATGAATTCCCATTGTATTGTTTGGGAACGGCAGCTTCATTATTCATCTTTTCCTGTTGATATAACACAGACATTCTTAATGTATATGTACTGGAAGTTTTGATTATAGGGACCTTTGGGCCATATAATTACAGGAGAAATTCTTCCCTGTGAGGTTTGTGAGGCACTGGCAGAGGCTGCCCAGAGAAGCTGTGGCTGCCCCATCCCTGACAGTGTCCAAGGCCAGGTTGGATGGGGCTTGGAGCAACCTGGGATAGTGAAAGGTGTCTCTGCCCATGGTTTGTAACCAGATGATCTTTAGGGTCCCTTTCAACCCAAGCCATTCTATAATTCTTTAATTCTATCATTTTGAATGACCTAGAAGTTGTTAAGCACAAATAAGAGAACAAAAAAAATTTTGCAACATAATCTATAATTCCATTTAGGCAAGATTTGAGCTCTGTCTTTGGTAGGAATTGTTTACTTATAAACAAAAACAGGTATTTGTGAATTTAAACATGTGAGAATATGAAAGAAAATGAGGAGATGATAAAAGGAGAAATAAGGCAACAAGGTTTAATCCTTGAGAGTGCATTTTTTCCTACCTGTAAGGAGTAGAGGTAGAACACAGTAACAATGAACCATCCCAAACTCTGGTCTTAGTAAAGTCAAAGTGGCAATGTCTTATATGTAGGATTTTCTAAATTTCTTCGGTTATCTGGGGTACTTAGTTATTACTGTGGCTATATCCAAAACTGCTTTTTTCCTTATCAGTTACTAAAGCTCTCACTTACCAAAGCTCTACACATCTACTTGAATAAGGAGCACATTTCACAAATCTTTATTTGCATGGCCAGTAGTTTTTCTAAATAATGCCTATTCTATTATTACATAGAATAATATGTAATATTCTAGAGTGTGTGAATTTATGAGTATCCATGTTATGTAGCATCTGACTGTAATGTAATGCAAATATCTCTATTATATTTATTAACTAAAGTAAATATTTTATTTATTGTCCATGTGGCAGGGATATTTAAATTGAGATTTATTGTTCAGCTACTTAGAAATATTATTGTTTCTATTCACAGGAGCATATTTTGATGAGAAATCAAAATTTAGTTGGACTTAAGCTTCCTGAACTTAGTGAAGCAGTGGAACAAGAAAAAGGTGCAGTATCATAAAAACTGGAAGGAATGTTTGCTATATACTGATTTTTATAACTGACTGTCATGTGGGGGTGAGGAGAAAAAGTCTTAAAATCTTCATTTGCAATAATAGTTGAAGCAGTCATGGAGGACAGCAATAAATTATAAATAAGAGATACCAATAATGGAAAGTACCTCAATTTCTTGATGATTTGAACAAAGAAGATACTGTAGGTATTATTATAACCAAGTGAAAAGAAGCACACGTGGAATGGAGTCTGTCTTGTACCTAATATTGTAGGACTGAAGTTTCAGTAACTTTCTGTAGAAACATTTCAGCAGTGATGGATTAAATGGATATAACTTCTGCAAAATATTATGGTCACAAGGGTGAATTTGATCCCTGGTGGTATAAATAAGAGATGGGATGCTTTATTCCTTTTTTTATTATTATTTTAGTATATGTGTGGCAAGTACTGAAGTGGCATTTTCACTTCTGGTCCACATTTCCATGTCAATGTGAATCAGAAAAAGTAAGGCCAGAAAAGAGTCATAAATATGTTTGAAGGATTGGAAAAATATGCCTTACAATAAGTGGGATTTTTTAACCTCAATTTCTTTGATTTTTAAGGAAAAATAAAGGAAAAGGCTTTTTTAAGGAAAGGGCTTAAAGCTCTGCATAAATGAGGAAAAAGAAATCTGCCACCTAATATTTTCTCCAATCTAGCACAAGCGAAAAATATTTCATTCCTCTAGCTGCATCTAAAAAGATTCAGAATAAGGAGCAAAGATATGAACCTGAGGA
Organism: Pyrgilauda ruficollis; assembly: GCF_017590135.1. Classification (NCBI taxonomy): domain Eukaryota; kingdom Metazoa; phylum Chordata; class Aves; order Passeriformes; family Passeridae; genus Pyrgilauda; species Pyrgilauda ruficollis. The sequence goes on along the minus strand of NW_024517207.1, from coordinate 972,314 downwards.
TAATTCAATATGTGGAAGAACTAAATAGCAATAGTGTTTAGCTAAAATATTTAAACAAAATATATAAATTTAAAATATTTAAACCAAAACTATATATTTGTTTGGAAGTAGTTAATTCAGAACTTGTTCAGTGTGACATTAACTGAAATGAAATGAAAGGAGCTGAAACTGATTATCCAAAATTTAGTCTTAAGACAATTTCAATTTCAATTTTTTTTAGTACTGTACATTTTGCTAATTCATACATTTTCACTGGGACTAGCTCATGAGCCTTAAAGTTCCTGTGTCACTGAGAGATGGTTGAGATACTACATTTCATGTTATGTCTGGAAATGGACTCATTTTCAGTGTGAATGAATAAAGATGAAAAAGGCTTCTTGTCCTCTATATTTAGTGATTATATCTTTGGAATCTTAGACATGATAAAATTATTCCTGTTACTCTGTTAATGTAGAATTTCCCAGAAATTATTTAGCAGGCTCTGTTTGAAGGTTGCCATTTTACCAGCCTGCTACGTAATTTTGGCAGGTTTGGAAGTCTTGAGGAAAACATTGTAAATAAGATATGTATTACTTTATCCACCTTCTCAACATGAATCTCATGAGTATCACAAGGTTTTTCTAGTCCAATAAGTTATCTAAATGGTAGCCAGAACTTTAAGGGTCAACTCCTTGTCCTCAGCGGGGAAAACAAGCAAGGGGTCAAATTCTTAGTTAATTTGTTAGGGAGACCTACTTCCTTACATTGTCAGGGAAGCCACCTTTTCAACTGGAGTGGTAACTTTGCTTAAACAATAGGAAATAGATAGTTCATTATTGCTGTTATGAATCCAATGCACTGTCTCCATCATGGTTTTTATCAATGACAAGTTGCTGTCACCATCTGAGTAAACACAACTTTGCATCTACACTAGATAAGTGGAATGCATTCATTCTGGAGACACTGGTGTCAGGCTGGATTTTATGGGGATACACGTGACTGTTCTTATGTAAATAGTGGAATTTTTTTATATAAAGCAAATTGACAGAACCAAAATGTAGCTGGATAGGATCTCCCATTCTGTTCCATCTTTCATGTTAATACTCTCCAGATTTACACACTAATTACATAGCAAGTCTAAGAATCCTTCTGTTAAACTTAGGAATGGGAGAACTGTTTAAAGATTCCTTCCCAAGTCTGAGATTCAGACTGGGGAATCTGCCTTTCCTACAGGAGAGTCCTTCATGAAATTCTGGTAAGACAGAAGGAGGTAAGGGAACTAAAATATGTGAAATTAAATAAAATGAAAGTACAGAAGCTAAGTAACATGAATTATAAAAAAAAATATTAGCCATGTTTTGGTCCTTATGAAAGTGACAGAATTGGAGAATGTAAGTATAACCTTTATATCCTCTTTCAATGAACATACAGTGCAAACATGTATGCAAATTACACGATGTAATTTATAACAATAAATGGTGTACAAAATCTGTATATGGTCCATTACACTGCACTTCATCTTGGCAGGTGGCATTTAAAGCCTTAGAAAATGACAGTATTCTATTACAAAATCTCAGCTAAAATAGTCCAGAAAAGAATGTTTGACTTTTCAAGTAACATAATTTTTTTAAATCTGGAAATGTTTTTAGGCCCTTCACCTCTCCCTTCCCCCACTGAAGAGGAAGAGACAAAGAACAGCTCTGACGTCATGCCCAGCATTCCTGATGTATTGCTGCGAAAACTGCGAGTGCACAAATCACTTCCAGGAAGGTAAAAGCTCATTAGGAGTGGAAACAAATCACCCAGGAGAAGGCATACTAATGGTCTCCAGCCAACTTCCCTTCCCTCCATTCATAGGGAGATCAATTGTTGCATTTTAAAATGTGTAACACAGATTTACTGAAAAATTTTGGGGAATGCATCAGCCTCCAGTAACTGGCCAAATTTTAAAATTCATTTGAGAGTTCTCCATAAGAAGTCTTAAACCTTAATTGCATGCTACAAGTAGATTTTTATACAGATTTTTCCACTCCTGGTTTCCAGGACTGCTGCTGCATATATGAACTCATATTGAAAATATTATTTCTCACCCCCATGAAAATAATCAGGCCAGATGATGCTTTCCAATGGTAGAATTTGGGCATGTAAGAGTTCTGCAGTTTTTCTGCAGGTGACAATTTTTTAGGGAAACTGAGTTTATTTTGCAGACATAGTTGAAGGACTCACTTGTGAATTCACTGGTTTGGACTTTTCAAGACATTAAAACAATTCCAAACTTAGCCAAAAAATGATTCCTCCATTCAGCCACATGGTTATGTATCAAAACCACCAGAGCCTTCACTTATCTGAACTGTCAATAAGGATTCTCTGTGCAGGTGAAATAAATATTTAATATTTATGGCGAAGGAATTATTATATACATTATTTTATATAAATGAATGTGTGAGGTGAAGAGCTTCTGAGAAACCATTGCTTGATTGTAATCAATACTGAAAAGAATTGGGAAACTCTAGAAACTCAAACATATATTTTGTTGTTCTTTTCAGTTAAGTATTAGAATACCTTTGTTTTTAGAGAAAAAGCTAATTAAAATGTGATTTTTTAAACTTTTATTTCTAGCTCCCCACCACTTACTGAAAAAGAAGTTGAGGTAAGTATGTTATTATCTTAGACATGTTCCAATTTTATATGTTTACTTGTGGCAATTAGAATGAGGTAATGTGGTGATTTTTTTCTCCCAAAATATATTTCTCATTCAAAAAACCCCAAAACATATTGAAGTCCATCAAAATAACTATTTTGTGAAATACGAGCAACAGAAATTGTAAAACAACAGAGTAGGAATAAGCAAAACATTTGTTTGTGTTTTTCGTAATAAAATATGAATTCACTTTGGAAATGGTTTTAATATTCTAAAGTTGTAAAAAAATTTAGATTAAATAAGACCAGAAACTCAGCAATTTAAATTGCATTTTTATTAGCTAAAATGAGCTTTGGGACATTTTTTAATAATATCCTGCTGTTAGTTTACATAATTTTAGGTTCTCAGTTCAAGCCAATAATTTTGTTTGCAGGTCTCTCTTTAGCTTGTAGCATTTGGTTCTTGTATTTTTTTTTAATCACATACCAGTCAAGGAAAAGATCTTTTTTTACAACACTGCAGTCTACTGGAACCGTTGGTGCCTTGTGCTTGGCAAAGTATTAATCCTAAGAAATTAGTAAACTCTGGTAAAGAAAGAAACAATCTTTAAAAGCAGGGTGTAAGAGAATAAAAATATTAGCACTTAATATTTTGCTGGCTTCAGGGGTAGGTGTTTATCCCTTAGGTAAAACAATGCTCATGGTGAGCTCATCCCTGGACTTCCTCTGCACAGACTATCTGTTTAAAAACCTTGGGGACCCTTGGAGGAAGTCCAGCTAGAAAACAGATCCATTGTGATTCTGGTGCTTCTGGTAGGCTGCTTCCTTCATTTTGTCTCTGCCCTACAGAGCTCCCAGAAAAACATCCAGGAAAAGAGGCAGCAATGCATTTATTATTCCTATTTTAGTGGAAATAAATAGAAGTGATTTTTCGAAGAAAACAAATTAAAAAATACTTCCAATTTTCTGTTTCAAAACTTATTTAAGCAGCAAAGTTAGTTAAACATATACCTTATTCATAAACTGTTATTGAAAATTATATTACTGTGAGACTTATTGGAAAATGCCTTTTTTAATCCAAACAGAATGTATTCGTACAACTCTCCTTGGCCTTTAGAAATGATAGTTATACATTGGAATCTAGAATTCAGCAGGCAGAGAGAGAAAGAAATCTTACTGAAGAGAATGCTGAGAAGGAACTGGAAAACTTTAAAGCAGCCATTACGGTAAGAAAACAGTGTGGGAATTCTTTTCCTGAACAGTAGTGTACATGAAAGTGCACACACATTGCAAATATGTTTGACTTGTAAATTCAGCCCCAAAACTTCATTTTCTGCTGCTCAAACTCCTTGCCATGAGCTGCCTACTACTCTGAGAGAGGGCATATTCTGCCAGAGTGGGCCAGCATTGGTGGAAATGCCTAGAGGTGCATCCCTGGGTCTAGCAGATTTAAGGAATATATACTAGGAATTTGCTGTTCAGTAGCTGTGACATAGCTAAGAGCATTCAGAACTGCAGTTGGAGCACTGATCCATGCTCTCCTGGGCAGGACCTTCTTTAGCAGTGAATTTTAAGTGTCCAGATATGAAAGATACCAAAATGATTTGAAATCTGAATCCTGAGATCTGTAACTTGAAACGAGAAAGGCCTCTTAACTGCAGATACTGGAAGGCATGATGTGTGAAAGGAAACAGGAAACAGCAAGGAATATTTCAGGAATAGGTACAATCTCAGGCTCAGGCTAGAGCATGAGTACACTTAGATTCCAGCTGTCCCTGGTGTTCCTTTACAGCAGTAGTTTTGAGTCCTTCCTGCCAGCTTTCTCTAGGTTTTCTATCTGGAAAAACAAAAAATTGCTAAGATGTGTCAACTAAAGTGCTGTGCACGTCTTTGTGCATAAAGGGAGAGATGGTTACACACCAGGCTGGTAAATGAAATAGCCTTAGACCCAGCATGCACTATTGCAAGGAGGTGCTGCCATTCTCATGAGAATAGTGAGGAGATCATATGATTCTCCCATTTACTTTATCAAGAACATCAGGTAAGAAAATATACAATTAAAGAAAGATTGTGATCTTCACATCTTTTCATCTGGAGTTCCAAATCTCCATTTTCAATTATTGTTTCTGTAAAAAAAAAGTTGAGAATATTTTGCTGCTCTTCACTCTATTCCATGTGTAAAGAGCAAGCAGAAACAGCCTATTAAATCTCAGGGTTTTCAGACTGAATAAGTGTGTTAGATTTGCCATGTATTTCTGTAAAGAATACCTAATTAGGCACCAAGGTTCATGTTGCCAGCATAGGACAGATATTATTAGGATGTTCTTCCTTTAAACAGTTCACATGCTACAGTGTGGCTTTTACAAGCTTTTTTACATAATCTATAGGAAAGTGGAAACTGCCTTCCCTATTAAAGCTTTTGTTCTGTACAGTGGAATAAACTAACAAGCAATTAAAAGCAGTGGTGGCTTCTGTAAAATCTCTATCATACTAGACCTAGACTTGTTCCAATCTCATTGAGAGTTTGTCTTCATTTCTGTAGGACAGGCACATATTTTATGGCTCAGTGTCAGTTTTACCAGTGTTTCTGATTTTTTAAATCAGTCTTGTGATAATTGATGTGTTATTCAGAAGCCTAATTTCAAGAGAGAGCTGATCTACATGAATTTCCAATTTATTTTTTTTTTGAGAAAATAAGGAGGTTACAGTTGTCAAGAAAGAAAAGGAAACTCTAAAATTCTGTGCATGTTTTTCCCTAAACATATTCCCTTATTTCTTCTTGGTTCTTGCAGTCAAATTTTGGCTGCAATTTATTATCAAGGTAGCATTGCAATTCTTGAGACTATAATGTCTTATTTTCCAAATAAGTGAAGTATCATGGAACTGAAAGAACACATGTGGCCTTCTTAATACTTGTGTCCAGAAAATTCAAGTGTCCTTTGTCCCTCAGCAATCATTTTAAAGTGATTTATCAGGTTTTTTAAGTGATTAATAATTTCAATCATGAAATGAACTTAGCATTTGCAGAGTTCACAGGTTGTTGTTATAGGACACCAAATAACACAACGCAGATATGCAGCTTTTTTAAGGTAAAAAAAAGTACTTTTAATTTTTTACTCCAACATTTATAGATTTCCAGAAGTGACAGTGTATTGGAGGGTGACAGTGTTACCTTCTAATGACACTGGACAAACCAACAGTCCATCCAATTTCTTCTCTTCTATAAAAGAATGCAAAACAATAAATTATTTACATAAAGTGTGTACAAAAGTTTGTTACAAGAATGTAAACATCAGAAGGCTTAGAAAAACTTAAAAGAACAAAAGAATAACAGGTAGCAGAGCATGTTTCCCTTTAGATTTGAGAAGGGAAGTATCACAAATGTGGTGAGCCCTCTCTAACTCCTCAAACTGTGTTTCTGCAGCTTGCAGTGAAGCACCAGGGCAGCAGCACTCTGGGCTGGGTGTGGTGGCAGTGCTGGCACCCCTCTGGGGCTAATCTCTCCATGAGGAGTTCTGCCTGGACATTTCTACCCCATTTTGAGGCTCTGGCCACTCCATTTGAACTAAAAACATGCTGATAGAGCTGCTGTGTTTTTGTTTCAGTCTTCAGCTCACCTGTGGCACCACTATGAGCACAGGGAAGCCTACCAGAAGCTCCTGGAGGACATTGCGGTGCTGCGGCGTTTGGCTGCCAGGCTCTCGAGCCGCGCCGAGATGGTCGGAGCCGTTCGCCAGGTGAGGGCATCCCGGTCTTTACCTGGATCCTGGATCCACAGGAGCACTCTTTGCCAGCCTGGGCTAGAGTTTTATTTGTCATTTTGACAGATTAAAGATAGCTGTTGTAGTGTCAGGTAACACAGCGCTGCATCCTGGAAATAGAGTTCCAGCAGTAGAAGATTGCCCATTAAGCTATTTAACATCTGTACAACAGGAGCATATATTTTCATTCAGAGCTACAGCTGCATCACAAGAAACTAATTTCAAATCAGTGCAGCACATAATAAAAATATTAAGGAAAAGTAAAAAACAACTTTTCTGGGTCAAAAAACTCATCTAATTCAGACTCCTGCCTTTGGCAATAGCTGAGTCAATTACAAAGGGTATGAGAACAGAGTGAAGAAAATAAGAACACATCAATACCCTCCCAGATTCAAGAATGTTCCCTTTGCCCTCTAAAGTAACCAGACTGATGCCAGTGACTAAGGCCTTTGAGGGTTTGAAAACAAATGTGGTATATCACATAAATAATCAGATAGGCACACAAGCAGGGTGTGTGCCTTATATGAATATAAGACAACATAAATTATTATATTCTGTGAAATGCATGTGAACTGGCATTTTCTTCTAATTATCTTAGGAATTTTCAGTAACGGAGGCCCCAATATTTCCTTAAGAACAACAGCTTACATAATCTATAGGAAAGTGGAAACTGCCTTCCCTATTAAAGCTTTTGTTCTGTACAGTGGAATAAACTAACAAGCAATTAAAAGCAGTGGTGGCTTCTGTAAAATCTCTATCATACTAGACCTAGACTTGTTCCAATCTCATTGAGAGTTTGTCTTCATTTCTGTAGGACAGGCACATATTTTATGGCTCAGTGACAGTTTTACCAGTGTTTCTGATTTTTTAAATCAGTCTTGTGATAATTGATGTGTTATTCAGAAGCCTAATTTCAAGAGAGAGCTGATCTACATGAATTTCCAATTTATTTTTTTTTTGAGAAAATAAGGAGGTTACAGTTGTCAAGAAAGAAAAGGAAACTCTAAAATTCTGTGCATGTTTTTCCCTAAACATATTCCCTTATTTCTTCTTGGTTCTTGCAGTCAAATTTTGGCTGCAATTTATTATCAAGGTAGCATTGCAATTCTTGAGACTATAATGTCTTATTTTCCAAATAAGTGAAGTATCATGGAACTGAAAGAACACATGTGGCCTTCTTAATACTTGTGTCCAGAAAATTCAAGTGTCCTTTGTCCCTCAGCAATCATTTTAAAGTGATTTATCAGGTTTTTTAAGTGATTAATAATTTCAATCATGAAATGAACTTAGCATTTGCAGAGTTCACAGGTTGTTGTTATAGGACACCAAATAACACAACGCAGATATGCAGCTTTTTTAAGGTAAAAAAAAGTACTTTTAATTTTTTACTCCAACATTTATAGATTTCCAGAAGTGACAGTGGATTGGAGGGTGACAGTGTTACCTTCTAATGACACTGGACAAACCAACAGTCCATCCAATTTCTTCTCTTCTATAAAAGAATGCAAAACAATAAATTATTTACATAAAGTGTGTACAAAAGTTTGTTACAAGAATGTAAACATCAGAAGGCTTAGAAAAACTTAAAAGAACAAAAGAATAACAGGTAGCAGAGCATGTTTCCCTTTAGATTTGAGAAGGGAAGTATCACAAATGTGGTGAGCCCTCTCTAACTCCTCAAACTGTGTTTCTGCAGCTTGCAGTGAAGCACCAGGGCAGCAGCACTCTGGGCTGGGTGTGGTGGCAGTGCTGGCACCCCTCTGGGGCTAATCTCTCCGTGAGGAGTTCTGCCTGGACATTTCTACCCCATTTTGAGGCTCTGGCCACTCCATTTGAACTAAAAACATGCTGATAGAGCTGCTGTGTTTTTGTTTCAGTCTTCAGCTCACCTGTGGCACCACTATGAGCACAGGGAAGCCTACCAGAAGCTCCTGGAGGACATTGCGGTGCTGCGGCGTTTGGCTGCCAGGCTCTCGAGCCGCGCCGAGATGGTCGGAGCCGTTCGCCAGGTGAGGGCATCCCGGTCTTTACCTGGATTCTGGATCCTCAGGAGCACTCTTTGCCAGCCTGGACTAGAGCTTGTGTTCACCATCTGAGTTTTATTTGCCATTTTGACAGATTAAAGATAGCTGTTGTAGTGTCAGGTAACACAGCGCTGCATCCTGGAAATAGAGTTCCAGCAGTAGAAGATTGCCCATTAAGCTATTTAACATCTGTACAACAGGAGCATATATTTTCATTCAGAGCTACAGCTGCATCACAAGAAACTAATTTCAAATCAGTGCAGCACATAATAAAAATATTAAGGAAAAGTAAAAAACAACTTTTCTGGGTCAAAAAACTCATCTAATTCAGACTCCTGCCTTTGGCAATAGCTGAGTCAATTACAAAGGGTATGAGAACAGAGTGAAGAAAATAAGAACACATCAATACCCTCCCAGATTCAAGAATGTTCCCTTTGCCCTCTAAAGTAACCAGACTGATGCCAGTGACTAAGGCCTTTGAGGGTTTGAAAACAAATGTGGTATATCACATAAATAATCAGATAGGCACACAAGCAGGGTGTGTGCCTTATATGAATATAAGACAACATAAATTATTATATTCTGTGAAATGCATGTGAACTGGCATTTTCTTCTAATTATCTTAGGAATTTTCAGTAACGGAGGCCCCAATATTTCCTTAAGAACAACAGCTCCAGATTTAGCCCTGACATGGAGCAAATGATTTGTTGGAGATGTGTAGAGGTTACCTGGATATTTCCTTCTTTTCTTTCTTAGGAGAAGCGTATGTCAAAGGCAACAGAAGTAATGATGCAGTATGTGGAAAACCTGAAAAGGACATATGAAAAGGATCATGCTGAACTAATGGAGTTCAAGAAACTTGCCAATCAGAATTCTAGCAGAACCTATGGTGCATCTGGTAAAGAAAAATAAAAATTTAAGTGTTTGTCTTGCCTATAATTCAGAGAGATGTTGGTGCTATTAATGATTTAAAATAAAGTATTGTGAAACCTGTTCCTGAAGTTCTGATCTACAAGAGTAGATTTTCAAAAGTTACAGAAATAAGTTGATGTTTCATATGAGCCATATTTAATACTATTGTACAGTAATTTGAAGTCACTATCACTTGCCAAATTCTGATGAGATCCAATCATATTTTCTTGTGGCCTTTTGCAAATCCATTTAACCTGCACAATTTTAATGCAACTACCTTTTAGGTCCAGATGAAGGTAAAATTTCATTATTAAAAACACTTTTTCTTTTTGCAACCTCTTCTTTCCTTTGCTGGAAACTGAAATATGAGGATTTTCCTTTGCAAGAACTTGTATATGGAGGCAAATAATGGGATTTTTGCCTGATTCAGTGAAAATAGTAATGATTTGGTTATTTGCAATAATTTCAAATTTCTTGTGCAGGTGTAATTGAGAAGACAGCTGTATGGCAACAAATACATGGTCACTTACAGACCCTGTGTAAATATACTGTATCTGAGTTTGAAATATAAGCAAGGGTTCTGTTCATATTATTTGGAGATACTCACATAGCCTAACTGTTCTTTATCTTTGTTTCTGTGCAGAAGATGGGGTTCCTCGTTCATCTAGATCCATGTCTCTCACTGTTGGAAAGGTATATAAAGAAAACAAACATTTTATGTAGTGACATTTCTTTGTCTATATACACTCAGTTCTTTAGGCTGTGCTCAAACAGCGCTGGTAAATTCTCACTATCATTTATGCCATTTAGTGCATGTGCTTTTTAATTTTGGATACATGACTTAGTGTGGCTTTGTGCAATAGCCTGATGGGGAACTCCAGTGTTTTACTTCTGCAAAACTTTCAAGTGTTGGAGATCAAGTCTATCACAAAACTTGCTAAAACAACCAATGATTTGAGAGGCATGAGTCCCAGTATGACCATTATGAAATTTGGTGATCAGGTGCATTATATTCAGTCTACTGCTTATTTTCATATTTTTATTTGATTGGGTTGTAGTTCTTTAGGTTTAGTTTGTTCCTGCCACCTCTGAGTGTTGGGTATAAAGAATTACAGCACAGAGTATGCAGAGGGCAAGATGGGATTTCACAATCAGAACCTCAGAGGTTGAAGAGGAGGTCTCAAAAAAAGACTAAATTTTACAGGGATGAGTCCAAATAATAGAGAGGAGACAAAAAAGAAGCCAAACACTAGAATGGACTGCCTACCGTGGCTGCAGACTTGCCAGTGTAGTTTTTCAGGAGCACATTAAATAAAACTGTCATTAATGAATAGGTATGCTTGGTTTTGTCTAGAACCACAATCATGGAGGGATTCCTAAGTGTTCACTAAAGCTGTATTCACTCCTTTCCTGTTAAGTTGTCTAGAGCAGAATCTTAAAAATGTTTGGATATGCACTAAAACAAAGCTGTTAGATGCTATAATGTTTTGATATTTTTACTTAGTTGGAAGCATAGATTTTATAGGATGAAGCATTTGGCTACATAACAAATGACAGCAAAAATTTTCATGATCTGTACTTGAGCTAAATATATTGTTACAGTTAGCATGTGCTTGTCATAAGAGAATTTTTATGGTCTTTGGGAAATATAAGCAGTGTTGCATGATGCTATCTAACAATTCAGGGGTGGGGGAGAAGGGGGCTGCTCTTTTGTGGATGTTTTTGTTTCAGTAAATTATAATTAATATGTTTACATGTAATTAATATGTCATAGTGATTACACTATATCATAATAGGGACATAGCAAGATAAGAGTTTCATGTGTGGCTTCATTATTTCCAGTGATTGTAACACTGGCGCTTTCATGACACATCTGTTTTCATCAAAGATAAAGGCCTATGATAAGAGCTGGCAATATAAACAGAACATTTCTGTTGTGTGATTTACACTGGCTGCAGACTTGCCAGTGTAGTTTTTCAGGAGCACATTAAAAACTGTCATTAATGAATAGGTATGCTTGGTTTTGTCTAGAACCAGAATCATGGAGTGATTCCCAAGTATTCACTAAAGCTGTATTCACTCCTTTCCTGTTAAGTTGTCTAGAGCAGAATCTTAAAAATGTTTGGATATGCACTAAAACAAAGCTGTTAGATGCTATAATGTTTTGATATTTTTACTTAGTTGGAAGCATAGATTTTATAGGATGAAGCATTTGGCTACATAACAAATGACAGCAAAAATTTTCATGATCTGTACTTGAGCTAAATATATTGTTACAGTTAGCATGTGCTTGTCATAAGAGAATTTTTATGGTCTTTGGGAAATATAAGCAGTGTTGCATGATGCTATCTAACAATTCAGGGGTGGGGGAGAAGGGGGCTGCTCTTTTGTGGATGTTTTTGTTTCAGTAAATTATAATTAATATGTTTACATGTAATTGATATGTCATAGTGGTTACACTATATCATAATAGGCACATAGCAAGATAAGATTTCATGTGTGGCTTCATTATTTCCAGTGATTGTAACACTGGCGCTTTCATGACACATCTGTTTTCATCAAAGATAAAGGCCTATGATAAGAGCTGGCAATATAAACTCAGAACATTTCTGTTGTGTGATTTACACTGCTGAGCTTTCAGCATGGAGGGAAAAGAGCAGCATCTCTGTGCCACGCCTCATTTCACATGGAGCACTTGCCATACATACCAGGCAGCATAAGATGAATTTCTGGGGAAAAACCATGACCTTTTATTTTACTTTCGCTCCCAACTCTCCTTTTCCCAAAGGGGACACTGACCTACATCTTTGCCACACAAATTAATCTACAGAATTGTTCTTCATTCTCTCTTGTTGTATGGTAGAAAAAATAATTGTTGTTTCTCCCAGAATATGCCTCGAAGAAGAGTCAGTGTTGCAGTTGTTCCTAAATTTAACTCCTTGAACATTCCTGGTCAGTCACCAACAGCTTCACCTATACCTTCAATGCCATCCCTGGTAAGTAAAACCCACATTTTTACGTTACCAAGTTTTGTCTAAAGCACTTTTGCACAAGGGCAAGCCATAGTTATTGTAAAATGAAAGCTTTTTCATTGGTTTAACTTGTTTTGAATCCTGCTGAAGGGGATGGACAGAGGTAATTCCTGTTGTTTAAGTGGATATTGCAATTGACCTCCATGAATGATCCCTTTGGGAAGAGCTGAATAGGGCAGGCTGCTGATTCACAGACACTGGACTTTGGTGAGGCAATTTGCCTTTTAATCTGAAGTAACATGCAGGAAAGAAATAATGAAAATAGCTGTACACTGTAAAAGAGAAATTTCAACCAGAAACCACAGAACACAGCTGGACTGCTATTCTTCATTGCCAGAAGTCCACTGAACATCAATACCTGTAATTAATGTACAGAAATGTGCATGGTAGCAGTTCAGAGATTCTGTGATGATCTGGGATCAGTGGAGCCGTCAGCCTCTATATTGAATTTTTTTTGTTAAACTTTAATAAATTAAATGAAACTCTAATCTGAACATAATAAATCCATACAAATGCTTTGGAGAAAAACTGCAAGACATACTCACTGTTCAGAGATGAGCTAGGATGGGACATAACCGTAAAGTTATGGAGTTTTCTGTTAAACATATAGGGTTATTTAAATGAGGAGTTTACTGAGAAGCTAAATCTATTTGTCTGTTTTACTTGTAAGAAAAGCTTCTGTTTGTGCAATTTATTTATTATGTACTCAGAGTCAGTTGCTTCAGGAACCAGGTGTGTTTGTTTGCCACGGTTTATTATGAATGATTTTTGTTTCAAATTTCCCATTGAAAACTCAACTAATAAATGCATGTTCTTAGGATAATAGGAGAGGAGCAAGAGAATAATTTTACTGGTTAGTGACCAATATATGAAGGAGAACATTTTCTGGGGAAAAATAAACAGGGTAGAAGGAAATGTCAGAGAAAATTGTTAGTGTGCAAGTCCATTGTTTACTCTGGTTAATGGGAGCAATGTGGAAGCACCACATTAAAGATACTTTGCTCATGAATGTGGGAAGGAAACCTAAGCAGCACACTGCCTTTGTAACTTTATTGGACACTTATTAAAAATCAATTAATGTATTTTAATTGGTATTTAATTATTTAGCCATGAATGTTAACTAATTAAAGAATGCAACATTTATTGCTGTGTTTTACTTACAGACTGAATCACCCAGTAATGGAAGGAGCAGCCTAACATCTACTCCTGCTCTGCCAGCACTTCTGGAAAAGTGAGTTTTGTCCAGGTCATCCCACTATCTAGTAAATGATAATACTAAATGATAATTTAAAGAATCATTATGTAGTAGTGATATTACTACTACTTGTTAGAATGCTTTAAACATGCAAATTAAAAGCTTTCAGTGTGAATTTCATGTATTTTAGATTAGTGCTGAGGCAGGACGAAGTCTATCTTATGTCCTTGTTTTACCTTGGGCTTTACTAAGAATGGAAGTATGCAACGACGGAGAAAACAAAAATGGGGAACTACAGCACTGGCTGCTACTATTCAAAAGAACTCTGCAAGATCTAGACCATCTTTTGAAACTGCACAGAAATTCTGTGAGAAAATACAACCAACCAAACAAACAAAAAAACCCTTATCAATATTTCACACCTAGGAAAACAAATCATGTTACCAAGTAGCAGAGGCAGAACTTGAAATTCATGTTTGAGCTTAAGTGTGTGTGCATGGGCCAGCTGGTCAAGTAGTGTAGAATTACCCAGACCAGTACAGTTTTGTGTGTTTAAGCACTTGAAGCTTATACTCATGGTTTGTTTAAAGACCAAGTCAAAATAATGTTTATGGTTAATATGACTTGAGAGAAAAACCATTGCCCACAGATGGTGTCAATCAGGTTGAACTACTTTAGTACCAGGAAAAGAGAGCCCGTAAAAAGAGTGAGATTCCAGAAGTTGAAATGGGATCCATTGTTGAGCTTATTAAACCTTGACTTTGATAGATGTGCTGTGTATCAGTCACTAACCTCTCTTTCCCAGATAATATAAATGACAGGAGAGCACTGCAGGAGGACAGCAAAACAAACCAGCTTATCTTCAGGCTAAACACTCCAAACCAGTATTTGAGAAAAGTTGTAGAAATTCAGCACAGGAGAATACTTAAAAGGCAAAAAAAGCCCAATGTTTTGTTGAATTAGTATTTGACATTACTTCTGTTATGTTCCTCTTATGTAGCAGGTTACAATTTCTACGACGAGTTTTAGAAAGTTGAGGGAAATGTTTTCATGAATAGCAAATAAATGTCATGGATGAGCCAGGAACAAAAGGCTGTTTTCTTCTTTTTTAAAGAAGAATTAAAATGGTAGTTTTTTTACCTCAGAAACATAATAATTACTCTTCTTAAATCACAACATCCTGAAACATCCTAATATTTTTCTTGGTGTTCATTTTTTTTCTTTTGAAAGACATTTCTCCAACGTACATTAAAAAAGACAAATCATGACTCACAAAATTGCAGCATGCTCCAAATACAGCACATTTCCCTGATGTTATTTTCTATCTGTCTGCTTCTTTTGTCTTGGCAGTGGGAAGTCAAATGGAGAACCTGACTGTGAAACCTCAACTTCTGTGCTGACACAGAGTGGGTTGGAAGAGATCAGTGCTGAAACTAAAGCCAAGATAGAAGAGGAAGCATATAACAAGGGGTGGGAATATTTTTTGTGAACTAAATCTGTAAATTTGTGCTACCAGAGAAGGACATATGTTTTTAAAATTTAATTACAGTAGCTATGTTGTTGGTGTCATAAAATTCTTCACACAGCATGTTTTGGGGCAATTAAAAACTTTGGGATCTGTTTCTGACTGTCAAGCAAAGAATTTTGCATTATTTGAAGAGTGAGACCAATTTTGATCCTCTCCTGCGGAATCCAGCATGCCATCTGACTTTAGCATTGAATTGCATTTATTCTCCAGGAAAAAAAGAAGTATCTAGAGGATATTTAAAGTGATGGAGAGCTATAGAGAAATGTTTACTGGCTCCTTTACAATAGACAGAAATTGTTCTCTGTGGAGAACAACCTCTTTTTTTTTTTGTTCAAAATTATAAATTTGGTATCAGCTCTAATATAATCCTCTGTTCAGGAAGCGTGGCTGTCTGTGTACCTTACTCGTGGTCGTCAGCTAATTTTTACTCTTGTTCAGGTGCTGCAACACTTCTACTTGTGTTTACATGTAACAAAACATAAAGATAATTTTTCATTAAATAAGATCATGCTTATACATCCTACACTAAGAAATAAATATTTTATCTGATAAAGATATCAGGAAGCCTTGAAGAAAACCAAAGAACTTCAGGAGCTGAAGGAAGAAGATGAAGAGACACCCAAAGAAAGTTATGAGGAACATGAAGAAAGTGAAAATGAAGATGAGATAAAAAATCTGAAAAGCAGGTGAGAGAGTGGTGTAATATGTCCATACAAGAGAGGCCGCTTTTTTCTACTCATGGTACCCAAGCATTTTATACTATCATTTTGGCATGTTCTCCTCCTGGGGAAGCATATTGAAATAACAGTATTTTCACAGAAAGTAATATTCTAACACAAGACAGTTGCAAAACACAAAATTTTTGATTTTGATATTTCTGTTAAAGCTACATGTTTACATCACAGTGCTTCATCTTGCTGGGGTTTGGTTCTGATTTGAGGTAAAAGGATGGTCCATAACAGTTCCTTATATGCAAAAATGCATCTCTGTGAATATGTACTGCCTTATAAAGGTTATAATTCAGGAGCATGAATTGGTGCTGTGTGTCATTCCTGTCACTGAAGTGACACTGCATCCATCTGCACTCAGTGCTCTCTGTCTGTACATTAGAGGCATTGAATGCTGGCCAAAGCAAGGAATGTGTCCAGTCCCAGGTTAAGGCAGGGATCCTTACCTAATCCAGAAGAATTCATTTCCATTCCATAACCATTACAGCTATAAACATCTATTGAATTCAGATTTCAGCTGCCTTCAGAGAGCAACCATCTCATTAGTCATGACACTCTTGGAAAGAAATGTTTACCACATATTCCAATGCTTAATTTAGTTGATCAAGGTATGAACAGTGCAGAATTTGCATGATACCAAGCTCTGAGATGTGCCAGCTGACACAGGTGGGAGAAATAGGAGTCAAGTTTAGTCTCCAGCTGTCTCACAAATATTACTCATATGGAATAGTTGGAGTTGGAATATCTGAGTGTACAGCTCTTCATAAAAGAACTTTAGAGTTTGATTCTTCTTTGACAAGGTTTTTGTATAGGGAAAAAAGATGGTGCACCACCTATGACACCTTCCAAATTGAAAAGCTTAAAATAATAAATTTGCATTTGATTAATATATAATAGTTTTCTTTTTATTTTACAGCAGACTTGAAGTCATCATTAATTATTTATATATCCTGTACCCCAAACTGTGCAAACACTGGAATGTGGTGTGGCTTGTGGTGGCTGCAATAGTTATTTTTGCTGTGGTGTTGGGAATCTACCATTCCTACAATTCCTGTGATGAAAAGTCAGAGGCACCTGAAGGGAAGGCCAGCTGCTCTGCAGCCCAGCAGTATTCCTGGTGGAACTCAGGATTCCGACAGGAGCAACGCACGGAATAACAGAGGGACAACCACGCCCTTACGGTCCCTGAGCAAGTTTGTGTATTAGAGCACCGTTGTTAAAGGTAGTGCTTAGTCATCCCTGTGGCTGTTCCACTGATCCCTTAGGCAAGTGAGTTACTCTACACCACCAGGTTTGGGATCCATGGTGAGCATTCCTTGCTAAGATGCCAATCTGATAAATAATCCTGTCTGTCCTCTTATTGTAAAGGACTCGTAGAAATAAAGTAGTGTTGAATCATGGTAAGGCTGTGGCAGTAATCAGCAACCTGCAAAACATTTATAAGAATGATTTGCACAGGACATTGACATTTTGAAGACCATCATAAAACCTGCATTTGCAGTTAATGCTTTACTTTGCATTTCCTGAATTTACTGTTGATTGTTGAAGTACTAATTGCATTGAAGTCCTGTGGGTTTTAAAAGGCTAATTAATTTCCTTATTCATGGCTATTGGGTAGAAATAGAAGCACTTCCATGGAAGAATATAATTATATTCTAAGACCAAATGCCTTGCTGCTAAAGTAATTTTGTAAGAGGAATTATCTATATGATTATTTAAATGGAATGCTAAGTACATGCATAAATGTGTTTTATGATATGCTTTAAGAATGGGACCACCACTTTTTTTTAAATGGGGTACTCAACAGAACCTAAAATGGGATCTAGGTGGCGCAGCTGATACCATCCATTAAGTCTGGAAACTTCTGATACATAAAAGTTTCCAAAAATGTATGTATGCCACTCAGAGTCAGTACTGGTTACAGCCAAAAGTGGTAGATGCCTGGAAGGGTCCATGTGCTACCTAAGTCCAAAACACAGCCGTCTTGGACATGGGAAGCAATCTTCAATTCTTAATTGAAAAAGAAAACAAAAGCTCTTCAAACCTCTGTATGGAGGTGACCACACCAAGTGGACTCTGCCCTCCTGCTAACACTGGAAATAGGCATTCTTTGAGATCTGCAGCAGGAACAGAGCCCTGAGAGCAACCAGAACCCAACCAGTGCCTGCATGAATCAGGCCGTGGTAGCAGTGAGGCCTTAGGAGAGCTCACTGTGTGTTTTCAGTAGTTCATTTTCAGAATCTGATGCCAAGACCAAAACTGATCTGATACACTTCCAAAGCTGAACTACCACCTCAGGCTAGAATAATCTTTTGCCCAGATTTTTTGCCAGTTCTGCCTATTTGGGAGTTGTGAATTCTTACACAAGAATGCGAAAGCCTGAAATTTTTGGACAAGCAATTTGAAAATGGTGAAGCCATTACCTGTACAAAACCCAGCACCTAGGGCTGAGACCAAAATGTGTCTGGGCCATTTGTACCTGCTGAGCATCACTTCTGAGGGAAGGTGAACCATGTTTGTGTTTCCATAGCTACGGCCGCAATGGCAAATCCGCAATGGCAAATTGCACTCCTGTCCTGCATCCTCCTGGCATTTTCTGGTTGAGAAATGGGTCTGTTTTCCAACAGAAGGATAAGAGTGTTATGAAGTACTGTAATTTCAGTTCTGATACAGTCAATATTGTCCTGCCGTCTTTTGGTGGAAACACTGAACTTCAAGCTGTCAAAGAAAACAGGTTTCTAACTCAGTCAGAAATTTAGCTCACATACCTGGCACTAATAACGAATATCCTGCTGGTGAATTTTTGTTGGCCATGTGTTTCGTAGAAGATATTTATATGGGGAAAGAAAAAAAAAAATAGCAGACCACTACCACATTTTTGGGGGGTGGGGTGGGGAAGGGAGTCTATAAGCAATTAGAAAGGGTTTTTTTTTTAATTTTAAAGTATATATATTGAGGAATATGTGTGCTTAAGGAAGTTCAAAAAGGATAACGGGGAAGTGTGATTTGGTCTAAAATTGCAATTGGTAAAGAATAAGGAGAAGGATTCTTGCAAATTACTTGGAATCTGGTGCAGTTAGAATTTCTGACTGTGAAGAACTACTGTGACCTTTCATGTACTTTCAGTATTTGAAGAAACTCGTCAGTTGTTTCTTGAATACTTTACTAAAATCAACTTCTTTAACTTAATATTCTTTACAAATAACATTGGTAACTTAATAAGGCAATAAAATTGAAAGTAAATACTCCTAAATATTCAGATTTTTCTATGCCAAAAATTATGGCACATATTTATGTGATTGTGGAAATGTTGGGCTGCCCTGAAGAAAAATAATTAACTGTGCCTGTAATTGAATTAATTTGTTTTTATTTACATCTGCACTGTTGTGAGTCCAACAACTTATTTTAAGTACACGTAAGTTATTGATATCAACAGGACTCTCTAATTGCTTAGTGTTAAGCATGTGAAAAGGTCTTTTTGGTCAGTGGGTGAGTGAGCTCTCCATCCTCTCTTAAAATTCAGCACACTGGCTTTTTGTGGAATTAGTGCAAAGGGACAATTCCCATAAGTAGTTGTACTGATTTGAGCTGAACTACTTGCATGTGTGAGGTAAGTATAATTTAGCCACAAATGAACTGAAAGAGGCAAGAGAATTTAGTGAGGGTGCAAAAATGATGATAAAGTTTACTAAAAAAAAGAATTGTTCTTTTTATAACTACTTTGAGCAAACTGTCCACTAAAAGTAACAAACCACAATGACTAACAGCACACTAAATAGCTATGCTTGTATTTTTCAGTTATTTAATTAAAACACCTTTTGTTTAATAGGAAACTAGATTAAGCTCAAAAACTATTCTAAATATAATTTTATCTGTTGGATATTAGTTTGCTTTATTTGGAAAAAAAAGCCCAACAACCTCTTCTGTGTTTGAAGATCACATCAGATAACAAGAAACAGACCTATTATTTATGCTATTAACACTGAAATAGTTTTCTTGAGGTGCAATATTTATTTTTCTGCTTTAACAAGACACATTTATGGTTTCTCCTGCACAGCACAAATGTTTCTAGCAAAAGGAATTTCAAAAGGGCACTATTTTTGTGTATCATATTTAAATTTGTAATATTGTAAGATTTTGCACAAGTGTGCTGGTATTGTACTGTATAGTATCACATACTTGAGTTTTGAAATAAAATTATGGTTTCAAAGTTGTCAGTGTCTTTACCTTAAAGATTTGGGGTGCTCTGTCTACATATTGATGGCCATGTCCTCATGAAATAAGTCCTGCCTTGTCTACACTGTTACATATTCCAAGGATCTTGCTCTTAGTCTTCCGGTTCTTCAGGAAAATGGTGCAAAAGAGGAGAGCAAACTCCTGTGTCAATGGAGAAAGTGTTTGGAAACAGGCTCATCCCTGCCATGCCCTACAAACCAGCTGAGAGAGGAAGCTGAAACATCCTGAGAAGAGTTTAACTCCTGCTTTGGAGGGAGGCCACGTGTGCTGGAGGAGGCCGAACATGGGAGTCACAAGGGAGATCTGTAACCCAAGGATTTGGGGTGAAAGGTCAGGAGTCTTTATCTGCTTTGTGCACTTGGGAGCTCTGGGAAGCCTGGGTCTAGTGCAGAGCAGACTTGCCTGACCAGCAGGTAGGAGTCAATCCTCAAGTTCTGAATCTCTGATGGTCTCTGCCAGGGGACAAACTCTAGGACATCAGCAACCTGGAAAGGAATTACTGTTTCCATGGAAAACCCTGATATTTGTATTTTCTACGTGAACATTATTTTTTTGTTTGTTTCCTCTACTGTTGTTCAGGTTTCAAGGTTCCTTTTGAAATGACTGTAGAGAACAGTTACATGTGTTCTGCCTTAACAGTAGTTTTCTGTTTAGTAATCCTCATCAGCATTTTAAAACATGCTGACATAAAAAGTTGGGAATTTTTCATATACGTTACAATAAGTACTTAGGTCAAAGACTAATTAATCATTCAGTACAGGTCTGTTTTTTTTTACCACACTGATTATGAAGAGGACACCAAAAGGTTAAAGACCTTTTGTACTGTTACAGTCCAGATAAGTGATCTTCCATGCAATTTTGGAGCAGCTGAACTATAAAAAGGAAGAAACACACAAAAAACAAAGTTATTTCAGTCTTGCCTTGTCATTCTAAAATTCTGTTCTCTCTCTCCTAATCTGTAAGACCTTGTGAAGTAGCTCATATTGTTTGGTGTTGCAAAGGTGTTTATCTCATTTTTACAGCTAGAAGTCCTACTAAACATCAAGAGTTTGACTAAAGGAACTTGGCCAAGGCACAAAATGTTAAGATCTGGCAGGACAAGTAGCACACAATTTTAAAATGTCAGAAACCCAGCTATTTATTAGTCTTCATGGTAGGAAATATTTAGCAGTTCAAGGTAAGCATTTTCAATGGAAAGATTTTGTTTAATGTTCTCAGTATTTTACAGCCACAGTCTATAGTCCATGAGAGTTACAGAATAGCTAATAATTAGTTTCTGCCTCTACCTTGTAAATGCCAGTGAATCCTCTTACAACCTTCAAGTGAGAGCTAAATCTGATTGCGGTATCTGACTTTGCCATGGCTTTGCAGGGGCAGGTAAGTAGAGCACAACAAGGGAGGGAACAGAAATTGGGGCTAGAACTTTGTCTAAAGATCTCATTGAGTTTTACCAAATTCATTTCCAAACTACAACCCAAACACAACCCAATTTTCGTTTCATCACTGCTGATGGAGACATGATCTCACTGACCCCCAGCATTCTCTTCAGGCCCTGTCTGTGTTACAGAGCACCATCTAATAACCCTGTCACATGCTGCTGCAGGAGATGTGCTTGTGCCCCATTAAAAGTTAATGCTATCTCATATATTAACTGGGGACTTTCTAAATGCAAACCACAGTTTAAAGAGGTAACTTTACACTGTTACACTTGAGTTTATAGGACTCTGAAAACAGTCTGGAGACACCGGACATCTAAAAGTTTGCTGAATCACAAGTTGAACATGATGTAAGAAAGTCATACTGTTGCAAAAATAAAAAGACTGACACCATTCTGAACTGTAAAGCAGGTAAAGCAATTTATTAATTAGTCTTGACATTGGCAAGAGAGCAAGAGAGTGAGGCAGCAGGGGTTTCTTAGCTGAAAGAAAACTGGGAGCAGAGACACAACTCTTTAAAACATAAAATAGTAACATAAGGGAGTAAACTATCTTCCATGTCCATTGCCAGCAGGAAAAGCAATGATAGGTTTATACCAGGGAACAGTTAAGTCAAGTTAGTGCAGGGAACAGCTTTCAACTGTAAAGAATAGTGAGGCACTGAACAAGAGCATTAAAGGAAATGTTAGGAATCTGTCACTGGAAATCTTTGCGGACAGGTTAGACAAACATCTGTCAGGAATAATGCAGATACAGCAGACATGACTGACACTGAAGGAATTAGCCCATCCCTTGAACTCCATTCCTGCTCTGTGTTTATTGGAACCTCTGAAAAAAAATCTGCTAAGACTTCTTAAGTTTTTTTAAACTATAGCTGTGAGGACCATCTGTGTTTTGAATCAATCCAAGGGAATCACTGTTTTTTGGAATGTCACAAAAGGCAGCAATGATGGCCGTGGCTGCAACCTCTGTACCTGTGGTCTCAAAAGGAATCCCATTTACAGTAGTGTATCTGCAAATCTCTTAATATTTAAGTTTCATATTACCTCTGTGTTATAGGAACTAATTTTGCATTGGAACTCTAAGGAAAAAAGTAAAACTACACCATCAATACTAATAGGACAATGGGGAATAGATGCCCTTCCAGTTCTAATAAAAAATAAAAATTCTGTGTGGCATATTGTGATATGATAGAAGATTTGTTTTATTTACCAGATGAATAGACAACATGAATAATGATCTGTTCATCAGTAAAACAGGAAAAAACAGCAAAAGAAAACCTTCTTTCGAAGTGTTTACTGACTTAGCAGTATAACAGCCTTATCTCCCTTCCTCAGCCGTGCTTTGTGAATCAGCAGCAGTGACATTTTCCAGCAATCCCCACATGAAAGCCAGTGGAAAGGGTGATGAGGGATTTCCGCTCCGTGACCTCGCCCTGCAGTGGGACAGTCACCGCACTGGCTCTGCCATTCTTTCTATGAAGCACTGCAGTGACAGCTGAAGTTGCTTTCCAGAAGTCATCTCATCATCTGACAGCATCCAATACCTTAACTTTCCTTAGCCCAGGAGACAAACTACCTTGAATTTCCTACTTTTCTGAGTTTTCCAAGCTGGTGGCAATGGCAAATTATTTTGGAGTTACCTCAAAGGTGTCCTTCATCTGGGTTATGACATTCCTGGCTCAAAATTACTTTGTAACAGGTATGTAAAGTTCCACTTTTTCAAGTCTTGAAAAAAGTAGCTGGATTTACAAAAAAAGTGGGGAAGGAGCATGTGTAAATGTGTTTCTGGCAGAGGAAGCCACAGGGCTTTAAGAATACAGTGCAACAAAAACTGGCATAGAGGGAAACCTTCGTTGTTGGTCTAATTCAATTGCTGAAAATGCTGAAGTCTTTGAATCTAAATGCCACAAAACTGCTTATTTTAAAGATCTGGTATGGCATTTAGGATTAAACTCAGATCTGTTGAAATGTAACTTCATTTTGTATCATTTTAAATACCAGAGCAAAACATGACACCAGTTCTCTTTCAAATTCCATTATTAACTTGACATAATCCATCCTTACTGCAGTAGCTGCTGGGATATCTGCAGATGCTCAATGCACACCAAAAGCCTCCAGATACTTTGCTGTTTTTCAAGGATTTAATGCTTGTTCTATTTATGTTAAAGAACATACACTGTTATTGCAGACAGTTGATTTTCTCACCTACTAAAAGACTTCCGGAGTGAGTGAATTAGATGCTCAAGTCCTGTTGAAATTCCACAGGACTGGAGTACCTAACAACAGCAGTGTCCTCCAGCAAAACCAACACTGTGCAATTTCCACTGGGGAAAAGGAGAGCTTGAGGAAGTACCCTTCCTTGGAGCACCTTCTCATGCACCCTCATGGCTCCAAGAGCTCCAGTTAAGCTCAGGGCTGATCTCCAGCTGTGTCTTGGAGTTGTTTTGTGTAGTGGTTTGCTGTCTGGGCTTCACATACAGGCTCTGGATTTAGGCTGTAGGTAACCTTGTCTCCAGGATAGACTATAGGTATGTGTAGAACCATCTTCTGCTGTTCCCAAATGTACTTTCTGGATGTCTGACTCATTGTCTTGCTCTTTGGGTGGCAGTGAAACCTGCCACCATCCCCACTGTGGTGCTGTTGAGGTGCTGTGTGTCTGTGCCCTGGTTGGTGAGGACACTTTCCTTGTGGAACAGCCTCATGCTTGCTGCTCCCTGACACCAGCAGCCAAAGGGAGCTCTAATAAACCAAAGTGAAGGTTAGACATAAGGCAAAGAGAAAGAGCTCTCCCCCTCCTCCCCCCCCCCCCCAAAAAAAAAAAGAAAAAAACCAACAAAATGGGAACTAATACACAACAGGGCCAACATCCATAGCTTACAAAAACATAACAATTTTCTTCCTGTTCTATGGCAACTTTGTCTTGCTGTGAGATTCTTCTGTCTAGGTCTTCTCACTTATTTCAGTAAACCAAATTTGTAACCCAAGACTAAAATACTGAGCAGAATGTGCCAATACTAGGTTGCCTAAATAGAACAGAGCTTAAAGTACAGCTATGTGCAGCTCGTGGACCAAAAAGGATAATGTACTTCTAAAGGATTAGTCTGCCTCCTGTACAAACTCCGTCATCTTTAGAACAGAGTTCAGAGGTGATTTAATGAGCTATGAAGAGACTACTGTTCTCTTTTTGGATTTCTTCCTCACAGTGTGAAATTCATAACTTTTACAAAATGTATCAATGAATCATTGTTTTGTTTTAAAAGGCCTAGCAAATTTTAAGACACAACTTTGGTCCATATCTTAGAGTCACTTTTCTTATAATTTGCAACCTAAGTATCTGGCACTGAATTTCTATATTATGCTGTGTATCTATCATGCAATACACACATGAAAATATTTGTCCTGTAATTGGATAACTAATGAGTGTAGCAGTACCTAGGCAACTTTCTAAGATTTTGTTAAATTCCTTTCAGTCAGCTGCTCAGCTTTATTTGAAATTTGTAGAACTGGTCATTGAGAAGCTTTCTTTCTCAACATTACATTTTTTAAAAGTTGTGTTGGCTCAAATCTGAAGATAGGAAAATAATAGACTAAAGAAGATAGATTTGAAGTCCTTGCTAACAACACACACCCCTTCATTGAGCACCAGGGCTTCTCTGCATCCCCCTGCAATGTGTTTGGGCTTGAATTGTGTTCAGCTCAGGGCTGGATGCAGCCATAGTTTGTCTGAGGGGACTGCTCAAGGGTTCAGTGGCTTCCCCTCTCTGCTGAGATAAAGCCACCCGATTCAAAGATTACTCTTCCAAATATTTAAACTAAATGTAAGGATAGCAGAGATGCATCATTTTCCAAAAGCCATTTCCAGCCCACCACATCCAATGGGAGCAGGAACTAAAAACCTGTCTGGTTTCTTAGCGCTCCACACAAGCTTAGTCCTTTGTTCCCTTCTCATCACAAGAGTGGCTTGGCTGCCAGTTTTATCTTTTCATTCATAAAATTCAGTTTAATTTGTCTTGTTGAGAGGTCATGGGGTGGATTTGGAGGAATCACTTCATCCTGCCTTGAGAGTTTATGGACTGCCTGCATTCTGAAGCACAGATTTTATGAAATGCACATTAGTGTACACACCTAGTGAATTCAGTCTGACAAACATACTGAGCAAGTAAGTAACACCTGTGGCTGGTGATTGTCTGAGATGTCTGTAATGAAATGCTGAAGTGTTTCATTTGACAGGACAATTACTGTATGTAACTCCAAAAGAATTTTTTTTTCCAGTAAATGCTCCCAGTAAAATACAAAAGCAAACTAGTAATACCCTTTCTCCTTATTGTGCCAAGTCCTGAATTTTGTCCCATGCTTTCAACACAGATGAGAAAGAAGAGCAGGTGTAACCTGAGCTATGCACTTGCTGGTGCAGGTGTCACAAAGAGTGTGCCAGCTGTAGCTGTTTAAAAAGCTGGATGAACTGCCTGGAAAAGTGTTAACTTCACCTGGCCTATGTCCTCTTTTCCTGCTCCCTGCCACACACAGTAAATGGAACACTTGACAGTGGCTGGGGAATGGAACCATCATGCAAAGCTAGGAAAAAAAAATAGGAGGAATAAGGAACATCAGAAATGATAAAATATTTTTATTTTCTTATTGGTATATTAATTCCATGAAAAATTATGTGTAACTCCTTTGTTGTTATATAACTTACCATCTCAATAAGAAGGGTGTAATAACAAAATCAATGCTTTGGTGCAACAGCTAGCTTTAATTTATTTTTAAAAAGAAAAGAAAAAAAATGCTTTATATGCATTTAGTCTAATGACAGTCAAGCCTCTTGAAATCTCAGACTATTTTGTTTAAAAAATACATTCTATTTTTAAAATGTCTTTTATGTTAGAAATTAGTTTTCTGCTGTCCTCAAGTTAGAAACTTTTTAAAATGTTCAGTTATCTTAAATTCTTCATGAGGAATAAATGTTAATATTCAAATACTAACCTTGACTATTATATGGCTTAATTACAGGTTCCATTAATTCACCTTGCAGGATCAAGGGTATAGGAATTTATCTTGATCAGAAAGCGAATTTCTCAGAAGCAAGTAATGGATGTAATCAATTCAGCCTAGAGTTGGCAAGTAAAATACAAGTTGAAGAGGCTTTGAAACATGGCTTTGAAACATGCAAGTAAGTGCCATCACTTGGTGACCCACTACCTTTAGTGGACACCTTCACATACAGCTGAGGCTGGTGACAAATCTCATACTAAAAGCACTGATCCTTTTTGTTGTAGCTATGGATGGGTGAAAGATGGATTTGCTGTTATTCCTCGGATAACATCCAACCAGAAATGTGGTCAGGGAAAAACTGGAATAGCACAATGGAATGCTGGCAAGGATAAAAAATTTCATATCTACTGCTTCAATTCCTCAGGTATGTAAGCATGACAACTGCCTTTTCTGGGTGTTTTGGATTATATTAGATTTTTTAAAATCTGCATGAAAAAAATCATAAAAGAGAGTAATTTCCTATAATTTGTTGACCCTTTCCCCCAGTCTTAAACATTGTGAAGCTGTTCTTAGCTCAGAAACTTCCAAGAAATGCAAAAGGTAAATTCAGTTAATCCCAATTAATAATGTGGTGCTACCATTAAAGCTCTTGAGGAAGAGTTGTTTTTACCATTACTTAATGTTGACACAATGCTTTTAATATGTTTTGATTATTTGGGCATGATAATTTAAAAGAGAGTGATTGAATCTTTAACCAGGGTGTCTGTGTTTAGTGTGTCTGCTCTTGCAAAAAAGGCTAAGAGTGGGGTACTTCAGAAAAATTTGATTTTTTTTTTTTTTTTTATAAAAGGAGGTCTATCAGTTAAGTCAAATTAAATTATAAGCCAGAACTGCCAAGAGACCATAAACTTAATTAGATTCCTAATCAGTAAAATCCAACAGCTCTTTTAAATTTAAATCACCTTAAGTGTGAAAAGACCTGCCCTTCCCCTCACTGGCTATTTACAGACTGAAGTCCAACAGTAGAACTTGATATAAGTTAGATCTCAGCACAACATATGAATATTGTTTCTTAACGGCTTCTACTAAAAATAAGTAACTAGAGATGTTGTGCTTCTACTTGCGTCCTATCTCTATGGTTATTACATTATAAATATCCCAATAATTAGACCAAATAAAGGGTCATTTCATTATTTATAATCAGTTGTAGACTTTGCCAATGAGTTTTAGATAACAAGAGGATATGTTAAAAACCCTGAAAGTTTTCAGCAACACTGTGTGAACAAGGGTTGGAAAGCAGGAGAAATATGGAGATGCAAAGATGTAAAGACCTGACACCCTGCCTGGTGACTGTGAACATTGGAGGCTCCAAAGAGACTGAGGATAAAGCTGTAGAGAGAAGGCCTGTGCCACATGGTGATTCACTCCGTGAAATGTGTTATTCTGCATCAAAAGTGTTGCTTAGATTGGGTAATGCTACAGAGGCAGCAAGTAGCTCCAAATCATTTGCTTTGTTTTGCTTGAATTAAAAGAAAGTAAATACATATATGCTGTTAGAGTGTGTGAAGGAAGTTAAGCTTGCTCAATGGTTAGAAAACCATTTAATGTATATTTCATATTGGGATGATTCTGCAGTCCTTTATCTTAATTTCCAAACTGTTGCCTGTTTTAGGCATTTCTATCCATTTCATTCCGAAATATTTGTCAGAAGCTCATTTTGTCAATTTTCTTGTGCCAAAAAACTTGCCAAAAGCTCTTGAAAAACCATAGTGGAAAAAGTGTCAAGCCCCTGCCCTTTGGCATTTCATTCTGTGAAGGTGACTGCGTCATCAGACTCCCCACGGGGATTCACTTGGAAAACAGCACACACATCTTTTCCCTGTTATTTATGTTAACCTGGTTGTTACTTCAGTGAAATTTTTATAGCTTTACATAATACAGAATTTCACTAGCAAAGTAGAATTTTCACATTTTCACAGGAGCCTGATTCAGCGCTCAGCTTTTCCAATTCCATATAAAAACTTCTCTTGCACCTACATTTTTATATACACAACACCTACTTCTATTAAATTACTTAATTTCTGGAAATTACTTATTTTTCTTCAAACCTGAAGTTTTTTTACTTCCCATCCTCTCCTCCCCACTTACAATCAAATCTTTTTATTGTCTCACACTGGTGCCTGATTTATTTGAAACTTTTATGGGCTACATTATTTTACCGGAAATCAAATTATTTTTTCAAGTATCAACAGCACATGCATGTATTTTGAACATATATAGAATATAATTGAAATATTTTTGAATATTGGGTACCCTGCTCTGTGGGAGGTTATACTGTTGGGTTTTATGTGCAGCATTACTCTAAGTACTGTTCATGAGGGATATAGTCATTGGTATGGAATCATAAAATGAGTACCATGGTTGCTCAAAGGAGTGTGTAACTGTGTGAGTAATGATAAAAGCTGTATAATCTAGGTTGTAACCACATATTTGAAATAGGATATATTTGCCAGGTTTGGGTAAAACTTTTGTGAACAACAACAAAAAAAAAAATTCCAGAAAGGAAAGACTGAGGAACAATTTCAATAATTGTGTGTGCAGTAAGTACAAAACTGGCATCCAACATAACTTTTATGTATTTATTTTCCCTGCTGCAGATGTCCGGATTAATTCCTGTCAACCAGACCCAGCTACAACCACACTTCCTTTATCAACTGCATCAAGAGACTTAGCTTCATATTCAGCCTCTGATTTGACTGAGAACATCACAGCAGTGTCTGCTGTGACTGTGACTGAGTCAGAACAATTCCCGAGAAAGAGATTTCGTGTGGTGTGCGTGACTGAAACACTCTCACCAACAGAGGGGCCCACCACCACCCCAGTGCCAGAGGAGCACTCGGCCACTGACTCTCCCAAGCACACTCCCCACCTGGCCTTTAAGAATGATGCTGTTGTTTTTGGAGGTAAAGGCCTTATGTGGTAGTTACTTAATGAATACAGTTATTTATGTAGAAGTCAGTAGTCAAACTGTTCACTGCTATTTTTGTTTGCTTCTCCGGTGTCCATTTTGATATAGCTGAACCTGGAGGCAGAATAGGAGTGTTTTGGTTTTGCAGAACAAGGCTTATGGAGCAGAGGATTTTAAAATAGTTTTTAAGAAGAACTAAGATCTGCTTTTATACTTTATGATAAATTTTAATGTGAAATTGCGTAAGTTCGTTCTGGTTAATGTGAATTGGGGTAAAAAAAATTCTGAAAAATTCTTGGCAAACACTCTCAGTGTAATGGTAAACTCACCAGGCTCTTCAAACTTTCTTGGCTTCTTTTGGTTTTAAGGAGAATTGCTCTTGAGATACGAGGTGTGAGTAAGCAATCCTAATGCACAGCAGTGGAGAAACAGACCAAATATGAGGCAAGGCATGCCAACTGTAAGGATAGTTAATAACAAGAATGTGCTCTCCAAGCAGCTTGTAAAAACTCTCCAATGAGCAGATTAGACAAATATCTGTCAGGGATTGCTTAAATACCAGTTTTAGGCTATCCTGAAAGAAATGAACAGGAGTAACTCACCTTTTGATCTTCCTAATATTCTATTCTTCAGTTCGCGTGTATGTACTCTCATAATAGGTTGGTTTTAGAAGAGTCTATATTTTTGCTCTTAAGCCTTCAGGACATCAGCTTTAAGTACATAAATAAAAACCCTGTGCTTGTATCACTTTTATCTCCAGGTATCCCCACTGCACTTCTTGTACTGGCAATCATCTTCTTCATTATTTCTGTTGTTCTAGCAGTCTGTTATATCAAAAAGTAAGTTGCCTTTTTTTTTTCCCCCTCTCTTGGAGTGAATTAACTAAAGAACAGAGAAGTAGCAATGATGACATAATAGTGTTGCACAAATTTAAAAAATATTGAACCTTGTTTTTATGCAGATCAGTTTGTTGTTGCTGTTGCCACTCCCTGCTTTAGAAAAGAAACACAAAATAATATTGCCTACTTTTAATTGGTCAATCATGCCTAGTGTGAAACATTTCCAATTGTGTCAAAATAGCAACACTGAAATGTGCATCTGTTCATACATAAACCAGCTTTATCTTTTCTTTTTCCTATGTCACACTCAAGTGAAATTTTTCATTATTGCACTATGATTTTGCTCAGAAAAAAATAATTGTTGAACTCATTTGTCAAACTTAAAGACCTTCAACACAGTGCATCATTAAATGCTACTAAAAAGTGTGCAGTTCTCCCACCCCAGCCCAGACAGCTGTATCTTTGTGTACCACAAATCCTGAACATACATTGTCCGTTTAAAAAAAAAAAAAAAAAAAAAAAAAACAACCAAAATATTTCTTTAGAAAGCACGCTGTTGGAAAAAGCACAGTGATGTAGCATGCCACTATCCTCTGAGAGACTTCTGCTTGAGTATGGTAATTGAATTCTAGCTGTTTGAGTGATGCTACCAAACTATGTCAGTATTTCTGCTTTACTATCTTTTTTCTTTTTAAAGGTACAAGAAAACCTTACCATTTTTAAACAAGAATCAGCAAAAAGAAACAGTTGTAACTACTGCTCTCAAAGAGACAAAATCAAATGACCAAACACCTGAGAAGGAAACACAGAATAATGGAAATAAGGTAGAAGAGTGTAAAACTAAGCCTGAGCCAACAGTAAAATGTCTAGAAGCAGAAGTTTAAAGGAAAGAATGTACAGTTCTTGATGGAAGTATAAAATAAAGCACACAGGGCTTAGTAGTGGTTTTAAACATAAGTGATTTGTAAATACTTATATTTTCTCTACCTTTAACATATGAAACCTTGGTTTTTTAATAATTACTTCTTTGGCAACAAATATTCTTGCAGAAGAATATGATATCCTATTTACTTGAAATAAATTCTACAAATCCATATTACAGCTCATCTTTAATAAAGAAGCAATTTGGAATATGCTATTAACAACATGCACTACATTAACTATTTGCATGGAATTTAGATCAGTATATAATGAAAAGGTTTTCATATCTTGCTGGAGGATGTCTGCTAGCCTAATGCCTAAAATAAAAACTGGCACTGTAGTTCTTCCTCATGTAAATTAGCTTATTTCCATTCAGTAGTTGCATGCTGCTTTAAAAAATGTCTGTTTACAAACAGAAGAAACAGTTCTGTTTACAAGGGAGTGAAAACTCAAAGGATTAACCCACTGTCATTCAAATGCCCAAAGAAGGGTACAAAAATGCTGAGATGTGTGTGTGTATATACACAGCAATGAATAACTTACTTTGATACCTTCATTGTATCAGAATTTACTGTTTTATTTATTGAAATCATTATCATTCTTCCGCATGAGATATTTGACAGAGTGGGACAAAAAAATCCTTGAGCAAGACTTTTACTGGAGATCTTTTGTGTGTATTTAAGTGTGGCTTTCATAATAAAGGTGATATGGGATGTCTGCGGTGCTCCCTAAAAAATAAACTGTGGTGAATATGTTTGTCTGGACAATTTATTCTCATGAAAGCTGTCTCATGGTAAAAAGAATTCCTATAACCATAACATTACAGAAGTAATTCGTTGTCATAACGACACTAGGAGTTTATAAAATATTTTCCTGAATAAAGAATTTAGATAATTTATCTTTAGGTTTGAAGGAGGTTGTTATGCCAAAGGAAGTCTTTTTCCTCCATCAGGCAGCTTAAAAAACATAGTCTTAGATAATAATAATAATTTTTAAAATAGCAAAATAGCAATACAACTGGTCACCTATATTGTGTTTTCAACAGTGTAGGATACTGGGTTATGAACTTGGATATTTTTCATTCACATAAATTTTAAAATGCCCAGTGTTTATACATTCCACTAGTAATGATTTATAGTGCATTTCTAGCATTATACTTAAGAGATTTCCTGGATTGTTTTTGTTTTCTCTTTTTTCCTTTTTTTTTTTTTTTGGTAGTTCAGAAATATTTTATGGCTCCAAGTGATTCAGTGCAGCTGTAAAAACTGCTCATTTCAGATGTCCATCAGCAGAATTTTAGCAGAAAAATGTGCAACAGAGGACAGCTTTCCCAGCCAGTTAAGGTACTCCTCTCCTTGCAAAGCATCACAGGAACACCTTGTGTCCTGAATGGAAGTTCTCTGCGAGGAGTAGACAGCACAAGTAAGGCCATCAGGAAGAGCCACAGCCACCAGTCATGAAGGTGCCAGAGTAGCAAATGGGCCTGAGGACACAGGCAAACGTGGTGGATTCCAGGTAGTTTGGGAAATTTTTTAAATTTCCATTCTGCCTCTCTTTTCCATGTTTTTAGAGATTAGAAATTACCTGTTTCTGTGTTCTTTTCCCTACAGCCAAGAGATAATTATAATGTTTCTTCTGTTTTAGAGCTAAATAAGGGCACTTTTTTCCCCTGAAATGTTTACTTGCTAAAAAAAAAATCCTATTTTAATAAGATATTGTCTTAATCTCTGTCTTATTTTATCATGTACCTTAAAAACTCAGCATTCATTCTGACCTTCCCACTGCTACCTGACCAATGCACATGGTTTGATCTGCCCCTCCATTCCACTACACAATTTATCACAGGGGCTAAAGGAGCTGTTACACTGCTCTGTATGGAACAAAGGCAGCTCTAAGTACTAATCAACAAGTATGCTATTTGATATTGTCTCTAGGCAGTCAGCACAACTCAGTCACATTGGAATTGGAAAGTACAAAACATTCCTGCTCATTGTTTAATGGAATTGCAGGGGATGCACTACTGCAATGCAAACAGGAAACATTTAAGTATGTAGACCAAGAGTGTCAAACACCAAACCCTTAACTAGAGGTAGCAGAAACTTAAGAGAAATTCTTCATTGTGCTTCAGATTTTTCCTTAAGTGTTGTGCTTTTTTTTTTTTTTTAACAAGATCTTCTCAACAGTTCTGAAGCGCCTTGGTGTGCCAGAGCTGCTCAAGCACCTTGGACAAATAACTCATCCCACCGAGCAGGAGAGCACAGTCAGTACTTGTCACTTGATGCTAACACCACTCAGATTCCCACACTGAGGCTACAGATGTTTGCTGACCTTAGGCAAAAGGGGTGCTTGGCCTGCAGGAAATACAGCAAAGGTTTCCAGTCCAGCCCAATCCCTGTCTAGAATATGGGAATGCCTTTGGCGTGGGAAGTACGTGTATCCATGTGTGAACAGAAGCAGGCAGGAAGGGGAAGTACTACTCCTTTTCTCCTCTTAAAATTAAGGAAAAAAAAAAAAGAGTAGAATTAAATATTGCAGTATCAGGATGTGGATGACCCAGAGGATGTTCTGGGATGTCTGTTTCTCAATGACTTGTTGTCGTTTATGGGTGTTGGGTTTTTTTTGTGAAAAGGTCAATGAGCATTGGCCTTTGCCACTCACATCCACCGCCCACATCCTCCCTGCAGACCAGGATTTGCACCAGCAACTGTGGCCTGGGATGATCCCACTGAGCCAGGCACTCAGCTCCATTAAGCATCATTTAAAGCACTATTTAATGGAGCTCATAGTTAAGAGTGAAGGCACTATGAGTCCAGGACAGTGCAGCACCAGTGTGTATCTGCTGAGGGGTCAGCAAGGTGAGAAGTGATCCCAGTTTTGTCAGGGTCAAGGTGAAAAGTGTCCCGTTTATTACAGAGTGTTTCTTACACAAACCAGCTCTAGACAGCACTTCTGCTGTGTGTCAGAATGGATAATAGTGTGGCCAGCAGGAGCAGGGCAGGAATTGTCCCCGTTTACTGGGCACTGGTGAGGCCACACCTCGAGTACTGTGTCCTGTTCTGGGCTCCTTTGGAAGGACATTGAAGGGCTGGAGTGAGCCCAGAGAAGGGCAACAGAGCTGGAGAAGGGTCGGGAGCAAAATTATGATAAGGGAACTGGGGGTTTTTAGCCTGTGGAGGCTGAGTCTCAGGGGTGACCTTATCACTCCCTACAACTGCCTAAAAAGAGGCTGTAACCAGGAGCGGGTCGGTCTTTTGTCCCAGGAAAGCAGCGACAGGATCAGAGGACATAGGCTGTGCCAGAGGAGGTTCAGGTTCGACAGTAGCAGGAATTTCTTCACGTGAAGGTCGATCAGACATCGAAATGGGCTGCCCAGGGCGGTGCTGGAGTCACTGTCCCTGGAGGTGTTTAAGGAGCGACTGGACGTGGCACTCCGTGCCATGGTCTAAGAGCCAGGGCGGTGTTCGGTCACAGGTTGGACTCGATGATCTCAGAGGTCTTTTCCAACCTAACCGATCCTGCGCTCCTACGGATGTTCTGGCGGGGCCCGCTCCGCTCAGCGACAACGCCACCGCGGGCTGCCCTGGGTGCAGTGGCCTTGCAGCCGGGATCAGGACGGAGGGAAGGAGGCCGAGGGCTGTGAGCGGCGCCGGGGCCGCTGTGAGAGCGGCGGTGAGGGCAGCGCCGCCCGGGCCCCGCTCCGGCCCCGCGTCCGCCGTGTCCGGGCAACGGCGCGAGCCGCGCGCTTGCGTCACCCCCGCGCGCCGCCGCCGAGGGCGCGCCTGCGCGGCGCGGGGGAGCGGGCGGGGCGGCCGTGACGCAGCCGGGCTGAGCGCGGCCCGTCCCGCGCCCCGCGCTGAGGGCCGGCACCGGGAGAGGGCGGGCGGGGCGCGCCTGGGCCGTGAGGGGCTGAGCTCGGGGCCGTCCGCGCCGCTCGGGGCGCCTCGTGAGTCTGCGGGTGACGCGGGGTGTGTGGGGTCTTGAAGGGTGAACAATAGGGAACATTTCGTAGAGCCTTGTTGGAGGGTACCCACAGGGATCAAAGTCCAGCTCCTGGCCCTGCACAGGACACCCCCAGAGTCACCCCATGTGCCTGAGAGTGTTGTCCAAACGCCGCTTGAACTCTCTCAGGCTTGGTGCTGTGACCATTCCCTGAGGAGCCTGTTCAGTGCTCGACCATTCTCGGCGTGAAACTTTTCCCGATACCCAGTTCTGCAGACATCCTCGCAGGTGTTTGTCCCCAATCTTTTCAGTGATGGGTGTAGGTGCTGAGCTCGGCAGGCCCGCAGGAGGCACGGTGCTCCCTGAGAAGCTCGGGGGGGCACCAGCCCGGGAGATCCGGGAGGAGGTGTCTGCAAGGTGACAGGTTGTGCTGTTGACGTGTGTGGCCTGGGCGTGTGCTCACCAAACACTCCCCGGAGAGCGGGGCAGGAGGCGACTGGAGCCTTATCGGGAACGGGAAAAGTGGCTGGAGGGGGAGCATATCTGTGTGGGAGCAGAAATTGGTCACAATTCCAGCCACACATTGGAAGCTTACTGTGGTGAAATTACATAGTACTTCAGTATTGTTGCTTGGTGTGCTGTGTTTTTCTGGCACCGGGGTGAGATCTCAACAGCTGTAAATTTTGTTCTGGGCGGGGTTAAGCCCAAGTGCTGCTACAGCTACCTGCAGGGCAAAGTGCTGCTTTCTCTGTGGTGTCTGCCTTCAGGAGTTTGTAACACAGCTCCTGCCAGACTGCTCCATGTGTGAGTTTAGGTGGATGTTCTGCAGTTCGCTTGCCCTCGCAAACCTCTAGCTGTAGAAGTCTTAAAAGGGCCTGACACAGCTGGTTTGTGTGATGAACAATGAGCTCTACAGAGAGGCATTTTGGGGGAAGTCAAATGCAGGGGGATCAAGGGGAGTAAGTAGATAAATACTCAGAGGGCATGGCATTAATCCTTCAGCAGACTTTTGGGGAAAAAGATTTGGGTGTGAAGGAAAGATAAAGTAAGTTGGAGTTGGAGACATTTGAGCAAGTCAGTTCTGTAATACAGCCTCAAGTTGAGCGTTTTGTGCAGATAGGGAGCTCTCTAAATTGGTTTATACTGACATGGATTCCTTGGCTTACCAGTTTCAGCATGCTGTGGGAGTTTTTTTGATCTGCCAGTGTAAGTTTGATGTAAGAAAGCTGATTCCTAATGTGATGTCTATGTATAAACAGACATTGTGTGCTTATTTGCAGACATTCTGATATTCACATGCATAAATATTTAGAATAAACAAAGATTGTCATAAATTACCATTGTCATCTTAAGATTTTTTTTTCGCATTCCTTTGGATGTATTTATATATGTGTGTGTTGGTGCTGAATCTGTGGGGAAAGTTATCTCCATTTAATACAAGTATTGCTGTAAGCAAAATAGTTCATTTTTAGCAAGAGTATAATGCCACATTCCAGACTCTTTGAAGTGTTCTGTGTTGTTTCTGATCTAACTATTCAGGTTGTGTTACTAGTGGAATAATTACTGTAGACTAAAAGAAAGTGTGGGAGTAGCCATTCATAAACACACAAATGTAACTCTCAAATATTTTTGGCAGAGACTCTACAAGTGAATGAGAACTTCTCTCTACAGAATTGAGGTGAAGAACTTCACCATGGGTCAACAGATTTCAAACCATACACAAACTGTAATTAACAAGTTGCCAGAAAAAGTAGCAAAGCATGCCTCTTTGGTTCAAGAAAGTGGTTTCCTAACCTATGAAGAGTTTCTGGGAAGAGTAGCTGAACTCAATGATATGTAAGCCTTACTTTGCTTCTTTTTCTTTTTTTTTTTTTTTTTTTTTTTTTTTTTTTTTTTGTGTTTTACAGAGACCTTGTATGCAATATATTATCGTGTGCTGGCTAAGCCAGAACTGGCCCAATTTTGAAATGGTTTTGAAATGTTTCCTTCATTTCGTTATGTTTTTATAATGGCTGTAATTACACTTCAAAACCAAAGCATTTTCTCCTCCTTAAATTCACTTCTCTGCAGTACTCTTCTTCCAGCAAGTGTTGCTCCCTCTTAGAAGTTCACAAGAGGTGATTTAGAGTCATCTTTTTGTTAGTGTCACCTGTGTCCCTTATTGTTCTCCCTTCCACCTGAAGATGCAATGCTGCTTCCTCTCTGCTTGTCCCTTTGGGTAGGAAGGAGCAATAGGAGCCTGGTAGGGACAGCAGGTCCATGTGAGGAGGGTGGCACCTGAGCCAGAACTGTTGGTGACCATCCCTGCTACCTCTGCAGACATGCCAGGCTGCTCCTCATTAAGGATGAGATGTATCTTACTGTCCCAAACCAGTGACCTAGATAATCCCAAACAAGAGGCTGCTTTTTTGTCAGATTTTTCATAGCCTGCCTTTTGCTAGACCAGTACAATGACAGTAAAAGGAAATGAGCAAATAAGCAGTGTTGTCATTTTTAGCCTGTATTTATGGTATACAATGAGAGTGATAAAATGAAATGGAAACACACACACACTGAATAAGGGATTTGTAATGTTTGCTGTTTAACTAAAATTTAAATTCGTATTCAGTTTAGAAATTATCTTGGAGAGGGTCATACTTTAATGAATGACCTTGAAAAACACACAGCTGTCTTCTGGGTAGACATATAAATAGATTTTGAAGAACCTAACCTGATGTTTTGCTTGAGACTCCAGGCATTTATTAGTATAATTCATTCCAAACTACTGTTAATTAAGTGGTTTCTTTCTTTCTAGTGTTTACTTAAGCCTGAATGTATTCTGATTCTTACGGAATAGAATGTTGTGTCTGTGTTCCATTAAAGAAACAAATCTTAGGTCACCTGACACGTTCACCTGACTACCTCATTATTAATATATGCTAACAAAAATACATCTCATCAGCATATGCTGGTACTCACAGGCTTTTTTTTACATACCTGTTGAGGAAATAACCTTTCCAGCTTGGAGAAGAGATTGTGTGATTAGTGTAATAAACAGTGAGAGTATATATGAATTTCAGTGACTATGCAGTACACATGCTTGCTGATGCTGGATCAGAAGACTTGCACAACATTTTCTGAAGTTTGCTGTGCAGTTTAAAGTGAAATGGATTCAATTCAAATTCAGTGTATTCAATGACATGCTAGGCAAGTCATTACTCTATAATATGAAGCTCCTGGGCAGTATTGCTAAAATCTCTTTTAAGGATGAAGAACAGACAGGTGAACCATAAATAATCCCACTTGGCTGAGGCTGCCGATTTTTGCAGGTTCAGCACATGGCGTTAAACTGATGTTGCTTTGTTTCAGTACTGCAAAATTGGCTTCTGGACAAGACAAACATCTGTTATTTGAAGTGCAGCCTGGGTCTGATTCTTCTGCTTTCTGGAAGGTGATCGTTAGGATAATATGTACCAAAGTAAGTGTGAACATTTTAATTTGATGGCCAGTTTGTATGCAAAGATTTGAGGACTGTCAGTTTTACTTGTAAAATCCAACACCTGCTACATGTGTTTTGATACAGGTGACGTATTCAGAGATGCTGTTGGAGATAAATTAAGTCTAAATTCTAAGTTTCTGCAAAAAGCATGGCAACAAAAACATTTTTATAACTAAGTTTAAAGGAGTGATGCCTTCCAGTGGAGCACTTATGGCCCTTTAGTTACAAATGCAGGTGATTTGTGAGGTCAAGTAGTCGAAACTGCCAACTGTAGATTTTGAAATTAGTAGTAGAAATTAGTCAGGTCTTTCAGGCATTATTAGTTGAGCTACTGTGCCTGTACATAGTCTGATCCCTTAGAAAAACAATCTAAAGATTAAATGTTTTAATTTATGACAAAAACTTATGAAATTTGCTCTGTCTAATGAGGAGATTTTTCCCCTCTCTATCCTATCGTTAAAGTCCTTTAATGATCCTGAATCCCCCGAGCAATCTTAACATGTGGTTGAACAAGCCAACCCTCAAACTCTGTTTGAAACCAACAGTAGTTGTAGTTAGTAGTTTTCTGTTTACTCCTAGTTTTCATTAAGGCAGCCATTGCTGTAGGCAATTTTAAGTTCAGATATCAAATGACTGATTTTTCCAGTGCTTGGTTCTAAGTTCAGCCCATTTCTTTGGGTGTTAGGTCCCTGCTCACACCTGAATCCACTTCAGTAGTGATGGCAATTGCCTTGCCCTAAAATTGTGGTGCTGCCTGTGGTGTCCCACAGGCTGCAACAGCTGTGGGCAGTCCTGACTCTTGTTAAGCAGATTACAGCTTGTGAATGTGATGAAGGACACTTAGGGAGGAGACTACTGTCTCACATGAGAACTGCAGTGCTGTACATTCTGAGCAATGCCAAGTTAAAATCTGATAAGTAATTGTAAACAATTCTTATATCTTAAGATAAATAAAACAAGTGGCATCGTGGAAGCTTCCAGAATCTTGAACTTGTATCAGTTCACTCAACTTTATAAAGACATCACCAGTCAAGCAGCTGGAGTTCTTGCACAGAGTGATACTTCTGAAGAAGCTGCTGAGAGTTGGAGGTCTCTGTCTTCGTGTCAGGCCAGCTTGTGGATGGGAAGGTATTTTGATACACAGTTACAGCATAAGCATTTTGGGCGTTGTGCTTCAAACCTGAGCTACAAATATCTGCTGATGAGAACTGCTTGTGCTTGATAGCTGTAGGCTCTGTACCATCACAAACAGGGACAGACACCTTCCCCTGCACCAAGGGAGCTGCAGTGCACTTGGGTGAAATCCTGAATGTGGTGCTACCATACCTTAGCTTCAGAGCAACCCTTTTAGAGAGCAGTTCTAGTAGAAACATAGTATATGTTGAACTCCTGAATAAGGAAACGGAATCAGCTGCAGCTACAAATCCAGGGGGTTTGACAGTGTTTGTTTAAACAGATTTTGTTATTGTTCCACTTAAACTTTCTCTTCCTCTTACATTTTGGCATGTGAAAGTTCCCATCTGTTGCCACTAGAAATCCATCCATTATGGTAATAATTTAACTTGCAAGACTGGAAAAATGGGAATTGTCTCACTCATGTTTGACCTTCTGCTTTGTTAACCAGAGGAAAAACAAAAGACTGAGGTCAACACCTGCAATAACTTGAGTTCAAACTGAATGTAAAAGCAAGAATCCTTTCCCTGTGTGGAAGTGTTGCTGCTACCAGTAATTCCTTACTTTTCCTGATTAAGTTCATGGTTCTAACTCAGTTTAAGTGAGGTACAGCTACATTTTACAAGAAAAGGTAGTAAATGGTAGAGTTCTCTATGTTCACCAGTGAAGAGATGGCAGCCAGGTATTTTCATGAAACAGCCTGAGTGTCACACTTCAGCTGTTGAAATGAAAAAGGGGTCACCTGTGTTGTCACACCACAGAGCCCTCTGGTTTTTTTAAGTCAGTGGATTGCAGAAGGTATTATTTTCATTTCATTTAATTTCCTGTAAATTGTGAACATGTTTGAGAAAGAACAGAAAAATTGCTTTCTCAAGGTTATATCAGAACACACATTTTTCTGGAAATGGTCTTTTGCTTCAAACAGACAAAAAACACAGACCCCAGATACTTAGGCAAAACAACTTTATAAATTGCTAAAGTCAATGAGAAAAAGAAAAGATTTTCTATGTGAGTTTCTTTTTCATGTTTTCAGACTTGGAGACAGATGAGATGAGCATCTTTCTTGTTTGTAAACTGCATTACATGAGGCAGTATCAGTCACAAATAAAAACAGAGTATACTTTGCTAATATGATGCAGTTTGGTGAGCTTGTGTCTTAGCCAAGTTTTTCAAGTTACTAAGGAAAACATAAGCTGAAGCACCTTCAAGTATTCTACACCAATGAAATCTTCTGTATATTTTTCTGTGATAACCACCCATTTGCCTCAGTTCTTCTCACCTTCAGACATTTTTCAGCTCTGCAAAGTTAGCCCTCACTGTCTAAAAATAGCAAGTGTTATCTGTTCAATTCTTCTTAACTTTTTCCCCTAGAATAATACCCCATATCTCTACAACATCCACTTCCTATTCAGAGCATTCAAAACATGCCTAAGTGGTTTATGCTTTCTGATAACAAAGAGCTAAGCATTTCCTTTGTCTGTCACTCCTTTATTTTACTGTTTCTTCAGGAACTTAGTGACTAAAGCTGACTTTGCAGAAGCTTTATAAATAGGCCTTGTATAATTGCTTGTATAGACACCAACAAATCTCAAAAATTCAAGTGCTATTAAAGGTTAGTACTCGGAATTGCATGGCGGAGAAAAATGAGAAGGGAACAGGTCTAAAGAACACAGTGAGCAGGCTTCTTGGAAACTGTTCTCCTCATTGTATGGAAACTACCATCTGAAAAAAAAATCTGTGATTTTAAAGTAATTTCTCCAAAAGCAAATTGAAAAGGAATCCCCAAGGACCTACTGAAAGATAAAACAAAGGCATGTTCACTGCTGTTCAGTAGGTGGCTATTCTGTGCAGATCAAAAATGAATCTGTATTTGACAAGCCCCCTTAGATGCCTAAGCAAAAATGGTCTGGTCAGTAGTCATTAAGATGAACTAACTCCTGAAATGCCATTTTTTTCTGGAATGCTATCTCTGTCCCTCAGGTCAGAACAGGGATTCCCACATTAGGGTTTTTGGAAAACCCAGGCAATTTAGAACACTTCCTGGGTTGTTTTGGAAGTGAGCTGTGACTATAAAATTGCAAACTTTACATATCTGGCTAGGCCAGTGAAAGCTGAGGATTCTCTGCACCTTTTTGCACTTGAGAAGTCTTGATGGTGCCAGTATTTGAGATACTCCTGATAAGAACATTAGATAAAGGTATCTAATATTTGGGAAAAAGATATAAAATGTCAACATCTATCTTGGGTAGTGAGATAATTTGTAAACTTCCCCACCAACAGAAACACCTGGGAATTTAACTGGAAAAGCTGTGGTAATAGTCATCTTGAGAGTCCTAATTTGAGGAGCACTCATATGGAGCATATTGCAAGCTAAAATCAGCCTTTTCAATCTAGTGAGTAGTTCAGCTTCTGGCATTTTGATGCCATGAGAGATGAGTGAACCTGCATTCTGGTAGTGATCCTCTTGACATGCATGTTTTTGTCTAGGATATAAACCAGCACACAGAAATTTGGCAAAGTTCATTATGACATAGTTCAGCCTAAGGTGCAGTGACAGGAAGGCAGGTTCTTCTCCTGCCTTTAGTGTAAACAGTGTTTCTGTTCTTCTGCCCAGTCATGTGAGACAAAGCAGTTACAGCTCCTCACACTTCCTTGTTGATATGAAAAGGGGTTTACAGAGCCCTTGACAACACCAAAAGCACCTGACACAAATACTGACAAAAAAACCTGACACAAAAAATAAATGCACATTCTGGCTTAGTTCAGTTCACTGCTGGCATAGGCTGGGATCACATAAGTAGTCCATTCACAGATTAAAAGCACAGGTGTTTGTTTCTGGCCATCACTAATTATTATGAACAATGTAGTAACTGGTGTAGTTACTGGGGCATAAATATCAAACATCTGGAAGAAAACAGTGTCTTCTCTTCTGCAGGGTTAAACAGCTGACAGATGAAGAGGAATGTTGCATCTGCATGGATGGGCGTGCTGATCTAATCCTGCCGTGTGCTCACAGTTTCTGCCAGAAATGCATTGATAAATGGTAATATAGATGAAAGGACATTTATTATTTTATAGTATGCATGTTTCAGTTTGATTTGACAGATTCTGTAGTTGCCATATAGTTTAAAATTGAGTAAAAGCAGACTGAAGCAGAAGGAAGGCAGGGCATTTTGTAAAAAAGAGATGCGAAAATGCTGTTCAGCATTTGTTTTGTAATTTCTTACCTCTTTTTATTCTTCTAAAATTGAGTTGTTACAGTCTTGCTCAGAAACTTGAGAAGATGGTATATGCAGATGCTGGCATGTTATGCTTCACAAATCTCATTTAAGGCTTGTTAAGACTGTGCAAATATGAAGGCAAATTGGACTGTCTGTCACTTACTTGGGAAATAACTATCAGAGGGTTTTTTTCCCATATGTTGTGCTTTCACTTCAAATAAATGGCATATAATTTACTGATTTAACTATATCAGACTCTTCCAGAAAGATATTTCTTCTCCATGGCAGCACCTTCAAATTTATATATATAACATGTAGTGTACAGTGTTCAGCTTAACAGTAAATTGAACACCTTTTCAGCTTCTGCATCTCTGATACACCAGTTCTTTGAAATGTGGGAGAGAAAAATTCCTTTGTGGAGGAACACAGCTCTTGTCTGGCCATGCAGGCCCTCAAGGACTAGGGAAGTGTCCTGGCAGTCTGGCATTAGGGGACACAGACCTGCTCTGTTAAAAAAGGGTTTTTTTGGTTAGTTAACTCAAATGGGTTCGCATATGATTTGTGCATAAGAATTTGTTTTGTGGCTTTTTGAAAGACTTATGGAAGACTTTGTTACTCTTGTAACAAACACCAGCCTTCCACAAGGAAAAAACCATAGTAAAAATCACTGGATCTCAGAATACAGCAAGTCATTCCTCTCTTCTGGGAAA
The DNA here is from genome assembly GCF_017590135.1 of Pyrgilauda ruficollis. Classification (NCBI taxonomy): domain Eukaryota; kingdom Metazoa; phylum Chordata; class Aves; order Passeriformes; family Passeridae; genus Pyrgilauda; species Pyrgilauda ruficollis. The sequence goes on along the minus strand of NW_024517207.1, from coordinate 928,600 downwards.
ATGTCCTAACATCTATCAGCAGGACAGGGCTTAGTTTAGTGACTGTGCTGGAGAGTGGATTATACGCTGCTTTGGCTGATGAATCACCTGAACTCCTCACTGAGTTCCAGTTGCACCATGCCTTTTTTGGTCTGTAATTTTTAAGGTTGATATCTTAATATAGGTATAACAGAGGCTCTCAGTTCGAACATAAGTGTTGGGGACCCCCCAGATGGTGGAGTGGGTTAGGACTCCAAGGGACCAGTTCTAAACCTCTGTGAGCTGCATGACCCAGGAAAAGGCTCCTTCTTCTCTTTATCTAGGAAGCTTGTGGAGACTGGTTTCTAAGGAGCTCAACTGAATTCCTGAAGATAGGAAGAATTAATTTAGACAGTGAATTTCCATTTAAACTTTCTGGCCAGGTAGCCAGATGCATCCTGTCTGACCTGAGCAAAGGACTAGGGGGAACATGATTCCAAATTTTCACTCAAAGAATGGAGCTGCATTCAGAAGTCTTCCTCACAAGAAAAGAAGTTTTTAAACAAACAAAATAGATAGATGGCCTAATCCAGTTAATGTGATCATTCTTGAAGTTCTCACTGGGTTGATTTTTGTTTGGGTTTTGTTTGTCCTTTTGGGGGCTCTTTTGGCTTTGTCTGGCCAGCAAAAGACCATCAGTGAAAACCACTCATTTCTGTGCCTTCCTAACAGGAGTGACCGCCACAGAAACTGTCCCGTGTGCCGCCGGCAGGTGACTGGGGCAGGAGATTCCTGGGTGGTGTCAGAGGCCCCCACAGAAGATGACATTGCCACTTACATCCTTAACATGGTGGATGAGGCGGGGCAGCCCCACAGACCCTGACCCTGCCCACCAGGCTGATTGTGGCAGAACCACTTGAAGCTTTGTTTGCCCCAGCGTCTGGTTTTACCCCTCCTTGTTCTTCCACAGTCTGTCCTTTCCTTCTCCTCTTGGCTGTGTGAGTCTGCGCTGCTCTCCTAAAGCACAGGGTATCTGAGCAAGTCTCTGTGTGTGCAGTCCTCGTTATTGAACTGTTCTTTCAGCAAACTCTTTGATGATTAACACAGTTTACTTTAACAACAGCATTTGGTATTAATTAACAGTTCAACTACTCGATGAAGCAACTTGTAACAGCACAACTACAACTACAAACTGCTGTTTGAGCATCACAGCGTACTGCTGCAGAGATGAACCATGGCAGATGGCTTGACCTCACAGTTCCTGCCCTTAAAAGCAGTCCCTTATTCACAACTAATGTGAATAAAGATGACGAGTTAGCACTAGTGGGTATTAATTTGAAATTTTACTGTTGAAACTTGAAGATGTCCCACTGCCTGTTCTTCAGTAGGAAGTTATTGCTGCTCTTAGTGTTTACAGATACTTAATCTGATCTGTTATGACTTTTAGTATTAATTATTTTTAATCTGTTTTCTGTGTAGGCAGGTCTGTAAATGTACTTGTGCATTTCCCCTTATTCTTCTAACAAGAATTTTAGAATATTTTTTTAAATATGATATTTAGCATAGTCTTATTAGCTTGGAAACATTAAACAGTTTCGTACACAATCCTAAAAACAGTAAATCAGCTTCTCAGTAGTTTTTGATAAAGAACAGCTAATATTATTTCTAAACATTGGGCATATCTGAAAAGAATGCCTTTATTTGAATTAGCACTTAAGGTGTAGTTTAGTCTGATGCTGTGGCTTTATCTGCTCCTCTTGAGTTTTTGAAGTGATGAGATCAGAGTTAAAAGGTATACGAAGAGTTACAAGTGATAATCTAAGTAAGGGTGCTCTACTTCATATCTACAAGTGCAATATGCTTTTATGTAGCAGAGGGAAACTTCTTTAACAATAATGTGGCTTGGAGCGAGATGCACATGTGACAGCTTGGAAAAGGGATCTCTCAGCTGGAGTGCAACAGTATTTTGTGTCTAGCAGAATAAAGTCTTTAAGAGCTGAGTTTAGACAGTCTAAAATTGTTAGTATTCAGGAAACCCATCTTAAGCCTCTTGTGCATAAATAGTGTTATGGAAATGAATGGCTACTGTAGAGAATTTTATCTCTATATATATATATATGTATATTAACAAATACTGCTTTTTCTCACTCAGTAACCTCAAGTTAAAATATTCAAGTGTAGCATTTGAGGGAATAACAGCATAAATCTTGCTTACTGTGGGACTGCATTTTTCCTTACCATACCTGTTAAAATTCCATGATGCCATAAGGCTTAAGTCCTTTTGTCACAGACAGGTTCTGAATTTAAAGGCATGTGCACATGTAGATATGCACATTTAGGTTATTTTTCTTAATTGGCTACAAAATAACTTAATTACATCAATTTGTTAAAGAATGTGCACAGAGTATAGCACCTATTTGAGCTTGGCTTGTGACACCATTGTCAAATTTATCATAGGTTTTAAGACAGAGAAGCAACATACCCTTCATGTGTGTCTTATCTGAGAGCCAGTGTGGCTGAGTGTGTAAATCTGTATTTAGCTATGGAAAAATCCTTTTAGGAGTGTATATAGTTGAGAACTCTTGTTTTTTTTTTTCCCCCTTTCTTAAGCCATTGATAGCAATGAGATATTCTTCAGTAAATGTATGGAGTGTTTGGTTGCATAAAGGCAGTTGTTGTTTGGGCTGGAGATCGTTACTGGCCCAGGATTTCCCACTAAAACATGTGCAAATATTCCTGATCATGCACCAGTTTGGTTTCCTTTTGCTTTTTGAGCTTGCATTAGTCCATGTTCAGAACTTGCAGATAATCTTTGAATTTTTTAAACTTTTTATATCACTGGAACAGAAAGAGAATCTAAATGAAAGACTCAAGCTAACTTTATTTTTCAAGTACTTCAAGAAATATACTTCTGAACTGAGATTTTATAAGCTGACTTTCTGCTGAGAACTTACATGAACTTCTTAAAATGTAATTTTATAATGATGCAAACAGGTTGTTAATTGCAGCATAATGACAATTACAATATAAACTAATGCAAAAATTATTTAAATAGTGAAAAAGTAAACTTTGTATTCTGTACAGCTTTTTTTAAATTAAGTTGCTGTAATTCACACTGCTGTGATGTAGATACTGTAATGTGTGCCTTGTAAAATATATGTACTGTATGTTATATGGAGAAATAGACACTTTAACAATGAAAAACTAGTAATTTGGTACTGGTTGGTATTACTTAGTCTGAAGTACAACATTTAGCAAACAATTTTGGAAAAGGAATCCATTGGCATGGACATAACAATGAGTTCCAGAAGCTAGACCTTGAAAATGTGAATTACTGCAAATAGCTGTTGGTGGGGGGCATTAGAACAAATTAACTTTCTTGTGTTAAGTGAACATTTCTTACAGGTTTAATGTGAAATTGTAACTTAAACATTAGAGATTGTATTAATGGCTAAGAACATTCCACTATATTAAACTTTGTGTATGAATTGTGCAATAAAGTTACTTTGGAAGAAATGTTAGAGTTCTTTTAAGCTTAAGGAATCTCCTGGCTTTAGTACCACAGAAGTCTGAAAACTGAGTTTTGATCCAAATTAAATTGCATTGTACAGGTGGTGTGGTTAAAAGTGTGGCACTGTGAGTCAGAGCTCTCTTAAACTTTGAAGGGTTCTATCAACAAGGTACCTCAATGCAGCTCTGCAAAAAAACCCCAAAAACCTGGCTCTGATTTGACCTCTTCTAGGTACTCAAATAAATTGGAATGTTCTGAAGTGATGGGAAAAATTAAACAACTCTAATTCTTAGAGGACAATATTGAGAAGTGTGTTTGTTTGGGGAAAGGACTTTTATTTTCAGAGAAGTGTGGTACACTTTTTCTCCAAGTAATTTCGTCATGTTTCTGATGATATTTTAAATTTTAAGAATGCTAAGGTTTGGAATATTTTTTCTTGATTTTTCCTTGTTTTAAGTAAGAATTGAAATATGTAATTAATGTAACTCTTTCCTCTGTCTAGTTACTTGGCTTATCTGTTTGGATCTTTCGAAGCCAAGGCAGAAATGGGAGCAGAATTCATTAACAGATCAGGAAATTAGAATGGATAAAATGACCAGTTGACAGGCACAGCAGGAGGTAGGTGTACCAGAGCAATTAGCAAACCTTTATATTTACTAGGTTTCAAGTTTAGACACCATATCAGTGTGATGGGCATGATTCTTTTTTTCGTGGGAATACTGCTATTTCCTTATCTTTCCTTATCTTTCCTTTAAAAGAAAATTAGAAAGGTTTTCTAATCCATACTCTTTCCAGTTCTGGAAACCAGGGCAGCCACTGAGATCTCTGTTACAGGTTTGAACTGAGCTGTTCAATCCCACTCCTGTAGAGCTGTATGTGCCAAATGCATTATTTATTTTTGGAAGGAACATACTGGCCATGGTTCTTTGTGCTTTGCATCCAGCTAGATCCTGGAAGAACAGCTCCCTCAGGGAGCCCTAAGGATGTCTGATGTAAGTAGGAGCTGCATGTTAACCTGGCTGGCCTCAATCCTTACACTGCATATACACAATGCTTTAATTTTGTATTCACACACACTCTGTAATGGAAGTAATATGACAGTAATTAAGTATTTTCTTTGGGCTTCTGTTGTTAAATCATCCCTGATTATAACTTGCCAGAGGTTTTATCCTCACCTGTTTTAAGTGGTTGAACAGAATTTTGCTTTATGAGTGTATCTTAAACATCAGTCATTTCAAAACTGAATTTTTGTTAACTGTCATTTCTTTCAATGCTTGATTCCAAGGCATAGAATTTATCATACAACAATATTCTTTAAGGATTGAAAACTTTTCCTGCTGGGATGTCACTGGAAATTAGCCTGGATGGGGCTGTGTGCTTTCCAGTGACCACAGTGTGTGACCACCAGGTAACGTTTCACTCTGAGCCAGCCAATGTTGCAGCCGTGAGGGATGGGACAGCACATTCTGCTTTTGTGTCTGAGCTGCCAAGATGTTTATTAGCAGATCTTTACTTACCTCACTAAGCCATCAAAATCCAAATAGTTAACACTGGGCATGGGATTTGTAGGTTTAATATTAGAAGGAATTATCAGTTTTGTGAACTTGGATAGAACTTTGCACTGTGTCTACTGGAATGAAGAATACAGTCCAAGAGGTGATTAAATGAGCACTCTTCTTTAGTTCAAAGCACTATTTAAAAATGCTAGGTGTTTGGAAACCTGCACCTCTGAAATTTGTTAAGTGTAAGAAGGTAGGAGTTTGATACAACAATCTGTGCTTCCATGCTGGCCCATTTTAACAGACCTTCAAACACTACTTTTTATGTGAGACCTGTCAGTCACGGTGAATGACTAATGAAGCAGTGGTGTTGGTGTCTCACTGTTACACAGACTGCCTCAGTATTACGCAGACTGTGCTGTTTAACAGTGGTGTTTAGTGCTTTGAGAGGTGTGGGGGAGAAATGCACATTGCTCAGTTACAGATGAACCTGTACTCCTGTGCTTCACCAGTGCTACTCGTGTACAGAAATAAAGTTTGTGTACTGAAAGGGATGATGTTTTAATCTTCATCTAAAAATCAAAACACTTCTTACTGAAGTGTTTTGTGTTATGCTATTCCTCAGAAGTCATGGTGACTATAGCAGGATATCTGTGTTGATACTATTTATTTAAATCTGTCACTTGTTGGCTTCTTAGTTGGGTTTTATCAGATGAATCTGTTGTGTGTGCTCACAAAATCAGTGCACCTTGAACTGCTCTGCCCTGAGAGTCAGGGCTGCTTTCCTGCTCCCAGGTGGGTGTCTTGACTCTCAGCTCAATATTCACAAGGCTCCAGGACCAGCAGGAGCTGCTGCATGCCCTGCCCTGGTGCCCAGCTTGGATGAGCAGGGAAGCAGGGTGGGCACCAAGAGATGGCAGGAGCAGCAATGCAATTTCACTTTCAGAACTTCATGCCAGGTCTGAATGGTTGGTTTGCATTAACACTGAATTGTTTTAAGCCAGATAAGCCTTTAGCCTCTTCTCCTAAATAGTGCTCACTGTCTTCCCTATTTAGGTTTAGTCAATTTAATTGCACATGGTTTTAGTTCTCCTTAAATGTGGAGATTGGGAGGAGCTACTTTTTTTTTGAGAGAAATACACACAAAATCCATAACCATATTCTTTTACAATTCATTCATTAGTGTAATGTTTAATGCTTCCACAAGAGGCAAAAGATAAACATCATGTAACCCAGGCACAGAAAGAAAAAAGCAGTTTTTAGAGACACCTTTTCAGACTTGGATTTTAACTAGGCAAAGAGAACAGAAATGTTTAGCCACACATAAAGAACAATGATACAAGACAATAAGGTGGCTCTGGGCTGTGAAAAAAAAATATGCATTCTCCAGTAGCAGAGCAAATGCTTAAAGTTTGCTAAAGTAACAGAACAGAAAAGAATTGTTCAGGTGGATAGGTTGTAAACATCAAATAACCATAATTAACTATTTCAGGCTGAAAGTATAAAATGCTTTTGAACCAACAGATTTAAGGAAGCCTTGAATAATGTTTGAGCCTCTCTCCTAATGAAGTAAAGAGCAAGTAGGTTGTTCTTCCATCCTGCAGCGGTACTTACCCAGTGGCCACCTGCAGCGATGTTCTTCCATCCCCTGAGTCAAACCAGCTGTGCTCTAAGCAGGTTTGACCTCAGCACAGCTGGGGTATCAGCCACTGCCCTGTCCTGCACTGGTGTCTGTGTGCACAGCAGTGACTTGGGCTGGATCTGTCTTTTCATTCCAGCCACAGCCTGAGCCCTCAAGGTTACTCTGAACAGCCTCACATCAGCACAAAAGTGCAATTTTTAGAAAAACAAATCAAGGCAAAGCTTAAGAACTGAACTTTGGAATCAGTAACATTTGCCCAATTAAAGGATGACCAGGAGAAATGTAGTGATGGAAGCTTGAAAGGATGTCTGTTTATATTTCCCCAAATATAATACTATAAGCCCAATTTCCCCTTAAATGCAGCACACAAGAAAACACAGAAAGCAGAACTTGTGGTCATGACCACTTATGTGTTACTGTGGTTATTGTCAGAATCCCAGTTACTGTCCATTCACTGAATATGCAAATCCAGTTGGGTTTTTTTTCAATAACAGCTACAGACCTATTAGAACCTGAGGTAAGGAAAGCTGAAAAGGTATTAAACATATACACAAATTTGGTGTAATTTTAAGGAAACTAAAAAAGACATGTAAGTGACAACAAAAGCAGCACTAGTAGAGATCTTCAGGTGAAACAACCCAAGTAAATCAGTTGGAATTATTTACCCAATGTTTATTAGGTGGAAATACTTAAAATTGAAATTCTTCATACCAAGCATGTTGCTTATTTAGCCCAGTTGCAGATGTTTTTCCCAAATAATGTTATGTTGGTAACAGTTTATTAGGAAGTTGTACTGATGAAAACAGACATTTGCATTTGATGCAGCTGAACAGCTTAAACCACTTTCTCAGACTTATTCTAGGCAAATGGCACCAATCCTGAGACTGCATTCTATGAGCTGCTAATGTTCCTAGCAGTGAGGCCAACAGGGGCTGCTGACTGAGAACTTGGGACAATTTTACTCTCATATAGCTGGACAGCATAATGTGGTTTCACATGATTTTAGGGGTACAAGGAATACAAAATCTGGCACATTGCAGACATTAGGCTGGGGCACTGAAGAGCTGAAGTCAAATTCCCACCACCTGTCTTCAGCCCCGGTTTTGGATGCAAAGCCTCTGCAATCACTGCAGTTCTCTCTGCATGACACTGGCTAACTGTGATGGTGAGTGGATGGCCAGAGCTCTCCTCTTGTGCCTTGGACTCCGTCAGAGCAGCCTTAATTCCAGGCTGCTTCCTGACATCTTTAGGTTTATCTCTCTCGGGGGGTTCTTGCAAGGCTGCACAGCTATAGGAGGTGATAAGGAATTTCTCCTTCCCCTACTTTAGTGCCATTTCCTTGCACAGGAGAAGGGCCTAGCCTAGGAAATAGAAGTGGCACAAGACATCTGACTGAGCACAACATGCAGGGTTCAAAAGGTGAACCTTGACGATGGGCCAGTATCACTTACTGGCTTTTTATGCATTAATGCTGAATGCCTGTTTGAAGAAGCCCAGTGTCCCTATGCAGGGTATTAGAGAGCAGTGGTCTAACCCTGGGCTCAGATCCTGCCTCAGGGACTGCAGGCCTTTGAATTGTGGACTCACAGGCAGCCACACCCTCTGCTTCCCCAGCCTCAAGTCTTTTTTGGTGTGAAACTGTGCAGCTTCTACAATACATAGCTGCCATCATGTTAGCAACCTTTAATCCTTTCTGAAGTACTGTATCATAAAGATGATGAAACAGAAAGAAGATTAAAAGTGATAAATACTCCAGTAGCTGTACTTTACTAACCACTTCCTCATAAATAAATAGTTTAACATAATATACCATGATTTGAAATGACAGATTTCAAGTGGGCTGGCTTCTGTATAAATAGACATCTTGACTTCCTATTCAGCTGTAGTTGACTAAAATACAGACTAAAACAAATGTGTAAAAATATGTCAGAAGTAGGACCAGAACCAGGTCTGGCATTTCTACCACTGATTCATAAGAACACTTCCCTTTTTCAAGTAAAAAATTTCTTTTTATATGCAACCAGAATTATCTGCATAAATTTCTAAGTAATTTGAACAGGCATATCCACATATTCCCATTACAAAGCAATAAAAAATATTCTCAACTTTCAAGGCAAAATTTTCTTGATGTAATTAGACTCATTACAATGTATAATAGTGATTTTGACACCATGTTTTCCATTTGCTAGATTAAAAACCATTCATCTGCTGTTCTTCACTGACATCCTACATAACAACAGGAATTAATTAGTCATTGAACAAGATTACCCAATGTTGTTTTTTCTTCTTTTCCAATGTGACTGCTGAAACATTGAGTTAAAAACTGTGTCAGAACACCTTCCAGAATGAAAGGGTGGCCTCAAAATTCTGCACCCCATAAAAACTGCTAACGAAAAAAAGAGTTAAACTTAAAAGTGTTAAAAGCCATGACTGGTACTGAGACTTTGAGGACCAACCCAGGTGGGTGTGTGCTGTCAGCATCTGCGGGATCCTCAGATGCACTGCACAGCTGCACTACAGATATTCTCTCTGGTTTCCCAGGCTACACAGCAGGGCACAGTTAAGACAGTATGAAACAAATAGTACATGATTCTGAGTTTGCATTTAATATTTACAGCAATCTTAAAAAGCCTAATGTTCGTAGAAACTGAAATCTTTGCAATGAGAATACCGCAGTAACAAGTGATGGCAAACGCTGTTTACCTTCCACAGATACTCCCTTTGTCACTGGACTGTTCAGTTATGTCTCTGTAGCATCAAAGACAGGTGATTTGAGGTTAATTAGCATATTATCCTGCTTAAGAGGAACATATTCTGGCTTCTCTGAGTTTGTAACTACTTGGACAGAGTAGAAATATCTTCTGTTCTCATGGCATCAGCCAGGAAGCTGAGTTCATTGCACAGAGTCTCGTACCTGAAGGCCATCCGGATCTGGGCAACATTTGTCTTTCGAATGTCATTTCCCTCAGGCCCTTCCTTGCAATAATTCATCCCCAAGAATTTCTGCTTTTCCTGTGAACAGGATTAAAAGTCAAAAGGAAGAAGTCAGTTCAACTGTTTTGACTTATTGCAGAAGTAAGTGTTAGCTGAATGAGTCCAGTACAAGTGAAAAGAGCAGTTTCAACCAGCTGGCCGTTGAACTCTTCCTCAGAGTCTTAACCAGTTTAGGAGATTTTAAGTTCAAAGTTTATGCATATAATCACTCAAAAGTACACTCAATCTGGCTTGCTAAAATCCCTCTGTGTTAGTGTTCAGCCTTCACCGCTACATCTTGCATGTGAGAGGGTGAAAAGAGGCTTAGGTTTCTTTTGTTGGTTAAATGTCACACAAGAGGAAAATGAGTAGTTGTCAGCAGGGAATATTGGAAAAAACAATAGAATATACTCATGAAGCCCCTTCAAATACCAGTTCCCTCAGAGAAATGTTCAAAAGTGACACAGAGTAGAGAATGCTCTAAAGTAAGTCCTAGAGAAAGCCTTGGCTGTATAGAATTTTGAAGCCAGAAGGGAATTTAATCTAATCTGACAGCCTATCTAAACGAGAATATTTTCTGTAATACTCCCTTTTAAGTAAAAAAAAACACATGTCTTTCTTATGACAGGCAGTTTGTTTTTACTTAATGCTAAGACATGATGCAGAAAATCACTGGCAGAAGGCTATCACCCAAATAATTAGAAGTTTGTAACTGGAAGGAGAACTGAGTATAAACAGACATCTGGTCTCTACATATTTTGAGAATTCCAAAACAAAGCTAATGGGGAAAAGTAATATTAATACTTTACTTGTAATGTAAGACTGCATAGCAGATAGTTTGTGACTACTTATGGAAAAGAGGACAGGGATGTGCACAAATAAATCACTAAGCACCTTCTATTCAGTGTTCAGACTATTGATTTCTGGGTTCCTACTTGGGTTAGTATTCACAGGAGAGATTTTCCAGCCATACTTGCCTTATCTGACAATCCACTCTGTAGAACACTGTTTCTTGCTATTTCACACAAGTCACACGTGCTTAGTTTCCACACCTGAGCTGCAATAGCATATTCTTCCATGAGAGCTTCCTGCAGCACCAAAATACATTTGATAATAAATTATATGTAAATAAGATATAAATGGGGACACGTACTCATTACTAATTAAGGATTTTATACATGCTCTTTAGACAGCTGTGAAAAATTAGAAGTTTGAAACTTTAAAATCACAACTCCTATGAAAAGAATTGTTAATTTCAAATTTCCCAAGGACTACTGGTTAATAATTAATAGGCACTGGTTATCCAGTTGGCTTAGTCTAAGAAATTGCAGCCTGCAGTCCAGATCCTTGAAGGCATTTCTTAGGCAATTCCAAAGGAGCCCCCAGGGTACACAAACCCCCTGGAGCAGCCAGTTGTAAAGCCTGAGTGGTTTTGCACATGGACAGGTACCAGGGCAATTTCTCGCTCGGCGCTCCCACGCGGGGCGGGCGGGTGCGGCCCCGGCGGGCTGGCCCAGCCCCGGACCTTGCAGGCTCCGTGTGACTGCACCCGTGCCCCGGCCAGCGGCAGCTCCGTGTCCCGGGCCGGCCGCCAGCCCGGCCAAGGCTAGCAGGGCTGGGCTTGTCCCGGGACACGGAGCTGAGTGACGGACGGGCCCCTCTGGGCACAGCATGGCTCACATCGGTGCCAGCTGCAAACCAGGGCATCACAGCTAGTGACCAGGCACTACTGTCCTGCCAGGCCACCCAAGGGCAGGAATCTGTTCCAGCTCACTGAGCAAGCAGCTCGTATGTCATCTTGAGATTGCACATCGTGTTTTTGTAATGTACTTCCCCAGACTTATTAGAGTAAGGAAACTGGACTTTCCTGGCACTCTAGAGGATTGTTTATGAAGGCTCAAACCTCCCTTCAGCCTCATCCTTCATTTTATACTTCAACAGCCAACACTGGAGAGGCAAGAGTACAAAAGAAACATAATTAGGAAATCAGACATTTCCTTCTGAAGCCTAACAGTGAGTGGTAGACAGAGAATGAGGAGGGAGAATGAATGAAGTGACTGAAAGACATGACACTATGTCCTAAGCAATGAAATAAAACAGCTTTTCAGGTCATTCTGGACGCATGTGGTGCTGTTGCCAAATTCAAAGCTGATGCTTTTTGCAATTCCTACCTTTGTGTAATGAAACTGCATAGGATCATCTGTGGAGAGGGAGACGTGCAGGCCCTTATGGAGAAACTCCCGTAGCGGATTTTTGGAGTACTCCAGGAATAGGCTGTTGTTACTAAGTGGGGACATAGCAATGGGTATTTGTGCAAGATAATACAGATACTGGAGGACAGGACTCTGAAAAACAAAACACAGTCAGCATTTAATGGTACTATGGGATAATGAAAAAGAGAACTGTTTCCCTTGGATAAAAGGGAAACAGCAACACAGGGGGAAGACTAAGATCAAAAAAAGAGGTTGACCATGACTTCTCCAGGAAATATATAAAAGTCTGAATTTTATATCTTACTGATCTTTATAAAAATAATTTATGGTCGTAGTCTGTTTAAAAATACAATGACTAATATTACTGTAGATTAGTAAGTATATATATGACCATTATGGGCACTGCATTTCATATCAGCTGCATACCTTCCCCCAAAATCTGAAAGTCACAGAAGACAAATGGTCAAGAACTGCTAAGCAATTTTTTATTTCCAAAGCTGCAGACCAATAGATAAATTTTAGGAACAAAAGTTTTAAGTTATGAGAAGTCATGTGTTGCTGTTGTACATAATTTAAATAATCTATGTCATTGTCATCTTTATTACTGTTTTGCCTTAGCCAACCTATGAACCTCACAAGTGCCTTTATTACTGTTACTATTATTAGTACCTGCTATGCCATCTTATCACACCAGGCCATGCAGGAGAGAAGGAAGAGGAGAATGCTTTGGTCACACACTGCTTTAGTGCTACTCTGTCTGGATCTAACTTTATGAATTACTATTCATGAGCATAGTATCAGACATGATTTTAGGTATATTTTTTTCTTTGTTCTTGGTTGTGTTGAAAAGTACAGAGAATTTTCCAGCATTAACCAGAAAAAAACTCACTTATAAGGGAACTCCTGAAAAATTACAGTAAACTCAGTACAAGTCTGCCACCCACTGACCAATTATTTTAATTATGAAACAGTGCCCTAAGGACAGGCTGAGTGATGGTTTTCATTAACTAATGTGCCAGGAATTGCAATATTTGTTCTGTCATAAAACATTTGTTCTATCTAAAATATTGTTGTGTCAAACAGCTGTGTTGAATTTCTTGTTCAAAATAATCAAATCCTTAAAGAACTTCTGAAAAACCCTGAAGTACAGAAATGCTAATCAGAGAAAATGACTTTTGTCCCTGTAGAGAAAAAATGAGAGCTTTCCTTAACTTCTTCTAGGACTAAACCAGGGAGCAGTAGCAAGTCTAAAGTTTTACATTTTGTTCACATAATTTTAACTCTGCTTGGAGTAACCACATATGGGTGCTGCCAAGTCTTTGACATATCTGAACAGTTGATCTTCCTTCCCTGTGAAGACAAAGCTGTCTTTTTGTAGCTTAAGAACAGGAAGTTCAGTTGAGCTTATTTATTTCATTGAATCATGAAATAGTTAGGTTTGTAAAGGACCTTAGAGATATCTGGTTCCAACCCCCAGCAATGGGCAGGACACCTCCCACTAGACCAGGTTGCTCAAAGGCCCATCTAACCTTGAACACTTACAGGGATGGGGCAGCCACAGCTTCTGGGCAACCTGTGCCACGACCTCACCACCCTCACAGTAAAGAATTTCTTCCCAATATCTAATCTAAACCTACCCTCTTTCAACTCCTGTTTGTCCTATCACTATCTGCCCTTGCAAAAAGTCTCTCTCCAGCTCTCTTGTAACCCCCATTTAGCTACTGGAAGGTGCTAGAAGATCTCCCTGGAACCTTCACTTTTTCAGGCTGCACAACCCCAATGCCCTCAGCCTTTCCTCCCAGGAGAGGTGCTCCAGCCCTCTGAGCATCTTCATGGCCTCCTCTGGACTCCCCTCCAGCAGGTCCACATGTTGTGGTGTTGGGGGGGTCTGGGTGGAGTTTCTGGGAAGAGTTACTTGTGCCTTGCTAAGGAAGTGAATTAATGAAAAATGTCCATTTGGTTCCTTCTGTTTGAACCAGTGATGGATGTGTGAGCACACAGTGATTAGTTTAGGAGCAATACCTTCTTCAGGAGCAATCCATGAGAGATGTTGTCTGCTGTCAGAAAGGCAGAAACAAGGTGTGTGATAGACCCAGCTTCTCCACAGTGAGGTCGAAACAGGAAGGTGCACATGCCTCTTTCCCTGAAGAGACCAAAAGCAAGTTTCACTTAAAAGAAATCACTGTTCTTTATCTACTTGGTATATAACTGCTGGTAATATGTGGATTTAAAAAGAAGAAAATTAAGTTACAGATTCTCATACAGTTTGATGTGACATCTACCCAGGCCTACTTTTGGTGGGCTGCTCAAAAGGGCAGGTCCCTCTACCCAAGCTCCTTCTACCACCAGACATATTTGTGTCTTCTTGCCTTCCCCAGTTACATTTCATTTAGCAATTGTCTACCCACTGGGTGAACAGCTACTGAGTGGATTTCAGTGGAGTGAACTGACAGATGGAAAATTCAGTAAACCCATGCAAACTGTGGCTGCAGAATTCCTGGTTCAAAATCAGGGAAGAAGGGGAAGCACATTGCCAAGAGTTAGCTAACAGTACCTAGGGTGATCAGAGCCTGCCATCTCACCAGGTTAAGTGTAGCATAAAACCACACCTTCAGAAGCAGAGGTGATCTAGGAATGTTATTTATTACACTAGACTTCCACTATAATTTCTAGAATACTGAATTAAAATTGAATTAAATAAAATGAAATAAATTACTGAATACCTGCATTAAAAGTGATGCTGGGTTTGAGGCTATAATGGACCCTGTTACTCAGTGCAGACAAATGTCCCACAAGTATTTGGAGATGTTCAAAACACAATTTCAACAAGGAGTGTTAGAATATAAGGCAGTTCTAGGGTGGAAGTTAGTAACATTTCTCCTGATGTGAGGATGTAATCCATTCTTGCTGATATTACCAAAAATATAAAACAGTCTTGTCAGGGCTGTGTTGACTCAAGCACTTAGATTAATAGGGTGAACAGTTAGTGACTCATTGGTGAATTCTGTCAGTATCTCAGCTGTAAAGAATATTTAATGATTATCTGGGGGCATTTTAATACAATAGTCAAAATGATCTTGAGGTAAAAAAGAAATGCATTAGTTCTGGCAGAATGTTTCTTTGGAAGAAAAAAAGCATGTAGACTACAGAGAATGTAAAGGAAGTCAGGAGAAAGGGATGACTTTCCTGCAGCTATCTGCTGTGTGTCCTTTCCATTATAGAATTAAAACTAACAGCTACACCTATTGTTGCACATATGAGGTAGTTTAAGGTGAGTGCTTGCATTATGAGTTTTGATCAAATGGGATGATAAAAAAATGCTTGAAGTAGCGGTGGGAGAGAAGAAATAACATTTTGAATGCTAACTTGGATAAAACTGTAAAATGACAAATCTGTGCACCTTCTATAAGAAAATCCAAAAACGTTTTCTAAATAACTAAGATAACCTAAATAACTAAATGAAGTGAACCAAATCCTTTCAGGGCAAGTGATGACACTCTCACATTAGTGGATAACCTCACTGTGCCTTGGCTGGAGTTGGTTGTGCAGGGCACTCAATGAGTCAGCTGCAAATTTAGCAATATTACCTCACATTGAATTTCAGGCTTTCCTGAGCCTGATGCCAAAATCTGCTCTGACAGTCTGATGTCACGTAACTCCCTGCATTACTTGCCCAGACATTGGTCCTAAAGTTGTAAAACTGAGTTGAGTCAAGAAGCCTGCTAAAGGAAGTTAGCTGGATGTGCAGTTTGTAATTGTGTCCTACTTGGTCTGTCTCTGAATGCAGCAGCCCCAAAGCCAGCTAAGACACAATATTACTTTGTGTCTCTTAAATTACCAGGAGATAGCCAGAGCCAGAGGCAGGAGATACCAAGAGGCAGTTACATCGTATTTGGGAATCTGCTGCAGAGCCAAGCAAAGGACGGTAAGTGGGTTTGTGGGGTTCCTTCTTTTGTTTTATTTGGTATATGCAGCTTTAAGGAGTTAAAGAAACCCAAAATACACAAAAATATCAAATGAAGGTATTAATCTGATGCCTCTACAATTTCTGAATTTTTTGTTTGAATTAATTCTATCATTAGTATTTTCAAAATATCTCAAGTACTCAAGTCTAAGTAATTCAAAATAACCCTTGCTTCAGAAGATCTGTAATCTAGACACTGACAGTCTGAGAGAAAGATACTGATTTTCTGGGAGCTTGTAAAATAGAAGAGTGTCTACTTACCTCCTAAGGTTGTTTAGCAACATGATGTTGACATACATGTAATACAAATAATAGCTATATGGGGGATTCTTCTCACTGGTCCAGAGGTCAGGGTTAAGGCTCTTGTCAGAGAACATATGGCCACTGTGTTTGGATTCATCATCAACACTGTCAAAGCCAGTCACCTGGTGGGAGAAGAAAATCACAGAAATAAGGGGCTTCTAGAAGCAAATTTACTCTTGCTTCAGGACTTGTTTGAACAAGCCTCCAGTCTCTCCTCCTTCATCTCTATCCCTGTCCTAGCAGTCCTGCTGCTCTGCATCCTACCATACCATGCACACAGCAGCAGTAATAGGTTTTGTCAAAGTTTTACCCGTTTTTTTCTCCTGAGACAAACAGGAAGCCCAGGTGCACAAAAGCCTTCAGGCTCCTGTGGGGGTTTACAGAGCTGCAAAACTCCCTAAAATCCAGACTAGAATCCTTTGAACACATCTGCTGTCTTTGAGAAGCAGCTGAAAGCAAGAGGCGCCCAGCAAACCTCAGAGCTGTGATCTAAGGCACACTCAGAAATGTCTGTGTTAACCTTGTCCCAGCAGCTACATCCCCACTTCTCTCCTGAGATCTATCACAACCTACACAATGCTTCCTTCCAGCTGCCTCCTTCTTGGAGATCAGTTCAGAAGCAGCTCAAAGTACCCATCCTGGATGATGATACAAAAGAGCATGCAGACATTTTTGGTCATTAATGAAAGGACAAATAAATAGCTGCTGAGCTGTTTCTAAGGAAATAAACAGGTTATGTGAGAATAGGACCTCACTCACACTTGTACTAAATTATGTGTCAGGGCTTTGAAACAATAATAATACAAGCAATCTGTGGAGAAGGAAGCTTTTTTAGTGTCTGGGAAGACCTGTGGACCAAAAAAAAAAAAAAAAAAAAAAAAGAAAAAAAGCAGTAGAGGATCCATTTCACGTGAGAAAGAAAACACAAACATACTTACATATTTGAGGAATAGGTGCAATTCTTTGTGGTCTTTGGGATTGATTGTTGCTTCAAACAAAGGTACAAAGATATTCTCCAACATCTTCCCAAAACTAGGCAGAATATTTTTAGACCTAAATATGTCACTGAATGGGAAAAAATAGACACATTCTTTAATAAGCTTGTATTGTCCTTCACTTTCGTATTTATTTTGTTATTTGTGTACATTCTAGAGCTTCAGTTCCACCAGGATTCAGAAATTCAAAGTTTATGTCAGGGCAGATTGTCTCTGTGCTCTGTTTCCTGCGCTGCCTGGCACTCTGCTTCATCAGGCTCTCTGAAGCTCTCAAGTGCTCCAAAAATAGAGAGAGCATGCAGGAGCAGATGCTGCCTAAGAGCAGTGGCCCTGTCCTTTACAGACATCCACGTACTACCAGGGGAGATAACAAGCTACCTCTCATGAAGGATTCTATTTCCTAAAGTTGTAACTACTCCAAATGAAAGTAAATGCTGTGCTCTAGTGAGCCTTTCAGAAAAAAGGGATAGTACTTCCATGTGCCACTAAGTGCATGGCTTATTCCAAGTGCTGACTGTGCCATGCACATCAGAAATTGCTATGTAAGAAATTGAAGGAGAGAAACTTTCTCCCCAGTGAAAAGCACACTCTGGGGGATATATGTGACTGTGACAACTCCTTCTCTACTCATACCCCAACTGTGACATTTCAAAACTTAAGGCTCAGCTATTAAGTCTGACAAAATTATCAGGGGAGACTGTATTACAACACACAGCATTGGAAACAAAGTCCCAAAGGATGCTTAAAAACTAAGAAGAACTGACAAGGATTGAAGTTGGGAAACCATCAGTCTGGGTTGCTTCCAAGTTCACTGTCACTTAGTCACTAATCTTGATGGTAACAATTTGACAGCATTTTCTACTCCTTCATGGAATTCAAGAGTTGATTTATTCTTATTACTAAATTGTATTTTAATTGGCCTTTGAATGCAGCTTGATTTCACCCAGTTATAATTTTTGGTTTCAATGTCTTCAGACTTACAAATAATTCACAGCAGTTTTGAATAGCTTCATAAAGAGTAGATTCAATCCCCATCTCCTGTCTTCCACCCCCAGACTGTCAGGAAAACTGCACCAATGGTCAGAAATAAATCTCCCAAGCTATTGCTTATAAATAGAACTACAGGACAGCTAATAAGCCATCTAAATATTATCAGAAATTAAGTCAGTGGTAAGATTTCAAACTATTAAGATTACCAAGAGCTCCTGATTACTTACTAGATTCTGGGAACCTGAATTATCCAGCGCATATTAGGAGAATAAACTTTATGCTTAATGAACCATTTTGCCAAGTTCAGCCATTCATCTGGAGACCGTCCATAAATGGATAAGCGGGGTTCTGTGTACTGGTACTTACTTTCTTCTAGTTCACGGGCTACTTCCTAGTAAGTAATAAATATATTTGCTTTAATATGGACACTGAGATCATTTACAGCTAGAAATATACTTGTCATTGCATTTTCCTCAGAGCAGACATAACTGTATTGGCACCCTTTAAAAATAAAGGGAATCTCTTGTCTTTTAATCCATTATTTTATTTTAGGCATCTAAATACTCTACTGCAAGGTAGCTTAAATATCATGTGAGTATAACTTAACTATACATATAACTGGGAATAACTCTAACACCTCCTTTTGGAGGACAATGTTCTTCTACAGTCATTACTAATATCTTTGTCAGACCTATATTTAAGATAAATAAATCAGAATAAGACTATTTAAACTACAGCAAATGCCTACACAAAATATGCAGAACAATGGAGAATCTGACCCAGAATCTGTGGTAGCAAGCAGTTTTACAGCAATTAATTTTAGACAGTACTTCTGTATATTCAAGAAGAGCTGACATCTACTACATCACAAAAACTACTAATTTTTTTTGTTCTAAGAAATTGATTTGAAGCCCGTTGCATGCATGTGCAGATGCAGATTTATGCAGAGGCACTTCCCTAGCTCCTCCTTCCCTAGCAACTACCACTAGCCAGCTAAATCCTAACTAATTGACCCTTAGTTGCTCTCCCTGTTTAAAACTACCCAGAACTCAGCTTTCAGCTCATACACAGCTTATGTGTGCATTTCTATTTCATAAAACTGTTCAGAAAGCAGCAGAGGCTGGCTTAGTAGAGGTCTTCCTCTAAGGAATTGCTAGAGCAAGCCCAATACTTGGAATCACTTAACCATAGTGTTAGGTCTGTATACAGTTATGACATCACAAATCTATTACTTTCATTTCTCTGCAGCTGGAAAAGCTTTAAACTTATTTACCTTGACCATACGAGCAAAATATTCACCACCAATATAGTTCTCAGTCTTCAAATACAAGTCCCTCAGCTCACTGGCACCAACTGGATTGTACTTGGAATTGAATTTGTCAAATCGATGGAATGTTTGACGTCCCTGGAGGAGGAAAAAACCTAAATAACCGTAGTTTTAGGAACACTCAATAGTTCATAAATTAAATTGCCCAGCATTAAAAGGCACAAAAAAGAAAAAACCTGTGATAACTTCTTTCAAACATGCACTGCAGTGCATGAAGTCAAATTCTGATTTACTAAGTTATCATGCAAACATTGTAGGAACTAGAATTTCACAATTGGAAAACTTAGCTTTTTCCCATTTGTTTTGTCATTTCACTAGACTTACTGCATGGACATCTAAAGAGTCTACAGTGAGGTCATAGGGGTCCATGTGAAGGCTTTCGAAGACTTGCTTTAAAGTCATCTTCTTGCCTTTTTTCTCTGCAACAATCCTGTCAGGCTCCGTTTGATAGGTGTGCTTAATGAACCTCAGTAAGTGCTTCTGGTTCATGCAGGCAGCAGCATGGATATGAGTGTCAACCTGAAATCAAAAGGTTATTTATGCTTATCATCCATCTACGTGGATTTAATTAGCAAAGTGTCCGTGTCACTGACAACAGTAAAGCCTTCTAAAATATTCCTTAAGCAACAAATGCATTAATGTCTGAGCAAATCAAAATGTTTCAGAACCCTGAGATTTTGATTTTGGTAGAATTACTCACTAAGCAGAACTGTAAGTAAAGTAGCCCTCAATTAGTAGTTTCCTTTTTAATTAGGAACATTTTCAACAAGATACATTCTAAGTGCTAATCACTGACCCTGGGTTCAGATTAAATTTGATACTTCCTTAAAGGACACTCTGACCCCTTAGTATCCTTTTACTTCATTAATGAATCAACAATGCCTCTCTAGTTATACACTGTGGTTATAACTATCCTCACTGACAGAAGGGACTTGGAATTCTCAGCCATTTCCAAAAGCAGAATTCTTTTTTTCAATGGTATTTCAACCATATGAAACATCTTAGGTCACTAGAACTGAAGAATATACATGTGAGATTTTTGTCACCATTTTTTCCAAGTTTAATTATAATACAGCAACTCATAACACTGACAGACTGTTCAGATGTTTTTTCTTAGATCTCTTCACACACTAAGGGAAGCACAAATTCACAGAAGGGCTGAAAGTACTCCTTCAAGTTTTGTTGAAAAAAAAGTATTGACAAGAAACAAATTATTTCCACAGGTCTTCTTTGTTTTTGCTCAGAAGCTTGCACTGCTACCTGAGCAGCCTCTATTGGAACACAATCCAAAGAAACAACTCACAAGATCTGGGGGTTGGTTGTCATGCAAGTTTTCCCTGTGTAAGACCTTAGTAACACTAAAAGAACTTCTCAAATAAACCAAATACTCCAATAAGCCAGCTATAAGGAGCCACTGAACCTAAATGTCTGAAAGGACTCTCATCCAGGACTCCTCTGCCCAGGAAACTGCAAACATGGACACGAACAAAGTGAGCCCAGCACATTCTCCTTTGTGCAGTGACTCTGCAGTTTCACATTCTGCCAACAGAACTAATCAACATCCTTATCTGCTTTTAAGGATCAGCAGGAAACACATCACAGAGCACATGAATAAGTCACCCTCCTGCAGTGTAAACCTGGGTTTATGCCATGACATCCAGGCCACAGGAATGCCACTGCTTCACTTGGCACCTGGAGTCATTTTATTTGCATGTTACATATACACAAGTTGTTGCAGCTTCTCCCTGTGAATGTCAGTAACATAAATAAAGATCAGGACATAAAACTGGATCCTAAACACTTAATTGTTAATCACTGTCTAATTCAAATATACCAGACACATTAAAGCTAAATGAAAAAGCAAGAAACGTATTGCTGTCTCAAAGTACAGAACATAAAGTACATTATTAATGCACAGGAAACAATGATGTGTATAAGCAGTAAACACAACTCCACACAATGTATTCTCACTCCCCTCACAGTACTTGTACAGATATTTGAGCCCAAGTGCATTTTATACATGTGCTTACTCAGGTTAGTAAACATTCTCTGGGTTAGGCACTAATATTGTTTACTGTAAACTCTTCCTGGAACCATGAAATACTACTAGGCTTGGTTAACTTGTACACTGAACAGCAGTTACCAGGCTCTAAATGCTAATGAAAAGCAAGCCATAAACAGAGAATACATGTGTAGGGACCCTGAAGGAGTGTAGTTTATTGAATTTCAGAATGCAGTGGTTCCAGTTGTAGCTCAGCTACTGGAATTAATGAGAACAAAACAAGACACAGCACTTCCTCCTTATGTAAATCAGCATGAATTCACTCCTGTTAGGAGCACAAGGATGGAAAGCAAGGAGGCTTTTTGTTTCTTTTGTTTGCTTGTGTGCAAAGATCACATTGCTTTCAAAATCCTGCTTCCTGTTGAGAAATAATTCTCTGAAGTGTGCCTTTGCTGTTCAATGAGCTCCTGTGACATCTTCTCCAGTCCCCACAAACACATCACACACAGCCCTAGAGCTGAGCTAACCACAGTAGGTTTATTCTGAGAACAAAGATTTGCCTTTATATATACATATATCTACACTTTTTTTTTTTTTACCTCTTCCTTCAACCTAAACATAGATATCTGCCTAAAGTTAAGAGACCTTTCTGGAATCTCCTTCATGCTTTTTCCAGATAATATTCACTACTTTAGCTACCTTTTTTTACTACCCAGTATAATTTGACTTTTAAGCAAGCAGCAACTTCAGTAACAAAAAGTTATAAAATACTCAAGTCTAAAGTCATAAGATTATCACACAGCTTTTCTTCTTTACTGTTTTTTAGCATAAATGCAACTTTTTGGAAGTTTTTGGAACTTTTTGGAAGTTTTTGGAAGTTTTAAGGACTTGAGCTTTGAGCTACCCTAGCACATAGTTAGTGTGTATGCTCTTGTACATTTTTACCATGCAGGGTGCAATCCTACTTAAATGAAGTATCTGAACACAGAATCCTTGGGCAGAGCTTAAGTGGGCTGATTTGGTTAGGCAGGTTATTGTCGTTATTGCTGTTATTATTATGTGAAATGTTATAATGTTAAAATATTGTCATTAGTTTTATGATTATTTATTATGAAAGGCTTCTACTAAAACAATTTGAACAGACTGAATTCATATAAGGGTAACAAATATCCCCTTTGCTGCCTTCTTGCCCCCCCAAAAAAGACAAAGCCACTCCCAGTTTAAGATGTTACTATTTTGTTTCTCATACAAAACATAAAATAAGCTGATACTTTTCTGGACCATGAGTAACACAACCCCACCACAAAGTTTATTTGTTTCTATTTACAAACATTCTGCTTGCATTTTCAAATTCACTGTAGTGCCATTCCAGCCCAGTTTTTCCTTAGTGGAAAAAACCCCCAGCTGCATTCCCTTTACCAGATTTCCTATTGCACTGCTTATTGTCCCCTCCCCCAGCAGAAAACCTTTCACTCAAGGTCACATTAATCTTCAATGGAAAGAAAAACAGAATGACTGACAGAAGCCTGTCTTGGAACACAATATTATACCTTCAGTGAACTCACACTTTTAACAAATGGAAACAGTTGTTTACATAAAGGTTACATTCTTGTAATTCCATCATTCAAGCAGTGGTGGACCTCAGCTTTCTTGCACTTAAAGGATGGTAGAATTCCCTTCACTCAGCAATTCTCCATGTAACGAAGCCAGGCTTTCTTTCTCTGCAGATTCCTACTGTGTACAACTTACAGCTTGAAGGAGTTCTCATTGCCCTCCACATCTAACCAGCACCAGCCTCCCTCAACCACTCTGCCTCCTCCCTTTTCTTCCTGCATTCCTTCTCTTTCCTTCCACTGTTGCTCAGATCTCCACAAAACCTCCATCTCAGATGTTTTATGGATGTTTATCTGTGCATATTGCAGGCAGTGCTGCACTGAATTGGGCATATGAGCTAGATTCAGAGTGCTAAGTGATAAATCAAAAGCAAAAAGAAATACCAGGGCCAGCCCTTTTAATAACACTGAACGTTTCCAGGGCATGGATTAGTAGTATCCACAGCTGTAAACTGCCACATTTTCTAGACACATACACTTTCATTTGTAAATACTTCTAACCCAATAGCTGTGGGCTTCATGAACTTGACACTGAATCCTCTGCAGGCTTTACTTCAGTGCTGAACAGAAGGGAAATCATTCCTCATCCCACTGCTAGATTGCCTGCTCATCAATACATTCATACTGCATCAGCTTTTCTGATAGGATGCAAAGCTTTATACACTGGGATTGATTTTCTCCTTGCAGTTCTTTGACAGGCATGAGAGGCAGAGGCACAAAATACTCTGTCCTCGGGTGGTGCAGGAATGCTCCTGGCAGCAGAAATAGTCCCTAGAGCTGTGCAGAGCTCCTTGGGAGCTTGTCTAATTCATATTTATGCCATGCAGAGCAACCCAGAAACCAGGAGACAAGAGGATCCCTGCATATGCAGCTTCTTGTCTGGCTAGAGAACCCAACCCGAGTGTTTGTATTCACACAAATACAGAAATACACTGCTGTGAAGAGAAAATCTCTTGTTCTGTCCTTCTAATTACTAAAAGAAAGGAGAGAGGAAAAGCTTTCCTTATGGTCTTGACAGAAATGTTGCATTATAATCATTGATGCTTTTACATCTGATTGTATTTTGTGCTCACTTGCAAAACTGAGGGTAGAGACAAGAATTTGCCTCAGCATCTCTGCAAGGCAGGAGAGAGAAGCAGCACTCAGCTCTGAAAGCATAAAAGCCAGCTTTGCTGCTAGCTAACAGTGGCAAGGCACCATTCCATGTCATGCTGAAGGGGCATTCCCTTTGGATCTGATGCTAACCCCTAAGTCTTCACATTCACTGTCATTTTGGTTTATATGATGAAACTATTTCATCACCAAAGTCAGTTAAGTAGTTACTGAGGGAAACAAAAGAAACATTAAAAAAAGCAAACTTTGAATTAAAGCTCAGAGAAGTTGAGGTATAGGTTTGCCATTCACTCACAAGGCTTGTAATCAAATGTTTAAAAAGTGAACATCTGCTAATTTAATTCAGTATTTTTGAGATCTATAGGATTTAGTAGCATTTAACCCCACTCTAACTTTCCTTCTTACAAGTACAACCAGTGGTATTTCAACTCTGTGGTCATAAAAAGCAGCTAGAATTTACTTCCTCTTTGTCTAACCACTAATTTAAAAAATAAAAAATCAGTTGCAACACCCTCATCCAATGGATGTCACAGCAGTAGCCAGTTTATTGCAGCAGAGCATTCAGCAGGGCTGTAAATGCAGAAACTGCATTCTCCCATGCACAGCTCCCCACACAAGGTTGGGGCACCTGCACTAGTGAGCTGCAGGCAGGAAAGTGATGTGTAAAAGTCACTGCTAGGACATATGCTCAGGTGTGGTTTGCTGACACACTGAAATAGTGGCTAAAGAAAGAAAGAATATCCAAAGAGGCTTAGGCTGTGATTTTTTCATCTTTAGAAATTGTATCAAAACTATTTGCAGTGAAGGACACCTGCCAATTCAATACATTGATAGCCATTACAAAGGTAGCAAATAATGCTAGGCAAAAAAAAATCTCTTGGTTTCACCAAAAAAAAAAAAAAAAAAAAAAAAAAAAAAAAAAAAAAAAAAGTGTCTGCTCTGAATTATCTGAGGCTGTTGGGCACAGAGGTCTACAGGAAGCCCTTCTCAAACAAACCCCACATACAGGACAAGACACCCTGGCATACCAAGGTTAAAACTCAGTTCTGAGTTTGTGTACCATAGAGCTAAACTCTTGTTCCTTAATTTCATTCTTCATGCAGGCAGTGTTATGTGGGAAATGTGTGTTGCCTGCATCAGCTGGAGGACGTGAGGAATCCTGCTGATGGCAGACTCAAGAGTCTCCTCTAAAGTTAGTGTTTTCCTCACTGACAGCTGTTGACCTCCTGTGGAGAGCCAAGGGGAGCCAGCCATGCTGTCTCACCACCTGTGGATTCTTGTCTGTCTACAGAAATACCTGTGTCCTTAGTAAAGGGCAATTTTCCAGTCCAGCTTGCAAAACTGTGCAAAACATACCTTGGGCTGCATTCCAGTTAAGTTCAATATGCAAGATATAAACATGCATGTCCCGTATTTAAGATGAGCCTTATCCTGGGTTTTAAGAATAGATTATCTCACTGGAGGAGAACTCCTATTAAATCAGGAAAAAAGTGGGGAAGGGGGCAGGAGGCTGGGTTGTCATGCTAGCAATTAATCCTGGCCAGCTTTCTACTGCACCTTTCTAAAGCAGTACATGTTCACTGACTGACCTTGCCACTCCATTCATATCTGTTCTAATTTTGGCATTTTCCATCCGGTACTTTGGCTCTTTCATATAAGCAGATTGTACCAGGACCTCCACACTTGTCTGAGGGATGTGATACACAACTTCACCAACAGCCTTTGGGAAGGTGAATCCTGTTCCTTGCTTTCCTTGTAAGCAGTAAGCACTTCTTAGGATGGACTTAACAGAGAGACATCCTGAAAACATTGGCTGAGAAATGTGGCTTTCAAATGTTTCACTGCTGATAACTGGTATTAGCAAGGAAGCACTCCAAGGAAGTTGCAGTTCCAAACATTACTGAGGTTAGCAAGACAAAGGGAAAACAAGATTATTTGGAGGCTTACAGGAATTGTGTCAGCAATGCAGTTTACTTTCCAGAGTGCTTCAGAAAAATACTACTTGTGAGCTTGTTTCATAAAAATACTTTAAGCAAGATGAACTTGGATTCATCAATCCAAGGATTTTTTCAAGGAGTACCTGGCAGTAGGAATGGTCTCTGGCAGAGCAGAGCAGGCTGGTTCCTGCTCTCTGGAATGTGCTCATTGCCAGAGGGGAAGCAATGCACATTTTGGGTTTTTGAACAATATGAATCATTTTGTAGAGTGGCTTATTCAACAGCAGGTAATTAAAAAATAATTAGGATATGCCCAGAGACATTGAACATTTGCTTTTAGATCAAAAGCTTAACTTAGCAAGAACAATCCTGTTAATTACAACTTCTCACTAATCAAGCTGATTGTGGTAGTTACCTGATCCACACCTCTGCATGTCTCAGTCAGCATGTGTTCTATTATTAAAGTCTCTGTCAGCTACTGAAGCGTTTTCTCTGAACGTGGCACGTAGCAAATGTCTTTCTAGGGTTATGCAAGAAAACTCTCAGGCTGGGAGCTGAGTCTCTGCTGAGTGAATTAGCTGACATCTCCCATCTATATATTTAACAGTCAGAAGGATGAAATCCATTAGAACTTACATGACAACTCATCTGCTTCCACCCTTGTGATGGACTCTGGGACAGTTTATTACCACAACGGTAGCCAGCAAACACACTGGGCATTATAGGGAAAAGCCAAGAGGACTTTTTGATGAAAAAAAAAATTTTCAGTGCTAACCAAAATGTAAAAAGAAGGATAAGTAAACCCTGAAATTACAAAATAAGGATTACCTCTTCCAGTTGTGTAGAGAAACAATGCAAAATGGTTTGCAAAAAAACCCAAAGTGGTTAAAACCACCAGCAACAATTGTG
Source organism: Pyrgilauda ruficollis (assembly GCF_017590135.1). Taxonomy (NCBI): domain Eukaryota; kingdom Metazoa; phylum Chordata; class Aves; order Passeriformes; family Passeridae; genus Pyrgilauda; species Pyrgilauda ruficollis. The sequence goes on along the minus strand of NW_024517207.1, from coordinate 901,651 downwards.
AAGAAATCTCACCTATCAAAATGAAGCAGTAACTCCAGTAACTTCCTCTCCACTTCAGGAAAGGGAAGCAAACGAAGCAGCCTAACACTGTGCTTCCATGCTTTGAAGAGAACACAGCTCCCTTGGGTGTGAATATATCAGGAAATTAAATCAGCTCCTTGATTCCCTTACCTGTCTCCTAATTATAGCCCAGTGTATCTCACAGGGAGCCAAGACTACAACTCAGATAATCTTTTTACTTAATATATCACAGACTTTTTTTACCAGATACTGATGGCAGCATGAACCCTCAGTTTAGTTTCTGTGGGAGGTCTTTTGACATGTATTTAAACATCTATTTTCAATATGAAATGAAATTATCATCTAAAATCTATACAGCTGTTCCTACTACAGTCTAGTAGGATGTACCTACATGAAAGCACAAAAATGCACTTGAATGTCTTTGAGTTCATTAAAATTAATTAAACCTTCATAAGGATATTTTTATTCATAATCCAAGTGAGCTTCATTTGATTAACTCTGTTTCACTCTTTTAAAGCAATCTACATACAATTAAGCCTCTTTGATTCTGAATAAGTAAACAAATTAGTTTAGCATAATCCAATTAACCCACGCACATTCAAGTTAATTTTCCTAGAGAGCTCCCATGTAGAAAAACATTAACATTCTTAAAATAACTTAATTCAGTTGAGTGGTATGCATATCATCTACACCTCCCATAAGAAAAGCAAAACTTCTGGAACTCCTACTAAAAACAGTGTCATGCCTTTCATCCTTCTCACACTTACCTTTCTCACATTATAAAAGTCTCGATGGGGATTACTCTTCAGTTCTTTAAATTCTGACATCTCATTTAACATCTCGTGTAAGCTAAATTTAGATTCTAAAAAGTTAAGCCTCCGATGACAATATGTTTTTCTGTAAAAAGAAAACAAAAAAAAATTAACTGTAACTTAAAACTAGTTGTATTTCAAATTCAAAAAGAACATCAAAGTTTTCACAGTAAAAACAAAGTTGGGGCATTTCACGAGGTCTAAGACAAATCCATTCTTTTTATCCTACTGGTTAACAAATATGTAAGCAAATTTCAGACCAAAGTTATTAGAGAAACCTTAAACAGAACTCCACATAACCATGTTATGTCCTTCAGCTTGTCCAAGTATTCATCACTACATCTGTGCATAAACTGCAGTCCTTTTAGTAATAACAATCAAAGCAGGAAACCAATAATCAAATGCATGTAAGTTGCAACTTCTCTAAAATGGTACCTCCAATAGAACAATCTTCTCATATATAACAGAAACAACTTGTCATCCAGCCTTATTCATTATCAATTTTTTTTAAATCCTCCAAATTTATTTGATTTTTCAATTTAATGTGAGAAGTCAAGATAAGATCCAATATGCTTTCATCTTTCATGCCTTGAGAACATATACGTTGTGTAGAATTTTTTTTTCCAAAATAATTTCTTGTGCCCTTTATAGAAAATATGCTTTTTTGTTCCTGCTTGCCTACTCAGAGCTCCATCTTCACTTTCATCTTCTGTCATGTTTCTCCTTCTATTTTTAACCAATGACATGGTTTTTCTCTTCACCATCTGTCAATTCTTATTGACTCCACAATATTTTGGTAGCACTGTTAATGTAATAGCCTTCTTTTTCCTGCTTTATTGTTGCCAATCTCTCCTCAACAGAACACAACTCCCATTATGGTTTTGGAAGCCTGTTTCAAACCCAGTCTCACAGAACCCAATACTAACCAAGACCTGTTTGCCCATTGCAGGAAATCTGTTGTGTCATACTGCTATCCAAAAGACAACAAGCCTGAGGGGTGAGATTTCATCAGTTTACCAGCAGCAAAGATTAAAGAACAGTGGCTCTTGACCTCTGAGCAGCCCCACATGTGATGGGCATAAATGACAGGAAAGCACTTGTTGCAAACAGGGAAACAATACCAAAAGAAGAGCTTATGCAACAGGATTATGGGAAAGACCTTTTTCTTTTGAGCTGTGCACATTTATTAGAGAGTGTGGATGAGCCTGCAAAAGCTTACTCTGAATTAGTGAAAGGAGCAGGTGACTGACCTACATTCACCATGGTGCTGAGTGTTCTGACTTATCCTACCATAGCCCTTCTTACAGAGGGCTTGCTGTTACAACTGTGAGGTCTAAGGTTTAAGTGCAAACTGCAAAAGAGCTTTCAGCATGACTCTTGTTTCTGGTTTTCCTCCTCATCATTTTATCTTCTCACTGTCTGTCTGGGAATATAACACACTGTAACTGGAATGCATTTGTCCACTGCTGACTGTAACCAAAGCCTGCTCAAGCTGGCACTGATTTGGAGCTGATAAGGCTGGCACAGGCACAGGAGGTGGCTCCTGAGAAAGGACTTAGGGAACAGGCCAGGCTTGTTCTGCCACTGTCACTGCACGAGGCAGACAGACTGACACAGCTGTGAGAGACAGACAGGGGAAAGAATGCACCAGGTGGGGCTAACTGGGCACAGTGTCAGTGATGATCTCTCCCAGGCAGGAGGACCAGCAATGCAGTGCTGGCACACTGGGCAAATAGCTCAGAGGAACAGTTCAGCTTCCTGCTTAGTTCCATCCTAGAGTGGATTCTTTTCCTTTCCTGGTGTTGAGGCCATGAGAGATGGTGCTGTTTCCAATCCTCAGCTAGGAAGTAAACTTAAAACTGGATGCACATGCTTTCATCATGCACCAGGCAAGGACATTGCTTTGTCATGAGTGTCACTGACTATACTACAGTTGTTACATTTGCAGTTTTTAGAGACTTCACAGGAATTTGGTGGTTCTGGGAAATTTTGGACTTATTTTGATTGTGCATACATGGGTCAGTTTTGCAGCATATGAGCAGTTAACTAACATCTGGAACAAATCAGACTGAATATTTATGTTGCTGAGCTGATCTGTATGCTCTGCATATGCAGGGTTTTTCTTCAAGCAGCCAGAGCAGAACAGACATGAAGGAATTTAAGACAACTGTTCAAAAACCTCAGGTTCAGCATAGGCAAAAAAAAAAAAAAATTAAAAAAAAAAGTTTAAGTTTCAGTTCCCATGCTTCAAGGAGTTTGGGTCAGATTTGACTTGAATGGAAACATTTGGCCAATTCCTTAATGTTTTTCTGTTAACCCCTTTTTTTTTTTTTTGCCATAGTTGATGCTAAGAAAGCAAAGAAATGAGAGGTAGTCATAGGTGGCATTGTATTTTTTCCTCTTTAAGATTTTTCATTGTGCATTAATGCCTGAGAAAGGCAAAACAAAACACTACTATAGAATGGGTATGCTGAGGAATTAAACATCACAGAAGAGAGAAGTACTAAGCCACAGGTAAGCAGCAGCCTGAAGGGGCAGAGTGACAAAAGAGGAACATACGTTGGGCCATCTGCAATGAGAGCAAGAACATGGCTCAGGTCAAGGGTGTAGGTCTGCAGGTCAGGATAGGGCAAACTCCGAGGCTCATTGAGCTCCATCATCTCTTTGCTGTCATAAACAAAGGGAATGCCACCTTTCAGCTTGATAACATAATCCAAATTGTCTGGAGCATCATCCAGATTGTAAGGATCTTCATTTTCTTCTGGGGGTGAATGGAAATCTGAAAACAAATTTACATTAGTCAGAAGAAATAACTTATACAAAAGGCAAAATAATTACAAAAAGAACTTCCTGCTTCTGTAAAGCTTAATTTCTAACAGATCTCAGTATTTTCATTTAAATCACATTCAGTTACTATAAAACATCTGCTGTTACAACAAAGCTTTTTTCTGACAGGCTTTAGTTGCAGCCTCTCTCTAAATTAAGTGCCTAGCTTAATTCAAATGTTATATGTTATTAGAGTTCTCTGACCCAATGCATACAGATTTAATACTATTCTTTATTAATGTGTGTTGGAATGAGTTTGAAAATGAGTTTGCAGAAGTATTTCAATTAGGATGGCTGAAGTACAGTTGAGATTTTTGAACAATAAAATAGTTGCTGACTTCATATCCACCTTCATTATTTTCTTTTCACCTTTTGACTCACTGTAGCAATTTTGGAAGTTCATATTTAAGCATAGAATCAGTTGGGTTTGTTGTGTTTTGATTGGAGTTTTTCAGTTTGTGGGGGTTGGTCTGTTTATGTGTGGTTTGCTGTAGTGAGGGTTTTGTTTGAGGTTTTTAATTTTTTTTTTTTAATAAAGCATAGAAACCAAAAATTGTACAACACAAATCCATTTTGTCTCTTGGCCTTCTGATCATAAATAAAATCACAAAGCACCAGAAGCACAATTGGGATTTGTTCAGTACAGTTTTGTAAAGCCTTTAAAAAGGTATAAAGCTTTTTCCTAAGAATCCAGTAATCATACACACTTCTAGGAGATTTGGCTAATGTGAACACTCAAATATTGTCACTCCTGTTATGAACAATCATCACTTCTTTTACAATATCTTACTAATGCAACCAGCACACAGTGTCCTGACTGCATTTATGACAACTTAACTATATTCTTTGGCTCAATATTAAAAGATTTCTTCTTTTACCTGTTCAGTTAAGCCATGACAGAAAAGTAATTACCAGTCCTTTTATTCACCTAGAGCACCTGAATGTATGTTATAAACTGATACCATCCTTATCTCTAACATTAATAACTATCTAGCTAAAATTTGTGCTAATTAAGACATTGTGTAACAAGATTTCATTTTTTGTGTCGTAAGTTTAAAATCATAACTGTAAGAAAGTTATTAACCTAATAATAACTTGGAAATATCTCCCTGGCAGCTGTTCCAAAATATCTTCCCTGTCTTGAATATTCAGTATACTGTCCTCCTTACACTCTTCCTGGAAAACAAACACTTGAAAACATATTTAGTCATCCTCTTTCAACCACTAAGCCAGTAATTGATTTAAAATGTCACTTCAAGGCTGAAAATAAGTTGTCAGCAATGTGGACACATTTACAGTGGCCCATCTGTACAGACTGAAGGTTGCTCCTCACAGCCTAATCCAGAAATGAGCAGTGCAAACAGTTTAATGCACAAGCAAAGCTTTCAAGACACAACCCACCTAAGAGACAAAAATAATTTGTGACACACATAGTGGGGGAATATGCTCAACCTAATAAGCCTTGTTGAGAGATCAGTTTATTTACCCGGGCAGAACGCCCGACAAATCTGACTCTACAGCTTGCAGTCTTGACCTGGCAAGTGTAGCTTGCCTGTGAAATTCCTGACTCAGGGCTTGCTAACTGGCATGTCAGTATCATGCTTTAGTTTACGATGTAGATGAGCTCATCACCCCTCTTAGCTCCATACGCCAAGATGAGGAGGAATGACTTCACTTTAAACCACAGCCATACAGCTTTTTCCTGGGGGAGTATAAGTATGCTATTTAACATCCCATTTTCTTAGGAAATAAAGTAATCAATGAGTGACTAGTCTTGGTTTGCAGGTTTTGACAGCTTCAGAGTTCCAAATTAGATACAGGATTTATAACTCAGGCCTGTTAGTGATTCTCCACTCAATAACAAAATAAATTACAAAGACAGTCAGAAGAGATCATCACAAAAATACAGATTTCCTTTACTCCAGTATTGGTTGGTTTAATTCTGTATTTTAAAATAATGTTTAAATTTTTTAGAATGTAATTGAATATTTTAAAAAGGGTATTCACCTGGGCACACCTCATCTTCAACCTTCCATTTTTGATCCCGCATGCTGCACAGGTACTGAGATGTTGTCCTCGGGAAGCGGTGGTAGGCAAGACGTGAGTACTTCTCTCGGATGAGGAGAGCTTTCACCAGGCTCTTGGCAGCTTGTTCATAGTCATCAACTGTAACCTGGAAGGAAAACCTGGATAAATACTGGGAAAAATAGCAGTTGTAGCATAGAAGTGTGTGGGGCTTGACCATAAGGATCTTGCCCAAGGAGTCAGTAAGCCAGTGACAGAAGCAGAATCCAAATATAATACACAAAACACACACAAATGTTTTTGTCCTACCATCTATTACCTATTTATTGAACATCTGATTATGTTTTGATCCAATTTATTATTAAAAAGAGTATAAAACAACCTGACCTTGACTTCTAACTGTCTAACAAATCACTGTATTCACAAAGCAATTTAGATTTTGTTTCAGAGAGCCATTATATTGGCATTTTACATGTCATGTACATACATGGAACCTTTTTTACACCTTCTAGATACTCTAGAAAGTGGGAAAACAATAGTTTCTTACCCCTGCACAGTAGTCCCCACTAATTGAAACTCTCTGGAATTCTGGTACATCATATGGCACTTGGACTGGCACAAAAGCACTTGGAACAACTGGTGTTGCAGGAGACAGGACAGGATTGGCTGGTGGTGCTTTCCATTCCTGAGGTGGAATTTGTAATGACAAAGACTGGGATCTAATCATCTTGAAACTTTTCTTCCTAAGAATTCACGGTATGAAACATAAAATAAGCCATGGTATAAAACAATTAATACAATGGAAAACTGATTATAGCAAAGAAATCACCACTAGGAAATTTTACTAATGCAAAATACCACAGAAAAATGCTGTTTCTCTCATACCACAGAAAAAAACGCTGCTCAGGAAGTACTTGTGCTTTTAGCTTCTCTGTATTGACATTTCACATGATCTACATCACACACAATTGCACTTACCCTCTACATGAGTCCAATATGCCACAATTTATTTACAATCACTCTAAGATGCCCTAAGTTTTTTGTTTCACTTCTCACAACTTCAGTTTCAGCAAGTCACTGTCAGAAGGAAAAGGAGATCACTCTGCTCACTTCAGTAAGGGTCAATTCTTACAGACTGACAGCATCAGAATTTGTGAAGGATCAGACAGAAACAAGTCAGTGTTACATATGGAAATTGTTCTAAGTTATGCTGTTACACACACTTCCCATTCTTCCCAAAACTTGCAAGACCTAAAACTCATCTAGTTGTCAGACAAGACTAGGCAACAGAATTTCACATACAGTCATTCAGTTCAACTTGTAAGGAAAAGGAGGAGCACCTAGTTATTCCTTAGGCAGTGTTGGATGAGACTTGAGGCTGATGTGGTCATCAGAGTGATATCACAGCATGGCTTTGATACACAAGTCCATTCCTCCCTTCAGGTGGAACTCACCTAAATTTAAAAATGCTGCCTTTTCTCATCAAAGCTGTAATAGATGTGCACTTCAGATAAACCAGCTAAAAAAGAATGCTGTGCTTTCCAATGAAGTAATTGTAATACCTCAAGTGGAATATCACTGAAGCTGTAATTAATTTTCCTTACTCAGCTTAAATGTTCTTAAATGTATTTTAAATATTCATATAATATATAAATAGTATGTTATAAACTACCTGTGATAACAATTTCTTTTGCACTGTGGAAATAGTCTCTACTTTTGTAAGTTAGATACCAAAACCTTAAAATGTAGTAAGAATCACTAACAAAGAAAAAGGAACACTGGAACATTCTCTGACAGCTGCATATTACTTCTGTGGTTTTCTTAAGAATAAGAACATGCAGTGCTGGTACAATTAACACCCAAATTTCATCCTCTAAAGTACTTGTAGCCACCTTGGAAATCAGCATCAGTTTTGAAAGGCAGCGTTTGATCAACTGAAACTGGAAACAGCACAAGCTGTACTTGTGTCACTGTCCCTTCAGTCCTGCAGGACAGGGATGAACACTTGTTCTGTTCCTACATGTAAACAAAATACCTATAATACCCCTTCCTAAACAGTCAAACCTGTACAAAACCTGAGTTTGTTTCTGTGAGACAAACTTTCCAAATTAAAAATGAAACACACTAGTTCAGGAAGAAATATATACCAAACATTTGTTTGACTGGAAACATCTGGTTTTCCCTTCTGTGCCTGTTTATGTCTATGAACATGCCAACTGGGAAATCCACTTGCACAATTCCAAACCCAAAGTCTCAGCTTGTATCATCAGTGAGTCATACCTTAATTTAACTAAATTGACTCTTCTCCCTTCTGTTCCAGAAACATGATTCCAAGTGTTGCCCAACTGCCTTTCTGCAGCTAACCAGGTACATGTGTTTAGCTATCACTTTCAAATGCTTTCTTGCCTGCCTGCTTTTTGAAGAGTCTGTACACGTCCAACCCATTTGGTGTCAGGCTGCTGCTGAGCTCATGTGACTCCAGAAACAGCCCAGCAGTCCTGTGAAGGCAAGACACTGGAACAGCCTGACATCAGGGGAAGGCTGTCTCTCTTACAGAATAAAAAAACAAACCCAAAACTCAAACCAAAGCAAGTCTGCCTTCATTACAGCCATGGGTAAACCAAAGGTAGAATGCAATTCTTTTGTTTTGTTTAATGTGCACTTTTGTGGCTGACAATGGTTAGATTTTATCTCTGTGAGTAAAGGAAACCTACAAATAACCTCATTATGCCAATACCCCTTTTCACCTTACCCCTTGATCTTAAATATAAATTCTTTGCTTTCATCTATTTTTGCAGAGACTAAAGGAAGTATCATGCCACTGTCATTTTCTCTGTGTTAAAACTTTCTGTTTCTCTTAATGAAACTAGAAAAAGAGGGAGCAGTGTTTCTTTTTCTGACTCTTCTTACATTAAAGACTCTTAGAGTTTTGTTCATTTCTACCCAGCTATGCTGTTTATTAAATTTGCATGAGCAATATCTGTGCTATTGCTGGGAACACAGCTGAGACAACCTGCCCAATCCAGGCTCCCTGGGGCCCATCCTGATACCTCCTGCACAGGACAGAAGGACACTGCAGGGGTGGCCCTGGTGCCTGCTGCTGACTTTTCTCCTGGAGTACTAAGAGGCAGAATGCTGTTTGCCAGGTATTTCAATACTAACTCAAACTCATTTCAAAAACTATTTTCCACTAAGAAAGCAACTACAGAACAAACCTTTTAGCTGTTTCCACAGACTGCTGTTCTGCCAGCTCCTTCTGCAGCTCCCTCTCCTTGGCCTCCTTCTGCCCAATAGGGCAGTCTTCAGGCACGGTGAAGAGTGACAACGCATCCTTGCTGTCTTCTTCTCGCAGAACTTTGGCAAACACCTTCTCTGCCAGAAGCCGCACGTGCTCATCCACCTCGGAAATGTTCAGCTTGGGAAACTGCCGGGGCATCTCGCCTGATGAGGAGGACAGGTAAGAAAGTTAGAGCTACAGGATGAGTGAAGATGTGCAAGAAACTGGGGGTTTTTCCATGGCATGCCTAGCAAAATTCAGAGCTTGGAGCAAAATCAGAAGAAAGTGGAACAGCTCTGCACAATTTAAACTAGCATGCAGTACACAAGAACCACAAAGCAGCTCTGCTTTTGGAGCCATGCTAATTTGTGCATCAGGAACCTTGTGGTGTACCCACAAAAATTCCTGAGCAATTTATGTAGAGATTTACCAGGAGATTCCACTTACTTGCAAAGTCAGACAGACAATTATTTGTGATACAATGGATACTCAGCTGTGTGTCCTTGCACTAAACCTGGAAATCACATTCACTCAGTTGCTTGCCTTCTTCCTTGCTCAGTGACTTCAAGCCAACAGGCAAGTTAGAAAAGAAGGTTGTACATTTCCACCTCACCCCATCCCTTGCACAAATCAGAAAGTCACGGAACTGCTGGGAAGCAGAATAGTTGTACAACAGGAACAAAGGTAGTATAGTTAACTCTGACTTTTTCCATTTGTAATAGTTCATATCACATTTTTGAATGCATGTGGAAGCAGATAGGTCATGGACTTGCATTTTTACTTGGCATTTAAATATTACTTTTCAAAAAGAATATGTTTTATGTTTTAAAATTTTAAGTAGCTAGGCTTTCAGCACAAAATATTTCCGTTTTATACTAGCATCACTACTAAAATGCCATCTTTATTGTTTCTTCTGTTGTTTCCTGGCTTTACTTTTATTCCATTTTCATACAATCTAGAATGTGCATTTTAGCACAAGTGGAAGCATTCCAGAGAGGAAAAAACATGATGCTGATAAACTACAGACCAGCATTATTTGTTGTGTAGTATAAAGCTTTCTGAATGCCTTCAGTATGATGGAGTTTATAAAAAATAAGATTAAATTCTTATTACATAAGTTAAAAATAGCTGCAAACATGTCACAGCAAATGGATCCAAGCACTGCCAGAATGTGAAGTCAGGGTCCAAAATTGGCATTTCAGAATTTCTAACCATTTTTTGGTTAGAAAAATGCAAATGTATTTTGTGAGATAGCGTTCATTTAAATAACGACATACCCTGGAAGGCAGCATGGAGCGTGGCAGTTTTTTATCTCTCCAGACACAATTTATCAGGGCCCCCATTACAATTTTTCTGTAGGCATGCTGCAGGTTTCACATGTTGATATGTAATCCTGTTTGTTTCAGCCTAAAAGGCTCTAATTAATGTCCACCTGTTTACCTGTTTTCACAGTTGCTTTGAGAATATTCTTGCTTTGATTTTAAAAGCAAATGGAGTATGAAAAGGTGGCAAGAATAAAAATGGACCATAACACAGCAATTTAGTGTTCCCCTACGTTACTTTGCATTCTTATTTTATAAGAACCCATTCACATCCCAGAAGAAAAGCATTTCTGTTTTTAAAGAACTGTGGTTCTGACTGTGCTGTTTTCTGTACAGGAGAGTATTTGTTTTGCAATTAGCATTAAGTCTTTGTAAAATCAAGTATAACTACATAGGAAATTTAAAAATACATACATGTTTAGCTGAATAATTCAGTGGCAATGCACTACCATATCTAAGTAGCATCCAAACTTAGGTTTGGTTTCTCAATGTCAACCCCCAAGGAAGTCATAGGAGTCTGCCTCCTGACCTCAATGAACACAGTTGTCAGCAGCAGAGCCCACCACACATGTGGCTGCCAGCAGCAAGAGCCTTTTGAGCTGCTTCAGCCAGAGAAAAACTCCCTTTTACTTACTCAACTACAGTAAGAGTGCTAACAATACTAGTACAATGTGAAATAATAACATTTTTTCCGCTGAGCAGAAAATGCTGAGCATTTTCCTAGTTTAAATGAACTTTTTCCAAGAGAATTGTGATCAGAAACAGAAGTACAGTAACAAACATGCTGCATGAGAAACCACGCTGTGTTTTAAATCCTTACAATAAGGTACTGAAGGGACAGAAAGTATAGATGTAAGTACAAGCCTTTACTAACACTAAAGTTTTTTTTCTTTCTTACAGAACCCAAGCTCACGTTCTCCACTCAAGCACGAGATGCTAAGGTACAGAAGAGTTTGAAATGTACATTCACCCACATTACTGCTAGCTCATGGTACCAAAATGAGCCTAACAAACAAAATAGTCATGAGGCACCTCACGCAATACTCGTGTGAGCTGTGCCATCCTGAATTGGAAGAGGCTCTTGTATCCAGTATCCTTCTATTGAACTGCTGTCCTTTGCACAAGGTGAGCAACAACTAGACATTTTAATTGGATGGGGAAGGGTATGAATGCCACCTAGTAAATGCTCTTTTCCTAAATATCTCAATCTAATAGAAAGGTTGCTTGCTCTTTAGGTTTGCACCTTTGCAGAAGAAAAAAAAGCTATTTCCCTTGAAACATGCTGCACTAAAAAAAAAATAAAATAAAAATAGATGGAATGATTACTTAAAAAGCAATTATCGATCAGGCATTTAAAGGCCTTGAATCTATACCCAGCACATGCCGTGAAAGCCAGAGCCGCCTCCGAGCTCCGCGGATGCCCCGCGGGCAGCGCCGCATCCCAGCGCCGCGAGCAGGTGGGGCCGGGCCCGCGGGCGCTGCGGCCGCAGGAGCCCCGCACGGCTCCGGCCCAAGGTCACCGCCAGCGCCCCGGGCCAGCCCGGCGCGGCACTTACCGAGCGCCCCGGGGAGAGCCATGCTGGGGCAGGGCCGGGCCGCCGCCGGCCGGAGAGACGCTGCCCGGAGCCGCCGGCGCAGGAGGCGGCGGCGGGGGGAGGAGCCGCTCCCGCCAGCTGCCGCCGCTCCCCGCTGCCGCATCCACCCGCCGGCCGCCCGGTACCGCAGTGCCGCGCCGCCCGTGCCCGGCCCTTTATGGCCCGCGGGCGGAGGAGCCGGCTCGCCGCGCCCCCGGTCCCACCGGGCGGCCCGGCTGCCGGGGCGGATCCGCGGCGGGCGGGGGGCGCAGCCCGCGGGGCTGCCCCGGCCTGTCCTGCCCCGGCCGGGCCCCGCCCCGGCGCGGGGGGCGAGCCGCCCTGTCCGTACCTCTGTGAGGGCCGGCGCTGTCGCTGCGGGCGCCGGCTGCACCTGTGGCGGGGCTCGGGCGGCGCCTCTCCGCGGGGCCGCGGCCTCAGCGGCAGCCGGAACAGCGGGCAAACTGTGGCCCCTTCCCCTTCCCCTTCGGCGGCTTGAAGGCAGAAGTCGCGCTGTCACATGGCCCCCGGCCGGCGCGGCAGGCAGGGAAGGAGGGGCGGGAGCCCAGCCCCACCTGGATTCGCCTCAGCGGTGCCGCCTTGCCGAGCGCCTGCTTCAAAACTCCTCGAAAAGCGCTTTAACGTAAAAAACTTGGGTTCGAGACCAGAAAGTCGTGAGGCTAGTACAGAATGACAGCCGGTAAGTGTGCTGGCGATGTGTCCCAATCAGAAGTGTTTTCAACAGCGTCTGCCCTTCGATGTAGCAAGGCAGTCCAGGTGCTCGTCTATATTGAAATATAAACAAACAAAACCCCAAGAAATTTTCCGGGTAGATAGGCGAAGGCTGATAACTAAAGCTCAAACCCAGAGTGACTCAGCAGGAATGAGGATACTAACGTGTAAAATCATTTGACATTATTTTGAGAGATTCTGGGCCCTGAAGCTGAAAGTTCTAGGGACGTTTTTTGTGAGTTTGGGTTACAGTACTTGGAGACTAACCTTGAAAGCATTTAGATATAAAAGTATCTCTACAATGCAGGGAAGCACTGGGAATGCAGTGAGTGAAGGTAGTTGGTGTAAAAAGACGAGCAGAGTTAAAGGTAGATGTCCCAAAACTGAGGGATCAGGTAGTTCTGTGTCCCCCCAGCTTGGTAGGCATAGAAATGCTTCACGTGTAAACCTCAGGGGATTTTGGCTTCAGAGACTCTTTTACTTTACACAGCTAGTGAAGAAATGAAGTGAAAAGAGAGGAGTTCTTTCCATCCCAAGTCCATTGCAAAGAAGAGCGGATGTTTTGACTCTTAGACAAGTGGCAGCACATTCACCCTCATGTGGTCATAAAAAAGGCTAAGAATTATGGCCAAAGCTGTTGTATGAGACACGTAGCAATCCAAAGCATTCAAAAATGAGTCAGCCATAAAAGAAATATTTAAAAACAATATTAATACTACAAAAATAGGCATTGTTTCTCAGCCTAGAAAAAGGAGTTATGCTGCACATACGTGCTTTTCCCACAGTAACTCTGGATGTCTTCATTAGCTGCTGCTGGCAACACCCTGACAAAATATCTGCCACCCAGAAAACCACATACTGTAGGTGTCTGTGCCTGTGACTCACAGCTGCCCTGCCCACTGGGGATGTGAGTAAAGCACACCTGTTGCTGCTGGCCATTAATACACCCCTCGATTCCTGACCTGTTAGTTCTGCTTCCTTCCTTTCTCCCTGCCTGAACTTGCTCAGACTTGCTCAAACTGCTATCAGGGCAGTTTGTCTGGAAGTTTAAGCTTGGTGTCAATCATATCATTATTGTGCCCTGCCTGCTGGATTCAGGTGTCCCACAGCCTTTTAGTTTTCTGTCCTCAGCTTGGCACATCTGTCTTGCCTCTGCGCTTGATTTAATCTCTTCTGTGGGATGCAAGAGCTTGGCAGAGTTCCCTCTTGTGCTTTGTGCCAACGGCAGTGAAAAATAACGGTTTGGCAGATAACTGTTTCTCAGCTTTCTTACACACAAACGGGCAGCTCCACGTGCCCCCAGTGAAGAGAGAGAATGTTGCAGTGTGAGCTCACATGTTAGAGAAGCCAGAGAATTTGCACAGAAAGGAGAACTTAAAATGCATTAGCAAAGAAAAGGATTCTGTGGGCGCTGTAGTACAAATCCCTAAGTGTATAGGACACAGGGCACTTGTTGTAGGTGACCATGAGTATTTAAATGAGCTTTCCTTTTGTAAGAAATTGGAAAATTTCAAAAGCAAACTGAGATAATAGCTGAGTAAATGCATTTGCAGTAATTGAGTAAGAAAATACTATTGCAAGATTTGTAACAAGAGCAGGGTGGATTGTAAGGGTAGGGTAATGGTAGCAAATTAACAAGAAAATACTTCAAGTCCCTTCACATTTGCAGAAGCAATTACTATGGTCAGTTACCTAAGAGCATACATTTGACTGGTGGGTCTAGTTTCCTGTCCTGTCTCTGCTCTCCTAATGAACAGTTCACATGCATCCTTGGGGAATGGCATTAACACTGAGCTGACAGTGAAATAGACTATTTTCAGTTCTGAAATTTTCTTTTCACAGATGTCGTTGTACTCTTCCATTGGCACCTACAAAACATAAACCACTAAACCTTAGAACACTTCAGTGATGCCAGTCAGCACCTTGTCTGCCCCATGAGGAGCCTGTCTGCCAGCCCTGTTTGTAGGTAGGTTGTACTTTCACACACCACATGCTGAAAGTAGTGCAAGTGTCTCCAGAGTTATTTTAAATGTTGGGATTTCCACTGTAAAATGTCCGTACTTTCTGAAGACACCTAGGTGTCTGTTGTGCAGCCAGCGCTGGTTCTCTCAGGTAAATTTTGCACTCTGTAAAAATGAATTTGTTTTAATCTTTTTAATCTTGCTATACAAGGAAAAGTTATACACTTCTTTTTACCAGGTTACAGCTGATCACATTTATTTATATTATTTTTTAATATGTATTTCCATTAAGTATTCAACTTAGTTTTAGTCTTACTTTAGAGACTATTTTGGTGACAGTAATACACTCATGATTATTTCAGTGCACATGGTATTTTCTCTTCTGCAGTCTGTCTATTTTAACAAGAGGAAATGCAGTAAAAGTTTTAAATGTCAACATTTACAGAGGAATGGAACAAAATAATAAACCTCCCCTAAATTTACATCTGTATTATTAACATTTATTTTTAGAAACAGACAAATCTTGTCTGGGAGATGATTACTGCTGGAATGCATATTCATCAAAATAGTCTCTCATTTTCACTTGTAATTGTTTCAGCTGTTGTAAGAGACTGCTTTCATTTGAGCAGTGCCTTAAAAGCTGAAGCAGTTTGAATTAATTTTGTAAATAGATTCATACAACTGCCTGTGGTATTGATAACAACAAAACAACTAATGGATCAAATAAATTATTTCAATCTATAATGTACCCATTAGTGGCACCCAAGTGATATTAGATCTAGTACTTGCTTTCCTGATCTTCAATCAGTTCAGTTAATGATATGCTTGGCACACATGCATTTACTTACTGAAGACTTACTAATATTCCAACAGAAAAAAAAATCCCTCACAGTTAAATGAAGTTATCTCCAAAAGCTAGAGGGGAGGTCTTTGCCAAATGTGAAATGCAGTTGAATCGTGTTATCAAATACTCTTCACTGTAAAGGAAGAATGATTCCTTTTTTAAGCCAAATAATATAGAAAATTGTAATATTTCATAAACTGAGAAAATTGCTCCACTGAATGATTGAATGATACAAAGCCAATCATATCTGTCAGTTTCATGAAGTCAATAAATCAAAAAGCATCATATTTCTTATCCATAGCTTTTCAAAAATCCTGCTGAAATTAATTTGGCATATGAGTATTCAGTCCTGTAATTGAATTAGAGCAGCTAAGAACTCTTGGTACAGATGATTTGGTCTTTCTCAGTATTGAGTTAAGGAGGAATTTGTAAATCTAGAAGTTTGGCTCCTACTTTAAATAAAAACAACAAATTTTCTGTGTTTTGGAGATTGTTCAAGGCCATTCCAGAAAGTGGGATGTGAGATGAGAACTAAGAGGAGAAATTTTGATTAGACCAAGCTTTTCCATATACTCCATCTTCAGCAGCTGGAATATGTACATACAAGATACTGCTAGGCGTATATAAAATGCAAAATGTATTTTAAATTATTTGTATTGACATTAGAACTGAGATTTATAGGTGTGGAATCCACTTCCTGGGAGGCTTTGAGCCAAGTGACATCCTCCCTTCTGAAAGGACACCTGTGAGCATAACTGTCCTGTAGGATATTATTATAAGATAAAACACATGGAATATGCAAACCAGTTTGTTTAAAACCAGAAATGGAAGTGAGAACCATGGACATTGCAAAAGGATGTGACTGTTCAGCCTCTGCTTTAAAAATAAACTGGGAAAGTACCCGTACAGTTCTAATAATTAGAGTCTGAAGCAGCATAAAAGAAGTTTTCTGTCAGTTTATAAATAGAATACACTGTAATTCTTTGTTGCACAAGAGAGGTTTACAAGCAAGATGGGACTCTGGCGTGTATGGAATTGTAAGTCATCATGTGGATGTTTGGAAAGATTTCTTTCCAGCCACTTGGCAAATTCTTTGCTGGCATCTGCTAACTGCCTTTGGCACAACAGCCATGTGAAATGCTGGTTTAAAACCAGTTTGTCTCAAACCTGCTTAGCTTGGACTTTGCAAGTAGTTACCCCAGATAGAAGACTGCCTTTCTCTGACTTTATACATAATTTATCTGAAATTCTGGAACTGTTCAAAGAAGGAGAGATCTGAATGCATCAGAGAAACCTGTATGTGTAGCTGAGTGACCTTAAATCTGATTTATAAAACAGAATTTCTGAAGGTTACATTTCAAATCTGTTATGTGCAATGTAGTAGAAATAGTTTTTAAGCACAACTCTAATGTACAATGCCCTTTTACTCAACTTTGTTTTAAGAGGAATTTTATTTGCTCAGAATGAACATAAGATAAAATATTCAGCAAGCAGCAATCTAATAAATTAGATACTGCCAGTACATGATAAATAATAAAACAGTGTAAGTACAGCTCACAGAGGAGAAAAAAATATTCTAAATTAGGTGATTTCTGCAAAAATCAGTACAGAAATCCAACCTGCATGTTTAGAATTAGTTTACATATTATGTTTGTAGGGAAATGCAAATATACAATGCAAATTGTACAGTAATACAAATGCAAAAACTGAGTGCTACTCAGTTCTGCATTTGTATTATTATTGGCCATTAAGTTTTCTGTAGTCATTTGTGATAAGGGTTTACATCTGGGCTCTTTGGCCCTCACATCGGAAGTTTCCTTCCCAAAGATCGGGTATCTATGGGGTGCAGATGGAGCACATAACTGCCCAGGAACTGGGAAATGCAAGAAAGGGTTTAAACATGACTTTACACAAAGGTCACATATTCTTAAATAAACCCTGGCCTAGGTGTTGTTGAACTTTTAGCCTTAAATAAACTCCTGGCTAGGTGTTGCTGAACTGCAGCTTTCCTGCCCCCAAATTATCCCCCATCTTCTCTTTGTTTTACAAGTGTGTTTTCCAAGTCTCTCCTTTCACAATTGTCAATGAAACTCTGCAACCTCCGGGAGTTCGTTTGTACACGAGGACTCCTAGTGACCATTTACAGCCCAAATCAACTTTTTCTGTGTTCCTTGCCTAGTGCTAAGCAAGCAGAGTTGGCAAGAAGTCCAACAGAGAATTTTCTTATTTTCCTGTAGAAACTTAAACTTTCACTTGGAGTGGGAATTGTTTGATTATTTTTATCCAATCTGCCTGTGTAAAATCGCTGTGGCCAGGCCTGTCTTGTATTTATATTTTCATTGTTTGGATGGTCAGATGTTGGAATGGGCTGTCCGGGGAGGTGGTGGAATCACCTGGAGGTGTTCCAGGTGTGTCTGGGTCTGGGTGATGTGGATTAGGGGTTACAGGGCAGCGCTGTCATGGAGGACCGGATGATCCTCAAGGTTTCTTCCAAACTTGATGCTTCCATGATTCTATATGAAAAACGACTTCAAAACCGCCTGTCCTCTTCCCATAAACCCCACCTAAACTATCAGCTATGGGAATCTGCAGTCTGTGACATCTCCCATCTTTATTTCTTTTCCTTTAGGCAGAAACAGCGCTTTTCCTTTGCGGCGGGGCGGGCAGTGCCGGCCGCTCCGCTCCTCTCCGCTCCGCTCCGCCGGTGCGGCCGCTGCCGCTCTCCCCGCTCGGGGGCCGGGGCCGGGGTTATGTAAAGAGCCTAGTTACGCAAGGAATGCAGATTTTCCCTTACGTAACCGCCCGCCCCTGTCGGAGCCTTCCCTGTCCGTGCCAGCGCTGCCTATACATTAACGGAGGGAAAAGCGGTGCTGGCGGGGTGGGAGCATCTCTGGCTCCATCCACACTGAGCTCTTAGCTGCGTGGCTCTTCCCACTCGCGTTTTGTGAAAGTCCCGCCTCTTCCTTAACCTGCAGGACAGTTCCTTCCATTAAGACAATGAGCACACATGCCTAAGTCGTATTTGTGCCCTTTTCTGAGTCTAGGAAAGACTTCATTAATTCCCAGTTATTGCATGGAATGAAGTTAACGCAGTGTGGACAAAGGCAAGTTACAAAGTTCTGCGTGCTTCCAGCTCTATGTTTCAGCTGCTGCCACAATTGAAGGACCTGATTCCAATGCCTGTGTGCAAAGACAGATTTCCAAGTCACTTCAGTGCCAACAGGGCTAGAAAAAAGAGCCCCATAGGTCAGAACTCTGTCTTTAGCTGATATTAGGGAAGATTGCAGAGATGGTGAGGCCTGTTGCTGTTTGCTTGTCCCCTCGTGTGCAGGCAGAGCATCATCAGGTGGGATCATCCCTTGGGATGCTTTCATGGAGCAGTAGATGCTGTCAGGGCTTCTGTGCTTGATGCCTTACTTAGCTCCCTCTATACTGATTTCTGATCCTGCAACTTTACATGCCTCTCCTTTCAGATTTAGTGACCGTGATAAGTTGGGGTGGGTAGTTTGCTCAGGGTTTTTTTTGGTTGATTGGTTTTATGTTGGTTTCAGGGTTTTTCCCCCTTTTCCTTGCCCTTGTTTCTCTATGGAAAGGCCTTGAATTCCATGGACACCTTGAAGGATTGGTGTAAAGGAGTGCTCTGCTCAGGGCTTTGTTCAGGTTCTCTACTTGGACATTTTTAACCATATACCTTCATACCCCTTTCCTTTTTCATTTGTTCCTAAAGCCCAGGATCTGTGGGGAAGGTCTCTGCATGTAATAAACTCTTTGATGGATCATGTAGTGGAAAAGAAGGGATTTCCACAGGGAGCAGCTCCAAAATTGACAAATCTCTTGGGAGTGTCAGGTAGCAATAGAGGCTGGAGCAGATGGCAGAAGGTGTGGAATGGAACGTGACCTGCTGGATTAGTCAGTGTTTGAGTGGCGTGTTCCTTTCATCTCCTGTATAATTAGCTGATGGTAGGGAAACAGACAGGCTTCTCAAATCTAGACTGAAGTGGAAGAAAAGGTGTTGAACTCAATGCCTGCCTTCCCTAATATTTAATTTCTGAGTTTCAACAACCTTTTGTTTAAAAAGCAGAAATATCAGAGGAATTTGGAACTTAAATGAGTACATAATTAAAAAATAAACCATCATATTAGCATTTCTTCAACTTTGTTTTTTCAGAGTAATTTGTTTTTCTTCAAAACTCATATGAATGAAGTATAAATTTTAAACTTCTATGTGCTACCCCAAAACAATGGGGAAAGGTAAATTTGCTGTATACAAGCATTCATTCAGTAATCTGGTACTGAAACTGGATATTTCCTAAAAGAGCAAGAGTAAACTTCACCATCCCTTAAGATAACTTTTCAGCATTTTGCAGTCAGCAGGAAGGAATGAGTGCTGCCATGACTTTTCCTTGTGCCAGTGTGACACAGACAGCTGCAAAAGGTTGGAAGAGCATATCAACAGCTTAAAACCACTTTTGCCAACTTTCTCCATGCAAGGGGCCAGAACCCTTTGTTTTCCATCCTTAGGCACCTGCAGGCATCCTGTGGATAAAATAACTGTGAAAATTCAGTATAATACAGTGGAAAAACTGAAAGGCTTTTTGCCCCTTGCATGAGCTATCAGTTCCACATTGCTCAAAGGATGAAGACAATTATTTTTTCCTTTTTTTCTTCTTTTTTTAAGTAGTATCTATGACTGTCAGTGGAACACACTCTGAATGGTATTTACTTTTCAAAACTCTGTGCAAGCTTGGGAAATGCTGCATTTAAAAAGCCAATGGAGCCATCTAGCGTTTAAAAATTGGAGTTCCATGGTGTTTGGACTTGATGTGCCAGACAACAAGTACAATACTCATGGTCAGAGAGGGAAAACAACTCATAGAGTTTTGTATTAATCCCTGACAGCCCTTGATTCTTACAAAATGTAGTTATGGGTTCCAGAATTGTCACTGTTAAATTGCATGTGGTGATTTCCATTACTTCACTAGAGACACCCAAGTCTAGACAAAAAGGTTTTCTTATATTTGTGCTCAACCACTTTCATATATCATCATTTTCAGTTACATATTTTCATTTCTGCTTGGCATTTAGAGACTTCCAATACCTGTGCTGCTCCCTTGCCTGCTGTTTCAGGGCATGCACACAAGACACATTCACACAGCTCACAATTTACATTGATGCTTTTCCTCATAATTTCTTGTGCTGAACTCAGATATAATTGCTCAAGATTTGTCATCCACAGTCCTTTCCCCCATTGCATGTTCACATGGTCATTTTCTGCATTTGTGGATAACTTCTAGAGACAAAGAAACACCATTTTTGTATGTTTAAATAATTGGGCTGGCTTTATTCTCCTAATGTAACCTAGGAAGGTGATTGCAGATCAACTAGTCAACAAAAAGACAAACGAGAATTTTGCTGCCCTATGGAGAAAAAAATGGGGCCAAAGCAGAGACTGAGCCAACCTATCAGCTTCTGCTGGTGTGGCAGATGTAGGACAGAGGGCAGGAGGTGTCACACCAGGAAGAGCCACTGGTGTTTCTGGGACAAACCATCTCTTCCTGGGTCCATGACAGAAGTCAGTGTCCCATCATAATTTTCTTTTTTTTCTTTCTTTTTCTTTTTTCCTTTTTTTTTCCCCCTGTCCAAGTCTAGTCTAATAATACAGATTTGGCAGACATAATTAAGTGATTAATTTAAATTCTAATGTCCATATAGTAATCTTAAATATGTATAATTCAAAGGTAGGGCAAACTTTGGCCGTGGGAGCTGACCTGATCTAGCTTTGAATGTTTGAAAGACAGTGGCTAAATTTAAGCTGGTGTTCTAAGATTCTTTATAGTCCGTAAGAGGAAACAACAAAAGGGTTTATTCAGATCTCCACATAGGTGCCTAAGAATGCTGGAGCCAATCCCACATGGCCAGCAGTAACTACTGAAAATCAGCTGCTTACCAGGAATCTCAGAGTGAGTCAGAGTTATCGTAGCTCCTTTGGAAGCTACTTCTGGATGGCCATCTTAGGCAGGAGAGGCATGATTCTAAGAATCACTCAACAGATGGATTCCTTTTAGTAGTTGCCCAGTGTGGTCAGGAAAGGAAACTGAGCCTTGTGCATAATAAACCTGTTTTAGTTATTAATGGTGGTTCTTCTGCCCCCTGTACATTTTTAAGATTTTAAAACCAGAGTTTCTTCACTGATAATTTTGCCAAAAGTCAAAATTAAGGCCCTGATAATACCACAGTGCACTACTGCTGTATTGTATTTACTGAATCCCTTCAAAGGGACTATCATATAATCACTGTGACCTCAAAAAAATGTTAGTCTTGTTTAATCATTAGAACAAAGAGCTGGAGGCCAGAAAGTTTGTAATATCACAATTTAGGACAGAGGAGAGCCAACAGTGTGGTTTATAGAAAGGAGACCAGAAAAGACCTGAGTCAGTGGAGTGTTTCCATTTTCCCCAGCTGATGTAGTGCACAAACCCATGATTATCCAGTTTCTCCAGACTTTCAGTTTACATTAAAGCAGTCCTGTGCCAAGCTGTCCTGTTTACAAAGCTTCTGTCTACACAAGGAAATCAACTGATAGAGCTCTCATGGCATAAACTGAGATTTTCTAAAAGCTGTAACTAGTTATTTAAGAGCAACTATTGTGGAATAGCTTATTCTACAGTGGTTACACCCATCACCTTCCCTGGAGAAAAGAAAATCCATTACAATATTCTAAACATGAACTCATTGTATACTTTTGCAGCATTTTCTTCAGGACTCTACAAATAGGCAACTTGAAATAACATTCTGAATGACATTAGTTATCTTTGAACAGTTAACTCTAAAATCCAATTACATGCCTTGGAATGCTTAGCACAACTTTGATTGGAGGCAATTAGAATTAAGAATGAGAAGAAAGCTGAATTATCAGAGGGAGGAAAGCTCCAAAGGAAAGGGAATGAATAGCATCAAACAGAAAACTGTAAAGGGGAAAATCAAAGCCAGAATTAACAGTCAAAATGAGAATGTTTCCTCAGCTGAGAAATTATGGTGGTTGTAAGCCTGAGTGAGCCACAGCAGCACAAAAGGATAGGATATCCTCTAGATCTTAATGCCTGTTCCCCACTGATATCAGCGTGCACTCACTGGCTTAAGGGCATCACAGACTCCTAAATTCAGGTAAGCAGTCATTAAACATGGAATCTGGCCTCCTCTGCAGAACGACTTTTCATATCCCCAAAGCCAAGGCAATATTTTCCCCACATCGTGGCCATGTTTGTTCTGCCAGCCTTTTCACTGCTTGCTTCACTTATTCCCAGTATGTCAGAGCCCAAGTCTGACATTTCACTCTGAGGATCTTTTAAAAGATCTGGGGTTTTGGATCTGCTTTGAACAGGGCAGAGCAACTTGCTGGTTGTTCCCCTCCCTGTGGCAAACACTTCCGTCCTCTAAGCAGACTTAAATACTGTGACAGATTAAAGGAAAAGTGTGATATTTCCAGATGTGTGGCAGGGCAAATGACAAGGACCCAAGCTGTGCAACA
This sequence comes from Pyrgilauda ruficollis, assembly GCF_017590135.1. NCBI lineage: Eukaryota > Metazoa > Chordata > Aves > Passeriformes > Passeridae > Pyrgilauda > Pyrgilauda ruficollis. The sequence goes on along the minus strand of NW_024517207.1, from coordinate 878,732 downwards.
GGAGCCAACAAGGACAGAACAGGGCAGCAGAGCCTCCTCTCTCAGACCTGCCCTGAGAGACTGTCTGAGCTGGTGTGCATGAGTCTCTCAGTTTCCCACACAGTCCATGGACAGGATTTTAAATCCTTGAAGGATCAGGAGCTAAAGTGATTTTACAGAAGTGTGGCTTCTTTTATTTTCATCATTCTGGAGCAGATAAAAGGTTACCCTGATCAAAAAATATAATCGTATTTGTGATGTTTGAGGGAATGTTATCTATGTAATGGAAAGTTTTCTCCCTGTTTCTAATGTTCAGGTGTGTTTTTAATACCTGTGCGTGAATGCGCATCCACATCTGCTAGGAAAGCCTTTCTTTCTGAGATTAGGAATGAAAGGGAGTCCTTCGTTTTAAATCTTAGTTTGACCAAGTTATACAAGGAAGTTAGATGAATGTTTTACTCTGTTTCTTCAGGGGAACAAAACTTAAAAGAACTGGAAACATGGGACAGGAAGTCTGAATTAGCTGCAGGAAGCTCCACCTGAGCAAGTGGACTGGACAGGAGAGATTCTGCCTGGAGCTTTCAGAGCCAGGTTCTAGATAACTCCAGACAGTGTGGAATGCTAAATGTATCTAGTTGTAACAAGTGACTTAGGAGGTGTCAGGAAAATACACACTGTATTTCTTGGTTTATCCACATGAAGAGCCAGCCATAAAGTGCTACAAGTGACATGAAATCCAGCACAGCAGTTTGGGGGACGCACCTTGGTGCAGCTTGGACAGGTCTGTGCACCAAGGGTGAGGAGATTGCTCCACAAAGAATTCCTTCGTGTGAAGTTATCACAATGTAAGCACTCTTTAATATTGTGGAAAAAGATAAAAATGAGAGCCAAGGGCAGCAGGGGGAAAGCAGAAAATTCAAATGAGAGGCTTGTGTGCTGCTTAACAGTGTGTGTGTTTAATAGGTGTTGAGGAAGGTGCTGATTTTCCACCTCTTGATGTTCCCACTCCAAAGCAGTGTACCTTTCTGGAAGCAGTGCTCCAGCTGAGCAGAGCTGTGGATCTCAGCACAGTAATGAATGGGTAAAATGGAATTAATGCCTTCACAAACAGGAGTCAAACTCAGAGAGCTGTCGTTTCATCCTGCCCTTAAATTCTCTCAATCTGTCAAATTTCTTAGACAGTTTTGACTTCCTCACCCGAGATTTCATATTGCTTCTTTCTGCATGTAGTTTAATGTTCTAAATTTGTGCCTGAAGGCCAGAGGTGCCTTTTTTGTTCTTGTTCCTTAAACACTAATTTGAAGGCTGAAAACATTCCTGTTTTTCCAAATCTGGAAAAATGCAAAATGGTCATATTACCAAAGGGAGAGAGAGGAGGGGAAAAAAAAGAAAAGGAATACTGTGTACCCAACAAAACAGAGGCAAGAATGCAAGAATGCAGGAATGTAAATGTGTTGCAGGCTGTTATTAGGATTTTGGATGCAAAAATAAAACTTAGAAAAGACTGAAGATTTGAAAAAGCTTGATACAATCCAATTTATTTCGACTAGAAATTGCCCTCCCTAGATAGCTAAGGTGACAGGAAAAATTATGAAAAGAAGATAATCATATTTGTTTTAAGTCTGGCAGTTTCCACTGAAATGCCTCTCTCTCTATAATAGTTTTTTTTTTTTTTTTGAAGGAAGTGCCTTGGGGAATTACTAGAAAAATGATCTTTATTAAGTGTTCATGGCCATCTGAACTATCCACCCATCCAGTATAAATGTGTTCTGGCAAAACAAGTGTTTGTGTTGCCATGGCCTTTCCCATGATGTTATTTTCTTAAGCAAAAGCATTTTTCTAGCTGAGATCTTAACAAGGACACAGGCAGGGCGCCATGATTCAGTCCTTGAAGAGAAAAATAATGATTTGGAAGGAACGGTGCAGGAAAAAGATGGTCTCAAAGAGGGCAGAACGCAAGACTTAGATATCTGGTGTCTCTTTTGCCCAACAGAAGCAGTGATTCCTTTCACTAATCACTTCAGTTGTGCAGGAGAGCAGTGCAGCCTCCACCAGCCCTGCAAAAATGCTGATGAGCCCAGTGCTGAGATTCTCCTGAGGCATCCTCAGGATAGGGAAAATCTTCTTTTAAAATAGCAGCTCAGTTATTATTTGCTGAGCAAATCACATGCCTCAGATACAGGCTTCTAAAAATCAGGTCACAGGGCCCTGTGCTGTGCAAAGGTACAGGGATTCTGCACAAAAAATATTTTCCCAAGGTCTGTGTAGGTCTGTGTGTTGTGTTTGCAAGGTTTTAACTGTTCTGTGTGCTTGGGTTTGGGTTTTTTCTGCCTTTGTCCTGCAAAGTCTCTTTGGGAAGGTGCTGCCTAAGGGTTTCAAGGGTGCTGCCTAAGGATTTCATTTGCCAAGGTGCTGCCTTGGTTTCTGTTCTCTGGTGAATATCTCTACAAGTGAAAGTGATTGTGAATTTTACTTTGTTTGTGGATTTATGCTCTGGGTTTAGATTAATATCAAAGTGTTTTAGCATAAAAACAGGTGAACAGATCTCATAAGCATTGAACAACGTTATTATAAAGTCACAGTGATTAAAGCAAAACTAATGGGTGTTTACATAAAGTGAACAAGGAGAAGGCGGGTGTTGAGTCCCCCTTTCTCTGCATATCTTCCCAAATTCCAGTAATCATCACTTTCTGAGGCAGAGGTCATCTCTGAATCCGTCTGCTTCCCATTCACCAAGGGGCCACAAATTCCTTTCAGAAGGAATAAAATCCAAAAAATGAAGAACAGCAGGACCAAAGGCTGAGGCTTAGCTCTCGTGGGGTTTTTATGAGATTTGGGCTTTTTCCTGCCTTCAGCTTCTGTGAGACACCTCTCTCAAACTGCTTTCATAGCCCTGTAGCTCCACAAGTCACATCAGAATATTGATCTCAATCGAAAATATCAAGGGAATAAGGTCCATGAATGCTGACTGTAGGTCTAAATCCAGTTATGTTTCCATTTGTAGAAGAGAACACATTACAAAAAAAAAAAAAAAAATCACAGCATGTCTAATCTAAAGCTAAAAATCCACAGAAACAACATGAGGGGCAGTTTGCTGTATGCAACTAATTCCAATGAAATTAAAAGACTATTTAGGGGGGGAAACAAACTTAGAGCATTACATAACACCAGTCATATCTTTTTTTGATACAACCTTTTGAAATTAGATTAGAGAGAAAATTCCAAGTTAAAATTGACTCAATTAATTCTCCTGCTCTTGCAGTTGGAGAGGGACATGTCTGATGCATGAAGCAATAATGGAGCTGCGTGCTGGGATGGATCTGGCTCACGACTAAATCCTAAGTGGATTTAGTTGTCACAGTGTGGTGCAGGGAGCTTGCAAGCTCCATTCAGCAAGAAAAGAGTTGACCTGGATAGTGATTCTGGAAGAGAGGGAAAGGGAATGAGCTGCAGGAAATGACATGGCTGCCAGGAGAGCAGCAAAGATCACCCAGAATGTATCACTTAAAGGGAGGCATTCCTAAGTTGATGCTGACAGGAATTCAGAGACGTGGGTGCACCAAAAAAATCTATAGGCTGGAGATAGGGCTCTAAATTGAGTTTACTGGTGCTTATCTGCTGCTACAAACATTGACAGTAATTTATAGGTGTGCCTATAATTTATAGTTGTCAGGAAAAATGAGTTAAAATAACCTATGAAAAATGAAAGCTTGTAAATTAGTCCACCTTCAACAAAATGCTGGAGAACACAATGTAATTACAATTTACTTCCAAGTATGTACTTTATTTCTATGAAAATTAACAATACATTTAATTAATACAGAATCATTAGGAATTACATGTTTTACTGAGGAAATAATGATGAATTTCTGAATATTACATATAAGTTATGTGGTTCCTGTGATAAAATATTTTAGCTGTTTATCTTATGAAAGTATTTAGAATTGTCCCAGTTTCTTTACTGGTAAATAATTTATTTCATGAAGTACTTTAAAATTGTTCTTCCATAACTTGTGGAGAGTCCTCAGACTCTCCTCAGACAGTTCTCAGTCCACGTCCCTGTTCACTCCTCCAGTCCCCACTTCCTGAGTTTGCCTTTGAGGATGTTGTGAGAGACAGTGTCCAAAGCCTTTCTGAAATGAAGGCAGACAAAATCCACTGCTCCCCCCTCACCCCTCCAGGCAGTTGTTTCATCATCAAAGGCAAACAGGTTGGCCAAGCATGAGTAACCCATAGTGAATCCACCTGATTCCACCTTCTTGGCTTTCCTGTGGACAGAGATGGCCTCCAGAATGAGGCTCTGTCGTCTTCCCAGGGATTGAGGTGAGGATGACTGGCTGGTAGTTTCCTGGGTCCTCCTTCTTGACCTTTTTGAAGACAGGGGTGACATTTCTTCCAGCCCTCAGACACCTGTCTTGATCACTGGCACCTTTCAAAGATGATCATGGGCAGCCTCACTATGAGGTCTGCCAGCTCTCAGCACTTGTGGATGCATCCTGTCAGGGCCCATGGATTTGTGGATGTCAAGTTTACCTAGATGTTCTGTAACCCAATCCTCCTTGAGAAAGGGAAGGTCTTCCTTCCAACATTCCTTTACCCTGGTCTCAATATTCTATGAGTTTTGCAATTTAAATTAAATTTTAAATTTAAATTATTCAGAATTCTCTAATTATACAATGTGTTAGCTTCTTTTCAATATGCATGTAGGACCAATCAGACCCTCAGTTCTCTTCATATTTCCAAATAAGCAATATGATTCAAAATTTAGAATAACATTTGAGTCAGAACCTTGTTTATTATGTAAATGAACAGTAAGATAACTCTTTTGCTTAGGACTTGAGGATGGGCAATGGGAGATGTGGATTCTGACTTACAATCTGACTATTACTCCTGAAAAAGCTGTTAAGAACCAACATTTATTTGATGTCTTGATTGTTTGTCTGTCAGTTAATTAGCTGTCCTTTATGGTCTACTATCATGGCCCTTCTGATGCAAGCTGAATCAAGCAATAGTCCAGTTGTATATCTCTTCTGTTTTAGATAAGAATGATCTGGTAATGTATTTCACTTTTAATTAGCAATTGAACAGTAAAGTTCATTTTCCACTGCTTTTTAAATGCCAATGCATGGTGTAAATAGCTTAAGAATAATTGTCATCATTGGTCTGTCACAGAGAGGTATTATTCATGTCCCGAGTCCTTGGAGGAATTAAGTTCTCTGTTCGGATTCATGAACAATAAGTTGTTAACTTCTTGCATGGAAATTAAGACAGCTGTGAACACCCAATTGACAGTGGGATTCAGCTGCAAGGAGAGGCCTTCCCAATGCCTATGGCTCACTTCTTCCAAAGATTTTCACCTCTGCTGTAGGGACAGTTGAACTGCATTAAAAACTGGTCCCAAACCACCACATTCTATAACACAGAATCAGTGCTTTTAGAGTGGAGCAGCTTAGAAACCATAGAATCATAGAATGATTTAAGTTGAAAAGGTACCTTAAAGATCATCTGGTTCCAGCCCCTCCCCATAAGCAGGGACACTTTTCACTAGATCAGGTTGCTCAGAGCTCCACCTAGCCTGGCCTTGAATGCTTGCAGGGATGGATGGATTATTTTATTTCCCTGTTGTGGGACGGATTATTCCATTTCCCTGTTGTGGGAAAAAGCAAAGGACAATCTTAGAGACAGGCAGCTGAAGGCCACCATCAGTTAATTTTGCCAACTGCTGCGTGTACTGAATCCCTGCTTTCCGTGAAGCGGCTGGGCATGGCCTGCTGTTGGGAAGTAGAGAATTAATCTTTTCATTTTCCTTTGCACACAGCCTTTGGTTTTTCTTTATTAAGTTGCCTTTACCTTGATCCACAAGTTCTGTCCTGTCTTTATATTCTCCTTCTCTGTTCTGATGACGAGATCAGTAATAGAGCAACTTGGTGGGCACCTGGCTGCCAGACAAGATCAAACTCCTGCACTATCTGATAGATTTTTTGGAAATGTTGTGATGGATTTTATTTTGGTTGGATGCCTTTTTTATACCTGTAAAGATTGTGATAAGGCCAAGAAATGGAATTGCATTCTTGTCCAAATTCTGTGTTTATCCTCTGTGTTTGAAGGGCTGAATGACATTTGCCAAACTATTCAGTTGTTGGTCAAAAGTTGGAGGAGCTACTAGAACATGCTCCTCTAATATTTATGAAAAATATGATTTCAAGCATCTTGTTGCCAGGGTTTGAAATAGTGCTAAGGTCTCTAAATCTCTGATATAATCCAGAAATTAACTAATTGTGAATCTAATCAGTTACAGAAGGAGATCAACTACCTTAGAACACTGAGGCCCCTCATTGATGTTACTCAGAAAGATGTTTGTGGCAAGTGGTCTCTGATTTGAGACTCCTAGAAAGGATTTGAGAACAGAGGTCACAGATCTCTAGCACAGTGGTGAAATGGGTGAAGAGGGTGTTTCTTTGGGGGTTTCTTATGTTATTTTTGCCCTAAACCAAGTTAGCTATCAAGGTGTTACAAGTTTTGTGAAACAATGAAACCTCTTGTTCTGGTCTCTGGGATTTCCTGTAACTGCATGAATAGAAGACAAAGAACAGGGGCTGTGTACATTGGAACCTTCAGAAAGGGGACTGAGGCAGTGGTGGTGTCTCCTCCTTGCAGGAGACTGTGATGTGGTGATGAGACCTGGAGATTGGTTTGAGTTCCCATGCTATCCAAGAGACAGCCATTACAAAATGAAGCCACTCAGGTCATGTCAGTGTTGGTGGGCACTAGACAGCCACACTGCTTGGTGCTGGGCCATTCTGCAGAGCCTGCCTTGGGAGATATCCCAAGGATACCCACGGAGTATGAAAGGAGCAATCAGCCAAGAAAAGCAGGAAAAAGTGTTCTTCTGAAGTGGGGGAAGGGATGCTGTTTGTTTTCTGATTTTAATCTGCAGGAGTCCAAGAAAGGGAACCAAAAAATTACAGAGTGGGAGGACTGAACTGGAGGGGAGGAGAGTAAAAGTATCTTTTTACATCAAGAATAGCCAGACCACTGTTTAAGCCTTGGAACTTCATTATTCTTCATCCAGCTGGCAGCCTGTTAGAAGAATCCTTCTGACTCCTGGGTGTACAGATTTTGGAGAAATACAGGTTTTCCCATTTCCACTGTTGCAAGAGTAACAATTTCCTTTCCAGAAACACCAGCATGGGGAAAGCTATGTATCTGGAACCCTAGGGTAAGGTCAGAGAGAGCTCAGCTGCTGCTTCAGGAGCCCAGAGGGGACATCCAGGACAAGGCCAAGAACAGCCAGTGTTGGTGTTAAAGACAGATAGCCAATTGCACTGTGTCTCTGTGCACAGAGATTCCCTCAAAGTGCTATATTAGCCAAAGCCTCTGCTGTACTGTCCAAGTCAGAATTCCAAAGGTTAACTGCTCTCTGCCAGGAGAAACTGATTTCTGTCTCCTGGTTTCCTGCAGAGCTTTCAGAAGCAGAATATAAGTGTGTCACCAGAGCCGCAGGAAGCGTGTGGTTTGTCCTGCCAGGCAGCCCCTGAAAGCCCACATCTTCCCTGATGCTTTTTGGCCCAAGTGTTTGAAAACATGTCACTGAAAGGTGCTTGCAGGCAATGGACATTTCTCTTTACTGCTTCAGTAAAAATGTCCATCCTGGCAAACTGCAATGAGACAAGCTGTGGTGCCACCAGAGGAAGGAGTACCAGCCAAGGCTTTGTTCTGTGGTCAGTGACAAGGGCAGCAGAAATTACAGCTCTCAAGGTAAAGTGTCTGCATCTTCCTTGACACAGCTGATCCAGGCTGAAGTGTGCCTTGATATTGGTGTGAGACCAGGAAGTCTTTCTCTTTATTGTCTGTGTTCTTTTCAGTGCCTTGTAGTAACCAAAAAGACAGGTAAGAAACCCATCCAGTGGCATATTGTAGAGAGAAAAAGAAGTGTGGGGCGGAAGAAGACTTTTCTGGAGAAAAACTGGGGAGTGGGGGAGATAAACTGACCTTGATTTTGTTATTTGTGTTGAGTTCAGCAACATAAACCACAAGCCTGTAACTTTAAAATATAATACTCTCTATTGTGATATAAAATAGTCTTTATGAACTCTCTTACCACTTTGTGTTTCAAGACATTTTGAATTTTAAAGTCTTCAGCCCAAGCAAGAGCATGTCCACGTGCACTACCTAACCTATTTAACCATGCATATATGCAACTTTTTAAATAATTGTATGTAGAGGGGAACTAACCAAAATAATAAAAACGGATAGTCCTGAAAACTTAACACAATAGATTCAAAATGTATGCATTTCCCATTTTCTTACATTTCCAACCAGCTTTTTTCCAAAGTAAAAGAGAAACATCTTGACACTGCCATACACATGTAGATTTCATTTGGAATTTTCAAAGGTCAGCGCAGGGCAACTATGTACTTCAGAAATCCCTTTAGGGGCACAGATACTATTCTTAGGTAGTACACAAATGAAGATGGACTTCTATGCCTCTAGCTGAACATTCCACAAACTTACAAAGAAGTCCACACCTAAATATATCTGATACTAAATATTGTGGTGTTCTGGGATTCTATATATTTTATCACTTCTTAGATACATTTATTTAATTTTTGTTATCAATAAAAGGTGTCCTTAGTCAGATGTGTCATTTCCCAACTACTCAGATCTTCTAGATTAGGCATTGTTGTCCATAGTGTGTGCTGTTACATGCACTTTTTCTGACAACTTTTATTGCACAAGGAACCTGTATTGTTGTTCTGTGAAGTGTACACAGCACAGGAGTACAAGAAAAAGGAAACAATGTCACTGACCCCAGTAAGATTAAGGTTTTGGTAAAAGAAGTAACTTAATTCAGGGACAGAGATGTCCCCACAAGCCCACAGACAGGGGCCCCATACCAGCTCATCTGTCTGATTCTGTAGTTTGTGAAATTTTCATCAAATGTAGCTGTGCTGAAGATTGGTACCTCAATTCCTAGGTTATCTGTGTAACCACATTCTTCATAGGTAGCAGTGAGGCAGGAAAGTAATTGTAATTTAGCATTTGAGAAGTTGGCACTCACTTTTATGTCAGCTTCCCTTTTTAGCTGAATGCTGTTTCAAAACTCTTCCAAGTTAGACATGGATAAAAATAACTCAAAGATTGGAGAAGCTTTTCAGACAAGAGTCAACAAAACAAAAAATCCTGCTCTATCTCTGTCCAGGACAAGCAATATTTGAATATTCCAGGCATTTTCACAACAGTTGGAGTTGCAGAAAATCTGTACTGGACACAGACCATAATCCTTCTAATGGCATGTTAAATTTGTTGAGCACTCTGGCAGTGAGCCAATTGTCTGGTAATGTTAGGAAGGGGTTAGGTCAGAATGACCTGGACACATGCAGAGAAACCATTACCTTCCCAAGGCATTCTGCTTGGGATAATCATTCTGAAACCTCCAACAAGGAATGCCATAGCAGTGAACTTAGGAAGGAACATCTGGGCTAATCAGTGAGAGAGACAAAAGCCCTCTGCTCTGAGGGTTTCTGATATATTTACTTTTTTTCTCTTGTTTCTGTGGCACTAAATATTTGAGAGAAGTCCCAGGAAATCCAGAACAAAACACTAAATGTGTCATGGCAAGCAAAAATATTTTTCTCCTCCTCTTGATTCCAAGGCTGTGAGCTAAATCAGGATATTTGCTTTCCTTTGCCATCCACTTCTAACACATAAATAAAGCAACCACTCCTCTGTTGCAATGTGTCTGAGGTAGCTGTAATCACCCTGTTGACTGACAGTAATTGGTATTTGCTTCGGTCATCTTTAAAGTCATGCTAATTAAAACTGATCTTCCTACTTACATATTGAAAGAAACCAGTATCTGGAGGCAACATCATCTGAGGAAAATGTTAATAAATCCTCAGGCACCAGTGTCTGCCTCCCTCTGAGCTGGCAGCAGTGGCCTTCCTGTTCCCAAAGAACGCTTTGTCATGGTGCTGTGGTTTCACCCCAGCCAGCCACCAAGCTCCAGGCAGCCGCTCGCTCACTGTCCCATGGGGTCAGGGAGAGAATCAGAAGGGGAAAGGCTGCAAAACTCATGGGGTTGAAATAAAGACAGTTGAATGGAAAAGCAAAAGCTGTATAAAACACAAGCAAAGCGAAACAAGGAATGAATCCCCTCCTTCCTGGGGGCAGGCAGGTGTTCAGCCATCCCCAGGAGAGCAGGGCCCCCTCACGGCACCAGTGACTTGGGGGGGCAGAGGCCATCCCTCCAAATGTCCCCCCACTTCCTTCCTCTTCCCCCACTTTATATACTGAGCGTGATGCCGTACAACATGGAACATCCTTGGGTCACTTGTGGTCACAAGTCCTGGGCTGTGTCCCCCGCCAGCTTCTTGTGCACCTGCAGCTCCCTCACCTTCACCGTAGGCAAGGCCTACGGGAAGCAGAAAAAGCCTTGGCTCTGGGCAAGCCCTGCTCAGCAGTAACAAAAACATCTCTATATTACCAACTTTGTGTTCAGCACATCCAAAGCACAGCTCTCTTCCAGCCACTGTGCAGAGAACTACCTCAGCCCCAAAGCAGCACACATCTTCTCTAGGCTCTTGTCCTCTCCATGTGCATCAGTGATTCCTCCGCTAGGAGCAGGAAAGCTTATTATGCTGTGTAGCAAACCAGCACATATTGATGGCCAGGACTGTGTGAAAGCCAAAGATGTTCACTATTTTTTCTGAAGTTTCCTTTCTCCAATTCTTCACTGGAGCATTTCTTGACCATCCCCAGAGACTTGTAGAAGAGGGAATAGAAAACACAGAGAGAGGAGGAAGAACTAGGGAATACAGTGTGCAATTCCTCAGGTGTGGGCTTTAGTCAGGACACTGGGATCAGTACGAAATGCCCAATAAACTCTAATTATGGCATGGTTTAGCACTGCCTTGAGGTACCTTCAGCAGTCTGTGGCAATCCTAGTTAAGCTGGTTTGCTATGGAGTCAGCAGGACGTGCTCACCTCGGAGCGCAGCATGCGGCTGTGCTGGTTCAGCTGGTGCTGGCCAGCCGGTCACTCACTGGCCACTCCTGCTGGCTGAGAGGAGACTGGAGTCAGAGGCTGCCCAGCAATAGCATGTCCTTGTTCTACAAGCTCTGTAAAGGCTTCAAGGTGGTTTGAAATCAAGCAAAATAGTTTTCAGAGGATGCCTTGCAGTTTCATAAGATGTTACATGCTTTCCCTTGCAAAAATGTGAAATAGCTGCCAGGAAAACTGAAATAAAGGACTTGAAAACCAGATTAAATAGATACCAGTGAATTTTCCAGGACTCTTCCATCCTTCTTTTTCTAACTTGTTAATACAAATGCATTGCAAGTAGGTCAGCACTAACAAGAAAGTTATAGTGTTTGCATTTTGTCCAGTTTTAGCTAATGCTATGTTATTTCATCAGTGTTTTTTGTAAACCACTGATAAAACTAAAGATGTACTTGCTTCAACATCCTCCATAAGATGTTGCCAAACTCACATTAAGTATATACAAAGATTTTGTAACTAAAGATACATGTGCATCAATTTATGTATGTTATCATTTGACAGCATTGTCATAAAATGCTATTTTTAGAGCCACTGTTGTCTCCCTTAGTAATTTTATTTTTTGTTATTCTGGCAAATGCGAAACTTGTCAGAAAATATACAAAGAACCACAAAAATTGTAGGTTCCAAATGACAATAAAAGCTACAAGTTGTCATGATTAATCCAGATTTACAGCATGAATGTTAGCTTTTCATTACTCTTAGTAGAGGACCATACAAAGAAAATAAACTTATTATGTTGGTGTCAGACATTTTGACAGCTTAGTAGACATTGCATTCCTATTTTCTTTCCTGTCTCATGTGGCACTGCTGTCTTCCATACCATTTAGCAGTTGCATAATTGTTCCCTTTCAAGCATACAAACAATGAGGTCAACTTGAGTCATGTCAAATAACTGGAGCAAATACCACATATGAAACCATTTAAGATAACAAGTCATGTAATCACATATATTACCCCTTGCCTGGATTTTCTGGATCATGCTAGAAGTGTGTTAGAATGCACAAAAGCAACAGAGCTCACCAGCTGGCTGTTTTGCCTATGATAGGCAACTAGTGAGCAGTTTATTGCAAAGTATTTAATACAGACAAGCTAGAATTAAAAGTTACTTCTTCTACATCACCATGCTGCTTCTTTGCTCAGACCTTTTCAAGGCAAAACCTGGGTTTTCCTGCAGAGAAAAAATATATGACAGGGATGAAGGTTTAATTTTATTTTAGTGGTTTTAATAACATTCAGCTATGTTACATTTTAAAGCTGCCTAATTATCAGACGTAACATCTGGGATACAGTATCTATCAGACTGTGTTTTATCCAAACTGGGCACAGATACAAGAAAGTGTTATTTGTATTTATTAACTGGAACATAGAGAGAAAGGTCAACACTTTCCCTATTCATCCTTCATCAGCAGAGAGGCTGGTAAGAAAGCAGGGTAAAATTAAAACCCTTCATCAACAAAATCTTGTGCCTTCAAAAATATGCAAGACACATGAAAGCAAAGAAGAAGCTTCTTACCTGTGCATTTTTTTTCTTTTATTGAATCATTCAGCTAAGCTATAGGTCATGTCACAGACCTCTTCTGTTCTCAACTGAAGCCAAAAGAAGTGGTTTCTCTCTTGCTACAGTGGTTGACAAGAAGCACTGACACACTGTTCATAAACAAGCAGCAATTAAGAGATAGCAGAACATGGCTAGAATAGTTCCTATTCATATGTTTTATTCCACTCTGCAGCACTTTTGAAGTAGTTAAACCGTTGTTTCTATAATCCTCCCAAATACTTGTGACAGTAGTAACAATTACTGACTCTTCAATGCCAGTTGTTCTGCCTCCAGAGATTTTGAGTTCTCTTTTTTTATCTGCACTGCAAGGCCTCACTGAGAACAGGTAACTTTCTTCTAACCTTTCAGTCCTAGAGAGTTTCAGGCTGCTGTTGGAGCACACAGCTTGAGCAGCCCTGTTGGTATCTGTTATGGTGTGTGTTTCTAATCCCACACACCCTCATTAGCCAGTTTCCAGTCATCTGCTACAGCCCAGCCAGCATTCGCTCTCTCAGTACAGCACAGCAGAGTGGCTTTTCCTGCATGGAGGGGATGCTCAACACAGGGGCTTTATTCACAACAACACAGAAGTGTTGTTAGACACTTCTGACTGGGTTAGAACAGCAGCCTGGCTGGGGCCATGTGTGGGCCAGCCTCCTGCACTGAAAGGAGGTACAGTTCAGGGACACTGTGAGAACCTGGCCCCTTCCTGTGGTCTGTTCTCACACTCTCCCAGCATCACTGTATTAGGAGGAACACCTCTGCCTATTGCCTGTAGCACTTGCTTTGATACTGTTATCTGTGGTACCATTCCCCTGCCAGTGTCAGTGCCTTCCCCACCTCCCCAGCCCCACTGTAATATTGCAGGATTGGATGAGTGACACTTCACTTTCATTCACCTCATCTACCATCTTAATGATTTTCAGTACCTTTTCTGATGATGTCCAACATACTGACTCCTTGCTGCTGCTGCTGCTGGACACTGAACTGGAAGGTCACTTCTCTCCCTCAGCATCTCTGATATGACCTAGCACACAACTCTGGTCCCCTTCTCCATCATAGATTTTTTTTTCTCTCCACCCCATTTACCTTGAATACATGAGAACTGTCAGAGTTAAAATCCAGTCTAATTTAGCAACTGGTGGCTTTAAAGTTCTGTGGTTTTAGTCAGAAAATAAAATGGAATCCTAACTGGAAAACAAAACAAGACCTAGAACAGAATTTGAAATAGCATTTTGAAACCCTTTCTGGCCATACTTTTATATAAAAGCTACTATTTCAAAATACTAATTTGACTGAAATCTGGAGTCCCCTAGCAACTGGTTTTGCAGTAGAAGGACTGTTTAGACTGGGTTTTGCACAGGCCTTTGTTTCAGGACTGAAGGAAGGGTGCCCCTGGCTCCTGAGTGCTGCTCTTTAGGTTCTCAGTGGGCTTTGGGTTCTCACGTGGGGGCCTCCTCCAGTGACCTCCAGGCTTTGATGGAAGAGGTCTGACATATGTGTGGGTTGCGTGGTTATTACTGGAGGTGACAGCAGTCCTGTTTCTCAAGCCTGGGCAGGTGTGTTTACTTGTCTGTGTTTCTGTGCTTCCATGTGAAGTCCATGAAGTAATGTCCTGGCTGAAGGCCCATGGTGTGCCCTAACTAGTGAATCCCTGTGTGTCCAGGAGAGAGAAAAGGTAACCAGCACTGATTCCAAAGCATTTCAGTTACTTATTTTAGATCCATTATGAAAAAAGTGTTGCATCTTCTATATCAGCATCATACAAAAGATAATTTTTGAAGAAACTCTACAGTCATAGAGATGAAAAAAACTATGTTGATGGAAGGTCCATTTTTCAATGCCTGGTTGAGTTTCTAGGCAGGATTAAAAATAAAATTTAAAAATCCTCATATGAGCCAAGAGATCTTTACAATCTTTTAAAAGCCATTTCTGCTGTCTCTGGCTTCCTCAGGTAGAATTTGAAGCAGCCTTTCATACAGATATGATACTTCCTTGTGTGTTTTTGGATTATATGTTACAATGAAAACATTTTGCAACATGCCATTCATTAAAATAATGGTACTTGTATTATATTAAGTGTGTATAAGTTACATATTGTGTAGAGTAAGTACAACTGTGATTTCAATCCAGCGTAGTTTTTTTTTCTGAAAATAATCCCTTCTGTTTATAACAGTTAGATGTTCTTTGATTGTGGAAGCTGACAGCTCATACCTGACTACTGCTGAGGTGGTGTTGTTTATGCCTGAGGCAGAGAAACAGGTCAGTCTGACTCAGCACACTGTCCTGACTCCTGCCTTTGAAAGAGCTCTGTGTGTAGAAATGAAGAGCATGTGCACATCTCTCCTACCATGAGTTCTTCTGAAAAGGAACTACTGGTCTTTTCTAACTTCAGCTTTCTTTACTCTTCAATAAATAGGTCCTTCCTACAGCACAGGAGACAGTGTTCTCCTTTTATCTCTTCATGCCACACCTTGAAAGCAGTATTTTCTCAAAAAATGCTGCTACTGTTCTCTTGGTAGCCCTGAGTGGCAAAAGTGGTATCAGGATAGTTCCTTTCTCCATCTCCTCAGAATATGTAAAGGTATTGTGCTGTTCCTGTTTTTTCTGAGCAAAGCTCAGGAGGAATGAAAAATCTGAGTCTCTGCCTTACTCAGCATATTGAGTAACCAGCCCAGGGCAGCTATAAAACACTTTTAAAGCCAGGCCTCCCTCCCCACTGGCAGCAGCTCCGTGCCACTGGCATCCAGCTCTCATTTTAGAGTGATTTGTTTGTCTTCAGGAGGCAGCAGATGGCAGCAAAGTTGTACAGATGCACCAGGAGAAGGAAAATATCTTTGTGCACACACTCTGACAACATTCCATGGAAAAAACGTATCATTTGTTTCTGTCTGTCTTGCAGTGTGGTTAAGACAATAAATCAGGTTTATTGGCCCTCATGCACTTGTAACATAAGGGGTTGTTTTTCCCCCATTACCAGGAGTTAATTAAATCAGGTTGGGGTAAGAGGACATGAACTATTTCTCAGTAAATCATCTTCATCTCTGTAGGACTCACTTCTTTGTGCAAATCTCTTTATATCCTTCATTAAACAGATATTGATGGCCTTGTGCAAATATTATAACAAAGTGCTGGTGTGTGCACTTTGATTGACTGCCAGTCTCTGCTGTGAGCTATGGAATTCCTCTCTCACTTGAGCTGTCCAGATACATCCTTTTCCAGCACTTCAAAATAGGTAGCAAGATTTTTTTTTAAAACATAAAGAGAAGAAAGAGGAGGAAGGAAATGCTACTGTATAAAGTTTTACTGTTTAAAACACTCCAAAGTCCTAGTGCATAAAATAAAAATTGAAGCCTGGGTTTTGGACAAGGGCACTGGAAATTTCTGGGATTCCATCCCTGCTCATGAACACATTTAGTGACGCGCTTGACACATGTATGTTTGCTGAAGTTGTCACTGCCAGCAGCACCACATCCACTCAGAGCAGCAGCAATAAACATACATTGCTGAACTCATTTCAGGTTAAATGGAGAGTCTGGATTTGTGTTGCTTCTTTTTGACAGGGATCCCATTCCTTACTTGTATCTTTTAGTAGTTTCTTCAGTGTTCAAAACAAGAAATTGGGAATAAATGAAGTATAAATCAAAATTTACAGTACAGTCTTTTGGTACAAAAATAGACATGTTTTTGAAAGAAAGCTGGGGCTTAGATTTTCTTCTTGCTGAAGTCAGTAGAAGTTTTGTTTCAATTAGATGGGATCAGTCTCAGGTCTGGGATTTGTTGCTAAGATTCCTATCTGGTTCACCGGTTCATCACACCAGCATGTCTGATGTCTGTAGGCAGCAAGGGGACTATTGATATATGCCAGTTGCATATTTTTCATGTTGTTTATCAATAAAGGCCAGACTATGAATGTGTTCCTTATGCAGAATGAGATGCAGGGCTGCACAGCCTCGGGAAAAAAATTACTTAGGAAAAGGGACTTAAAATCCCTCACTTTTTCCTTGTCTCTAAAGAGAACAGACATATTTTTATTTATGATATTTTACAAGGTGCAGCTGTCCTCTTCCAGCGTGCAGTCAGAGCTGCTCCTGAGCCCTCATGGGCAGGCAGGGAAGTGTGGTGGCCTCTGAGAATTTGGTGCTTTCCAGCAGAGAGACACCAGAGCTGGGTCACATCGGGGGAAGCGAGGAGCGCACACACCCTCCTGTGCTGGGCTGTAACAGCAGGGGGATGAATTACACGCTGCCTTTCAGCCTTGGAGTGATTCAGCGTCATGGAACTCCTGTCCCAGTAAGCACCTCTTAAAAGGACAATAAGCATGTTTGTTTGATGAACTGCTCAGTGTGCTCCTGAACTAACAGATAAGATCCGGTTTGTTTGTTCTCCCATTTCTGCCCATACTGCTGGACATCAGAGATTAAGACCCAGACATCTGTTTGTTTGTTTTTTACACCATGTTAGAAAAGTATGAAGAAAATGAAAACCTTTTTATAACTGATGGAAAAGTTGCATGTAATTTTCAAAGTGACAACTTACAGAAAGTATTGGAAGAATACTTATTTTGCAAACCTATTCTCAGAGTCAGAATTTATTACAAAATATGTGCCTTCAGTGGGTACAAAAGATCTTTCTTGAATTTGGAAAACCCCAGGATTTTGTAAGTGGATGAGAGACTCAAGGAGGTCTAGTTAAATGTTTTGTAAAAGTTATCACAGAATCAAAAAAAGTTTAAAAATTCATTTGGCATCCTCATTGCTGTTGTGTTTGCGGGGAATGTTGCATGCAAAACACTCCAGTCTTATCAAATCATTAACATTGATTCTAGTTTTAATGGGACCATTTGTTTTTCATTTGGAGACATTACCAAGCATTTTGACTAGTGTACATAGTTTGTAGTAAAAAGGCTTTTACATAGCAAAGTTTTTTACCTCATGAACAAATTATGCTCCTTCTTCTCATGAAGGATACGTGGCCTCACTCCAAAGAATTAAGTATTTAAAGACTAAAACAATTTCAAAGCTGACACAAATTATTTGGGGGAAAAAACCCTGTTCCTTAAAAAATATTTGGATAATAAAAGCAAACCCTTGTGAATGTAATAAATAGATTTTAATTAGGCATAATTGGATTTACTTATTGGTTGTACTCAGTCATGCTGGAATTCTTTCTCCTGATGCCTGTGTGCTCCACACTACTTAAGTATGATGTGAGATAATATGAAACGGTGAATTGACGGCACAAGGAAACTATTTGGACGGCTGTCTGGAGTTGCCATTATTGGCTTTAATTATGACTTGCTGTCCTTGGGGTACTCAATGAGCCAGAAAAGGCTTCATATGTGCCAAAGTATTCATTAGTATTCCCCTTTCTGTCATTGTGCTTGCAGAAAGACTTTATATCTGGCACCTGACTGCAGTTCCTCTTAGCATGGACTGAGATGCTTTGCAGATTTTGATAATCATCTGAAAGTACACCAGTGTCTCCACTTTTTGGATGCAGCAGAAGTTGTTCCTAGGTAACAGTGGAAGAACTCACACCACTTTCTGATGTAACTGGAGAACAAACAATTTTTGTGGTTGTTCACGTGACATGGCTGCTTAAAGAAAATGTTGTGGTACCAACTGGAGAATGAAAAATAGTTCCTTGTTTTTCTCTTCCAGGTTGGGGGACCTGCATGAGAGCTTCATGGGGAAGTCCTTGTATATATCAGCATTTTAGGCACCTTGCCATCATTCCATGTAGAACTAATAATGAAGTCCAAAAAACTTTCTGAAATAAAAATAGCCTTTGGAATCCATTTTGGTAATGAAAAATTGTCTGTAGTGAAGAATTTTGGATAGAATAGAATAGATTAATAGAATAGAATAGAATTAAATAGAATAGATTTTTTTTGGCTGCCATAGGGTATCCCTAGGGTAGGTACAAAACAGAGTAATCACTCCTAAAGAATACTCCGCAAACTGTTCTGACACTTTGCTGTAGAGGCTGTGCTAAGAGTGGTGACCACTCCTTTGGCATCTGCTCTTGAACAGACTGGTGGACAAGGATGAATTCCTGCTCCAATACATATTTACCATTGCAAAACTTAATTTTAATTTAGAACCTTGTTTGAACTTCAAGTCATGTTTTTAGCAGCCTTTGAAATACTGTCCTGTGGGACTCCAGACTGTTCTTAGAAACTAATATTTTAACTAAGGTGGTGTGTAAACAGATACTCCTGATTTTGGAGGCATTTGATGACATCTTCCACTTCTCATCTGACACATTGCAGCATAAGCTGGCTTTGACCTAAGTACAGAGTTCTTCTTGAACTTCTACTATAATAGGAGGATGCTCTCTTTCATGTGCTGTTTCACAGTCTTGTTCTTCCTGAAACCCCAAATCCTTACACTTGTCAGAGATTTTAATCTAAATCATGGATGAACTTCAGCCACTATTTAAGCATTCATGCCCAACATTTTGCTTTATGGGATGAAGTGAAAAGATGCGTCCCCAGGGTTTGTCAGTATCGTCTCCTGCTTGGGCAGGAGGAAGAGCTTTCACCTGGGCAGCTTACACCTGGGGCTGGTGCAGAAATGGATAGGAGAGGATGCTGTCTTGATGTATTCTACCCCTTATAAACCCATTCCCTGAAACCTAGAACTGAGGCTGGGGTATGGGAAAGAGTCCCTGCCTGCCATTCTCCTCCTGCTCTGCCATTCTCCTCTAGCTTATCTAGCCTAGGTTAGCCAAAATCCACTGACATCATGTTTCCAGGGTTTCCTTGGCTGCTCTTTACACTCAAAGAGTGTGCCATCTTTGGGCTGCTCACTACTTTCGGACATCTCTCCTTCAGCAGTGTCTGTGCTTTAAAACACATGGTTTCAAAGTTTGGGTTCAAAGAATGGAGGGAACTAAAAAAACCCCAATCTTTCTTTTCTTTGGTTGCTGTTTATTGCAGAGAGTTTTGCTTCTCCTTAGAGGTGCTGCAGGTGGTGCTCTTGGTCCTTCCAAACACAAGTTGCACTTCCTAAACTCCAGTCAGGTCAGAATTGTGCCATCCTGCACCAGCTGGCTGGTTTGAGGCCTGTCTGGTTCTGGGCAGGGTCTTTGAGCTTTGAGTGAAGTGTTTTCCATCAGTGAAAAAGAAAGGAGGGAAGAAAAGGTACTCTACGTGGGGTTTTGGCAGGAAATGAAGAAAAGATCGATGCAAACAAATGAACTAGTTGGCAAGTACATACTTAACCACACTGTAGCCCAATCCAGCCTTCTGTCCCAAATTTAGATGGTAAAAGTACTAATTGTGGAACTTACAGGGAAAACGTTGTAGCTATTAAATGGGATGGTTCTGTTGCCATTGTCTTCTTGTGCTGTGTACATTGAGTAGGATCACACTTTCGCCTACATGTTGTAATTTCTCAGTGCAAGCACCACAGAACTTGTAACAGCAACAATTCTAATTTCCAGGTTCCACTTGCTTGTTTCTCAGCTGGCAGCTATACCTTGTCCATGCATTTTGCCATCCCTTACATCTTGCAAAATCTGGATCAGAAGGCCAAGGGCAGGAGACAGCTGTTTTCTTCCAGCTCTTAACAAACAGGTAATTAAAACTGGCAAAGTGTCATTATCTTTTATTTTCTTTCTTTTTTAAATAATGTTTCAAGTGGAAAACCCACCTCTCAGGATTTCAAAAATCTTAGTTTAAAGTGTTTAGAAAGTAACTAAAAACAGGCAATTCTGAGCAGAACTTAAAGTTTGGAAAGAAAAATCGTGATTACATGCCAAGTATCTCATCAAAAGATCCCTACCCAAGATTTTTGCCGCGGTTTCCTGGAAAGGTGTCGTTGCCAGTTCTTTTCAATTTTTCTTGTAAATATATGTTCTTGAGGAATTTAATATTAGATTTTAAAAAATTAAATCCCCACTTCATTTATTATAAAGGCATTGAGTTCTGCTGTTCCCCAGTCCTCTCCTCTATATGTTAACCATGAGATATGGTGAAATAGAGGAAATGCTTCATTTCACTCAAGTTATTCAAATACACTTGTTTAGGTTTTAGGTTTGTTTTCTTGGAGTGCAAGGAGTAGACACCAGTAGATGGTGCTGGTGGTGCATTAATAAGGTTCAGTTTCACATTTGTTTTCTGGTCTGTATCTGGAATTTGTTAAAAAAAAAAAAAAGAGAGAGAGAGAGAGAGAGAGAACAAAACAAAACAACAAAAAAGAACAAAACAACAAAATCCCTCATGCTAAGCTTTTATCCAAAATGTTCTCCCCACACTGAACCGGTCACCGTTTAACTTTAACCTGAACTGTGGCCCAGGAAATCCTTCAACATAAATAACCTTGGAAGCTGCCATGACCATTTTTGGAATGTGCTGCCTCAATAAATCTGTTACTTTGTTGTGCAATGTTGAAGTGTGCAGTTGTTTCTCTGATTAATTAGGGCAAAAAATAAACTTGCACGATCAATCCAAGCTGTGACACGTTTCAGCCCTGGCTTGAACGTGGGCAGAAAAGAGCCTTAGAGCCTTCTCCACAGACCTGCCCTGGAATTTTAGGATACGTTTCTGGCTCGGAGTTTACTCCATTTGATGAGATAAGGTGGCTGCTAACAAAGTTTGCAAGGGAAGAGTTTTGGTGTGTCCCAGGACTGCCATTCTAGCTTAACATGAGTAGGGCTGAACACAGTGAGAAATGATTCATCTTGACCACTGCCCCCACTAAAGACAACATAACTGAAGTGTTTTATATAATTGTGTTTATTTTATTTCACATATTACCCATGGAGAACAGCTGATACATTCTCTATATCTTTCACCAGTCTGGAATGCAAGATAAAAAAAGGTATGGAAAAAGAGTTTAACATTTGACATTCACGATATGAAAAATAGAGGGGATACAATGTTTTAAAATGCCCTTATGCAATATATATATATATATACATATATATATATATATATATAAACCGTATAAAAATAAAATATATTTTTTCAAAGAAAAAAAAAAAAAAAAGACATGGCACAGAACAATCTTAAATACCAATGCATATCTCGTGATCCACACACACCGCACTTATAATTAACAAAAACCACGTACAATTGCACTTTTCCTCTCTGTGACGTTCAAGTATATCGCAGTCCCCGCAGGGACTGAAGAGTGTCCGATTCCCTGCCGGGTGCACATAACGCAGAGGGTAGAGCAGAAGTGGGCGGCCTGTCCTTGCCCACGGCTGACGCGCACCCTCCAACCCTCGGGGGCAGAGGGCGAGGCCGGGGCCCGTCGCCCACCGGCGGGTCCCCCCCTGAGCATCCCCTCCTCGGGGCTGCGGGGCGCGGGAGGGCGGCCAGGGCCGCCCGGCCCCCCGGGAGCAGCGGCGGCGCCTTCGCGTCGCGGGCGGCGGCGGCTGCGGGAGCCGGCGGTGCCCGGCCCGGGGAGGGCCAGAGTCCGTGGCGGGCGGGGGGCGCAGCGTCCGCTGTCCTTCTCAGCTCCCCCGGAGGGCGCGCCGGGGTCCCGCCCGGGCAGGCGCTCTCCGCGAATCCTGGCGGATCTCAGCCCGTGCCTCAGTCCATCCGTCGAGGCGGCCTCGGCCGGGTCTTGCGGCGCTTCAGACTCCGAGGAAGGCGGCCAGGGGCTGCGCCCGGCGCGCCCGTGGGCGCCGCCCGGAGCTGGGGGAGCGCACCGGGCTGCGGCGCTCGGGCAGGGAACGCCGCCGGCGGCCGTAGCCCTGGGGGCTGATCTTGTTTGGGGGGGCGGCATCGTTCCTATCGTTGACGGCCGCCCTGTGGAGCTCGTCGACCAGCCAATGCACCGTGCACGTCCCGAAGCGGCACGCCTTTGTTTGGAAGTGGGGGAATCTGTTAATGCTCTGGCGGTAGCGCTTGACGCGGATGTGAGCATCCTCCCGGTTGCTGCAGGAAGAGAGAGAGCGGGCATGAGAAGAGCGCAGGGGGGGCCCGGAGGGGGGGACCTGGTGGGCGAGGGAACGGGAGGGTCTGCAGGGCAGGGGGCCCCCAGGCTGGAGAGGGGCGCGTCCCGACGGTGCCCAGCTGCCCCCCAGCAGTCCCGGCTGTGCCCTCCGCGGCAGCGCGGAGCAGAGCCTGCTGCCCATGCGAGGAGAGGCCCCGCCGGTTTACGGCTGTTACTTTTTCCTATGCTTCCAGGGCTCAAGTTACTATTTATATCTGACTTTCGCAGCAAAGGCGCTACTATCTCCCGCCAGCTGAAGAGCGCGGGGAAAGGAAGGCGGGAGGCTGCTTTCAGCGCGATGGGCAGCCCGGGCAGGACCTGCCTCTGGGGCGGGGAGGATCGACAGCGAGAATAACCCTGAACACCCGGAAACCAGGGGACCCCGAAACTTTCCACTGCCCCGAACAAGTGCCCGAGCCCAGGAAGGGCTGGAATTTACCTGGGAGGCGAGACTCGGGAATCCTCCTTCACGTCCTGGGTGCGTATGAGAGGCAGCACGTCGGCGGCTGCCCCCAGCCCTCGGAGCAAGCCCGCAGGCTTCACGTCCCGCTTGGCTCGGCTTAGTGCCCATTTCGTCCATCTGAAAGAGCACAAGGGAAGAAGAGAGCCTGTTATCGCAAGTCTGCAGGGCGGGAGCCAAACCAAATAGATTCGAGGGGCGAAAATCTTTGCCAGCGCCGTTTTTTTTTTTTTTTCTCCTCCCCCCAGTGTTTCCTGAAAGGGCACGAGGCCTTTAAGGAGCTGAGTAATTCCTGCAGGGAATCCAGTGCCTCTGACCGCTGCCGGAGCCAGGCGCGGGGGCTCGGCAGCTCCACGCGCGGCGCGGGGCGCTGGCAGAAGGGCGCGCTCCGATACTTACTTTCTTTTGAACTCTGTCGCTACGTCCACTCTTGCAGCATCCACCCCGAAGAAGGCCACAGAGCCGAGATAGAGCAGGGCTACGTGAACTAGTTTCATTCTGGCTGGGCTCCTGCTGGAAGGAAAAGAGAACTATAAGCATGCTTGCTAATAAAAGTCAAGTAAGGACTGTCCTTTATTCCTGGTGATTCCAGAGAGCTCCTTCCCTCGCAGAGCCCCCAGGCTACCGGGGACTTTGTGTCTGATATGAACCAGAAGCTAATATTTGCTCAACAACTTATCACAGAGTAAATAACAGAGCCTCCAAAGTTTACGTTTGTCGAGAGTTTAGTTGCAGAGGCGGCTGAAAACCAGCAGGATTTCCAGAATACCCCCAGCGGCTTGCACTAGGATTTAGCAAACCCATAAGATCAGAGGGAGCTGGCTATCGGACGCATCGTTTCCAAACTCCAGCAAGTGTTTTGCTGCCGGGAAGTTTATTCCCTGATAGCTCCTCTTCCCACTTCACACGCAGAACCAGCTAGTTCTGGATCTTATGTTGTAAACTGCAGCTGATGCCAAGAGCCAGTGCAAGACTCCACAGCATAACTCCAAACTCTTCAAGACAGTCCAAATTTAGTAGAGTTTTACTTGCGTTCCACCTCCCCTGAATCTTTTGTTGCTGCCAAGGACGGAAAGAAAAAAAATAGTTCTTACCTGACAGTGAGGATAATCCACTGAGACAAATGTTTTTGTAGTAGCGATCCGAGCTTGCAGGGTTTCCTGAGGAGCGAGAACTCCTCCTTTGTGTGTGTGTGTGTGAAGTAATCACTGCCGAGCTCTGCGCTCCACTGCTCGCTTTTATAGAGCAGCGCTGAGAAGTGGGTGGACCTTGGCGTGGCTGGGCGATCTCTCCTTTGGCACCCCCCCACCCCCACATTTCAAGCACTCCTTAAGCATTCTGACCTGGATTGGGGGCAACATTGGGGGGGGGGGGCAATAAGAGGGTTATTGAAAATTATCTTAAACAACTCCCTTGGTATTTTGTTAATTATAACGGCAGCTTTTGGGATTCTGAGTCATGGCACAACTTTCAAAATCCGATGAGCCCCTCAGCCTGTTTTACTGGGGACAGACGTTTTAACCGCCGGAATACAATTATATTTATGTTGTCTGTAGAATAATTTCTCCTTCTAGACATATTAGCTTCAGGTGGGTGAAAGCAGGCGAGTGGAAACCAGATTCAATCCATTCCAAAATCCATGAAAACCCATCAAATATCAAAGTTCAAAAATAAACCCATATTTGGACAATGTGAATTTATAATGAGTAACTGGAATGACAGCCTTCTTTACAAAAGTAATGAGGTGGCAAATCGGGCATCATGAATATTTATAACCTAACTTGGGTGCATTTTTTATCTAACAAAATGAATTTGATTTACTTGATCGATTCAAGTAGATCACGATTCAAATGGTTTTGGCAAGTGAAGGTCAGAGCCCAGTTCTCTGCCTCGGTACAGAGCAAGTGGCATTGCTTTGGGGCAAACACGGAGTCACTGGAACGCCTGGGGTTACAAGCGCCGGGAAGATCCGCCGTGCCTTGTGCTGTTCCCAATCCGCAAACCTCACGGGTGTGAGTGCAGTTACTTCCCGGTCAGAAAGCTGAACCAGTGCAGGATCGGGATCTCTAACAGCATTTTCTCGGCTGGCCAGCAGCAAAACCTTAGTCTGACCACCTTGTTGTTAGGTTTTTTACAGTCTTTAACGTCTTTGCTCCGTGGCGCTTCAGAAACGCAGAGGTCCGGCTTCGCAGGGGGTGCTGGAAGCCAGCAGCGGATGCACCGTGTCTCCGCTAACTTGTCGCAGTGCAAATTCGGCGGCACCGAGGGAAATGCCCCAGGAGATCTGCGCCCTGGGGCGCCAGGGTCCCCGGGCCAGCGAGAGACACTCGGCAGGAAGGAATGAGCTGGTGAGATGTTTCTCTCGCATCTTGCCCCAAGCAAAGTGTTTCAAAAGTCAGGTGAGTGAGTGTGTGCTCGTGACTCTGTGCCTTTCTAGATAACCGCGGTGTGTAACAACACCCCGGAGTGGTATGTGCAGGGGGATGACGGAAACTTTCCTGTGCGCGGCTCACTCGGTCTAAGGTGCTCTCTCCCTCCCTCCCTCCCCCCGCTCTCCAGCAGCGTCCAGACATCTGGAGCCTTCTGTCTCCGGCATCTACCTGTGCGGGACAGGCTGGCCCGGGAGCTGCCACCCCCCGGCCGGCGGGGAGGGCCAGCGCTGCCTGTCGCTGCTCCCCATCGCATCAGCCGGCCGCTCCTCTGCCCCGAGCCCCGTACGCGGCTCCGCGGGGCGAGGCCGTTCCCCCGGCCCGGAGCCGCTGCCCGCCGCACCTGCCCGGCCGAGCGCGGGGCGGGAGGCGGCGGCGGCCCCGGAGCGCCGGCAGCCAGCGGGGCTGCCCCGGGCTCAGCCCCGTCCCTCCCGCCCGCAGCTCCGCCGAGCCGCAGCCCCGCTGCTCCGGAGCACAAACGGGAAAAGCGAGAGGCTTGGGGCGGGGGAAACACAGGGAGGAAGAGATAGGAAAATAAGTGGTCTAGAACGGGACCGTATCATGACCGGAGCTGCACGGCTGCATCAGCCCGCGATGGCTGGATTTTAGAGACCTCATGAGGCAGCTCCAGCTCGTGCGAGTTCAAGCATTTCCTTGATTAGCAGAAGTTGAAACTGAATCTAACTTTTTCCGAATGAGAAGGCAGGATTTTATGTGATAAGCATTGCTTTGACTCAAATTAAGTCTCCCATTCCAGTAAAAAAAAAAAAAAAAAAAAAAAAAAAGTCACACATTTCCTCAAATGCTGGAAAATCCCTTATTAAAATCTTTGGCTTAAACGGGAAGTGTGTTTTATACACTCTAAGTCAAACAATGCAGAAAAAAATGCTATGTTGATTTAGGAATAGCAATAAGAGTAGTAACACAACTCATGTTTCTTCCATACTGACTGTAACTATCATCTCAGTGATACAAAATTACTTCATGCAAATTTATGAGGTGGCAAACTCTGACACATAAATGATCAGTTTGTTGCTGATGTGATTTCTGAAAGGGCGTCAGCAGGTAAAGCTGGTTCAAATCTACCACAAAACATCATGTTCTTTGTTCAGATGCTCATTTTGTTCTTTCTATGAACTTGCATTCTCAGGCAGTTTGGGAATGAGCAATAGTCACTGAATTGGTACTGTGATGTAACAGTGACCAATTTTAAAAAAAAATTATTATTTCCTTTAAAAAGGAAATTGTTATTTCCTTTAAAAAAAAACACAAAAAACCCCAAAGAAACAACAACAACAACAAAAAAACCCAGTTCCACAGAATGTTCCATAGCAATATCATTCACAAGCTGAGTCTGAGGCAATGCCAAGCAGTTCAGCAAGACCAGTGTGTGATGTGAAGTGCAGGGTGTCCTGGATGCTGCCTCATCCATGGTGGGAAGCTGGCCTGGAGGAGCAGCCAGCTCCTTTTTACTGCTTATCCTGAGTGTACCATTCAGCCTCTTGGTGCTCTCATACCAAAGACCCTACAACAAGTATCTGCTCTGGCATGCCATGGTGAAGATGAGTTGCTGTTTATAGAGCATTTTATTCAGGCTGAGATTTATTTGAAAAGAAAAGGTCTAAAATCTGTGGGTAGCAATGGGGAATCAGTGTGAGTCAAATATTCGGTGCTGATTATGGAAGAAAACTGTTGTTTGAAGCCAGTGGAAGTGCCTTTGCATGTTTCACTTTGTTTAAACAAATTGTTCTGAATTCATATGCCATGAGTATGAATAGACTTGATTGTATTTCAGGCTGCGTGAAATCAGCAGAAAGATAATACTAATAGAAGAATGGCACCCCCTGAAGGATCTAAAACCTCAGTCAAGCTCCACACAGAAAAACCTCACTGCCAGTGCCTGCACTCAGCCAGTTCTCTCTGTGCCAAGAGCACAGTGACAAAGGGCTAATTCCATTTCGGTAGTCCTGCTGGAGGTGCTTTGGTGTGCCTTTTGTCTGACAGGTTTGAGTACACCAAACAAAGCCTCCGAAGTGAGTAGGGGATGACTATTAGTAGGGGAAATCTGGTCAGGGTCATGGCTGCCCCCTGTTCTGGCATGGGTTGGGGTGGCACTGGATAGAGACTGCAGGGAGAGTGTGAATTCCCTGTTTCCTGAAGGAGGAGTGAACTGTAGAAGGTATTGTGGACGTTCGCACCTTGTTGTTGGCAAGTGCACCATGTGAGTGTGGCAACATTGTCCCCTGAGTGCTTTCAGGCTCTTGGTGAGGCTGTAGCCGTGCAATTCTTCCCCTGGAGAAAGCACATGACTAGGTGCTTGTGGAGACCTGTGCCTTGGTGTCCTCTGTGAGCCCCTGCTCCTCCTGTGAGGAGCTAGGCTACCCTGCTGGAAGTGAGGGAATTAAGGATGGGTGGTCTGGATGAGCATTCAGTTTCACTCTTCATTAGAATTTAGGTGAACAAACACTGTGTCTGCTCCACTTCTTCATTTGTCTTATAAGAACGTAAGACTGTGCTATACTTAAGGGAAGTTGCCCAGAGAAGTTGTGGATGCCACATCCCTGGAAGTGTTTGTGGTGTGGTTGGATGGGTCTGAGCAACCTGGTCTAGTGGCATGTGTCCCTGCCTGTAGCAGGGGGGTTGGAACAGGATGATCTTTAAGATCCCTCCTGACTCAAACCATTCTGTGATTCTGTGAAATAAATAAGCTCAACTGAACTCCCTATTTCTTCTTTAAGATGTGCCACTTATAAACTTTATAAACTTTGGCTGTACTGATCTAGATGGCAAAAGGAGCAAGGCTGTAAAGTGAGCACTAGCATTATTGGGAAATCACTAAATAAACACCTTGCTCTTGAACCAGCATTATAAGTGCTCTGGGAAAGGTGTGAGTGATTCTCTCGTGCTAGAGGAGCTGTGTTAGAAGAGCAGTGAGGTTTTACTATTGAGAATTGTTATTGCATATTGACTCTTTTTATGAGTGCAGATATGATAACTCTAAGGTCCCATTTCAGATCCAAATTAGATAATTTCTTAGTGTCTTTAAATTCTCCCTTCAGGTTTAGCTGTACAGAACATGATCCTTTGCTATTGTGAACTGTTGTTATGTCCTGCAACCAAAACGTCTGATCAAAGATATCCCTACCTAACTCTTAAAGTGACTGACCCCACAAAGTGCATCTCTTTCTCAGAAAGTACGGTCAATCTTTTTGATGTATATATTACACATTTTTCTTTACTCCTAAACAAGGAAATGTATTAGGATTGGATCCTTACACATGTCATTTGCTCCAAAACAGCTAAATCACGAAGCTGATGATTCCGAGGAGATGTCAACCTCTGCCCTCCACTGAGAAGGCACAAGCGGAACACTGCTTGAAGCTTCCTGACCAGTTTGCATCTGGCTTATCAGCACGACACTGCATCACTATGTCCCAGGAAAGAGGTGTAAGAACGGCTTGTTAGAAGCAGAAATATCTCTGAGACCGCTAATGACTGTCTGCTGGGTCCCTCGTCAGGATGGATCGTCAGGAGCGAATCCAGTTTGCTGCATTTCCACACCCAGCTCGATACCCACGACTGCTCCTCGCTGCAATGCAACCCATGTTCTCCGCGCTGCTTCTTCTCTCTGCGCTGTCAAACACAGAAGCTTATCAGAGTGATTTCTGCAGTCTCTCCAGCTACCCAAGCGCTGTACTGTCCGCTCGTTTATCCTCAGCATCTCCGTGACTGCTGGCAAAGTCCACCGTGCTTTCGAGGGCCACGGTCCAAAAGGTGCCTGCCTCATCTGCACGTTATAAATAGCACCACGGCAGCGCCCCAGCGGCCACCGCCCGTGCCCGGGCCAGCACGTCCGAGGCCACGCGAGTCACCGCTGGCCAGTGCCCCGCCAGGCTCGGCCCCGGCGCCGCCAGTCGCGGGGCGCAGCAGGGCCGGGCCGGGCCGGGCCGGGCCGGGCAGCATAGCCCGCTCCGGGCCGCGGGTGCTGCTGTGAGGGGGCCGGGGCCGAGACTCCCGCGCCGACCCTCGGCACCGCCACAGAGCCCAGCGGGGCCGCGGCACGGCTCCCCCCGCGGCGGCACGTCCCGCACACCCCGGACAAAACGTGACCGGGATATATGCTGGAAGCGCAATCCCCGATTCCCGGGCCGGGCTGCCGCGGCCGCCGTTACTCGCCGCCGGCTTCCATTTCCGCGGAGCTCCGGTGAGGGCGATGCCCGGCCCCGGCAGCTCCTCGCGGGAGCGGCGAGGTGCAGCCCCGCTCAAACGCTTGGCTCTCCCCGGCACGGAGAGCGCTCCGACCCGCCGCGAGTGACTTTTGTGAGGGGAACGAGCTCCGGACCCGCTGCCCCCCGGTCGGCCACCGCACAGGGGGAGGCTGCCGGGAGACAAAGCCCCGCTCGGGCGGGGCGCGGACCTCCCCCGCCGGGCCCTCCCCGCCCGGGGGGGCTGCGAAGGGAGGCCGCGGCGCTGGCAGCGGCGTCCCGGCACGGCGCTCGGCCCGGGGCAGCGGCACTGCGGGACAGCCGGGCCGGGCCGCCCCAGCCCCCGCCCAGCCCCGGGGTCACGGCGAGCGGTCCGGGCGGCGCGCAGGCGCACGGCGTGCCCGCGCCTCCAACATGGCTGAGGTGGTGCCGTTCCTCCTGCGGCGGGCGCGGAGCGGAGGATGCTGAGCCTGCCCCGAGACGCCGCCGCAGCCGCTGGGGTGGTGAGGCCGAGGCGCGCCCCGCGCAGCCATGGCCAGGCTGGCCGACTACTTCATCGTGGTGGGCTATGACCACGAGAAGACAGGTAGGTGTGGCTGCGCGCAGCGCTGCCCCGCCGTGCCTGGCCGCTCCCCGCGCTCCTGCCCGGCCCCGGCCCCCGCCCGCCTCCGGCCGGGCCGCGGGAGGAGGAGACTGCGGCGCACACGGGGCGCGCGTCCGGCCGGGGGAGGAGGGGGTGAGGGCAGCGGGGCGAGCCAAGGGTTAATCCCCCTTTCCCGAGGGGGGAAGCGGAGGGGCTCCTGCACCGCCCGGCCGGGGCAGCCCCGGCCCGCCCCGCCCGCCGGCAGCGGCTGCGGTTCCTTCCCCGGAGCGCGGGCAGGTTCAAACGGGGCCCGCGGCCGTGCCGGGCCGGCGGCCGGAGCCGCGGGGCAGGGCCGGGGCCGCCGGGTCCCCACCTGTGTCCCGCCGGCTGGGGCGCGACAGCCGCGCCTCCCGGGAGAACAAAGGCTGCGTTGGGCCAGCAGCGGGGTTTGCCCGCCTGGCCGCTCATCCATCCCTGCTGAGCGGTGCCGCGTATCCCCGGGCAGCGCCCCAGCACCGAGTGGGGGAGGAATGGGTGCTCTTCCTAAAGCCTCGGGATGCGTTCTGCCTGCTGGGGGAAAGGGAAGTGGTGTTATCCGCTGTCGTTTTGTGGGCAAAGAGAGAGTGGTTTGTGTTACATAACTCTCCGTTACGGTACCAGCTTTGTTGCTGCAGAGATCTCAAATCAGTGTTTAAATTGACTGGAAAACGAAGTGATTGTCAACTGGAATGTGTTTGTGCTGCGTATTTCAGAGCGCTCCTTTGAATGTATGTTGTTAATAAACAATATTTTAAACAGTCGAATGTTCCCTAATTTATTTGACTATGCATAAACCAAACAACACTCAAGTTTGTTACTCAGAGTAATTCTTTGAAGTAGCAGTTGCGTGTAGTCTATATCTGTTCATTCAAAAAGTGCAGCTAATAAACTCGGACTACGGGGTTTTTAAAAAAGAAACATAATTTTTAGAGAAATAATTATATTTGTGTGTTTAAAGGTGCAGTGTCTTGCAAAGTTCTGCTAAGGATGTCTTGGATTTTGCTGTTCTGCAATTATTATTCTCTTAATTACATCCTGGTTTCCCCTCCCACCCCATTTGATAATAGGTTTGTTGTAATTGTACTGTCAAAATCAAGCCATGTGAAATGGGAAGTATTTTATTTGAAAAATAAAGACCTTTCCTTTTGAAACCTCTCTCCTGTTTGGAACATTTTCCCTGACAAAATTAGAGAGAACCCAAATCAAAACAAAAAAGCAACCAAAAAACCCAGATGTGCTTTTAAGAAGACAAAGCAAGTAGGCTGCTTGCTTCATGGCTATCATGAATCTGACAGAGTATGTGAAGTGAAATTACAGATTGCATTAGAAAGCTTTATGTCTGTAAAATGTCTTCATCTGTAGCATTTAAGTATGTGTTTAACTTCCCATACATAAATTGTTTCATGAAGTTTGGTAGAATTGCTTGCATGGGTGAAATTGAGCAGATTCAGAAATTGAGCAGATTCAGAAATAACTCCTGAACCTTAATTTGAAAAGGTCGTGCCCGTGTTTAGACTTTATTATTTAAATTACTTGTTGCTACTTTAATGCTTCATAAGAAAAATGCTTGAAGGAACAACATTCTGTTGAAGACTAGGCATGCATTGTTTTCCAAATTCCTTTACCCCCACATGCAATCCCATAATACATGGAGTACTGACCTTTATTTTTCTTATAAAACTGTAGTTTTTTGATGTGTTTATTATGCTTCCTTCTATATGAAAAGCAGGGACAAACATTTCTAGGATTATAGACTAGCTACCCTTAAAGCTTTTATATTTTTAAGTATGTTCCTTTTTTTTCTTTCCTATTTTTTTTTTTCATCTCCAGCTACCTTCTGGCTTGGTTTTCATGTGCTTGATTTTAATGCTGAGTGTAATTACATTTTGTAGTGGTTATTTTTCTTTTTTTTCCCAGGCATAATCTGTGGAATAGCTTTGTGTAAACAAGCAAACAAAGATGCTGTACCCTTCCCCCCAACCTGTGTGTCAGCAGCATTTGGATGACAAACACTTGTGGTTTATAGGGAAGGGTGTTTACAGTGGTGACTGCTCTCCCAGGAAAGCCCCACTGGGTCTGCTGGCTCCCCCCTCACTGCTTATATGGACTTATTTACATGTGCCAATATCTTATCCCTGAAAATGTGGTTAAGGTGCTGATTTTCTGGCTTTACTCAAAAAGCATTCATTGTAAATATCTAAAATGCAGTGTTTATGCAGTTTAGGAGCAGATCTGTAGATTTTTCTTGTTTTGTAACAATTTTGTTACTGATGCTACAAGTTTTTATCCAGCATAGTCTGCAGGGGAAGTGATTATTGTCCTCAAATAAACCAGAGAGTGTCCTTTGGGAATCAAGCATGTGAAAGTCCGTTCCTGTTCTGGTTTAGGCCTGTGTAAATTGATGTTACAGCAGTCCTAGTGCTGCCATTCCATTGTGTTAAATCTTCCTTTGGATCCAGCTCACTTTAGGATGCTGACCTGTCCAAAAGACCTTTCTTGCTGGCTGTGTTACCTGTGTTGCTGTCCCTGGATTACTTTTCTGCTCATTTTTCTAACAGTGTTGGCTCACCAGGATGTCAGATGAATGCCAGTATTGGCATGAAGGAGGGTCAGGAGCATGCTGAAAGACACATCAATGCACCCTGAATTTAGATCAGCCTAAATGGTCCTAGAGCCTTGGGCACAAAGAAGTTAGTGAGGTGCCTTAGTGTCCTGCATGCTCCAGGGAAACTAATGGGAGCCCTTGGGTAATTTGCCTAACAGGCAGCTCATTCATGCTTGGAAAGTTGCACAGAGGCTCGGCCTGAGTGGAGAATGAGCTTTGCTGTTGACAAGTGTCAGAAGAGTTGCAGGCACTTAGGAGTTGAGGAGTTTGTGTTGTTGAGGATGACCTGATTCACCCAGCTTTTTCTGTCTTTCAGGTACGCTGGTCTGTATTCCCACTTAGGTTGCTCAGTCTGTGTCTCTCACCATAAAACTAAGCTTCAGTGGATCATAGTTCTAATGGCAGTTGTGTGTTTTAAGAACTAATTCTGAGCCACTGCTCAGAACTGCAGCAGCAGTAGCTGCTGTCAGAAGTGCATGTTAAGTGTCCTGACAGATTTCGAGAAGCCAGATTTTTAAATCCCCCAGCTTTACTAACCCCCTTTTTTTTGTTCTAACAGTGAAAGCATGAGGGATTTCAGTGATACACAGAGTAAAGCAGTCAACCTTGGTGTATTTTGCCTTCAGCTGAACCTTGGCTGAGGCAGATAACCACCTTTTCCCCCAGCATATCAGCACAATATAAGGCTGTTACATAACTGGCTACAAAAGGCACTTACAGAAGTCTCTGAAAGGAGCAAAGGTGCTACCAAATGTAGGCATTCTGGGCTAACAGCTAGCAGAAATCCCAGGAGGTCTTACTGTTCATGCATTTTATTTTTTCATGGATTTTGAAGTATGTTTGATGTGCTTCAGCAAAAAATGCTCATTTAATATGTCTGGATAATGGAATGTGGATGGGATTTAGGAAGAACACAGATGTGTGCAAAGATCACAGAAGAGCATGAGAAAATGCATTTTTTGTTTTGTTTGGTTTTGGTTTTGCTGGTATAAGTCCTAATCATAAATCTATCCATAGAATCTACATGCAGTGCTCCTTGGAAAAGGTAAAAGAGAGAGCATTCTGTGTCTTCCCTAGCTCAGCAGCTGAAAGGTAAGGATAAAGAAGAGAGGATCCAAAGACTGGATTTGATAATTTCTCATACATCTATAGTAGCTTTCCTGTAGGATGCTGTTTTGTACCCAGAAGTTAAAGGAGAAAACCTGTGAGGTGGAGCAAGATGTTTTCTGTGGGGTTTGGTTGCTCTGGGAGGACAGAGGAATGATTTGTTCTTGATTCTGTGTGCAGTTGCAATGTGTAGGACAGAAGGCTTCCAACAGTATAGCAGTTTTATTTGGCTGTTGTCACAACTGATAAATGGTGGTATAACATGTGTAGGCTCTGTTGTGGTTGTTTCTGTTCTGATTTTTATCAACTCCTCTTCAGGGAAGCCTTTATTGTGTAACATAGCTTTGTATCTCAGAGGATTTTGAACAAGACAAGTGATTGTTGATGGAGTGGGAGAAATTTCTAAATGGAGTTGTCTGATTCTTTTTTGTTTTTCCTGTGAGCAGATTTTGCCTGTGAAGAATATAATATAATGAGGATTTTCTGGTGTATTTGCTGTATATTCATAATTGGGCATTTCACTGAGCTAGTGTGTGTATAAGGAGTGGATGATTGCTTGATGCCATAGCATCCAATCTCTGTTAAACAAAATGCAGAAAAATAAGGGAATAAAGCTGGTACTTCAGTGGCTTTCTTATCTGTGCTGCAGCTTAATTTGATTCAAATGCAATCCAGGAAAATCTCAAAGGGATTAAAAACATAACAAAAACAAAATCCTTCTTGTGGCAGGGGAATTCTTGTAGCTGTAGTGGAATGGAGCATCAAGTGCAGTGCTGAAGTGGAGCAGAATGCAGGAGTGCCTGTGTGCTGCTAGGAGGTGGCTGCAGTTGGCATGGCTGGGCAGGGCATGGCAGCCCAAATACTTCTAGACAAATTAATTGCTTCAGTCAATGAAATGATCTCTTCCTTCAAACCTTGTGCTTTACTTTTCAAATACAACAGATTCCACAATACTGTGCTGAAACAGAGTGAGGAAAAAATATTTCCATAACATGTGATTTTGTTTGTTTTGATTGTGGTGGTGTTTGTTTGTTTGATTGGTTTTTTTTGGTGAGATAAAGCTGTCTTGAAAGTCTGCTTGGAGGACCCCCAGTATTTTTGGTAGCATGTATTCCTAAAAGATATTCAAGCAGTATCTTCTAGTACATAATGTTGACTTAAAAAAATTATTTTCATTTTGGTTTATGGATTTATCATTTTGGAGAAATCATACAATCAACAGAGATCATGGAGATCTTTCCCTCACATGTCTGTAATGAATATTTCTAAAGAACTTGGATTTCCGACTCTTTACTCACTGTCTTGCATTATAATCGCAACAACAATAAAAATACCTCTTTCTCAGCCTTTCATTTTAAACTAAAATATTCCTGGTGGCTGATTTTTTTTCTCTGTAGGCTGTCTTCATTTGTTCTGAAATACGAGCACACAGATTATGTTGAGGGAAGTTTCAAGGAACTCTCTCTTCCCTATTCTGTCCTGGATTAACTTTGTGGATTATCTGACAAAAAGACACTTTTCCTGCAGCCTGTTCATGGCAAACAGTTATGCAAGCCTGAGTACTGTGTAAGCCCTGGCCTTCTATAACCACAGTCATATTTTTCAGTGGAGGGACAATGAGACTGACATTTAACTTCTCCAATGCCCGAAACGTAACAGTCTTGTCTTGTAACAGCGAGGCAGAGAATTACACTGCTGTGGTAGTTCTCTGACATCAATTTAAAGTACCAACTACCTCCCCAGTTACTGGTGCTCACAAAGGAGAACCACAGTCACTGTGGCATCATTTGTAAAATGTGTAACAGCAGATTCACAGTCCAGCCTTGATAACTGTCAGTGAAAGTTGTATCCT
Source organism: Pyrgilauda ruficollis (assembly GCF_017590135.1). Lineage (NCBI taxonomy): Eukaryota > Metazoa > Chordata > Aves > Passeriformes > Passeridae > Pyrgilauda > Pyrgilauda ruficollis. The sequence continues at coordinate 842,925 of NW_024517207.1, read as the reverse complement.
GAAAATATCTACTGGTGAGTAGGAGCTTTTCCTTTGGTTCATCTCTCCTCTTACTCCTCTTTGCAGTAGCATGAGACTTTCAGGCTCCTTTCTTCTCTAGTGAAAAAAGTGATTTCTAACAATAGCATTATCAGTATTGATGAAATTAATTTTCTTCTGCTTGGCGTTTTGGGAATTGTGTTCCATTTATATGTGTTGAAATAAATTACTCCTGTGGTGTCAGTGGTATGTTCTGAAGTCAAGGACAATCCAATTAGTGTTGATTGGGATTTGGCAGCTAAATCCCTGCTCACTGAGCCAAGAACATGCTGGTTATTGCTTATCTGCTAGTGACTAGATAGATCCTGATTTCATGTCTCTAATATTTACACTTCTCAGTTTTCAATCTTCTACAGATTGAATACTGTGAAAAAATGCAGTCGTTGAACAGAGCTTGAATTCTTTGTTTCCTTTCTGGTAGTGTTGTGTTGTAGGTGTCAAAGTAGCCACAAAATTTCCACTGAGCTGGACGTGGGTGACTGGCTGTCACTGCCGCAGCCAGAACCAGCACTTGACGACAGTACGGTCTGGGGCTGTGTGTAGCTGTTGTGGAGGAAAGCTGAGAGACAGAAAAAACAAACTCATCGTAATTCTGGATACAAATTCAGGATAGTTGCATGAAAAACCCCATTGGACCATGGGAGACCTCAGCGGATAAAAAGAGACAAAGCAATGTTACTGGGCTTACAAAATCAATCACTCAGAAAGAAATTCAAGGGGGAAAAATAGAAGGTAGGAAAAATGTCCTTATCATGTCCTTTTACCGTGGTTCATGTGTTGTTTTCTAGGATTTAAAACCCCAGAAAATCCATTATCTGGCACTTGGATTGATCTTCAGCAGGACGGAAAATGTCTTTTTTAAATGTTAGAGTGTCGGGTTGGGTCTCTGGAATAGCAGCTGGAAGGAAGATGAGACATTCTGGCAGAGGAGTTCTCAGATGCTTGTGGGTGAAAAGGGATGACAGCTCTTCTTTCTGGAACCTTGACTTCGGTTGTGGGTTTTGTTGAGCTCCTTTTGCCAGCTGCTGTGGACAGTGATGCCAGGAGTACGGAGTGTTGTCAGACTCTGTAGTGGACTGCCCTTCCTCGTGGCTTAGGAACACAAGACATTGGCCACTCCTCCTGCTTACTCTTTGACACATTCTGCTCTTTTAGAATGCTTTCTGTCTTCTAGGTTTACTGCAGAAGAATCTCTGCCTTATCGTCTTTCTCACTTTCTCCTTCCTTCTCTCACTGTCAGTATCCATTTAACTCTCTTTATCTACTCTGTGGTTTTCTGAGATGAAGTCCTCTTGGCCACTCAGTCTGATTTTTTATGGTTTTCATCTTTAAATAAACACATTCCAATTCATCACACAAGCACCAGGGCCAGGTTTTGTCCCTTCTGTAAATTTTGGCCCTAAAAGCATGGTTGGTAGAATTTTAGTTTAGGCCAAAAAAAAAATCCTTTTCTCCCCAGTCTTATTTCTTGGAAGCAGAAAAAGTATTTGGTGTGAAATTTTGCTGAAATAATTGAGCTGGAAACAGATGTCAACCATTGAGACTTTATATGGCGCATTTAGTTTAAGTAAAAAATAATTGAAAATAGTTAAAGAAGAAGATAGAGCACCATTAGTGATGCCTGTAGCTGTTATTTGTGTATCTAAAAAACATCACACTCTTGTTTCTTAGTTTGTTATAACTGCACCAGTTAAAGCCCAGTAAACCTTTTAGCTTGACCACTGTGTTGAAGTCTTCCACAGTTTAAATTTGTACATTTAACATGTGTGTTTTTGGTTTGGACGAAGAAATGCGGACGCTTGTCCTTTTTGTGACTATTGTTCTCTGGACTGTAAATCTAATTCCTGAATGGCAGTAAGAATAAGCTGTATGTGTGACTAACAAAATGCTCAAGACTCGAAAGACAAAAGTTGTGACCTTGTCATAAATTCAGCTATAATGGAATTTTAATTCTTGAAATATTGTTGAATGGGCGTACTGTACTTTTAAAAAAAAATTAGGAAAGCTGTGTTTTTTAATTCTATTACACAGACTGCTTTTCATAAACATGCAAATTGCAATTGCATAAAAATAGAAGAAAGCCACATGCTTTGTTCCTGCAGAGCTGTTTCTTCATAATTAATCTATTTTCCCAGAAAAACACATATTAGTTTTATGAAGTTTGTGTGATGACTGGGCTGTTACTGGTCTATATTGTTGGTATATGCTATTTTTAAACTAGGTTTAATACAAAACATTCCAGTAGAACTTACAAGAGGATTTCCATTTTCTTTCTTCTTGTTTTATTGTTCATGAAAAGAGAAGTAGTAGGTTTGATATTTTTAAAGAATATAGAATTTTTTAAAGAAGTTTTCAAAGAAAAATTTGTGATAAAACCAATTTTAAAAGCCTTCCTAAAGCATGGATTTAAATCCATATTTCCCCCCATATTTTTTTTTGGGTAATTTAATATATTTAGAATCTTCCTCTTTTAGGCTGCAAGTTCTTAGGATCTTCAGTCTCTGAGTTTTTTCCTTTGGTGTATTTTGTTGAGTGGGCTGCCAGACAGGATTTGCTTTTTGTCAAGTGTCTTAGCCTGGGGTCTCTGCCTGAGCCATAGGTTGTGCCCAGCTGCAGCTGAGGAACAAGTTGGAATTTCCTGTAAAGGGAGGGAAGAGCTGCTGCCTTGGGATTCACCCTACATTTCTTAGAAGTGCAATTATTGAATTATTCTTATTTTATGCATTTCAGGAGCTGCTTGCTTTTGCAAAATTGGAAACTAATTAGCCTGTGTTTCTCATGATCAGTAAGTTTCAGCAATGGTAGAAGGCCCAAGGTTTGGAATGGATGCTTTTAGTGGTATTTCCAAAACAAATAAGATAACGAGGCATACACACAGAATAAAAGGATGTTTTCTGTCATAATAAATATTCAGTTTGTGTTCAGAAATCCATGCAAGTGTTCAAAGCATTGTAGAGTATTGTTTCTTCCCTGGGTAATTTATAGTGACTAAAACTGAAATGCTTATTTTCAGTGATAAATTCTGGTCCACTTTGCTGGCGTGAGTTCAGAGAACACCTGTGAAGATCTCAGAGTTGCCCTTTAGCTGCAGGCAGTGATTTTAGACCCTGGTGCCAGTTCTGTGCTACTCCCACTCACGGGCTGAGGTTTTGACTCAAGCTACCTGTATGCATGCTTGAAGCTGAGGCACCTGGCTTTGGAGTGACACCGTGTGCTCCCTTTTCCAGCTCTCAGGGCTTGGTTCTTTCCAGCAGGGAAGCAGCAGAGAGAGCTGGAACATCCCAAAACCCCTCAGCAGGTTGTCCTCAGCCTGCAGCTGTGATGGCACTGCCCTTCAGCAGGACAGCCAAAGCAAGTGGCTGTGTTGTTTCAGCTACAGGCAACTGAAAAGAAAACAAAGCCACAGAGAGCCACATGTTTGTGATTTGGAATTGAAAACTCTTCTTTCAAAAGATTCTCTTTCCTGTTTGATTAACATGCATAAATAACGATACCAGGTTTGCCACTGAGTCAACAGCGTCCGGTCAAGTCGTGACTCTTCTGTTAGGTTGTTGTTTCAGCACCGTGTTTGCCAAATATTTTGTTTATAGTGTTTATTATTAAAAGAGATGAGATCATACATGTTTAGCAAAATAATCTTGTGGAGGCTGTTTTTTATAATTTTGTTCTTTTTTGCCACATGGCATCTTTTTGGAAGAGCCAAGACTGTCACTCATTTTTTGTGAGAGAGTGGTCTTGAAAAGGACTCAGAAAACATACTTTCTGCCTTTCTGACCTTGTAAGATTTTTGCATTCCTACAAAATTATTTACGTGCTTGTTTATGGGTTTCTTTATATTTTTGTTTTTAATTTACAAAAATGTGGCCAGTGTTTTAGTAAATAACCTTTTTTTGGAAAACTGCAGGTCAAGAACATGTGGGTTCTCTAGACTTGTCTCTAGACATAGTTATTGATAATCAGAGCTGCTCTCTTGCTGACAGCCTAGTAGAAGGCACAAGGTAGCAGTTTACATCCATACTTAGTTCTAATAAAAATGAGGATTGTTGCTCTTTACAGTGAGGTAGGATTTGAGAGGCCTAACTCAGAAGACTGTTGTTTTCATAATCTGTTGTTTTCTTGAGAATATGCCTACCATTATTTGAAGTTAGAAAACCCAGAGGTAAGATTCAGACAAAAGTAATAATAACAATAATAATTTTTTTTAAGGAAAGGCCTTAACTGCTCTGCAACTCATTGTTTCTGTCTTGTGGAAAAAACCTTAGAGATGTTTAATTTCCCAAATTTGAGATGGTTAAGGATAGGATGCTGGAAAGTAAAACCTATGGATCTCCTATCTTCCTTTGTAACTGAGTTGTGTGTTCTGCTTATTCTCAGCCAGTGTGCTTAAAGTTAAAATAAAGTCAGTGGGTTGTTTCCTATCCCTAATTTCTTTTCTCCTTCTCCTCCCTGACTACCCCAAAAATCAGTAATTCTTCTTGTTTTAGGTTTCATATGAAAACAAGAAGAGTCATGGCTACTAATAAATACTGAAGCAGAAGACTCAGAATATAGTTCTGTTTAAAAATCCCCATAAAAAGTCTAGAAATGAGCAGTAGAAAACCCTCATTACTTACTGTCTAAGTCTGGTATGTACTCCCTACCTAGTCTTAACTGTTCTCTTAAAGCTTTGAAAATAGATTTGCAGAGACCAAAACATAAATTGTCTGTTTTATTAGCTTTGATTTATGGTTTTATGAAAACTCTGGGGTTTTTTTTGTTCTTTTGCATTTGATGGTTACTAAGAGAAGCTTTGGAGTTCAGTGATCTTAATGTAGTTGTATAAAGCACCATATGCTTTCTACAGTTTTCACAGCAGATGGACCAAGGTTTTTGTCAACATGGTCTTGCCAAACTTAGTTAGCAGCAAATTTTCATGTCTGAATCTAAGCTGTTCCTGATTTAATGGTAAGAGTCTCAAGAGTTATGTATAGATCAAAGGATCATAGAATGGTTCTGGTTGGAAGGGACCTTAAAGATCCTCTGGTTCCATGGGCAGGGGCACCTTCCACTGGATTGGGTTGTCCTTCCTCTGCTGGGGCCCCCAGAGGTGGTGGAGCGCTCCAGGTGGAGTCTCAGGAGAGCAGAGCAGGGGGAGAGAATCACCTCTCTTGACCTGCTGGTAAAGGATGGGTCCAGGTGGTCACTGTTCTTGGGCAAAATTGGTAGCGTGGACTCCCAGAATTAATTTTGCAGACCCTTTTTTGTTCAACCTGTAAATATCAAGTATAAAAAGGAAGTGGAATACTTAATGCTTGAGACTTGCAGATGATTAAAAGAAAGTAATTAAAGTAATTCCGAATAGCTGAATCTAAACTTGTGGTGCAGGGCTCCAGACAGAGCTCATGATACTGAGTGACTAGAATGTTCAAATTTTGGATTAAATGCAGTTTTGATAAATACAAGCCAAAGTACATTTAGTGGCGAGAAAGAATTCATAGCAATGGTCTCTAATTTAGCTATTGTCACTTAGTGGAAAAGTTCTTGGAATTTGTTGGGACAGTTCTCTGTAAAACTTCAGCCTAAAGTCTGGTATGACATCAGTAAACTCAGAAATAAACAGTGTGGAATTGTGAAAAAAAAACCCGCCCAAAACCACTGTGGTGTTGGGATTTGCAGCTTAGGGGCCAGGAATGGGTTAGGTGAATCCCAGAGGTCCTGCTCAGCCCTGTGGTCTATGTCTCTGTGATCCAGAACCCTAAAGACTGGACATGACATCACTCTGAGCTTTTTATTTGTTTTTTTTAGCTCTCAACATCACAACACTGAGGGCTACTTTATGGTCTGCATTAACCTCTCCATCCCTTTCACCTAAACCACATTTTGGCCATCCCCAGTATGTGCAGTCAGGTGATCTGACCTAACTCTGCAGCTTTGCAGTTCTCCTTAGTCACACTCGTAACATTTTTTGATAACTTTTTTCCTGGTCTTTCAGGATCACTTTGAATTCTTATCTTGTCCTCAACTGTGTTTATTATCTTCATTTTCAGAAAATAAATAATTTCTGTGTATATGTGTGTATATATATACACATATATATATATATATAAAGTATTTTTGTATATATATATGTTTATATATTAAAAGAACAGGTGCAGTTATGTTCTGTGTTTCAGCCTGCAGCAACTTCAATCAAAACCAAACCAAAACCCACTGCAAACCAAAAACCAAGCATTGGACCCCACAATGGCTCACATGTCATGTCTGGCAGATAGAATTAACGCTGCTGTAAATATGATTGAGTGTGTGTAGTGAATAAATTTGCAGAAAGCACATTCAGTTGATGTCCCTAGGCATACTAAATTTTGGGTTGTTTGGGGTTCATTTCAGTGGGGTGATATTTTAAGAGTCAGGGACTTTGAGAACCAAATTGGCCAATTATTTCCTAAACAACAGAACTAGTGACGTATTTCTGCACATTTTGGTCTTTTGTCTGGAGTGGCCCTGGTAGTGCTGCTACAGACAAGGAACAGGGTGTCTTGAATACTAACTTTTCTTCAGATCAGAGTCACTGTGTATTTATTTATTTGGGTTAAAGGCCATTGGTCACACAGACGTCATTTCTGTAGGAAACCTCTCTGCAAGGAGCAGCTTTACTTGTGAGAGTACCATTTACTGTCACTTAGGAGAATGTTTGCCTGCCTTTGTGGCAGACACATTATAATATGCTCCAGTTAAGATTCTGGGCCTGCCACAGCCTCAGAAGGGAGAGGTTATGTTCTATTAATTAATTACGGGCCCATAGTCAACTGGCATTTAATTGTTTGCTAGGACGTGGATTTGTCTCTGTTCTCTTTGTTTGTGCTCTCATTTCAAACCACCAGTTCCTTCGGTTTCTTGCAATTGCAAAATATACATTGAGGAGTTAAAAAAATACTATTTTTACTGCTAATGGTGCATGCCCTGGAAGTGCATTTGGATATGCAAAATCTTGGCAGCATAGCTTATTTATGGGGCAGGAGATGGCAGTAAGGAAATAGGTGATTTAGCACAAGCACAGAACCATACTTTATTCTTACGTGATGGTTTTAAGAGAACTCTCAAAACCCCTGAAATACCATAGTAATTATTCAAATGTACACATTTATATTTATTTTGTGTCTTCCTGTTTGATTATTTTTTTGGGGGGTTTTTCCAGTCAGGTGGGTATTTACCAGAATTTGCAGTGCTTGTTTAGCTGTGTGTGGTGATCAGGTGAGATATTACGTGCTGCACGAGCAAAATGCAATTCACGATATGCACAGTTCAGCTTTAGGGAAGACTGCTGGAGTTAGAAGTAATACAAATACACAGTCACACTTGTAATGTTTCAAAGTTTATGTCTGTGGATTTCAAAGAAGTTTGCATACGGCATTATTTTTAAGAATTTGCATTCTTTGTGTTGGTTCCCACTTAGTTTAAGTTGCTCTGGCAGCTGTGTTCTGTGGGCAAGGAGGGAATGAAATCCTATTAACCTCTGCGAGCCAGAGCACAAACAAACAGTGTTTAACTTGGGGACGGCTGAGGGTGTTCCAGACAATGGTGTTAATTTTCATTGCCTGTTTGAAGTAGCCCCTTGCTTTTTGTTCTCGGTTCGGAAGCAAAACATGTTGTTTGGAACTTGTCTACAGCTGTGAAGAACAAAGTTTGTCATGCAGGAGCTGAGCAAGATGACATCAGGAGATGATGGTGGCTGCTGTTTGCCCCTGTGGAAGCGTGATCCCTGGCATGGATTCCTTTCACTTGGGGTCAGGCAGGCAGGCAGGGCTGGAATTGTGTTCTGTGGGGATTTATGGGACCCTTGTTAGTAGGGGCTGCTGTTATTTTGGCCTGGGGGCACTCGGCTCTGTTGCAGTGTGTTCCCCAGGTAAGAGCTCAGGGTGTTGCGGTGGTGACACACCAGATTTTGGCAATTCAGGCATGACAGGAGGCCAATAACTCTGGAGCCTTGCTCACATCCCCAGCTTATGGAGTGCTGAAGAATCTGGAGCAAAATGTGCCTAAACCCTCAGAGCCAAATTCTCTTGAGGGAGAATAGTGCTTTAGAGTCGTGGCTTGCACAGTGTGGGGTTAGCTGGTCCCTGGGGCGAGCAGCCCCAGTGCTGGCATTGGTGCCATTCAGGCAGGTGGGTAAGGAGCTGCTTTTTACTAAATACATATGGGCTGTAAGATAGGCTCAGCTTACTGGAAGCTCTTTGTTTTTTTGCTCTGTTTTTAGTCTATAGTCAGTCCAGACAAAATATTTGGCCTACCAGGATATGTGAATCATTCTTCTTTGAAAAGCATCATTTATCATCTGTGTTCTGAAAGTGTTTTGTATGAGGAAAACATTGAATACACTCAGAAATTTTTATTGTCAACGTGCGTTTTTACAGCTGTTGTATAAAAATCTTGCTTTGTTGAGATCAAAATATTATTTAATTGTTTTAGCCTATTGGAATCACAGGAAATATACAGGGTGGGAAACTCCCAGATGACTTGTCACTCTCCATCATCTGTAGGTGAGCAGTGGCACGCAGACTTAAATAAACAAATTTTAGCAGCTGGTTAGTTCTGGGAAAAAAAGAGAAAACTTGCTTCCTCATCCTTTATGATTACTTATGTGTTGAGTAGAAGAAAAGCTTTGAAACTTACTTAATCAATGCAAAAATATATATACAGTACAAATCTGTTGTTAAGGATTGAGTGGACAGGTTGAAATCGACTTGTGTTGATTTTTTTTGTCCTTTTAGTCTTGTTTTAAATTAAACTAAGCCAGGTTTTGAAAGAAACTAATGCATGTGAGGAGGGTACTGTCTAAAATTCTGCTTGGACTTCCAGTGAGCATCTCAGTACCCAAAGATCTGTGGCAGCTGCTGTGAAGTTGAGTGAAAAATAATGTTGTAGTAGACAGTTGAAATGGCCTTCCAGTCACAAAATTCTGTTTGAACAAATTTTGTGTGATGCAAGGAAGTTTGCTGACATGTGATATATGTGAATGATACCTGCTGGGTGTGGGCATGTATGGATCCATGTTCCAGTTCCTCTCATTAAAGGACTGTGGCTCTGCAAATGCTTAGAGGCAGGAAGCATTATGGAAAAACAGTGTATATATATATATATATATATATATATACACACACACACATATATGGTATTTTAAATAACAAGAAGGAATAGAAAAGGGCAGTGGAAGAGGAACTGTGAGATGACATTGTCTATTAGAGATCAAGAGTGCAGTGTACAGAGGAAGAATCCTGTGAAGGTGGTGGAGAGGGAACAGGGACTTGGAAGTTGAGGCAGATTCTTATTGCAGAGGATTGGAAAGTAGATCAGGAGGAAGTGAGTTGTAGAGCTAACATCTTGCATGTTGAGATTTGCTAAGTAATATTTACAGGTTGGGTTGAGATGTGGGTAGCTTGTGCAAGCTCTGGGACAGGAATTTGCAGTGATGTGTGATTTGGGACTACAAATACAGACTGCATTTAAGGCTGAAGTGAGGGAGGTGGAGAAATGAGTTGTGTGTTATCTCTGCAGCGCTGTCGCTGCGTGGGCTATCAGAAGGGCTCTTATGAGGAGGATTCCTTCTTCACACATTTCAGATTTGAGGAGGATTGTTTTGATCTGAGGCATATGAAAGAGAGATGTGTGTGAATATACAGCTTTCGAAAGAAAGAAGTGAAGACAGAGGGGATTTATCTGTCTCTGCTGCCCGAGTTGTGTTGTTCACAGCCCTTGGCTGAAAATTTCTAATGAGCTGGCTTAATCATATATTGCAAGAATATCTTGAACTTACCGAGATGTCAACTTTCAACACAGTTGGCAAATAGTATCCAAGAGTAATTTTAAATTTTTGGAGGTCGTGATAATTCCCTCGCTCTAGAGTGACAGTGTGTCCAGTGTAAAACAGCATTAAGTTACACTTATGTTGCAATTTAGCAGGAAACGTGGATCTCTCGCATAAGATCTGGGTCAAGTGTGTATTTCTTTGATTACAAGCAAGTGCTTTTTACTAAAAATCAATGAGTTTTTTTTTTTTTTTAATATTGTGGAAATGTTATTTTTATTGATCAACTACCCAGTCTTGAAATGGTTTTAGAAGTGATGATTGTTTTGCTTCAAAGTGTGTTACACCAACTTTAAGGAGTTACACTCTGCTGTTTATGTGGAGCATCTTTCTGGTATTGAAAACATCAACCCACACCATGTCTAATCTTACAGTAGACTGAGAGCTTTGGAAACCTTCACCTTGAAAATTTCAGAAAGTTCATTGCCTTCTGTATAAAGAATGTTATTTACAAAGGATTTTTGCACGTATTTGAGAGCAAGATGCGTGCTGTAATGCACGCTTACTTTGTTTTCTGCTTTCTTGGCTTCAAGGAGGAGCTGCTTTTCTGCTTCTGTATCTTTTACACAGATGTGTGTTTTGCTTAATTTTACTCTAATCCTTCATGTTCTCTTTTGATGACAAAGAAGTAACAGATCCTTCTTTACAAAGTATTTGGATGTGTACCCAAGCATCACTTTGAACTCTGAAAAATTAGTGTAATGAAACAGCTGAGTTCCAAACATGTCAGAGTTGAGCTTGGGAATAAACATTCTGCATTTTCAGCTGCTGTGTGCAAAGACAGTCTTTCTGAACATGAAATATGTGATTACTATGTGTAAGAAGATGCAAAGCACTTTTTATTTGATGTAAACACTGTCCTAATGCTCCGTGTTTTACTTTACTCCAGTGTTTATGATTACACTTTGTATTATTTGGTAATGAGGCATAAAGAACTTCTAAAGAAACATCACAAAATAGTCCAAATTATCTCATGGATAAAATTGATTAAAAACCAGAAAAAATCCTTTTCCTTTTCAGTCATTAAGCAGACATGAAACCCAAATCCTCTGTTGTAGGCACACAGTGTGTGGGGATTGGGAGTGGGGCTGAGCCTCATCCCCAGTGGGTGCAGCTGTGCAGAGCAGGTGAGCGGTGTTGAAGGCAATGAGCCATGGGGTGCTGAGGTGTTACTGACCAACCACCAAAGGGAGCAGAGGGCACACAGGTGCCGTGCATGAGCGTGAGGGGTGTGAAAGGCTGGGCTGGAGGACAAGAAGGGCAGAGCTTGCAGCCTTCTGAGGTGAGATGGTGTCACTCTGTATGGGCAGGCACCTGAAGCCTTCTGATGTGGTGTGGTGATGCACTGGGTGGGCTGGTGCTTTCTGGATCTGAGGCAGATGAAAGAGAGATGTGTGTGAATATACAGCTTTCGAAAGAAAGAAGTGAAGACAGAGGGGATTTATCTGTCTCTGCTGCCCGAGTTGTGTTGTTCACAGCCCTCAGTTGAAAATTTCAGATGGCTTAGTCATATATTGCAAGAATATCTTGAACTTACCGAGATGTCAACTTTCAACACAGTTGGCAAATAGTATCCAAGAGTAATTTTAAATTTTTGGAGGTCGTGATAATTCCCTCGCTCTAGAGTGACAGTGTGTCCAGTGTAAAACAGCATTAAGTTACACTTATGTTGCAATTTAGCAGGAAACGTGGATCTCTCGCATAAGATCTGGGTCAAGTGTGTATTTCTTTGATTCCAAGCAAGTGCTTTTTACTAAAAATCAATGAGGTTTTTTTTTTTTTTAATATTGTGGAAATGTTATTTTTATTGATCAACTACCCAATCTTGAAATGGTTTTAGAAGTGATGATTGTTTTGCTTCAAAGTGTGTTACACCAACTTTAAGGAGTTACACTCTGCTGTTTATGTGGAGCATCTTTCTGGTATTGAAAACATCAACCCACACCATGTCTAATCTTACAGTAGACTGAGAGCTTTGGAAACCTTCACCTTGAAAATTTCAGAAAGTTCATTGCCTTCTGTATAAAGAATGTTATTTACAAAGGATTTTTGCACGTATTTGAGAGCAAGATGCGTGCTGTAATGCACGCTTACTTTGTTTTCTGCTTTCTTGGCTTCAAGGAGGAGCTGCTTTTCTGCTTCTGTATCTTTTACACAGATGTGTGTTTTGCTTAATTTTACTCTAATCCTTCATGTTCTCTTTTGATGACAAAGAAGTAACAGATCCTTCTTTACAAAGTATTTGGATGTGTACCCAAGCATCACTTTGAACTCTGAAAAATTAGTGTAATGAAACAGCTGAGTTCCAAACATGTCAGAGTTGAGCTTGGGAATAAACATTCTGCATTTTCAGCTGCTGTGTGCAAAGACAGTCTTTCTGAACATGAAATATGTGATTACTATGTGTAAGAAGATGCAAAGCACTTTTTATTTGATGTAAACACTGTCCTAATGCTCCGTGTTTTACTTTACTCCAGTGTTTATGATTACACTTTGTATTATTTGGTAATGAGGCATAAAGAACTTCTAAAGAAACATCACAAAATAGTCCAAATTATCTCATGGATAAAATTGATTAAAAACCAGAAAAAATCCTTTTCCTTTTCAGTCATTAAGCAGACATGAAACCCAAATCCTCTGTTGTAGGCACACAGTGTGTGGGGATTGGGAGTGGGGCTGAGCCTCATCCCCAGTGGGTGCAGCTGTGCAGAGCAGGTGAGCGGTGTTGAAGGCAATGAGCCATGGGGTGCTGAGGTGTTACTGACCAACCACCAAAGGGAGCAGAGGGCACACAGGTGCCGTGCATGAGCATGAGGGGTGTGAAAGGCTGGGCTGGAGGACAAGAAGGGCAGAGCTTGCAGCCTTCTGAGGTGAGATGGTGTCACTCTGTATGGGCAGGCACATGAAGCCTTCTGATGTGGTGTGGTGATGCTCTGGGTGGGCTGGTGCTTTCTGGAATGGTTTGATGATGCTTTGTGTATTGTGGCTCTCTCAGCTGTGACTTATGCTGTGTGCTGTTGTGACACTGTCACATCAGAGCTTGTCATTCTGCTGTGGAGGGGTCTGTAGAGCTTGTGAGCACAGTCCAGGGCAAATCCGGCCCTGTCAGTGGGCTGGTACAGAGGGACAGCTGAAGGAATGTGTCCTGCAGGATATGCCTGCAGAAGGTCTCCACTGTGGATGTTGCCATGGGGGGATACAGTTTGCTTGTGGAAAGCTCTGCAGAAATACCTGGAACATCTGGTGTAAAACCCTGATCAGTTCCTCTCTGCCTATAAAGATGTAGCTGAGGCAGCAGATGTATTGGAATTCCTGGGCAGTGCCCAAGAGAGTCCCAGGAGCGCGTTGTGTGTTGCTGTAGGTGAGGGTACTCTGCTGCAGGGGGAGGTTGCTCTGACTGTTGAGAATTGCTCTGGTAGATTTGCTCTACATCTCATCTCATCCTGTAAGCAACGTGGGTTCAACTTTGGGCATTCAGGCTGCTGAATTACAGAATACATTCTAGGCCTTTTATTTCTGTAGGGCTGCCTTGTTAGGTCTTGCAGCACTGAACTGATGTTTTGTCCTAGTGAGGAGCATCAGAGGAGTGGCTTTGGCTATTTCACTTTAAACTAAAGCTCATAATTAAACTTTTTCAATAGCTGTTCTGTTTGGTTATGTTCTGGTTTGAGTCATGAAGGAGTTGCTGAGTTGCCTTTTTTATTTATTCTGATGGACACAATAGAGTTGGGGTCTGGTAGGATTAGTAAGACAAGAAAAATTCTTTTTGGAGATATATCCAGAAATGGGAATATTTTTTTTTTCCCCCTGGAGGAGAAAGATGCTCTTAAAAATAAATCAGGATCCAGGCATTTAGCACAAGTTCTATTTTTCCTTCTTTTATATTGAGAGTGCTTATCCTACTTCAGGTACCTGTATAATAAAAATTGGGAGTTTGCCATTTTAGTTCCAAAGCAATGGCTAAACATTCTAAAGTTTCTCTTAGTGCAAACATTATGGCTTTTTTTTTTCAGACTTTGAATGTCAGTTTTAAACTTTGAAAGTACTGAAGTTTGAGTACTCAGTCTTCAGCAAGTTCTTTTCTCCTCTGCTTTTCTATTGACAATCAACTTAACAAGAAGGTCCATGAGGCTGAGGCTAAATAAAAAAAGACAGGTACAAATCCAGGATAAGGGTAACAGGATGTTGTGTGCAAACCCTGTGCCTCTTTTTTTCACACTTCTATTAAAATAAGTAGTTATTAAGTAATACAAGTCCTCAGAGACCTCCTCTGTATGAAATGTGTATTTAGCACTTCAAAGTCACAGTGATGCCAAAGAATATAGGAAGTTGTATTAAAAAGTAACATCATTTACTGTATAATAGGGCACAAATGTACTGTAAAGCCAGGGATACAGTTTCATAATTGCTGAGTTTTCAGTGTATTATCATTTGAGACTTCTGAAAAGCAGCTTTTTACCAGCTGCTAATAAATGATTTCTGTATGACTAAAACAAGAGCATGGCAACAAATTATGAAAGAGAAGATACAGACCTGCTACTGAACGATCTTCAGGTGTTCTCAATAATTGTCAAAATACTTTTATTCTTGTGTAAGTCAAGTACACTTTACTTACACAAGTAACTTTCCTATGCTGCCATTTGAACATAAGTCAACCCCAAAAGCCAGCCCTGCTGAGCTGAACAAAACCAAGAGAGACCTTGAAGGCAAACAAGTACACAAATACCACCTCAGAAAATCAACCAAACAACAAACCACCACCACCACAAAAAACTGGTTAAAACAAAACCAAGAAAACTCCCCAAACAAAAGCTCCCAAAACCCCAGGGAATAACTTCTTTCATTTCCTGCATGTTTTCTATAGAAGTTTGGGGCTGTCAGACCCACAAGTGGGTTCTGTCACTTCATTTGCTGAAGTGATGGGTACAAATAGGTTTGATAGTGTTTGTGTTGAGCCACTTGAGGGGGTAATGCATGGAAAGCATGAGGATGAAAAGGTAACACCTGCTTCTGCCACACAGGAGGGTTTTTACCTCTGCCAGGAAGAATTGTTTGTTAAACACTGTTCAGTGTTTGGGCAGCGATGTGCATTGTCTCGTGTTGAACTGCTCTTCTGCAAGCTGCATAATGAAAGTTTGTGCCTCACTTGGTGATCTGAACTCTGTGTGCAAATTGAAATAGTTCTGAGTTTCCAGGATGGGGGAAGGAGAAAAGCAGTAGAGATTATATATTTATATATAGATGTTTGTTTGTTTGTTTTTTGTTTTTTTTTTTTGGTGTGTGTGCATATGAGCTGCCTTTTAGGGAATGTTTTGGATATTTTCCTGTTTAATTTCATTGTATCTCTGAATTGAAATCTCTCTCACTTCTGTTAATTTCAAGTTAATGTGTTGTATGATTGTATTGTGCGTAAGTAGGGCACAGCCCAAAACCTGGCTGGAGTAAATGGAAAATTACTTCAGTTTAAAGACAAATGATTGCTTTGTAAGGTGCACCTTTGAATATTTGTGCTGCCATATTAATTATGGTTTTGTCATAGTAATAGATTTGGTGTGACCAAGTAAGTCTGTCAAGGGCCACCTTACTTGCTATCCACAGCGCTTCTAGGATTTAAAGAAAAAATTCCAAGTCATTGGTGGACTTTTTCTTACATTCTTTCACAGTTTATAGGAAAGTAACAAATGATGAAACTAACCTAGAGAGTTTTTTCCTGATTAATTTATGAATCAGGAATTAATAAAACTAATTAATTTTATTTGGTGCCATACCAGTTAGAGATTAAGAACTGAAAACCAGGTCTGAAATTGTAACTCAGACTTTGCTGTGGCAGGGCAATAATAGTTACTCTGCCGTGGGGACTGCACGAAGGTAAGAAGATGAGTAATGGGATGGGTTGGGGAAGATTTCCTTGGGTAAAGTTGACACTGGGGTTAAGTGGGAAGCCGAGAGAAGTGGAAAATAGAGATGTGCAGGTAGTGTGTGCCTGGGGGAGCAGGGTAGGTAGAAGCTGTGCTGCTACCTTAATAACAACTGAAATTAAGTGCATTTTGTACTTTCAGGTAGCTCCTTCTGTTTTGTTAGTATTGATGCTCTTCAGGCTCCTCTTTCATTCTGACAGAGAGGTTCTGTTTTCCCCTCAAGTCTCCATGGAGACTTTTGGAGTTGAAGTTAGGAGAGGTTATGTACACACAGCGTTGTCTTGTCATCCATAACTTCTGCGTTCTCTAAACTAATCCCAAGCATTCAAGTGTGTGATGGCTCGAGTGCAGCCCTGTACGTAAGACAAGCCGTGCTGGGGAGGAGAAGGCTGCTTGTCTCAGACAGTGCTTTTCTGCCACGCTCATTTTTTGGTATCAGGCTTCTGACTAATGCCAAATGCTGGTTGGATTAGTAAAAAACCTTGCCGTTTATAAATTCAGAGAGTAGCTTTCATACGTATTTCAATTATTTGGCATAGTAACCAGAAAATCAGAGAAGGAAATTTCCAAGTGCTGGTACTTTGGCTAGCAAGGGAATGATAAAACTTTTTACTTTGGCAAAGAGATTGTTTGCAAGATAGAAATTTTTGTTTTGCTGACAATATTGATCACGTACATTACCTGTTAATTCTTTGTTGTTGTGGCCCAGGCTTATGTGCTAAAATGCCTTTTATACAAGGGCCAGCAGAAACAATTTTCAATGTATTTCCTGAATTCTGAGTCATAAGTTTACAATAATTTATTTCAAAAATAAAACTAAAAATACATATTTCTAAAATATATGCTGTGTATGGATGTATTTTTGAGTAACACCTGAAAATGCTGTTATCCTGAACAAACTAATGGATTGTAGTAATTTTTTTCTTTCCTTTCATGGTGCCTGTATCAGGTATTCCAGTAAAAGAGATGTAGTTTGTGCAGTTTATCTGTGTTGTGAAGGGATTTTTTTCTCCTCCCCCAATCTTTCCAGTGGCCACTGGTTATGTAGAGAAGGAAAGGATAAACCTGAAAGTGTAGGGCATTTTCCTGACATTGTAAAAATAATTTCCTTAATGAATAAAGCAGTTAAACAAGATCTTGCAGGTCCAATGAAAAGAAATTCTGGCTTGATGATGATGACTATGGAATTATAAAGCTGGAAGCTTTCGCATTACATCAGAAGTAAATGTGGCATGGAATACCCTGGTTGTCAGTGGATTCATTAACTCAAAAAGGAGAGATTTCACACTGGCTGCTCTTGCTGATGTGTTTGGTTGTAGTTCAGCGCTGGAAGAGTTTTGTACTTAATTTGTCAGGTTAAGGAAGGCAGAGGGCTGGAATTGTGTTGATGCACAGTAATTTTATAGCTGATGGATCACTGCTGAAAGAAGCTCTTGTGCTGCAGTGCTGTCCTGGCAGCTCTCAGCTCTGTGAGCCACGTGAAGGGCGAGTCTAGGAGCTGCCCTTGGGCTTTTTGAGCACAGCACCGAGGCTTGGTCTTATTCCTACCAGGCAAAGGGTAAAGGAAGTGGAAAGGTGGCTCATAACCAACTTCCACTTGCCCTCTGGTCCTGTGCTGCTGCTCTGGGGCTCTGGGCCAAGCATACATAATGTGGAAGACGTGCTAGTAAACCACATCATTGAAGATAGGGAATATATGCAGTCTGCAATTTGCAACAATTTGTACAGATTGTGGAGGAGGCTGCATTTAATATGTAGCTTAGAAACAAAGTTATGTTACAGACTTGTTTAACTGTGTCAGTATTTTGTAATAATGGCCAGTTTACACCTCAGTAGTCTTAAAAAAAAATCATCCAAGTACTTCCAGACACGTTAGTCTGGTGTGACAGACTCTTCATTCATCAGGAGTTGAAATCTTGCCTTTTACCCTCACTAGAAAGTAGTAGCTGCCTTGTCCAATCCCAAAGGCATTGTGCATTCTAAAGAATGTGAAAGGTATTTCTCAAAGTAAATTCTTTTGTGCTCAGAGAGAGTGTTTACCTTCTCTGTTTAAATGTTTTAAGCTTGACTGAAGAATAAAATAATATTTTAGGATGATTTGTAGTTAACTTGGGTTGTGTAATTTTCGTTGTTCTGTACCTCTCATGTGCAGGACTGAGATGGTTACCAGTGGAGTTTTATTTTCAGTGTATCAGGACCTAATTTTGCCTTTATTCATGGTATTAATTTGTGTCCTTTGAAGCCAGTTTTTAAGTGTGTCGTGTCTCTGGCATGCTTAGGTACAGAATTAGCTGTTCTCCAGAATGTAATTAAATGATTGGAATTATTGCTACTAAGGGAAAGAAAACATCTACCGTTCAGCCAGAAATAAAACATTATAACAATTCAAGCCAAATAGGATAAATAGCCCCAGGCTATTCTTTTTAATATGTCTAGGTCAAATGCCTGAGCTTTAATCATGAGACTTGTTGGTATGTATGGAGATATTTACAGATATTTCTGTGTTTTTCTCCTCAGACCTGACTTAGGTTTGAAGGTTTTTTTACTGTTACCGAAGACAATAAAACTCCGTGTTGGTATGCATTGGTTTAAATGTATAGCATATTTATGTAATAACCCAGCTTTTATGGGTTTATTTTCTTGCTTTTGTGAAATGCTGTGTGGTGTTAAATATTCTGATGCTTTTACTCATGCAGAAGAACTCCAGAAGGGCTGCTGAAGTTGAGTCTGTTGCAGTTACTGTGCAAACTGGAGTTGAGCCAGTAGAGAAATCCTTGAGGTAGTCCATCAAGTTTATCAGAATCCACAAAGTTGCTAAAAAAAAAAAAACCTAATAAGGAGTAATTGCATCACCTCTAAAACAAAGAGTGATATAGGTGAGAATTAAAAAAAAAAAAAATAAAAATCAAAGCTTAAAATTTTTAGGAGTTAAGTCCATTCCTTTTTTTGTGAACTGAAAAGAAATGGAAAGTTTCATTTCTTAAGGTAATGTTTGCTTTTAAACCTATGGCAACCTTCCTCTACAGTGTGCATTGTCTACTTCAAAGCAGCATTAGATCATTCATTCTTTCATTAATGAATCACTAGAATTATTTGTTCGACAGTGAATCACAAAGCAGGTTTGAATGAAACTTATTGAGGAGTGTATTATTATCAAATTTGCATCACAATTGCTGCAGCATTTATTTCATTTGGGTTCACTGACTTCCTGATCGTGTTTTTCCCTGCTGCTCCTTTCCCCCCACCCTGCTTCATTTTATCTCATTCTCTGAAAGGACAGCTGAAATTCAAACTTACTGCCTTTGATAGCTGTTTGATTTTCTTTTCTATTGGTTTGATGTGATAATTTGCCAGCCCATCACTTCTGTAGATAAGACTCTGTCTTGGCTATGAAGTGCATCATTTACGAACAGTATTTCTTGTAAGTAAGGTAAGAGGTAGGAATGATTACACTGAAATTACCTGGGTGGATGTTCAGAAGTGTATAAAATGCAGAATTTTACAGCATGAAATTAGCCAAGAATGTAGATACAATTTTCTGAATCGCATTAAAGAAAATATGAGGTGCTAGTGCCTGGAAGCAGTCTACACTTCTGTGTAGTTTGTGGAAGTATATTATTCAAGTTCAGTTATTATTCAGAGTGGTTTCTAATACTGTCTTTTTGGGGTTTATTTGTATCATAGGTCAGTTTTCATGTGTGTCAGAGTTGAGTTACAGGTGTGTTTTGACTTTCAGTAAATTCTGTGTTATCTTCACGAGCTTTGTTCTGTTCTCCAGACTTGCAGTAGTGTCCCTGTTGTAGCAGCGCTGTGGGTGGCACTAGCAGCACATCACATCTGTGAGAAGATAACATTCTGGACATGTTGGTCCACTCAGTAAACCCCAAAATACGTCTGTCCAGTCGGTTCAGCTTCTCTGGCTGTTTCTGAATGCACTTGATTCTTGAATGAAGAACACTGGCCAAGTGGAGTAGTGATTGTGGGGCATGACCTGGAAGTTCATAACGTGCTGAGTTCCTCATTTGTCCTGCTTCATGTAGTGTGGTTCATAATGCCCTGGGTAGTTGGCTGGAGGATGTTCTTGGTGGAGTAGTGGGGATTTAGTGCTAAGGACACATTCAGAAGAACTGCACAATCTTTATTTGCTTTGGTATTTTGTTCAGTTTATTCTAGATTTTGTGCGATTATTTGGTGGTTTTTCCTTTTCAGAAGAGGAAAAACTTTAAAAATCAAAATAACAGAAGAGACTCAGCACAATATAGAATTTATGGGTGAACTAAAAACCAAGTGTATATCTATTATACTGATAGGCATTCAGTTTTGATTTACTGTGTGGCAGTATTTGAGTTTGTGTCTGAACAGGAGTTTTTTTCCCTGAAAACCTGTGAGCTGAACAATGTGTTTTTCCCATGTTCATACCCTCATTTTGTTTCTCCATGCACTTGTCAGGATGTACAGGATGCAGCCCTGGAGATGTAGAGCTGTTTCTGAGTAGGTGTGAGGTTTGAGTTTGCTCCTGCTAGGCAGTGTTGAGGAGCACAGCAGCAGCCTCTGCTGCCCTCTCCTGCTGTGCTTTCTGGCCTGTGTGCTTGGAGCAGCCAGTGTCTCTCAGGATGGAGCCAGGACAAAGTGGGCTTTCAGCTTTGGAAGTTGATAGGGTAGAGAGTTCCCTGCACCCTGATGCTCTTCTATGAAACAGAAATATTTACAGCTCAATACAGTTCTCCAGTCTCCTCCTCAGTGTTAATTATGGGCTGGGGAGAAAGTCCTCAAACACATTACTTAAATTACCATGAAGGTAAATAAAAACCATGTGAAATTTTCAAGGTAGTTGTCATAGTGATGTAGTTTCTGACACTTAAAGTAGACTAATCTTGCATGTTCAGGGACTGGTAATATTTCTTTGTGCCCATGGGTCACAGGTATTAAAAAGCTGCCTTAAATATATTAGTGGTACAAGAGAAAAAGATACTGAGTATATAAGTTTGTAATTTGGGTGATCAAGGCAATGTTTGACCAGATGCAGGCTAGATTAGCAGTTCACTTTCCTTTTAAAAAAGCCATAATCTGTCGTTTCATGTTTGCATATCTGGATATGCACCAATAAGGGAATAAGGAAAAATTTATTTATTGAAAGGTTTGAAAATGAAAATTCTATGTAAAAATATATAAGAGATGAAAACCTCTCTGGTAATTCCTTCTCTAGAAATTCATTTCTTTGAGGATAGTTGGTGGGAGCACTAAGGAAGGGATTAAAAGTGTCATGGAATAAGAGCCATGTGGGATTTTGTATGTATGCCATTAAATGGTTTGACAGTATTTTAAGGGCTCCTGTTTTGGATAACAGAAACACAGTTTGGAGAGAGTGCTTGAAAAGTCATTTAACTGAGCATTGTATATAATAATATATGGACTAAAAACAACTGGGACTTGGATGACATTGCACAGGACAAAGAGTACTTAAAGTACAGAGCTCTGTGGTGGAAGTAGTGTTTACTTCAGAAAGCATGGGCTGCCAGTTTGATAAATAAAGTTTAACTGGTGTAAATTGCTGTTATATAAGTCTCCTTATGTGAAGGTATTACTGGAATTGAACTGTGTAGTGAAATCTTTCTGAATATCTGAATCTGAGATGGTGAGTATGTGTTTGGTCCTTTTTATGCATTTGTCTTAGCCAGCTATATTACAAAATGTTTTATTTTTCCAGCATACTTTTGGCTTTCAAGTTCTGGTACAAGAGGCTGCAGCACACTTTGCTAATTCAGAAAGCATGTGTCCTATGTGGAAATTGGTCTGACAATCCTGAAAATAAAAATACCTTGTAAGTTGTTATCTCTCCTCTGGGGAACATTGTAGGTGCATTTATGATGTTATCAGTGGCTGTTGGCAGGTGCTTGACTGAGATCACAGGATCATGTTCTTCCCACAGCCAGACAAGTTTGTTTTCCTCTGTGCTGCGGGTGATGAGGACTCCTCCAAGGGATTTGGGAAATCTGAACATTCTACAGTAGGTGTTGAGTCATTAGTTGGGTGCATACTGATTGACAATAATTTTCTGAGTCTGATTTGGGTGAAAACTCATCCTAGAAGAAAAGAGTTTTGATGTTTTAAAAGTAAAGCTGGGTAAAGTCATGTTTGACTCAAGGTGCTTTGCTGAACAGTTTGACAGTGCCTGTTGCTCGGTGTGCTGTGTCCAGTTCTGGGCTCCTCGGGACAAGAGACACAGAGCTCCTGGAGCAGGAAAAGGGAAGGGTGACAAAGCTTACTAAGGGGCTGGAGCATCTCTCCAGTGAGGAGAGGCTGAGGGAGCTGGGTCTGTTCAGCCTGGAGAGGAGACACTGAGAGGGCACCCATCAAAGTCTGTCAGTGTCTGCAGGGAGGGCCAGAGCATGGAGCAGGCTCTGCTTGGTGGTTCTGGGCAATGGGACATGAGGCAAGGGCAGAAACCGATGCACAGGTTGGTGTTGCCGTCTTGTTGCAAAGGTTTCATACCTTCTTGGTGATTTCTCATGGGCAGCTCCTCACAGCACTGACTCCTTCTCAGCACAAACAACAAACTCCATCCAACCTTCTTGACCAGCCAACCTGCTCTTTTACAATACCCATCCTAATTGGATCCAGCTGTGGCCTATTAAGGGCAGGCCTGTTCCTAATTCTTGATAATTAGCACAGCTGTAACTCCTTAGGGGTGAGATTGCCTTCACCACTATCTCTATTCTCTTACGTTCTATCTATCCACAGGTTGGTCCATGTGAACATGAGGAAGAACTTCACTGTGCAGTGACAAGGCACTGGGACAGATTGCCCAGAGAGGTTTTGGACTTTCCCTCATTGGAGATGTTCCAGAACCATCTGGACTCAGTCCTGTGCCACATGCTCTGGGATGTCCCTGCTCAAGCAGGGAGGTTAGACCAGGTGATCAGCTGTGGTCCCTTCCAGCCTGCCCCATCCTGTGATTCTTTGACAGCATTTGGTAGGTTTAGGACAACTCTAAAACTGAAAAAAATCCCCACTGAAGTAAGGTCATAATGTGTGAGGAAGGATATCTTGGAACAGTTCAACACAACTGTAAAGAGGCAAGAATTCCAGTGCATGCTGCAAGTGCCACATTGATCTGGAAGGATACACTCAAGAGCAGTTGGAAGTAATTTAGCAACTTTGTGCTCAGACTGTACTACACATGCAAATCCCACTGGATTTCAAAGTTTGTAGGGCTTTTGTACTTCAGTATCCTTTTGCATGTGATGGCAGGGCTGGATAATAGCACAGTACTTGACTTTGGAGGTTACATATTAAAAGCAGTGGTGCCTGTAGCCCCTGCAGGTCTTCAGTGATAACCTTCTAAAGCAGGAATCTGTGAAACAGCGCCATGCTGGTTTGCTCTGATTTTGATTGTAGTGTTCTAAAAACAGAAGAGCTACTTCTGACTGAGGATTTCTAGTGGAGTTTCAGTTTTGTGATAGAACTCTGAATAAAAGCAGTTGAATACCCTCGAAAGTATGTGGTTCTGGGAAATGATTTAACATTTCTGTGGAGTGTTATGGTTGTTGTATGTGCTGTATGCAGTTAATTGCAATTATTGTTGACTTGTACACATAGACACTCAGCAGTGGCCTAAAGATGAGCTAGAAGGTGTGCTGGAGCCACAGCCAGTAGTGGGATTGGATGTGGTAGTTTGTCTGCAGACATGAATGCTATTTTTTTTTTCTTTTTTGTTTGCAGATAGCATAATTTTAATAGTAACAAATCTGGTGTGCCACAGTTCTTCACCATTTTGCAATATGTGCATATGGGTTAGATACAAAAGTGAAGCAATCCTTGCTTTTCCTAGTCATTAATCATTTATAGCACTCTTGTGGTTTTTTTCAGCATGTTTGGATTAACAGCTTAGAGTTTAAGATGATTCTAGCCTAAGTCAATGCTCTTTATATACAGGTGATTCCTGTTTCTGGAAGAGTTTTATATTAAGTTTTTCCACAGTTGAACTCCTGTCCAGTGATTTTCCTTTGAAACAGTTGCAATTTTCATTTAGGGACATAAGAGTGGAGTCTTGGCTTTGGTTTCTTTCCTAGACTAGCTTTTTTCATCCCCCCCTTTTTTTTAATTTGTCTAAAGTGTTCTCTCTAGTGACTGTGGCTTGTCACTGATAGATAGGTAGCTCTCCCAAATTAAATATTTAAACTTTAGTCATGTTTAGTCATGTAAGGCAGATATTGCTGGAGCGTGCCAGAAGGAAAGGACTTACTCTGATACATCTGGTTCTGTTTCAGTATTGAAATTCTTGTAGGGTTCAAAAATAAGAACAAAAGGTAACAGAGAACACCAGTACAGAACAGTTGTCCCTGGTTGTAACTCTTTGTCCTTTGTTCCAGAGGGGTAAAAATCCTTTTGGGCAGAGTTGATAAAATTTTTTTATAGAGTTAGTTTAGAAGGAGGGCTTCCTCAGACTTTGAGTAATAATATTTTTTTTAATAATGCGTTTTTCATTTTAAGTTCCACAGAATTTGTAGTTCTGTATTTGAATGTGGCTCACATGAATTCGAACATGCCGCTTACGCTTGCAAACTTGAGAGAGGAGAATATTTTCCCTGTGCAGGCTCTGTAGATGGAACATTCATGCTCCATGCATGGAGAACGAGAAAACACATGGACACATTAGCTGGAATGCATCTGGCACGGCTCTTCCTTGGGGAGATGGAGTGTTCCATAGCTGTGAGTTGTTTTCTTTTCAGAGTGGCAGAAAGTTGTTCCATATTTGTTCTTTTTCCAAGATGTTCTGGCTTCCCAAATTCTTCTTTTGCGACTTTAGAACTGACTCCGTCTTGTACTCCACATGTGTTGGATCCCTCTTACCACAGAGATGGAAAGGTCAAGGTACTCCACCATTCATCTTTCATCAAAACAAAAGTGGTACGATCTTTACCTTGGAAGATTTTCTCCTTGAAGGGGCATTGAAGGACCTATGGATGTCTCAAGTTGACATCACCTAAGTCAGAGCCTTTAGCAGTGTCTTTAGAGGCAGGCAGGTTTTTGTCAGCCAGCTCCTTGGGTGCTGCTATCCTACCAACTCCGTTTTTGAGGATATTCCCTCTCTATCTACATGATGAATTTAACAACTGTTCAGCATTGGGTTATTCAGTAAAATCCAGAAAAACAAAGTTAATGTACGCTCACAGTGCTCTGTTCTCATGTCTTGGAGGATGTGGCTGCTTGTGGCACGGACATGGAACTAAGAAGCCAGAATTGTGACAGTAGCAGTTGTCCTCATTCACTGTGAGTTCTAGATATGCCTCCACAAGACTTGTGTTCCTTTTCTGTGGCTACAGACCAGGCATTCAGCCAGTGCACATTTGTACAATACACTTTCACAGAGAAAAATAGTAAAAATTTACTTGAAGCAGGTTTATCTTTACTTTTGCAATGAGAACTCCCCACTTTCATGGAATTAGTACCTCAGAACCTTTCCAGTGGTCAGTGTCTGTCAGAACCATTATTTTATATTGGAGAAAGGTGTTCTGCAGTGATGAAACTTGCTTAAATGAGCAGCGGATCCTACTGAGGAGGAGTCCCTCAGTGTGGAAGTGGAGCCATGCTTTGTGGTCAAGTTCTGTTATCTGCCTGCAGCCTGGGCGTCGTTGTCTGCAAAGGAAATCTGAATAAACCTCCTGAATCTTCTGCGGTGGGTTGACCCTGGCCACTGGCTCGCTCCTCTACAGCAGTACTGGGGAGAGACTCAAAAGGACAGAAGTGAGGAAAAGCTTTGTGAGAAACAAAGAAGGCCTTGATGCTGTGCAAGCAGCTCAAAGTTTGGTTTATTGTCAGCACTGCTGCAGTCACCTGTCTGAAAGACAGCACCATTCAGGCTGCTTGGGGGGAAATTCACTTCTCTGCAACTATACCCTGGACCTTCTGTTCCTGAAAGTCTCCAGATTTTGTTACTTCACTGCTCATGGAGTAAGTGGGGAATACCTGTTTTTTAAGGAAGTGGACACTTGCTTTAATCCTTCTTCTCAGCTAAACCCCCCAGGTTCAGAAGCATTTGCAGCACGAGGCTGATTTCAGCGAAGGCATTTGTTCCTTTGCCTCATTGCAGTTGGGCTGTCAGATTATTTCAGACTGCTTTCTTGAAGTGACCAAGCTGTTCCTCTTTGACTTCCTGCCCACAGAAACCAGACAGAATTACTGCTTCTTCCAAGTTGTCTCCAGGGCATTTCTTCAGGAGTTGTTAAGAGAGCTAGATGATACTGCTCTGTGAAGTTTGCTGTTGTGCAAAAGCTTGAACACTGTACCAGTGCAAGTTGTGGAGTAACTGGATGTATTCTTGATTCCTGAGTGAGGAGAGGTCTATTTCCTGTAAAACTGATAGCAGTCTGTAAGTTTGGTTCTATGATTGCATACTCAGCTAGCCACTATGGTAAATCAGAACGTCCTCCTTCTAAAATAGATGACCTATTTATCCTACGTGACTCATTGCGCCAAATGTTACCCCAGATGACTTGAAGTATCTGGAATCATTCTGAGTCCTTCTGGCAAACATTCCTTTGGTGAGTGGGTCAACATTGTTCAGATTTGTTGTAGTAATACTGTTCAGCACTTGAACTTCCCTGAATCCTCCAGAAAAGTGACATCAGATATGTTCGTGACAGTTGGAAGCCCATTTTCAGTGATGTTGTGCAAGGTCTGTGGTCGTGGTTGGAAGAGACATTTTGCATCGATGCTGTGGGGCTGTGCACTCTTGGAAATGGGTGGGCAAACTCACTGCCTAATTCCAGATTGACAGGTAACATTATGCAATCATTTTTCTTTTAATAAGAAAACTGGGGTTTGGGATAGGTACATGGAAATTCACTTGCCAGCAATGCACCCAAGTGAAGCTTCAAACTCTCATGTTTAAATTTGAGATGTCTGGTTCCTAAATCAAGAGCAGCAGATTCTAATTAAAATGTAGAAAGTGAGGTATCAATCTGTTTTTCTTCCTACAGCAACTGGAGACTCTTCTGCTCCTTAATGAGTTTGCAGGCAAATGTTCTTGGATATGCTCCCAATTACATCAGGGTGTCTGGCCATATTTATGTTCTGGTTCCACTGTTGAAAATCCTTCTAGCCCAAGGAAAGACTGTGTATGGCACTGGTTATCCATTTCTTTTTGCATAGGTGAGAAAATGTTGATATTTAGGCCTTCTGCTATTTTTTAGTGTGAAAGAGTAGAGAAAATTCAAGGCCTTGCATACCTTTGTGGTCTTTCATGTGTATTTATGTGCCTTATTTTTCAAGACTGGGTGAATGTATTTCTTACTGTATCTTAGAATGTTCTCAGACTCAGGTGACATTCAGCACTGTATGGACACTGCTTGGGTTCTGGTTCTTGATCAGTGAACTTCCTGTAGAGTTATTCCATCTCTGTTTCCTGATGTTATGTGTGGAGTGTAGAAGACTGTTTCAGTCCCAGTAGTTTGCCTTATTCTGTGTCAGGTAACTGAATTGTGAAGCTTTCTATGATTCATATTAGGATTAATTTAATTTACATCCTGGTAGGAATTCAGAGGCATGTAAGAGTGTTCCTGGCTGATATTTTCTTCAAAGCTACTGTATAACCAGGAATGTTATTGGAGAATCACCATGTAGTGCCTGTTGTAACACTGAGTTCTTCTGCATCTTCTGTATGTGGCCTACATAAGAAAACCACAAAACTAAAAAGAATTATGTGTTAAAGAAGCTCTGTTATAGGCCACAGTTGAGAGCAGGTTATGGCAAGAATGGTTTTCTGTATAGTACTAATTAATAAAAATGGCTTTTGTAAGAGTTTGTCTGCGTGGGCACTCAGACTTACACCCTTAGTGGAGATATTGCAGTTGGATGTAAGTAGCTGTAGTGCTGTCACTTTTGGTGTTCAATAGTTAATCTTTCACTGAGAATAAAATGGGGATGTCGCTATTTTGACAGGTCATCTGTCTTTGGCTAGAAGTTTTGTGATACTATGATGGAAAGTATTTTATAAGTTCAAACATTAATTTTGTGTTCTGACATCTGGCACAAGGAAAATGTCATTTGAGAGCAGCTGTCAGGTTGAAGAAAAACTAGTAGTCAAAAACTTGAAAATTAAAGTGTCTCTTTAAGTGTGATGGTCCAAGACAATGATGTATTTAGTAGGCAAAAAAAAAAAAAAAAAAAGTGGGAGTGATTAGCTATTAGCTTCTGTCTCTGTGAGTCACCTATGACAGAGGAGCCTATTGTTATTATTATTATGGACACTTTCTTACACCTCATGATGTGGCCACTGCTGGATCATACCCAGTTTTCTGCCCAGAGGTTCAAGGCTGCATCTGCAGTTGGTGTGGGATAGGTACTTTACATCACACTAGTGAAGCACCCCAATCAACATGGCAGCTGTCATTGTGAGATCGGGACATAAAGCTTTGTTTTATAGGAACTGTAGTAGATCATACAGATGCTGATCCTTTATATAAAGTTACCAGAATAAAATGTTTTGGACCTGAAGCTGATATGATTCATAAAACAAATTCATAAACTACTGTTGGATCTGTTTGTGCATGTGTTGGTGCGGTTTAACTAAAAGGATCCCACCTATTATAGTTTGTAAGGTCATGCTAATCTGGGGAAAATGAAAGCTGAGGGATGTTGTCTTATAGTTCCTTCCTACTTATGAGTGCCGAAGCACTGCATATTAAATCTGAACCTTACATTTTTGCTTCTGTTACTTTCTAGATTTAAAACGGTGCCTTCTTGCATTCTTTCCCTGTGACTCTCCTTAAGAATCATAGAATCCTGGAATGGTTTGAACAGGAAGAGACCATAAAGGTTGTCTATTTCCCATAGCGCTACCATAGACAGGGACACCTTCCACTAGAGCAGATTTCTCAAAGTCCCATCCAACCTGGCCTTGAACACTTCCAGGAATGAGCCTCCACAACTTCCCTAGGTAACCTATTTTCACCATCCTCACAGGAAAAAATTTCTTCCTGATATCTAATCTGAACCTGCTCTCTTTCAGCTTAAGGCCATTCCCCGTTGTCCTGTTGCTACATGCCCTTGTGAAAGGTCCCTCTCCAGCTCTCTTGTAGCGCCCTGGGGTACTGGAGGGTGCTGTAAGGTCTCCCTGGAGCCTTCTTTTCTCCAAGCTGACCAGCCCCAGCTCCGTCTCCATAGGAGAGGTGTTCCAGCCCTTGGAGCACCTTTGTGGCCACTGGAGTCACCCCAACAGGTCCATGTCCTTATGCTGAGAGCCCCAGGGCTGGATGCTGTGTTCCATCTGGGATCTGAGGAGAGCAGAAGAGAGGAGCAGAGGACCCCCTGTCACCTGCTGTCCACTCTCCTTTTAATGCAGCCCAGGACGCTTTGGCTCTCTGTGCTGCAAGTGCCCATTGCTGGGTCATGCTGAGCTTCCCACCAACCAGCACTCCCAAGTCCTTTCTCCTCAGGGCTGCTCTCAGTCCGTTCTCTCCTTGGTGTTTGTGCTTGGAATTGTATGTGTTCAGTTTAAAACAGGAAAAAAGTTGTCTGCTGTGTAGCAAAGATTAGTCTTCAAAAATATTTTGAGTCCAGAGCTTCTGTTGCAAATATGTGAACTTGGCATAGCTAGAGCTGTCTTCTGGTGCTGTGCTTGCTTTTCCTCATGGGATGGAAAAATCTTTGCAGAATCATCCTTTTGTCTCTCAAAACTGTCCTCTCTGCTCACTTCTCATGGGTCTGTTGGTGAGCCCTAGGTTGAAATGCAGATATCAGCCAGCTCTGGGAAGTGCTTTGCTTACTCTTTTGCAACATTGCATTCCCTGTTAATTAGATAGATCCGACTCTCTGGTGCCTTTGAAACAAGTCAACGCTTGAGAAGACACATTTGGTCTTGTGCAGTGACAGTTTTTCTCATCAGCAGAATTTTCAGGTGATAGTTCACACTGGTAGTCTAATTTTGTCTTTTTTTGGAGGTAAAATGTGGTAAGGATAAGGTTCTTCTTGCAATCTCAGTATTTACTTGAAGTTCTTCTGAAAGGGTCTAAATGATGTTATACAAACTTATAATTTTTCAAGCAAAAATATTTGTGTTCTACTTCGTGCTTGTTAACAGGGAAAGTGTGTAATTTCACATAGCTTTTTGAGAACCCATTTGCTTGTCATTCCTTCCACTTTTTATTTTGAGCTACAATAGGCATGAAGACCTCGTCTTTCCTTTCAGAATGATCTTTCCAATCCTTTTTTATGAGACATTTCATTTCAGAGCTCTTTACTTTTTGATTGAATTTGAACTCTGTGACCCTCTCCCTCAAATGCAACCACTTGTTCAGACTGCTGGATACAAATGTGAGCTTCAGGGGGAAGTCTCATTGTTTGCCTCTAGAAAACCATCTTTGTCCAAGAGTTTACACATCTTTTACAACACGAGATCCAATCCCAAACTTGGTGTATGCTTATTCCACTCTGTACTCCCAACTACTACTAATTTCCTCTCCCAAAGAGACCAAATATAATATTTTTCTGTTAGCATATGCATCAGTTTTGGAAGAACTTGTTGAACTCAAGACCCTGTCTCTGTAAAATAATTTTTCCTTACTCTAATCTTAGAATAAGCAGTAGAAAAGGAAGTGTGATGATGGGTTGAACTGAACAGCAACTGAGTGATGTACTTCATGGTTTGTATTCCTGCTTTATTGTAGGTGTGTTAGTGGCTGAGAGCTGAAGGGATGGGGAGGAGCTGTGGACTGACCCAGTGTGCGCTACAGAAACCTCATTTCCTTAGGAAAACAGCTGAGGGAGGGTGAAGGGATCCTGTTGGAGCAGACGAGCTCAGGGTCAGGAGATGAGTTTTTGGGAAGGAGGTAGACCCAGCAGCAGAACTGTGCAAGTACTCAAAGCCTACAGAGCAGTAACACTGGAGCTGCACACCAGGCTGCTGCGGAGCAGGTGCTACAAGGACAGGAAAAATTGATCAGAGTCCCAGACCGAGGTTTTGGGAGGGATCAAGACCTTTAGGAATTTGGGCATCAGTAGCTTGGTGCTCACGGTGTGACTTTTTCTTCCTCCCTTCATCCAGGTTTTTGTTTTTTTTTTTTTTTCCCCCTAGTTTTTAGTACTATGATTTTTGACTTTTTTACACCACCCCCCCCCTTTAACTTCTTATTGAGCACTTTTAAAATGCAAATGGAAGCACAATATTAGGAAGCTTCTTCAGGCTTTTTGTGGAGGATTTAGTCTGCAACTTTCCTATATTTTGTAGACCCCGAAAGGGCTTATTTACATTTTAATTTCCTGATCAGATATATGGGTTTTCCAAATGAGTAATTTGTTATGGCACTGTAGATGGCACTTCAAATGAAATTACTTTGAGCATAATTTAATTTTTTACTTTGTCATGTGACTCTCATTTTCCCCCAGGATGTCATAAGAAGGATCTCTTGTTTATCAGTGTTCACACAAGTGTGGGTGAGGAGGATTTCAAAAAACCCTTAAACCATATTATTAACATTTTCAATAGAGCACAGTAGCATATTTCCATATTCAGTGGAATGTGCCAGAATTTTGTTTAGTATTGTAATCTGTATTGTGCCTTGCATAGATCTAATTATGACTTTTTCTGGCTAGCACCAAACATGATTAGACACTTCCAGAAGTTATTTTGTGTATCTGAACACATAGTGTACAGTCAGTAAAATGATAAATGTGGGATTCCCACCCCATGGCCCCAGATTATCTCTGTATGCTCTGCTCCTTGGAGAAAAAATTACTTAATAGGAAAAAAACCCAAACCGTAGTAGAAGATAAAACATGACTGTACTTAAATAGTAAACCAAGTGTTTCAACATCTTTAGTGTATGTTTTAAGTGTTGCATTTAGACCTGAATCTTCACATTCAGGAATCCTGTAAATAAATACTGATACAGAAGAACTGTTGCACATAGTTTTCTTTACCTATTATAGTCCTATAATGTGATTTAGAAAAATAAGTTTTAGCACATGAACAGACTTCTTTAAGATAAAATGTAGAAAGCCTTTTCCTGAAGTTGTTTGCTGAATTTTAGAGTATGAATAACTTTCTTTTATACTCCACAAAATCAGATTACAGTAACAGCTACTTACATCTCTGGAGTGTAAATATCTGAAATCTGATTTTAACCTTGCCATCTATGTTTGGTTAAAAAAAACCAACCATACAAAAAGTAAAAAAAAGTATAAAAAGTATTTGCACAGGCTGTTTTTTTCTGATGTATTCAAATTTTTCTATGCTGAAATGGGTGCTGATTAAAATGTTGAAATAACAATATTGAAAGTGTAAAATTGTTTTGGTAAAATTAGAATCTTACTGTTATGTTCAGGAAATTTCAAAGTGGAGCTTTTTTTTTAATCATTTGGTTTATCAGTTAAAATAATACCAAAACATGGTTGTAGACGGAAGATAACTTATTGAAAACAGTAATCATATTTAGTAAATAGGACAGGGTTATTTTTAAAGCTGTGCAAATAAATGTAATTTGTTAGAGCTGAGAAGCTGCCTGAATTTTTTTTAAACATTTAAGACATTGATTCAGAGTACAAAGCTGAGTATGGTTTTGCTATCCTGATTTTTCTACCTTCCTTGAAAATAAATAACAAATATTTTCTCCAAGACAGTTGGGAAGTCTTTTTCAATTTGGTGTGTTCAAAAGACTGTTTGTTTAATATAGAGTGTTTATTTGAAGTCTGATCTTCTCTTCCTATGCAGAAGCTGGCAAAAGTGATTTGTTTGCAGACAAGAAGGGGAGTTGTTGATGGGCAGGAAACTTTCTCCCTGCCACCTGCCCAAGCTTTTTTCCAATTTCTTGAATATTGTGCCAACTGTTGAGTAGGGAGTTATTTGAAAATTATTTAACATTCATTGTTGTTTTCTTATCTGTTATTTTTTTAAGGCTTTTGCAAAAGCACTTTACTATCCACCTCGCAAAAATCCAGTGTTTGTCCAGGAGTGTGTTACATCCCAAACTTGTGGCTGGAAGGAAGGGTCCTGAGGTGCAGCTGTTCCAGCCAAGCATTCATTGTATCATAGTACTGTGGGAGTTGGAGTCCTGCTGAAAGGTGGGGGATGATGGTGTGAGAATGGTTCTTCAGGAGCAGCTGGCACTTCCATAGGTGAAGGCCAGCAAAGCTTTTTAAAGGACAGCTGGTGCCTGTGCAGAAGTTCCCACTGAGGCTCTTGAAGATGAGAGATGCAACGGCAGCAAAGTCCAGTTACTTTTTACAGAACTCTGCAAAGTGCCAGTGAGTTCATTGCCACTGGTCACTGAGGTTTGTTCTCAGAAGTGACTTTCAGCATGGGGAAGCACTTTGCAGGACAGTTTTCCAAGGACAGTTCTGGGTTTGGCACATTTCATCAGAAGGGCTGGCTGCTGGGGGAGGCTTGGCTGACCAAAGCCCTGGTGCAGCCCCAGGCAGGGCTGCTGGGCTCGGTCAGCTGAGCAGCATTACAGGGACACTGCTGCAGCTCAATAGGCCTCCAACCTGTGCTGATGTTGGTAACATCCCTATTCATTCCCTCTTCTTCCTCCTCATTCTGCTTCCCTTTTCTCCATTTCCTTCCTCTTCTGCTTTTTATGATGTTTATCTGTTTTCATTTCAGTTGGCACTGATACAACTTCAGTGGACGGAGTTCATCCCGAAATGTGAATTTCCCCTAGAAGATCTAGTTTAGAGTACCAGTGCCTAACCTCCCTTCAGCAGAAACACCAGCTGATTTAGTGGAGTGAGATATGGCATGTTTTGCCATATTCCCACTTTACCTTAATTAAAATACAAGCTAGAATATATTCCCTCCTTTATTTACAAAGCATAGAAGTGATTTCTGATAGCCAGGAGCAAGGCAAATGTTGGCCTGCCTAGAAGAATATCTATTGCAATAGTGAGGAGGATGATCCTGCAAATAAGGTGCCAATCCATGATTTGGGTGTTAATGATTGACCCTATTTCTTGTACATCCCTTTGTTTGTGCTCTGCAAATTACAGAAGTGCAAAAATCAAATAAATACAAAGACAATTCAGGATTTTGGACCATCCCAAGTATTTCAGGTAGTCCCGACTGCAATGCCAGTACGTTTGGGGGAAGACTGAAGTGCTACTTTTTTTTTTCCCTGTTAAGTTCAACAAATTTGTCCTGTTTACAACGAAAAGGGCCTGAGGGTTGCCTTATCCCATTATTGGCTGTATCCTTGATGATACTGCCAGCCTCCAGAATGGCTGTTGTTGAGATTCCCAGGATTTTTGGGTTGTTGTGTGCATCTCTTTGACCTAGTTCAGATGAACTGACTGAGCTGTGCCAGTTGTACAAAGAGTGTCCTTGGTCTTGGTGGGAAGCCTGTCTTCATTCCTAAACGTGCCAGCATTTTGTCTGACCTGTTGTGGCCATAGGCTGCAATAAAGTCTTTACTCTCTTGAATAAACCAGAATTAAATGCTCTTTATGTAAACTTCCATGTCCAGGCTACTTCTGACTTTAAGATGCACATGGCCTGTGATGTGCTGGTGGGGGTTGGACAGATGTTTTCAGAATTTAATGTATTTTAGTCCTATCAAAGAAACATTTTTCTTTCTAGGTGTTTAACATTCTCTCCTTTGGCTTCTTGTTCCCTTTTGTTTCAGCACTGACTTCTGTACAGGGACTGAGTTAAAATGGGGATATCTTCTGTAGTATTTTCTGTCTTCTGGCATCCAGATTTCTGTAGTGATGTTTATAAAGGTACAGGGAGGCTTCAGGTCCATTTCTGTTCCCAAGACAGAACATGAGTTGTCTTCATGCTTCCATGAAAAGCATTTCCAAAACACCTAATGGTGACAAGAATCCTGAATAGTTTAAAACTCCTGCAAAGTTCAAGTTAAGAACCTTGCTATAAAAAGAATTTTATTTCAGAGCAGATCTTAGTGATGTCTTTAGTACTAGGTTCTGTTTTGAAGAGGATCAGAGGTTCTGTGCTCTGCCACCTGCCTGTGCATCGTTCACACTGACAGTGTGTTCCTAACTCTGAACATGTAAAGCTGTACTTCTGAATACTTGAAATTATTTCTCACCTTTAAATTACCTTTGCTTCACCTTTACATCTACAGTGATCATTTTGAACTATTTTCCATGGCATAACCACTGATGTTCTTTGTGATCTTTTGTGTGTTTCTTCTTCAGGCCTGAAAATTACACCTTTTTAACAGATCACCAAAGTGCTTCCATTCAAAGCTTTGCATGTTAACAATGCTTAGTGCTCAGATGCATTTTTATCAGGGGTTTGTGAGTGAAAAGACAGAGTGTATCACAGTCCTCATTAATTTGGAATGTAAGTTACATGAACAGCTTGCTTCTGGAATTTCAAGGGCGAGCAAGAGATGGCATGTGACCTTTCATGGGGAAAGATTTATATAAGAAGGGAGTTTAGGGGACTAGGGTTCAGGAACCAGCAAATTGTGCCAGAATTTTAATGTGTTGCATGTTTGTATTGTTTAAAGAAAGAGATGGGAAAAGGAGAAAGAGGGCAGATCAGAAGAAATTAGCTGGGAAGAAAAGTTGCTTGTTCCTTAGTAGCTTAAGGTAT
This sequence comes from Pyrgilauda ruficollis, assembly GCF_017590135.1. Taxonomy (NCBI): domain Eukaryota; kingdom Metazoa; phylum Chordata; class Aves; order Passeriformes; family Passeridae; genus Pyrgilauda; species Pyrgilauda ruficollis. Next base: position 807,572 of record NW_024517207.1, on the reverse strand, counting down.
AGGCTGTTTGTTCAGGACTCTTACAGGCTGAAATTTGGGCTTTGGTCTTGGCAATTCACTTGGTGTATGTGCTATACATGGGCAAGAATGTAACGTCTTAAAATTTGAAGCCTAATTTATTTTGTGGTTTATTTGGCCAGTTGTGATTCTTAATGGATTAAGGAGTTAAGCCTTGTTAAAGGTAGCATAAGTCTTGGATAAGGATGATAGTGATTATTTTAACTTGGCCCCTTTAGTGAAAATGAAAATGCAATTCATTGCTGTAGGTGCCAAATTACAGTTTTGAAAAATGGCTGCAATGTTTTCACTTTTGTGCTTCACTTTATGTAACAAAACTTTACAACAAAATGAACGAAAAAAATTGCAATTCAGTTGAAATACAGGAATAGTTTTGTTTTTGTAGGAATGACTATTAAGATAACAATGTGAGTGTTTAATAACAATAATAATAATAATGGCAGTGGTTTTGTGGAAATATGTCTCTTGTTACTGCCAGGCATGTTTTGTATATATAATTAATGATGAGAGCAATTCCTGTTTTGCATGGACCACGTTGTTAATGTGCAGTTGTGCTCTGCTCACACACACAAATACTGCATTAAGTAGATTGTCGGAGTGATGTCTGGAGTGTATCTGAGTTGAAGTGGTTTAAAAAAACCTCCAAAAGCTTCTGTCTGACCAGTCTGAATTCAGTGAGCAGTGCTGGCCATGTGCTGATGATGGTTTTGGTGATAGTGGTTTTTCCACCCATGGTTTTGGGCAGCTTGCACATTATTTGAAAGGACACCAAAAGACAGACATTATTTCATTGCTGATACAGAGGCTCTTCCTGGTGGCTGTAGTTCTCTGAAGCCATTGACACTGCAATGAAGTCGTTTTCCAGTTGAAAAAACAAGGTGTCAGTGTTAATGAGTGTTAATGAGTTAATCAGTTCACAGAATCACAGGTTGGAAAAGACCTTTGAGATGATTGACCCAACACCATGGTGCCAAGCAGACCATGGCACTGAGGGCCACATCCAGTCATTCCCTGAGCTCCTCCAGGAATGGTGGCCCCACCACCTCCCTGGGCAGCCCATTCCAGTATCTAACCACCCCTTCCATGAAGAAATTCTTCCGATGTTCTTAAAACTTCTGAAACCTTGGTAGGTCTGTAGAGCATATACTATCAGGCACAAACTGAGGAGGCTGCTGCTGGTGTTCACTGTGTGCATGTTTTTAATGTGGTTTCACATTTGTTTAATTATCTTCAGTTAACAGGAATTTCATCAGGATACTGAGGGGATGTCCTTTGAGTGTTAAGAATTAATAAAAGGGGCTTGTGGAAGACTAGATACAGAGTGAAGGGAATGTGGTCAAAATGTGAAGCTATTAATGGGAAAATCTGAATCACCTTTATAATTTTTTTTCCTCAAGTGGCTTCAATATTTTTGCAGAGTTGTCAGTAGTTATCAGTAGCATATACTGAAACAAATGATAGTTGTTGAAATCCCATGACCTGATATTTTTCTGTTTCTTCCTGTTGTGCTAAAGCAGTCAAGAATGCAAATTCACTTGGGTGTTGAGTTGCAGCCACCTCTTGAATAATCTGTTATCTTCAGACACAACTGCTCTGCTGAAAGTTGGATGATTTAATAAAAGTCAGCTGAAGGCAGATAGTGTCCACACCCCCTCACCCCAAACCATGGGATTTAGGGACTTACTGTAATTCTGCTGTTATTTTGCTGGTTGGATTGAAAAATGTCAACAGAGAATCAGCAGTAATTGCAGTATAAAGTATTGGGAAAATGTGGTGAGCATATGGTACTGGATTGGGTTTGTTATTGAAGGAAGTGCAACTGCTGGGTCTTCTCTTGCACAGGAGATTCTTGCAAGTGCTCTGGGTCTAAACTTTTCCCAAAGAAGGCAACTTGCAGTTCAGTAACTTTTGTAATTGAAAGGAATAATTGTATTTATTTTCAAAATTTATCAAATTACAATGAATTCTGCCTTGTGGTTGCAAACATAGAAAACTCTGAGATCATGAAGAATTGCCCTAATTTTGAAGGAGTGTAGATTCATTTAAAAAAGTGAACCCAACAATCCCCCCCGCAAGCCAAACCAAATTTTAGTGGGATGGAAAGAGTGTTTCCTACCTATCTGTATTGTATTTAACTTAAGAAATCATGTGAAATAGTTAGATTTTATGCATTATAAGTAGATTTGTAAATCTGTATCACAGGACTTTTCTGTTGAAGGATTAACAGTGCTCTTTCTCTTGGTGTTTTGCTTTTATTTTTTTACTCTTATCTGATGGGTGTGAATACTTTTCTAATGCTCATATCTTGAACACAGAACTATTCACTTCCCTTTTTTTCCCCTGTAAAATGTTGCATTTCTGTGATAGATCCTTCATGTACTGTTCCATGAACTTTTGGAAAATTTTAGTCTTTTTCTGTGTTTAAGTAGATGATTTCCTGAAGATTCAGCTTTGCTGCTGTTGGCCTTGAGTTTGACTGTTTAACACCTGGAATGTTTGTGAGCTGTTCTGAACAGGATCCTTTTCTCAATTTTTTGAGGGCTGGGATACCAAATCAGTTGGGGCTGAACTAGAGGTAGACAGAAAGCATTTTTGGTTTCCAGGTATTTTTCCACCAGTGGAGACAGGCTGGGTCTGGGGACACAAGGAGGGATGTGGTGCTGCACCTCTTGGAGCACATCGTGGGATGTGGGGAGTGGTTTCTCTCTGATCCCACAGGTGACCTGAAATGCAAGTTCAGGCAGCATAAGAAGTTTGTGTGGCTTTCAGAAAATGCTCAGCAGAACATAATTTTCTTCAGGGAAGTTCCTGTGGAGGTTTAGAATCCTTCTTGAAAGCAAAATGGAATTAGATGCAGTTAACTCTAACACTGGTGGCCAGCATTAGTGGCCTACTAAGGAAAGCAACCTAAAAACTTGGTAAGCTTTTGACATAAAGGAGAGAATACTAAAAACTTTTAAAAGAAAGTGAACACCTCTCAATTCTGAATGAAGAGCTTCCTATACTGTAATGTAGGGAGAGTCTTTGTGGCAGTCAAGTAAAAAGAGAACTGGAAGGATTGATAGCTTCAGAACATGATGAAATAGAAGAAATTTTGAGCTATTTTCCTGGATGTCGTTATTTATAATTGCAGTTGGTAGTGTCAGAGGTCTCAGTCTTTTGTAAACTGAATTCAGAGTTTAAAAAAGTCACCTGTGTTCCCACAAGGAAATTTAGGGAGCATACACATAGCAGGGACTGTGTGCTGCTGTAACTCTTTGATCTTCCCTTTCCAGAAGTCTGGATACCTCTGTTCAGCTCGGTCCTTCTGCCCTTTCTTGCAGGCTGAGCTCTGCCTGGAGGGTGTTTGTGCTCACCCCTGCCTTGGGTGCATTTGTTTGATGTCTCTTTTTTGTGCCACCTGCCAGCCCTAGAACAACTGGAGGAGGAAGAGATTTGGCAGAGATACGACTTAGGATAAGCAGATAATGTGGTAATTTGAGACTTGAACTCAATATGGGGAAGTTCTGACACTGAGTCAATGAAGGGACAGCCCCTTTGTGCAGTCACCTTCTCCACAGTCACCAGTGCTCTGCTTAAAGGAGTGGAAGTGCTTTGATGGAGTACATGAGGGGAACACTTAACAGTGGATCAGAGCCTGGTGACCCTGTTGAGTTATTCAGTCTAACAGAGAGCTCCTTTCCCTTACAGGAACTGCAGCTGGAGCCATGTCTGTATTTGTTCCTTGGCTTCTGGCACATCCTGGCTCTGCCTTTGACCATCTCTGCACTCTTCTATAATGTGATATTTCCTTTGGCTTTTACTTGCTGACCTGATGCACAGAGCTCCCAGCTAACCCAGTGTGATTGCAGTGTGTCAGCAGGCTGCCCTTGGCAGTCACACTCTGTGCTACCTTGGGGGTGAGATGGCTTTTGGGAGTTTGTATGGCCATTGTACCAAGAACATCTGTTCTGAGATTATTCCCAAGAGACAGTCACAGAACGTTAAGTGTAAATATGCACAAACTGGAGAAAATTCTTCCTACTAACTCATCAGATTGGTTCTGCCCAAATGTCTTGTAAGCTGTTTTGTGGGTTTTAAGACAGCAGCAAACTCAAACTGTAAATTAGCAGGAAGCTATGAGGAAGCCTATTTTATTCACTGTAACACAGATTTATGCTAGCAGACGTGAGTTGTGTCAGACTGAAAATAGTTTTTTATGGTAAAGCCAGGACAGTAATGTATTCATTGCTGCTGCCTGGGTGTCTGCAGAGGAGGCAACCCATATGGACTGCTACTACTAATGCATCAATTGGACTGCTTCGTATTATCAGAGTGCAGCTTTGAGAAGAAGATCTTTGAGAATATTTTCTTTGACAAGAAAATGTTAAACAATTCTAATGCTTAATCTCAAATTTTTTGGATGCAACTTTAGAGAAAAGATGATTCAATTATATACGATGGGTCAGCTATTAAAAGCTATTTTAAATGGTTGCAAATTTCAACTTTGCTATTGATCTGTGGACAGACTGAAGAATGAGACCCTGGAGGGCAGCCTTATGAAAGGGACCTGGGACCACTGAATTTCAGCTTCTTCATGAGGAGAGGAGGAGGGGCAGGCACTGATCTCTTTGGTGACCAGGACCTGATGGAATGGCCTCAAGCTGAGTTGGGGAGGTTAGGTTGGATATCAGGGAAAGGTTTTTTCCAGGATTTCAGAAGGTGGAGAACAAAATTCCTGTTTGTATTTGCATTCCTGTTCCATTCAGGATGACGCAGTGCTACAATTGTGGGGTATTTGTGGTGTTTCCAAAATTTATCTATAGCGTTGTTGCTTCCAAAAAAAGGAACATGTTAAAAAAGAGGACAGTTGCATCAGAAAAGTTACCAGAAATTACCAGCTTTTCTTCACATCTTTCTGTGTGGAAAACCACTGCTGACTTGTCCAAGGAAATCAGTGAGAAATACTGGCAAAGAGCTACTGTGTCCTGGATTAATCATGTGGAGTTCTAATCTGCAGATTTATTTCAATCTATAGGCTTCTTTTGGAGGACTGCTTCTTGAGAAACTATTGCTTTCTTTTTTAAATATCACATTATCCATTATATTAAACTCAATGCTTTATAGAGAGAGGTCTCTCTTTGTAGAGACACCAAAATTATCAATAATCATCTGTCACTTTGAAAACGTGCATGAGAGGCAGAGGCTGGGTGCAGCTCCTAGCTTCATTTCATGTAGTGATTCCTGGTGTTACTGCTGGAAAATGTTAAGATTGTATTTATTATATGACTTGCAAGACACGTTTGAGGAGTGTGTTCTGCCTCTTGTAGTGAAAAACTTGCTAATATTGGGTATATTTTGAAAATATTCTCAAATGTACGGTGATTTCACTTCCACCAGTTTGCCTTTAAGTAATTGAATTTTATCTTTCAGCAGGACCAACAGAAGGTTTGGGGAAAATAATACAAAGATTCCCCCAGAAGGACTGGGAAGACACTCCTTTTCCACAGGGAATAGAGTTGGTAAGTTTGCATGACATTTTGCAATTTTTAGCAATTCTTTCACGTGCAGATGGAAGATACATCTGCCTTCATGAGATGATCTGTATTATTTAACCCAATTTCCCCATGGGTAGAAATTAGTGAGCACAGGGGATAGATAATAGGTTTAAGAATAATAATTTTGGTAACAGAAGATAATTTGTTCTGGTATGCACAGTGAAGTAAATATTCCTAGAATATAGAAAATAGTCTGCTGCAAATTTATAAACAGTGTGTTTAAAATTTGTTTGTGCTCCTGTGTTTTTTTGAGCAGCCTTCAGCTGGCTGATGACTTCTCATTGTCATGTTCAAATAATTACAAATGCATATTTGTATAATGTAGATTTAAAACAAATTAATATTCCAATAAACTGGATTTATTAAAATGGTCAGCAAGGCTGGTGTGCAGGAACCTGTTTTAAATAGAGAATTCCAAAGGTGCTGCTTCTTTCCCTTCCTTGGTCTCTGCTTGTGGGATGCAATGAAAAGATGTCTCTCTCCGCTCTGGATCAGGGATTCAACATCTTGTCTCTAAAAATCCTGAAGAGAAACAAAGGACTGTGGTCATATTCTGAAATGAGGTTTCTGAGAAGTCAGAGTGAAACTTTTACTGCTGTGAACTGAGCAGCCTCTGGGACAGGATGAGCTACAGGAGGAGATGGGCTCTAGGAGATGTTGCAATAGGAGTCCTTGCTGTGGGGCACAATCAGCTGCGGAGGACAAAGACCGCGACTCTTCGCTGAGTTTATTGCACAGATACAGCCAACAGAGCAGGCTTTTCCCAATCTAACACCTTTCAGGCAGTGTTCAGCTCCTTGCAGTGCTACTGCCACGTGCTGTGGAAGGACAGGGAAGGGGACTGGGGCTGGCTGCTCCCTCCCGAGAGGTGCGTTCGCTCCCTGGGCTGGCGTACGCGCTCGTTTTCTCCTCCTCTGGGCTTTCATTTCTTCACAGAGAGCTCCAGCCTGGGCTTTCAGGGCTTGCCATGCCCTGGTCTTTGGGGTGAGCAGGGTTTCTCCCCCCTCGATGGGGAATTGCAGCCTCTCGGGGCACTTGCATAACTCCAGGTTTGGCAATGCCGAGCTCTGCTGAAATGGGGAAGCTCCAAGGTTCAGCCAGGAGGGTTCCTCTTGCCTCAAACAGCCCCAGAGGCTGAGTCATGGTGAGATCTGCTCTGTCCTCTAGATCTTCCTGACCTCGTTCAGGAAAAGCAATGGGTGTGACTACCCTTGAAGATGTGAAAAATAAATAAAAGAAATAGGCACACTTTCTCTTGAAGCAGTGACTCTTAATCTGTGCCCAGGTGCTATCCCCTATTTAAGTTCAATTGTAGGATTTTAGCACTACAAGAAACACCTTTCTAAAGGAAGATTTTTTTTTTTAAATGGGACAAAACTATTTCTTGTATCAATTCTCAAATGACTCATTAGGCAAAGCCATTAAGATATTAAACTTTCCAAATAAAACAAAATCTGACAACTTAAGGACATTGATTCAGCCAGTTGGCAAAATCAGTCAAGTTTTGATCTGCTTTCCAAGTGTGGTAAATAAAATTTTAGTTAATGAAGATTGAGGAGTTAGAGATACTGCAAAGATCAAGTACTCAAGTAAATCACTTATGAAAGTCAGATGTTGGCAGGAAGTTTTTTCAAGGTTTTGGATGAGTCTAACAAAAATCAGCATTAATTCATGGAAAGAAAAGAAGAAAAGCTGTGTTACCATGTTCTGTTTGTCACCTTAAGGGCAGATGTAATATCAGTAAGGGCAAATGATATTAAATATGTATTTCCTTAGGCAAACCTTAAGGAAAAAGAGATGGGGAAAAAGGTAAGAACAGAATAGTTGACAAATGTATATGAGACTGAAGAGAGGCATTTATTAATAGCACTTAGTTCTGTGATAAGTTTGAGTTAATATCTTCTTAAATGTACTTCCTCTTCTTTGAAAGATCTGTATGAAATTGTATGGTTTCTGTTAAATGGAAAAAAAGCCATGGTTTGTATCTGAAAAATGTGTCAAGCTCTCTTCACTGTGTTCTCATGAAAGAAAAAGGCCAAGGCTTTTCATGCTTAATGATAGGATTGAAGGGAGATTTGCTGTTCGAATCTTATCTTCTGTCAAAGGTGGTTCTCCTGCTGTGAAAACCTTCAGCTGATTATTGGTGATGATCTCAGTGTGCCACTGACTTCTCCCCATCCCTCTCAGCTCTTTTATGAATTCTTTGCCTGAGAATTTAGACATTTGTGACATTTTTCAAAGGTTTTTTTTTTTTTTCCAATAAGATAGGTTGAATGGGGTATTTGTATTGACGTGTAGTGGGTGATACATCCACAGATCACAGAACAGTCCAGATTGGAAAGGACTTGGAAAAGTTCTTTGGTCCAGCCTTTCATGGGAAAGGAGACATAGCTGAGATTATCCTACCACCTTCCACCCTGTCCAGTCTCACCTCAAAAAACCTCCAGCAGTGGGAACTCCACTGTCCCTAAATGATCTATTAGTTATGTCCTATTCATGTTGTTAATGGCATTTCATGAAACAAGAAAAGGGGGAAACAGTGGAAAAGAGCTATGCACACCCCTACCCCTCAAGCTTTAAGATGGAAAATGTCTTCTGGGAACCCTTGTGCTCTCTGCAGCTTGTAGAGATGCCATTAGTCCAAGCTTTAGCCAAAAACTGATAGATGAAAATCCTCTGAGAGTTTTTTAGAGGGCTCTCCTCTTTGCCAGCCCTCCATGCCCCACATCCTTGTGGGCTTGAATAAATGTGATCAGATTTCTGAGACATAATACATAATTAAGACAATGTAAAGAGTGGAGATGTGTGGGTGATTTAAAAGTTAAATAAGAAAATCACATCAAATTATATTTAACAGTTTTTTTTGAGCCCAGTTTTGATAAACAGGCACCCATGGGACAAACTGGGCCTACTGGACCTGCCCTTGACTGAGTCAAAAGGGATCATTTTGAGAACATCTTCCCTAGGAATGATGACCCAATTTCACCTTTCACTTTGACTGTATTTTGTAATTTTGGTAGTTTGACACAAATACAAAGAATTGGGTCATTATAAAGCATAATTGCAGTCTGAACATCACTGAAGGGTGTTGTATTTGGTGTGTTACTCAAACTGTGTCTGTTTTTATGTGAGCAGCATCATAGCTGTCTTCTGGGCATAAACAAATACATGAGCTGGGAGTAAACACATTGTCCAGAATTCAACAGAAACATACTCTATTCAATGCTATTCAAGTCAAGTACTTTAATTTGTCTTGTTTAATGAATTGTGTGTGTTCTGGCTGTCAGTGTTGAGGAAAGCCATGAGTCTCTGCTGAGGGAATGATGCTGGCAGGAGGTGTTGTCAGGGTTTTCTTACTCCTCTTACTTGTCTGCATCCCCTGAAATTACCTAAAGAGATTTTTCTTAATCTTTTTGCATTTGCTATTTCACTAAAGACTTCACAGCTCTAAACTTTGTTCTGTTTGTAGCTGAATGCAGAAACTTTGACAAGCCACCTGCAAATTGCTGTGAAACACACCTGAAGTCTTTTGCAATGGGTTATTGATAATTACAGTAGCTGCTAAGGGCCTGAAGACTTTTTTATCATTTGTTAAATTGTGCAATGTAACCGTGAATAAGATATGATATTTCTTATATGTTATATATCATATATATTGAGTGTTACTTCAGAAGCAATAAAATGCACTTCTCCCATTTGTTAGAACCTTTTGTGGGCTATTCAAGAGAAATTTAAGGAACAATTTCAGTTCAGAATCTGAGCGTCTTCATTTTACTGACAAATAGCAGCCTATATGCAATTTATTGACAAGTGCAAGTCAGAGTGAGTTTCTTCCAGTTCCATGGAAGTAAGCTGTCTTTGAGGGGTAAAGAGAGATTTTTGCTCATTCTTAAAGTTAATAAAATACTTGGCTCAGAAATGTGGATAGGTAGAATGTAGGAGAATAGAGATAGTGGTGAAGGCAATCTCACCCCTAAGGAGTTACAGCTGTGCTAATTACAAGAATTAAGAACCCTTAATAGGCCACAGCTGGATCCAATTAGGAGGGGCAGTGTAAAAGAGCAGGTTGGCTGGTCGAGAGGTAAGATGGAGTTTGTTGGCTGTGCAGAGGAGGAGGAGGAGAAGGAGTCAGTGCTGTGAGGAGCTGCCCATGAGAAATCACCAAGAAGGTATGAAACCTTTGCAACAAAATGGCAACACAGAAAAGCATTTCAGTCATTGGTTTTTGAAAGAATGCAGTTAGAACATCCTCATCTGATAGCTGCCCCCCATGGTATTTTAAATGATAGTTTTTCGGTATCCTTCTCCAGAGTCTGTCTGTTTCTGAGAAGTTTTTTCAGATGCAGCTTAAGTATAAAAGTAACCCTGTAAAGTCAGGTGAGACATACAGAGCAGTGTAAGGTTAGGGCAATCAAACTTCTTGATTTTGCTTGTAGAAAGAATGCTGGAGAGCTGTGTTGGTTGAATGAGTTAGCTGTACATTTCTGCATATTTTTCTTATTTCTAATGCAGTTTTAATTTCACTGTGTAACTTTCTAGACATCATAATTAGTTACACATCAGAGGAAGCTTTGCTATGTAATGTTACACTGTAAAGTCATTTTTGTCCCAGGGCTAAATTAGCTAAACTAATTTATCTGCATTACTCAGTGTTGGGAGGCTGCTCTTAATGAGGCCAGGGGAGGTCATACCTAGGAACAGTTACATTGTCTTGAGTTTGAACTGGATATGATGTGTTTCTGCAGTTTGTGAGTGGCAGGGAAGGAAATTTCCCATTGTAACTGGTGCTGGTGTTAGCAGTAGTGTCATGATTCAGTAATTTGAATTTCAAGTGTGTTCAAGTATAGAAATTAACATGTGTTTCTAGACAAGATAATCACCTATCCAAATAATAACTTAAATTGTAAGATTTATTTTTTAATTGGTAAAAAGTGCTGTTTGATACAACCATTTGGAGACCACTTACACAAGTTATGAGACTAAGAGAAAGAAGGGCTGCAGGTTTCCCTTTGGGATCTGGGGGTTTCCCTGCTTCCTTCAAAAGGAGGAGTTGGAGTTGTTGGAATCAGTTTATTCCTCCTTAGTGTACAGCCCTTGCTGTGGAGCTCAGCATTTCTGCACCCTTGTTTTGCTTCAGACATGAACTCACATGGATGTGGAATATGTCTTTTATGAAAAACTGGATTCAACTTTGAAATTCCAACTAACCTGAGATACAAAAAAACCCATGAGTTTTGTAAAATGAGAGGAAGAAATGGTATTTTCAAAGTATATTTGTATTCTGACTGAGCTAGTTGGTCTTGTACAAATTTCCACTTCATTTTTACATACATAATTTATGAGTTACAGCTCTACCTCTGAGATCTTAAATGGTATTTACTTCTGTTGGAGTTTTACAGTTGGAATAGGGAGAAAAAAATTATCCAAAAAAAAAAAAAAAAAACCCACCAAAACCCAGCTCATTTGTCTTCAAAGTTGCACTCTACTGAAGACATTTAAAAGAAGGCCAGATTTTAAAGTGGAAAAGTTTTTCAGAACTCCTAAACTTCTGAAAATTTCCACTGCAGAGTCTCTGGAAATCATTACACATTCAGTCAAAAGCAATACTTATAAAATTCAAGTGCTGATCTCTCAGTATTAGTTTTGTTTTGCCACCTTGGTATAAGGCATCTTTTCTGGAAAAAAAATCTGATGCTTGAACATTTCACTACTTATTTTAAATAAGACATAAGACAACTAGGGTTGCAGATTAGACAGTTAAGGCCTGAAGTGATTAAAGTTTTAAAGGAGTTAATCTTTAAATGCTTCAGTCTTAGCTAGCTGATCTGTAAGCCAATTTTTCTCAAACATTAATGCTTTTAAGGACCTGAATAAGGAGTTGTCTACAACATCCATGTAACCTTCGGTGCACCTGCTCAGCTGCAGAGATTTTTGTTTGGTGGGGGATTTTTTGCTCCTCTTTCCCCTCAAACATTTTTTACCTTTCAAGAATCATTACATGTGTAGTTCTTCAGTGAACAACTGCACAGCAGAGCTCAGCGTAGCACTCCGAAATGCGTTGTGTTGTTTTTATTCTCATATTACAGAGCAGGCGCTTTCAGCACCTAGTAGGAAACAGATGATAGCAAAAGTAGAGTTTTGTTAGTATTTTTTTTTTAATTTTTGTCAGTGTTTGTGGACTCAGCTTATATTCTTTGGACATATTGGCCTCCACTAGACAACTCAGAGTGCCCTTAATGTGGTGTGTTTTATAGTTACATTTCTGCTGTGCTGTAAAATAGCTACATTCTGCTTTTAGAATCTGGTCTTACTGAATGAATGTTAGCTTCTGGATTTTGTAGACTAATGCGATAAAATAATTTGATATTTGTACCTAAAGTCTTGCAAGTAGTTCTTGTGTGCCATAACTTTGTCTCACTTGACTAGGTGCTGTCAAAGGGTTCAATTAATATGCTTTATCCACTCTTAGTTTTGAGTTGGAAAAATAACCACATCAGAGCACTCTACAGTCAACAGCTTTGGTAGAAATGGTAAAATATTGAAGGGACACCTGTTTGGAATTTCAGCCCTTTTTCAACTCTCTCATCTTTCAATGGAGTATATTGAAGTGTAACCTTTTTTGCATCTATCAGTGTTTTAAGATCCACACACTTCCATTTTAAGTTAAATTCAGATCTTCTGGAGGAGAAAGCCATTTTTACAAGCTTGCTTAAGAAGTGCAGATCTTTTTAGACTCACAGAATGATTTGTGTTTGTTTTCTTTGTTGTTCATTTGTAATCTCCACAGATTATCCTTGATTGCATGAGATGGTCTTGTCCACCCAAGCTTTGTGTGTGATTCAGGATCTTTCTTACCTCTCCATAAGTTTTTCTCATCTTGTTTAAAAATTAGAGGAAAGATTGCAATGTGGACTTCTCTCTGAGCCTCTGCTTTGGGGTTTTTGTGTAAGTCTGCGGAGGAGATTCTGAGACCCCCAGTTCAGCAGTTCTCAGAGGGTCTTGGTATTCCCACCTTATAACTTACAGTAAGTCTCCTGAGAGACCCTGCTTTTCCTGAAGCTTCTGAATTTTAAATATTAAATATTTATATACAAGTATTTAATAATATAATTTATTATATGAATATATTATAATTCTATTTATATAATTATATTATTATTATAATAGAAATATAATATCTAAATTTTGTTGTTCTTTGGGTTTTCTTTAAGCTCTTGAAAAACTCTTGGCTAAAAATACATCTCAAACACATGATATGAAAATGGGCTGTATCTCCAGAAACCAAAACTGAAGAGCAGAAATCCTATTGTTTTGTATGTGAGAGTGAAAATTATGAGGAAAAATGATGGTTTAAATTATTTTCAACTTTATGATTAGCCTGGTTACCGATGTGCTTTGTGTTTTTAAAAAGTGCTAGTTTATACTTGAAAGTTAACTTGGATGAATGCAGCACGTGACTGTGGAGTGACACATGTTCTTGAAAAGCTGAGCATGTCCTTAGCATCAGAGGAGGATCTTTAGCCTAAGTGACCTATTCCACTTTGGACTAATCATCACTGATTATTTCAGACTAATTCTCTATGAACAGAAATCCATGGAAGTTCTGTTGCTGTACAAAAGTCCTGTTTGCAGTTTTTCCTCATGCCATGTACAGATGACTGTACCTCTCTAAGTTAGTTGTGTACAGTGTCCACATTTCTCCATCTGTTGTCTCCACAAATTACAAAGTTGTGCTCAGCATGAATCAAAGAAGTTTAACTTTTGAATAAAGGTAAGCACTATTCTAAAATGGCCAGAGGTTAGACTTGAGACAACTTCAGATAAATAAAATGAAGAGGATAAACTGTTCTCCTTGCCCTTTGAGAATATGGTGAGCAAATGGATCCTCTAGCAAAGGAGATCTGGTGTAAACAGGAGTAGATGTTTAAATAGATGTTGTGCTATTTAGTATGAAAATTTTGAGCAGTCTCATTTGTTTCTGATGGAGAATGACATGTGTGAGGCTAGCAGTATGACATGGAAAGGGGAATTCTTTGGATAATCTCCTGGAGTTGTTCTTAAATCTGTTAATCTGAAAAGCAAAGACCCTGGCTCTCGTGTGTGCCTTCTCATTTGCTTCTCTGCAGAAAGAGCCATGCCAAGGGAGCAGGCTGGGACATCAGAATGGAGATGAATGAAGAAATATTGTGGGTTACCGTGGGAGATGAGACCTGGTCCCTGGGGGGGATTGTCAGGTGTTTGCCCTCACTGTTAAGTACAGCAAACTTTGTCACCGCTGGACCATCTTCCTGTAACTGCCAGACAGGAAGAGAGAGAATTGGACAAATGTAACAATCCTGAAAACCATTGAATTACCTCAGAACCACTTTCCAGTTTGTTGTTTAAAATCCTGTGTTTTGTTTCAGCTCCTTATTACAGATTATCTGCCAGCTTTCTGTAAGAAGCTGGAACTTCTTTTACTCTTGAAGCCCTATAATTGAGACAATTTTTGGACTGACGTTTCTGGGATTTTTTGTTTGGTTGGTTTGGTTTTTCTGTGTGTTTGTGCAGGGAGCTGAGAATTGGTGTGGTTTTGGAGAAGGCCAGCCAGCAAGAGTGTTGTGTGTTGGATTTATAACCCTATATCCAGTTGTCACAAAGAGATGCTCTCTGGGGTTGTGCAGAAAGGCAGATGATGTGCAGCTAATCAAACACAGCCTATTGGGCTGGAGACAAGATTGTGAAACTTGAACTGGGTCGTCGAATGTGTTCTGGGAATCCAGAAATAATTTATCTGTGAAGTTGATTCCTATGACTGTAAATCACTTTGGAATGTTTTCTAATAGTTCAAGAAAACAGATTAATGGAAAATAAACTGTATTTTACTTTTTTCTGAACAAATTTGTTAGTGGTTTGTTAAAGCTGATACTTTCCATGCTAAGAATTTCTAATCAGTAGTACTTGTAAATCATTATGTTCCCCCAACTACCCAATTTGACCGACCTTTTAGATTGTACTCTACATAAATTTTGTTGTGTTTTGATGCAGGTTTCTTCTGCTGGCTTAAATCATCTTAGTGGTTTTAAAGCTTGGCTTCTTAAACTTGAAAACTTTTTTGAAGCCTTTATACAGTGTAAGTGCTTTGTTCATAATGAATTATAAAAGGTGTGTCCTAGTTGTGTTCACCAAAGAACAGAAAAGAACATTAACAAATCTTGTGATAATATTCACAATTCTGTGCATTCTGTGGGCCACAGCTCATTTTGTTGTTGCATTACCCACTTTGAAGCCAAGCAGAAGGATCCGTGCAGAGGCTTTCTGCAGTTCCCAGCTGGTGCAATTTCTGATTTCCAGATTCCATGAAGGTCAGAGTGGCTCCAGGCATGCACCTGACCCAGCACCTGTGCAGAAAGCAGCTGATTGCAGTGCTTCAGTCCTGACTGGGGCCGTGCCGTGCGAAATTCCTGGGAAAGGACTTGGAGGCTCTTTACCAATTTATTTTATTTCTCCCCCCAAAAGTAGCCTGTTGGCCTCCAGCACCACTACTAACTGAAGTGTCAAACAGAGCTTAGTTTATGAACCCTGAGGCTGAGATGATGTTTTGTTTGTTTATAAAGCAAACACTAAATATTGTTTCAATACAGCATGGTGATGCTGAGTTTTGGGTGACTGCATGGAATTGGCAGAACCACTTTGAAATTTGCAAGTTTTGTTGTACAACCTTTTTGGACTCTTGTCTGTATCCCACCAACATGTAACAAATTGTTTTCTTTTATACAAAACCTGGCATTTGTGGGTGGAAAAAGAAGTTTATGAATGAACTTCAAGGTTAGAAGATACAAAAGTTGGCTAGGTTCTTTAGATGGCATTCTTCCTCCTGTATTATTCTTTAGTAATAAAATGGTATTATACTTTCTGGTATGGTTCTGATCCTAATTTCAGTATGGATTTGGTAAATGACTATGAGAATTTCACTGAAGAAATCTAATGTTAAGTAGAAGTCAATAAGTAATTATTTTCTACATATTTGTTATAACAGGAGTTTGGGTTTGGTCATAATAAGGTAAAAGAGTAAAGAAATAATGTACTTTTATATGCAAAACACAGTTTGTATTAAGAGGAAGAAGAAAAATATAACTATAGTCAGATGTTATTTGTAAGTGCTGATTTTAGGGCTAGTCACCAAGAAGAATTTTTGCTTTGAACTTCTCCTGAGTGGGGATCTGCCACAGGCATGGCTTCTTGTAATGAGTTCCAAGTGTGGAACCAGTAGTTTGGCCAGCAGTTTACCTGGACTGCTCCTAGCCAAACCTTTCCTTTTTTTCCGTCCTCATTGCTCTGTGTGTGTCAGAATTAAACCAGTGCAGGCCAAAACCCTCAGAAGTGGCGGATTTTTCAGATGAGTGTTCATGGTGCAGCTGATCCATGGAGTGTTAGAACTTTATTAGATGTTGCTAAGAGAGACCTCTGTGGGCTCTCTTGGGTTGCAGTGGCTGTGTTTTTCAAGGACACACTGTCAAAGCATCTCTTGAACAGGTGCTTTTATTTAGCTGTCATGGATACCAGCATAAACTAAAAAGGGGAAAAAAAAATCAAAAATAGAGTAATAAATGAGGCATTTCAACTGGCTGCTAATGTGGATCAATGAAGCTCCAGCTTGCAGATTTGGACAGGAGGCACTTCAGGCTTTACTTGTGGCTAATGCTGCTTGTATGGTGATCCTTGCAGAGTTTGTAGCTATTGCTCAGCCTGCAATTAATTAAACCTGAGCTGTGGAGTGAACCTGGGCAAAGAGGGGGAACTCTGACACCCAAATCTTCTCTTGGATGGTGTTTGGAACTTGAGCTTCCCTGACTGGATATCACAAGACTTGCAGGTTTGTATCCTTTAAAATATCACCTGCTCTCAGCATGTTTCCTGAGAAAAAAGCAAATAACCCCTGCTCCCCCTCCTGCCCTTCTTGGATTTATGTTTCTAACATAAAGGTTACTGATGCTCTAAGGTACTACTGATGCTTTTGAAGAACCTTTGATGTCCAGATTTTGTGATAAAGTATCCCCAAACTGCTTGCTCACCTTTCCTTTCTACTGGCTGGTTCCTTCACTTGGATGTGAAATGATCTTTTATTTATGTCAACAAAAGGAGATCAGAAAAGCAGATCATGCCCTGTTACTGACCAGTATTGGTTATCCTCAAGTCAAAAATGTCTTTTTGCTTTTTTTTTGAAAGTATATTTCTGATTTGAATCTCTGCCAAGTTACTTGGACAAAAGCAACTAATACATAGATAAAATTAGGACTAAAGCAATTTTAATATCATCTATAATATGTGGTCACACCTGTCAATAAAATGATCTGCTGTTTTACTGAGGTGCTAGTATTTCTGTAGTCAGTCTGCCATAAATTGTGGGGAATTTAATATAAGAAATGACTTTGACTTTCTGCTCATGTCCCTCTCCTCCTTCTCCCCTGATCTGTGTTTCAGAGCTTAGTTTCAGCTGTCTATCTAAATAAAGGCAGTTCAACACAAATGCATTCCAGTGTGTGTGAAACAGACCGGTAGGACAAGGCTGGATTATGTAACCACTTTGTGTGGATTCGTGCAGTATATTACACTGGATTATAAGCAACCAAAATATTCTTTTAGTAATAAAATGCCCAGTGCAGTTATGATTTTGGTGCTTTTTCTTATGCTTACCTGTGAGCTAGGAGTGCAGGGAGCATTATTCTAAAAAAATGTAAATTCAAAATTTTGATCTGAGAGAGAAGCTCTGTTTTTTAGTTTACTGACAAATCTGTGGTATGATGTAGTATTTTAAAAACAAGCAGTACTCCTGTTATGTACATGGCATATGCAGAATCAACCTCACTTCATTTTTTAACTATATTGTTTCCTTTTTGACATGTGTTCTAGCAGTGGACAAGAGAGATGTTCATTAAAATCACGGCTTATAAGCTTAGAATGAAGAATGAATTAGATTTAATGTCAAAATAGTGGGATAAGAAGTGAGTACTAAAGTTACAGTGTGCATTCGTGACCTCGATGTTTTTAACATTCCTGGAATACCAGATTTGTCCAGTTCTCTGCATCACCTCATGATTATTTGCTATAACTGCATACCAGAAAACCTTATTTCACAAGGATTTTCCTGCATTCTGGCCTGGTAATATACTTGTAGAGACTTGTTGGCATTTGCAATTTTGAAGATTTGTTGTTGGACCATTTTCATATCTGGTTCATGTCTCGTATATTGGATTTGAGCTGCTTCTCCCAAAAAGCAGAGGAACTGGCAAGACCTCTCAAAAAGTGGGTGGAGAGTACATTCTCCCCCTCCCCCCAATTTAAATATTTTGCTCCCATGACCAGTGTGTGTTCACAGCAGCCACTTCTGCATGAGCAGCTTTTCAGCATCCACAGAGAGTTACTGGATTGGCACTGAGGAACAAAAATTACTCTGAAATGTCACTTGCTGCTTTGGGTTATGGCTGAATTAATTTATATAAGCGTGGCTGAAGTTTGAAATTCAAGATTTGATTCTTGTTACACTTTCATCAATATTGTTACTTAAAAGGATGTGTTTTGGTCATTTCATGTCTGAATGTCTTTCATCCAAAAGATTAGCAGCATTTCCAGCTGTGTAGCTGGGAAACTGTGACTATTGGAATGAATATATATCTGCAATTTTCTGTGGGTTTGGGTAATACAATTATGAAAAATTCACATGATTTGAGAAACTTATATAACCAAAGAGTGATGAAGTGAATGGAAATGAATTAAATAGCAATAACTTTGTGGAGTTTGATCAGGCTTGAAAGATTGTTGATATCAGTTTTTTGTACTAATGTGCCTTAGCTGGAGAAGGTAACTATTTGTGTTGCTATGCCTGAGAAAAACATTTTGCAGTAATAACTTCTGTCGAATCATATGCAGTTAATAAATAATTAAATATATTTTAGCTTGATTTAAAATGAAAGCACACCAGTATTAAATTTAGTTTATTTTGGCTGCTACAAACATAATTATATTTGTATTTTGTGTGGCAAAGGCTAAGTAGATAGTGAAGTGTT
Organism: Pyrgilauda ruficollis; assembly: GCF_017590135.1. Taxonomy (NCBI): domain Eukaryota; kingdom Metazoa; phylum Chordata; class Aves; order Passeriformes; family Passeridae; genus Pyrgilauda; species Pyrgilauda ruficollis. The sequence goes on along the minus strand of NW_024517207.1, from coordinate 788,971 downwards.
CAGTAATACATTTTCCAAAAGGTTTCAGTTTGATCCAAGGTGAACAATGATATAATTAAGGAAAATGTAATCAAATGTCAGATTTTGTGCTGACTTTGGCTTTAGACTGTAAGAAGTATTGTGTGTAGAGTTCAGCTAAAGCCACCTAACTCCAGCCCCTGAGTTCAGACTGAGAATTAACAGAGATAACCTAAGTGGGGGGATGTTTTAATTGAATTATTTCTTTAGTTGTTGAAATGGAAAGACAGAAGCAGTTTAACAAAAAAAAACAAAACAAAAAAAACAACTTAACTTTCTTTCAAAATTCATCATTAAGATTTCAAGAACACTTCAGAATTACAGAAAATGAGGTTTTCATTGGCTGTCCTTCCTTTTTTAACTACTTCTTGCAAGTTCTGAATACATTTAATGATGCAAGTATTCTTTAACAGTCCGTATTTGTAGTTTGATAATGAAAAGAAATGGTTGGAAAGAGTTACCTGAAAAGGACTATTTGGTGGCATGTTTTATGTATTGGCTGGGTTTTTTTAATGAAACATTTTGAGCTTATCAGCCACTAAATAAACATATTTTCTAAGTATCCTAATTTCTTTTGTTAAATACATAGATGGAATCTATGCTGAAGCATTTTAGGGTGTGTAGTAAGGGATAATAGTTGACATACTTCTTATATTATTAAGGTGTGTCATTATTACAGCATATGCACACCCTCTTATGTCTTATTGCTTAAATATGATAGTGCTTATAAGCTTTCCTTTTAAAGTATGAATTTACTACGGTGAGTTAGGTAACAGCATTTTTATGTGCACTATTTCACCTATTATGGGTAATACTTTACGTGTCTGTTGCAAGAGCCTCACTACAGGGGAAGCAGTATTTAAATGAAGGATTGAATTTAGTGGTGGTTTCTGAAGTTCAAAGAAGGAAATGTAATGACTCCTGTCTCTTCAAATGACTGGCTTTAAGTGTGGCAGAAAAGAATGTGCTGTTTCAGTTTCACAATATGAGCTGTGCTGCAGTGAATGAGGCAAGAAGGGGGTGCTCAGGAGTTGTCTGTCATTTCCTTTTCCTTTGAGGTACCCCTTCTTTGGGGTACCCCTTCTTTGGGTTTCCCTCTTGGAGAGGCTGCAGTTCTCTGACCAGCCCTGGTCCGGAGGGAGAGGAGAGAGCCAGTTAGCTACTTTGAGATGCCATCTAGAAACGTGTAAATGAGATTTGCCAAGTGCCCCTACATGTTTCAGAGCCCAGTAAGACACGGGAGGTGTGTGCTTTCTGCTGGGACTGCAAAAAGCAGCGTGGGCAGCAGGGGAGGGAGGGAGGGGATTCTGCCCCTCTGCTCTGCCGAGATCCCACCTGGAACACTGCATCCAGCTCTGCTTCCCTAGCACAGGAAGGACATGGAGCTGTTGGAGGGAGTCCAGAGACCACCAAGATGATCACAGGGTTGCAGCACCTCTCCTGTGAGGAAGGCTGAGAGAGCTGGGGGTGTGCAGCCTGGAGAAGAGAAGGCTGAGGGAAACCTCCTTCTGGCAGCCTTGTGCTGAAGTGGTGCTGCAAGAGAGCTGCAGAGGGACTTTTTACAAGGACAGGTAGTGACAGGACAAGGGGGAATGGCTTCAAACTGAAGGATAGTGGGTTTAGATGAGGTGATAGGAAGATGCACTGTGGGAGTGGTGAGGCACTCCCAGGTTGCCCAGAGCAGCTGTGGATGCTGCATCCCTGGTAGTGTTTAAGGCAAGGCTGGATGTGGCTCTGAGTAACCCGGGATAGTGGAAGGTGCCCCTGTTTCTGTGCAGGGAGTTAGATTTAGAAGATCTTTAAGAGATATTACACTGTTGATAATTGAGCTAATGTGGTTAAAGTGAACCGTGTTACAGGTTCCCTTTCCTGAGTGCTAACAAGAAGTCTGGTATTGCATGTGCATCTTCAGGATTCTTTTTTCATGTGCTTTAGTTTCCTCTTCTCAGTTAGGGAACTGAGTGCTTACCCAATTGCTTGATATTGTAAGACCCTCTCATGTACAATTACAGAATACTTTAGTATTGACTATTCCAGATTCTTTTACTAGATTCATACTCGATGAATTTACTGTTGGATGTTTGTGATCTGTTCAGAAATTATCTGTAGAAAACAAACAAAAAACCCCCTAAGTCAATCAGCCGCCTATGGCACATGCACAGAGCCTAGCAGAGATCTAATTTGCATCTCTTGGGGAAAACCAACCATTTAGTCTTACTTTTAAAAATAGCTTATTGCTTCAAAAGAGAACTGTTCTCCTATGCCATGACAATTTAATTTGATTGAGTGTTTTTTTGAATGTTCCTTCTAAAAGACTTTTTACTAAGTGACTCTGTTTTGTTGAGTATATCCATTTACTTTTGTTGAAGAGCTGTTAATAGATGGATGATTTATGATCTAGCTGTAGAGAAGCCTTTCTGATTATTTTCCAGTGTAATTTGCTTTTCTGTAGGGCTACTAGTTCTTTAATTTGTCTTCTGCACATTTGCTACTTGCAAGATAGATTTGGATTCTGGGTAATGCTTTTATAAACAGATTAAACATTTTCGTACTTCCAAAAGCCCTAACTTGTCTTGTCTTCAGAAACTCACAATTTAGAGTTATCTAATTTTATATTTTGATTATACAGAACACTTGGAATCATGTTCTCTGATGCTTTCATTTTCCAAAATCTTTTCTATCTTCCCCTCCAAAATACAGTTTTATTTTGGGAACTTCCCCAGGAACCCCTCTGAGAAACTATAACATAGAAAGACTTTTTAGAGGGGTTTTTTTCAGTCCTCTTTGAGGGACTCTTGCTCTTATTTTACCTGTTGTCATCATCAGTTTTTAGAAGCTTTCTCCTGATGCGTGATGAAACATATCTCAGTAGTAATTGAGGGGATTGTCCTGTTCTGCTCTGCACTGGGGTGGCCTCACCTCGAGTCCTGTGTGCACTTTTGAGATCCACAATATAGAAGAAATATAAAGCTATTAGAGAGTGACCAAAGGAGGGTATGAAGATGAGGGGCTGGGAGGTGGGAGGGGAGGCTGTTTGAGGTCACTTGGGCTGTTCAGCCTGGAGAAAAGGGTCTGAGGAGAGACCTCACTGCAGTTAAATCTTCCTCACGAGGGTAAGAGGAGGGGCAGGCACTGGTCTCGTCTCTGTGGTGACAGTGACAGAACTCAAGGTCCTGGCCTGAAGTTGTGTCAGGGAGGTTTATGTTGGGTATCAGGAAAAGTTTCTTCCCCCAGTGAGTGGCTGGGCACTGGAACAGCTCCCCAGGGCAGCGTCACTGCACCAGCCTGGCAGAGCTCAAGAGTGTTTGGACAATGCCCTCAGGCACATGGTGGGGCTCCTGGGGATGTCCTGTGCAGGGCCAGGAGTTGGATTTTGATGATCCTGATGGGTCCCTTCCAACTCAGAATGTGCTATGATTTGATGATTCTAATCTTCATTCCTTAGCAGATTTCTCTGCCATGTTTCTCAGTCATTTTCAAATGTAGTTTTATACGTAACTTGCTGGAGTTTTTGTGTGCTTCCATTTTCCTTGTCTTGGACGGGACATTTCTCCCTCTGACAGTTAATTGATTGTTTTCAAAAGAATTATGACTGCTGAGTGGTGCATTCTGACACCAACAGGCTTCAGATTCATCACCACTTCCTAGACCAGAAGCAGTCAAGTCTGCGTGAGGTTTATCACACTGACTTCCAGCAAACCAATTGCTACAGGTTCTTGCTGGTATCAGCCATAGTCCTACTGCCCTGCCTTTGGAACTTGCTTTTCCTTCCAAGCTGGTTCATTCCTACTGTGAGAGTGTCCTCTGTGGAAAGAGGGTCAAAGCTACTGGTAGGGTTCTATCTTGGAATAATGCTGTCTTCATGTGAGACTTTTCTGTACTGAGAAAGAGCCAGGGCTTGGAGCGGGTTAGTGTTGAGTGGCCTGGCTGGCCCAGCACGGTGTGACCTGCTGCTCTCCTGGCAGAGGAGCAGCAGCAGCACATTCCAAGGAGCAGAGCCTGGGCACAGCTCCCCAAGGGAACTATGTGGGCCACCACTGGGATGTGGCAGGAGGAGGAGGGAATGGTTATTGTGGATGCTGATCTTTCAGTTTTTATGTACTTGCTGTCAATTTTCTTCTTGGCTTTTTAATTTCTGTCTGATACAGGAACATGTAATTAAAAAGTGTGGAAAGGTTGAAAAAAACAAAAGCGTTTTAATGAAGTTTTCCAAGCAGGGATTTTGTCTCTAAACTTTTCAGTCAAGCTGGCAAGAGTGCTTTAAAAGCCTGTGGCCAGCTCACTTGTGTTCATTTGGAACAGAACTCTGGAGCTTGGGCTGCTTGTCACTGCCTGAATATTCGTAAGTAGGAACAGTATTGAAATTCCCATACTAAACCTCCCGTGGTTATCCTTCCTCTTTGAAATTAGTTTGTGGATGTTTTCACTGCATATTGTATATTTGTACTGTGTTACATTTGGTTCAGGTGTTACTTGAAGATAATGTACCTTTCCTGAAAATACCTGAGGTGATGAAAAGGATGTTAATTTTTTTTTTGCTCTGGTAGGTATTTCAGGTATTTTAGTAAAGGAACATCACAGATATTTTCATAGCAGAGTGGAAGACTGTACATGGTGCTGTTAAATTTGAGTGCTTGTCTGAACTTTTTCATACATCCTCTTTGGGATGCAGCTGTGCCACACTTATGGTGGGAAAACAAAGAGATCTTACTTAAAAGCTGTGGCAGTATTGGGCACAAAAGTACTGGTTTTGGGGACTTTGGGGCTTTAGGAAGGTTTGTTTCTTCTTTTAAGATTGCAGGCTCTAGTTTCACTGCCACATGCCATAAATTTTGCACAAGACTGCAATTTATGTGCAATGTTTTCAACTACAGTAAACATTATTAATAACCTCATCTAGGAAAGAATTAAAATGCTCTGAGGTCATGAACCTAATCCTTGGAACGCCAAGGGTCGCAGTTAGAGTTGACTTTAGTCAGTGTGACTGAATGAATATGTGTATGAATAGATGTAAAATAAAAATCTGACAGTTTTTATCCCTTACTTTTTAGAATTTCTGGGTTGTGAAAGAGGCAGTGACTTTGAAAGTTTTATTGTGTTTTACCGTGGCTTTTAAATTGCATATAAATAAGTAATTGCATGCTTTACATGGAAGCAACGTCAATGCACAGAGTGCTCTTTGCTATTTTTGTCTTACATATCCTGTCTCAATATGTTGTATTCAATGAATACAGTAATTAATTCACTCTTCAGAACAGTAGCCAATATTTTATATTTAATTTGATTTTATTTTGTAGCAAATCAATCTTGGTCTTAAACTCTGTTTAAGACAAGTTTGTGTAACACTATGGAGCAGGGGGGAGAAGCTTGTTAAAGGTTGATGTACATTTGATGTAAATGTTGATGTACATTTCCACAAGGCTTTGTGAACACTTTCATGTGGATTCATTGCAAATGATCAGGCAGAGTATTTTTCTTAGGTTTTTTTTCCTTTCAGTTGGCAGTATTTCCTTCTAACATTTTTTTTAAAGATTTTTCTTTACTGAGGATACTGTTTCTATTACAAACGCAGAAACCTGCTGGCTCTGGAAGCAATTATTTCAGATGAGGCTTTAGAATTATAGATAAATATGAGCACTTCAATTTTTTCTCAACTATGAACACTTGATAATTTACTGCTTATGTGTTTTGAAAGGCAAGTTTACTCATTACACTTGATATTATAATTTGCTCTTTAAAACATCATTATTAGCATCAGTTTTGCAAATAGGTTAACAGGTACTATGAGAGTCAGTCATGAGTCCCGGGGGCACATTTTTTTGTAGCGTGTAGTGCATTCGTGACTGTAAAATTTTCTCTTGTGCTTTTTCTGTTTCTGGTGTTGGCATTAAAGGCATGCATTTAGTCAGGTATTTACCATCTAAGTTTTATTGTTTTCACTGTCTCATTTCAAATATCCGACCGGTTGGTGCTCCAAGCCATGTCTTGGTTGAAGGGAATTGACATTTAAGAAGGTCCCTGCTGCAGGAGCCAGCAGAAGTTGGTTAGCACTGGTTACAGGAAGAAACCACAAGGCTCTGGCTTCCAGCAGATACTGGAATCTGGTGCTAGAGGATGTTTGAGTCGATACCCTCAGGGGCAGGGATCCCGTACAGAGAGCTTGTACAGGCTGGAGGAGTGAGCCAGGGAAAGCATTATGAAATGAATCAGGGAAAAATGCAAAGCCCGTGTTTGGGAGGGAAGAACCACGTGTCGTGTTTCATGTTGGAGACTGGCTGGCTGGGAAGGCTCTCTGCTGAAAATGACCTCGAGGTCCTGCTAGACAGCAAGCTAGACATGAGCCAGAATGTGCCCTGGCAGCAGAGATCTCCAGCAGCATCCCAAATGGCATTCAGAGCACCACAGCCAGGAGCCTGAGGGAGCTGAAGTCCTTTACTCAGCACTTCACAGATCCCATCCAAAAGGCTGCATCTGGTTTTGGCTCCCCAGTACAAGAAGGATGTCCATGAAATGGAGCTGTTCTGCAGGAGGGCAGACAAGAGGTCAAGGCCAGAAGACTTGTCCCATGAGGAGAGGCTGCAGGAGCTGGGAGAGTCTGCAAACTGGAGGAGAGACATCTTTAGGATGACTGAACAACAGTTTTCCAATGCCTACATGGAGGCTGTTGAGGTTCTGCTCAGTGCCATGTGATGGTAGAACAAGAGGGAATGGGTATAAATTAAAATTATAAAGTAAGAGGGATTGTAAGCCAAGCAAGGGAAAAGCTTGCATCATAAGGAGAGTCAAGCATTGGGTTAAGCTGTCCAAGAGACTTCATGGTCTCCATCCTCGGAGGTTTTCAAGACTGATTTTATGAATCCCTGAGCAATCTGGTCTGAATTTTGTTTTTATCATACTTAGAGCAAGAGGTTGGACTGTACAGCTTCTGAAGTGCCATCCCTAGGACCTCCAGCTGTCAGCAACCTTACATATCACAGTGTGCAGAGGTTGACGAGGAGAAGGAAGATCTGCAGTGAGATCACATCTCAGTTCAAGCAGCTTCTGCTGCCGGGCAAGAGGGGCGGAGCTGCATCCCAGCACGCAGCTCACATGCAGTGAGCCACGTCACACACATCCTGCACAACTTTGTTGTACAAACACAAACAGCTTTGTAGTTGATTTCTTACAGCTAACTGAAGAGTGGTTTTCCACCTCTCTGCCCAACATCCTAAGGCTGCTTAATCTGGGAAGTAGTTCTGGATGTTGTTGTCTGGCCCCTGGTAGCAGGAGATGTTCTTCAGCTGCTGCATTCGCTGATAAAAAAACTAAAGTGTGCATTCCACCTCTTAAAAGACTTTGTTGGAAATAATTACTTTTTAAAAATGTAGGAGATAGACCTGTTTATTGCAAGGTCTCCAGTGTTTTGATCTAACTGGTGGCTTAACTGACAGCTCTTAACATTTGAAAAAAAGATGGAGAAGAAAGTGACTAATTTTAAAATATGTTTTTTTCATCTTGATATTTAAATTATTGATGGGCTGTGGTATGGTTTTCATTACTCCATCCAGTCACTTGGTTTCTGTCACTTTCTTATGTGTAGAGCCAGATATGCAAGATGTTTTCATTGTAATTTAGTGCCTTGATTCTGTGGTATTCGTCAACAGCATCTGTTTTATAGCAATGTGCAAGTTCCTAGAAACCTGTAGAAGCAGAAAAGCCACTTCTGACTTGTCAGATCTCTTGATCAAAAGTTATTAAAGGCCTGGAAGTTCTTCCCAGTAGATCAGCTATCAGCTCTATCTGGAAACAGTATATATGCTTCATTAACTCAATGTAGCTGTTCTTCTGATAAATCATTCTGATTAGCTGGTAGATGGTGTTTGTTGGGTGAGCATGGTTGTCTACTGAAAAGGCAAAGGTGAACATGGCAAAGTTAATGAACAATTGGTCTGAATAGGTTTCCACATTTTGCTCTAGAAGGAGTGCATGTTTTCCATGGAAGGGGTGAGGGAGGTGGTCGTGTACAGCGTGGCCTTTCTGTGCATCACATGTGTATTGCTTTTAGCACTTGGAATGTGAGAAACAGCAGCTGCAATGAATGGAGAAATAAATTTGTCTGCTTTATCACACAATCATTTTATTTTTCAGGAAAAGAAATCCTAAGCAGAAATTTGTTTCATTGTCAGCGTGTCAGTTGGCTCATTTTCTTTACCCCTTCTTTGACAGTTTTTTTCTCTATAAAAATATTAAACGATTGCTGTGTTCATCCTTCATAACAGTATGTTTGGCCTTCACTAAATGCCTGTGTAAAGTTCTGTGGGAATTGCTTTGAAAGATATCTAGATACCTTAGAGATGTAAATTGTGAAAATGTGTTCTTACGTCCTAGAGTGGAAATCTAATTAAACTCATGTTTTCTTCTAGTTGAAAAGTAGTAGTTTTTTAATATGCTATCCTGAAAAAGTGTAATTAAAAGTGAAAGTACTTCAATGAAAATATCTCAATATTCCATTTGTTAGTACTAAAAGATTTCTTTTACCACAGAAAGGAAGTGCTCAGCTTCAGGCAAGACTATTCCAGGCTTAATTTGTGTTTCAGGAATTTCAGTGAATTAAAAGTTCCGTGAGGGAAATTAAAATGAAACTCAGACTTGCACCCCCTTGCCTCAGACGAGACTGTGATTTAGATAAAGGCAACGTTATGGGTAATCTGCAGTTCATGGAAATATTTTTTTTTAAATCCGCTGCGTCTCTGTTTTATTCCATGTGAGGTTTGCAGGGCAAACCTGGCTGGGGGTTCAGCAGATAGTTCTGAGTGGAGGTATTTATCTGACAGAGACTGCTTGACTTTTTAAACTCTCCTCATTGTTCCAGCTCAGTCCCAGCTGTAATGTGGAATGCAGCAGGAGCTTCCGGGAAGTGCTGGAACTCTGCTCCAGCACAGCCTCAATGGGAGGGAGCATCATCACTGGTGACTAAGGGCAGCTGAGCTCAGCTTAGCAATTCCTCAGTTCTTTTTCGGTTTCCTGTGGTCTTGGCAATGGCTGTGGTGATAAAGGAAAGGAAAGGTGAAGCAGCTCCTGGAGCAGGAACTGCGGGAGGCTGTGTTTGTTTCTCTTTCTTGTTTGGTAATGAAATCTGTTGTTGCAGTGAATAAGCACGCGGCAATGACATGCAGAATCGCACGTTCTAGTGAGACACTGACCTGCCAAGATTCCTCTCATTTACAACACATTCCAGAAAAAACTTTAGACCAGAAGCATCGTGTTACTGCTTAGAAAGCTCATCTTAGAACACGACAGCCCAGCATTTCTGAAACTGTGGTTTTACATCTTAGTGTAAGAAGCTGGTGTGATGGTTCTAATCAGAAGAGCTGGTTTGTTTATGTACTGTTGTAAAATTCAGTATTTTACATGTTGTTTTAGTTACTGCACTATGTACTACTTATAGTTGTAATATTTGGTCACATTGTAGTAAACCTGTGAAAGTTTTGATTATTCCACTACTTTAGCATCTTTCACGTGAAAAATGGTACCTTTTATTTTTCTTTGCACCTTGAAAGGGGTTATTTTGGTGCTGTTTTTACTGATGATTCATTAGAGTTGGAATTCATTTTACTTGATAGATGTATCTTGCAGATGGTGAATTAAGTCTTTTATTTATGTGAGTAGTAATGCTTTCATGACACAAAAGAATTTATGGCTATGCGTACTAACTGCTTACTTTTTTCTAGTAATACACTTACTGCTTACATATTTCTAGTAATTAAGAACACAATCATGAAGGAAGGACATCATTACTACATAAAATACATGGAGTGATTTAATAAGTACTGTACATGTCAGGCCTTAATTGCACAGGTGATTAGAGCTCTGGATGGAGACTGAAATGGGCACTTTTCCTCAGAGACCATTTAGTGCATTCCTTTTGTGTTAATAAAAAGCTTCAAATCTTTGAAGTGTGCGCACTGAAAAGATGGTAGAACTTAACCAGAACAACTAATGAAACTGATCAAACAGCAGATTATTTTTTTTTTTAATAAAGATAAAGAAGATATCAAAGAAGAAGTTAATTGTTTCAGAAAGGAAAACTCCCTGTGAATCTGTTCCTGTTTGAGTGCACATTCAGAACTGGATCCAGCTGCACTGTGGATGGAGAGGCTGCTCAGTCCGTGCAGCTGATCCCTTTATCTTGTGACCTGGAGTGTGACACACAGGATAAGGGATTCATTCCTCTGTCCTGCATTCCATTTCAGTAAATCCTTCCATATCCAGCACCTCATCCAAAGCACTTTTTTTTTTTTTTTCCTTTTTGTCGGTTTGATGTTATTTAGGGAAAGCCCAAAAACAACGTAGGCATAAAGGAGGATGCATCCTGCTGACATGTTCTTCCTCTTCCAGGAACTGACGTTCTCCTCACTTTGAGTGACACACACAGGGGATATTGAGTTTTTAATAATCCTGTGAAATAAAATCAAAAGGGGGGGGGGGGACGGGACTGCAGTATTTGGGAATTTGAAGGGGAACTTCAGTTCCAGTCGCAGAAGTTGTTCCACTTTTTTTTTTTTTTTCCTTTTTGTCGGTTTGATGTTATTTAGGGAAAGCCCAAAAACAACGTAGGCATAAAGGAGGATGCATCCTGCTGACATGTTCTTCCTCTTCCAGGAACTGACGTTCTCCTCACTTTGAGTGACACACACAGGGGATATTGAGTTTTTAATAATCCTGTGAAATAAAATCAAAAGGGGGGGGGGGGACGGGACTGCAGTATTTGGGAATTTGAAGGGGAACTTCAGTTCCAGTCTCAGAAGTTTTGCAATCAGCCTGCCAATTAAAATATGCAGTTTTAGAAAACTGTACTGAACAAAATTCTCTTGGTTTCACGAAGCAAAACTATGCCTTGCTAATCTATTAATATTCTCTGAGTGCATAAGCAAACAGTGGATACAGCTGAATCACTGACATAGTTTATTTGAAGATTCCACGTCCTTTGCCAACCCCCTTCAAAATAGGTCAAGGAAATGACAAGGCAAGGGCCAGTCAGGAATCAGGTGGTGACCAGGAGAGCTGAAAGAAATCAAAAGGTGCAAAACCAAAGTGTTCATCACAGCAGAAGTGTTCCTTGCCAGAGATGAGAATGTTTATATGCAATAAATATCAGTTACAGGATTAACAAAATTGCAGGTATTAGAACTATTTATCCAGTTGGGATCAGAGGAAACCCTTGGGACAATTTTGTGAGTGCAGATTAGTTGGATGAGTAGCAAGATGGCAGATGAAATTCAGTGCTGATGAATGCAAACCCATGCATAGTAAAGAAAGTAATATGAACTGTGCATAATGTTTGCTGTGTTAGGAATTAATTTGACAAATTTAGAATACATCTGAGCAATGTTTTGGACAGCAGAGCTGGAGATCTCTGGCTCAGTAAGCAGCAGTTCATGAAAAAAAGCAAAAGCTAAGATTTGTTAAATGTAGAATTGTGGAAATAAAATGCATAAACAAATAGTTCCCCTCTTGTCTGGAACTGCACAAACAAGAAATTTGGGAATGATTACTGGAATGACAAGGTAGATGAAAAGCTTGTGGAGATGTATAATAAATATGTTGGATGTGTCTTTCTTCATCTTGTGGAACCTGGTATATTTTTCTCTCTTGTAGAACACAAAAATCAGAAAACAAAAATTGGAAGCAATGTTAAATGCTCAGAGAAACTTTTTTTGGACAAGATGTTTGTAGGAGAAGAATAAGTTCCTTCTTTTCACCAACAGATTCTTGCATTTCCATTTTCATATACAAAGCATTCACAGTAGTTTAAGGATTTGCAGGTTAATGAACAAAACCTTTTTAGTTCAGCAGTAGTAAATTTTTCCAAATCCTTTAACTCTGATAAATTTGTTTTTGGAGAAATTCCACATGTAGGGGAATGACTTTTTTTTTGGTATATGCTGTACTTTTGTGAGAATATGTATTTGCAGTGAGGCACCTGTTTGTCACTCAGGCTGGAGCTGAACTTTGTGTTCATACACTGACTCCTCAATCTCTTATTTAGTGCTCATCCTTGTGCTTTAGACTGGTGGTGGCCTCTTAATTTATAAGTTGCAGTTTATTAGAGGAATTGTATCTGAGCATCTCATACAAACATTAATAAATGTTTTTCCTGCTTGGAAAAACTAAAGCAGAAATCCTTTTACTAAATTACACTGCTAATCAATGAATGGGGTGCTTTTGATTTAAATCATGCCTGTATGTAAATCCTTTCTAATACAAATCAATCTTGGTAGATGCATGCAATTAAATTTGGGATTCACAGTGAATTTTAGGAAACAGCAAGATGCAGCAAATACATTAAATTCATTTCTGAGCAGCAGAAGAATTAGTTTAAAAGGCTTTCTGGCTCAAGTGAATTTCTGCCAACAGGTGTTTTCTGGTTGCCTTCTCAATGCTGAGAATGGTTGTTATTAAAAAATACACTGAGTGCCATGGCTATTGCTTGTCCATCTGATTCAAGAGTCTCACTTGGCATCAATGCCAAAAAAGCAAAGCATTGTGAAGATGCACATGATACTGTCTTGAGGTAATTCTGAGATGCAGATATCTCTTACTGATGACTCTGTTGTATGCATTTCTATGGCATAGATGAATTAAGCATTGATTTGTTTCTTAGAAGTTTTCTGGTTTGGAGCAGAAAAGGGATTTACAGCCGTGTCTGTAGGAAATTACTTTGGGATTAGTGTGACCCTGTGATACATTAGATAAGTACTAGTGACTGAGTTTTTCAGAATAATTTTTCATTATTAAAAATAAATGTTAGTTGTATGTTTCTAGTGGATACAGGATTTCATCATTTGGATTTCTAAAAATTGGTATCCTAAATGGAAAGTTCATTTTTGGTGTGTATCTTGGTGACATTTTTACACAAAGGTATAACTAGTAAATTAAAAGTTTGGAAAAGCCATTGCTGCTTGATTTTGGCCCAAGGTTAACATAATGTCTGCCAACCTTTGTTTCTTAATATTTTTTTTTTCCATCTAGTGTGTCTACCTTTGCTAGTTAATTTCAATTTTAATGATGACAGTAGTTCTTTTATGTGTATCTCTTCTAAAGAAGCTGTAGGAACTCAAAACCTTTCGTTCTGGGAATTGCTGGGAGTGTAGCTCTTGCACACCTAGCTTTAAGGATGACCTTCACTACTCAAATCCTTTTGTAATAATGAGTAGATTTGTAAGGAGAGAGAGACTGCTTCAGTTTTACCAGCAATTAACCTAGCAGGGTGTGATAGACAAAAAAACCATTTCACATAAAACTGGATGGAATGAAAATATCATCCTAAAACACAGACCGAGGTGTTGTAGACCTTTCTGTTCTGAAATTGTGGAAAGGAACAAGGAGGAACACATCAGGGAACAGTAAGTCAATCATCAGATGATTCTGATAATTACAGGATACTATTGCTCTGTGTTTGGCAAGTGAAGGGAACTGGTGATTGCAAGATACTGTTGTACAAGATATTGTGGCTGGGAAAGAAGAGAGATGGTATCTGTGTGGTTCTGACCACTGGTTGTTCCTTCAGTTCCATTATCCTCAAATTACCCTAAAAAACCCAGGATGCAGTTCACAGAATGACCAGGTTGGAAGAGACCAAGATCATCAAGTCCAATCTGTGCCCCAACACCTCAACTAAACCATGGCACCGAGGGCCACATCCAGTCTTTTGTTAAACACATCCAGGGGTGGTGACTGCATGACCTCCCCAGGCAGGCCATTCCAGAATTTTATCACTCTTTCCATGAAAAACTTTTTCCCTAATATCCAACCCGTATTTCCCTTGATGCAGCTTAAGGCTGTGACCTCTGGTTCTGTCAGTGCTGGCTGGAGAAAGAGCCCAACCCCACCTGAGCACAGCCACCTTTCAGGGAGCTGTAGAGAGTGATAAGGTCACCCCTGAGTCTCCTTTGCTCCAGGCTGTGCACCCTCAGCCATTCCTCATAGGATTTGTGTTCCCAGCCCCTCTCCAGCCTCGTTGCCTCCTCTGGTCCCGCTCCAGCATCTCAACGTCCTTCCCAAACTGAGGGGCCAGAACTGGACACAGCACTCAATGTGCAGCCTCTCACCAGTGCCAAGTATAGGGGCAGAATGACCTCCCTGCTCCTGCTGGCCACACTGTTCCTGATCCAGGCCAGGATGGCCTTCTTGGCCCCCAGGGCACACTGCTGGCTCATGTTCAGCTGGCTGTTGAGCAGCACCCCCAGGTCCCTTTCTGCCTGGGCACTGTCCAGCCACACTGTCCCCAGCCTATAACACTGCAGGGGGTTATTGTGGCCAAAATGCAGGACTGGGCACTTGGACTCATTAAACTTCATGCTATTGGACTCTGCCCCCCCATCCAACCTTTCCAGGTCTGTCTGCAGAGCCCTCCTGCCTTCCAACAGATGGACGCAAGCTCCTAGCTCAGTGTCATCTGCAAATTTACTGATGAAAGGCTAAATCCCCTTATCCATGTCATCAATAAAGATATTGAACAGAGCTGGCCCCAGTGTAGAGCCCTGAGGGACACCCCTGGTGCCTGGCCCCAGCTGAATGCAGCACTGTTCACCATCACCCTCTGGGCCATCCAGCCAGTTCCTGACCCAGCACAGAGTGCTCCTGTCCAAGCTGTGGGCTGCAGCCTTTCCAGGAGTGTGCTGTGGGAGACAGCGTCAAAGGCCTTGCTGAAGTCCAGGTACACATCCACAGCCTTTCCTGCATCCACCAGCCAGCTCACCTGCTCGTAAAAGGAGACCAGGCTGGTCCAACATGACCTACCCTTCCAAAACCTGTGCTGGCTGGGTCTGATACCCTGGCCATCCAGGGGGTAATGAATAAAACTCTTTGAGTTCTCAAGCTCAATGAATCCCTCTATTGGGTGCTTTTGATATCCCCAAAGTCAGGTTACTTTTCAGAGTGTCTTTTCTGCATTTCACAGCATGGATTTAACATATGGAATACTGACATGTCTGGAACATGTTTTTGAGAAAAGCAAAGCCTGCTTATCCTGGATAAAAACCACAAAAGCAGTAGCAAGTGCAGAGATTTGCAGTTATTAATAATGCTCCCAGTGGTTTGCTCAGCAGGTGCAGGGTGTCACCTTCCCTCTGCAGGGGCTGGGGACTGAGAGCTCTGTGAGTGCCCCATCACTCAGCTCTTCAGTCTGCAGCAGAGCTCTGACACTTCTGTCCCAAGGAAGCAACTGCTCTGAGCAGCCTCCTGTGCTCCTCATTGGAGAGCTCCCCCTGCTTAGGTTGTCAGCAGTTTCCTGAAGAAGGTACTGGCTCTGCCTCTGTGCCTAAAGCTGGATGTCCCTAAACACCAATCCCTTTTAACGTTGGTAATAACTGTAGTAAGGGAAGTTTTTCTGCAGGAAGGGAGGAAGTTATGTCAGCATGTTACTGTCTCAGAGGCTACAAGTTAAAAATGCAACAAACCAGGAAAGCCTACCGGCAGCAGCCAGAAAACCCTTAAAAATCCTCAAGGCTTTCCCAAGCCTCATTAGGCATGGCATCAGTAGGAGAACTTAAGGGTGTGCATGCAGTGTGTGTGCCAGAACAGGAACTCATATGCACAGGTACGTGTGGAATATTTAACATCTCAGTTGGGCAGCACAAAAGCGTTGGTAAGCAACGGGTGGCAGGTTAGCTCAGGATTTTGGTGTTGGTTAAATGCATTTGGCTAGGAGTGCACAGGGAGCTGTGTTTGTTTGTGTGATAAAGAAATTCTTTGGCTTATAAAGCTGAATTCAATCTATATATGCTTGTGTGTGTTTAAGTCTTGCAGAAATGATCAGCCTTTGTGACTTGCCACCTGTTTTGAGTTAGAGGAAATCTAAGGTTGTCTGAAGGCACATATTTCAGGCCTCATTTTCTTTGGCAAAAATGCAGGCAGGAGATGCGTGTTCTGTTGTAAGAATACTGCCTGCTTACATTTAGGCATTTTCTTAAATTCTTGTATACACTGTATTTAACTACATAGCAAAACTTTTCAGTCTTTTCTAGAAGACTAAATACTTTCCTCTGCAGAGCTGAAAAATGTCTTTATGCTTTTGTGAATGTCTGAATTTCAGTTCTGCCATCTAGAACATTTATTTGTGAATCATGTTCAGATAAGAGTATCACATTCTAACTTTGACTCCATTGACAAATTTAGGATATGAGAATACATCTGTATGTGTAATTTCACATATGCCTGTCTCTCTAATGCACACTGTTATCAACCTTTATTAATGACAATATTTTTAAAATATTATAATTGCATTTTTAAAAACCCAATCCTCCTTTCTGTCTTACATTAGTTTCAGGCAAGAGTGACTGCTACTAAAAGTGCTCTGCTAATTAAAAATAACTTCTCTGTTTTAATGCTTACATTGCTTTATCTTGTACAGACTGGTGATTTGCACTGAGGTGGTCATACCAACATTTTCATGCTAGTGGTATATTTTAAACACCTACATTGCTTGGAGGATTAAGTGTTCCTTATATCATGAAGCTCTTCATAAAACAAACAAATAAACTTCAAGGTTTGGAATGTAGTCTCTAGTATCACATTGCCTGTTTGTCTCTGTACTGCTTATGCAACTGCTTATGCATTGGGCTTTTTTAGTCAGAGGAATGTATGGTGGTTAATTTCAACTTTTGTTTTCAATTTATTTGTTTTATAAGTCTAACCCAATTATTTGTCCTTTTGAAAGAGGAGAAACTAAAGATACATATACAAAAATCAGAACTATGCTTTTAATGTACTCTACATTAATGTACATGGCAGAACCTACTAATAAATTGTAATTTACTGAATTATCCCATATGTCTCTGTTTTTCATACTGAAACTTGTCCCTGTTGCCTAGAAAAAGATATATGTTATGTCCATCATCAAAAACTGTGAAAAGCAATGTCTGGGGAAGGCAGACTGCAGCACAATCAGATTTTTAGATGATGCAAAACTGAGGGGTGCTGTTGAATGCAGAGATGTCATTCAGATCAACCTGGACAGGCTGAAGGAATGTACTGACAGGAACCCCAGGAAATTCAGCAAACATTTTTGTATGGGTCATCTCTGTAAATTTATAGAGCTAAAGGAAGCCACCCTTCATGTCCAAAACCTCTCAGTGTTACGCTCTGACACCTGGTTCAGTTACCAATTCCATGATAAAGTTTTTGGGGCAGCTCATCTTGGTTTCTTTATTTTGGGGTATAGAAACCTGTAAAAGTGTCCTGCCGAGTTGCTGTCCTTTTTCAGAACAACCCCACTTCACTGATCAGCAGCTCCCACAGCGTGGGCAAACAGCTGAAGGTGCCAAACCCTTAGGCTTTTCTGGGACTGTACAAAGCCAGACTGGATGGGGCTCTGAGCCACCTGGTCTAGAGGAAGGTGTTCCTACCCATGGCAGGGATTTCAACCTAGATGATCTTCAGGGTCCCTTCCAACCAAAACTATTCTATTTTCCTATGAAATTTTATAAACTGTTGGCTGATAGGTGTGCAGTGTCCCTGTGTAATTCTTCATAGAGACCCAGTTTCACCTTTTCCTCTCTTGGGTCTGAGTTTATTCTGTCCCTTCAGCAGCTGGAGGCCCAGTGAGCAGCATGCCTGGTGTTGCATGCTTCATCACTGACAGAAGGCACTGTTGATGCTAATATGTAGAGATTTCTGCAGCTGTGGATGGTTCCCGTTAAACAGAAGGACTTTTGGTTTGACTGACTGTCTGATGTGCAGAATTTATAGTCACGGTGTAATTTTTGAATTTATAATGCATTTCTGTTGATACTAAAAAAAGGAAGTTAATTTTTCATCTAGATATACTGACCTTGAAAGTTGCGGAATGTAGTAAAGATTACAGCAAGATTATGACATTCTTAGTCAGGATAAATATGCACCATGATGGTTTTATGCTTTAGTAAAGTCTGCTAAACCTTCAGCAGCACATTGACAACCATCCAGAGTGAATTTTCATTACACTTATCCAAACAATTTTTATAATCTTAGCAAGCATACTCCATCTCGAGGTTTATTTAGATGAATAATGTTTCAGATTTAGCTGATCAAGATAAGTGCTTGGGAAAAAAATAGCTCTTTATGTGGAAAGATTGCTGTCCTTTTCACTGCTTGTCTCGTTGTTTGCTGGTACTGGGCTCAATAAAAATAACCTTCTTCAGCACTCCTCACAGGGTAGGTGTGCGTTTCAGAGACCTGCAAGCCCAGCTCCCACTGAGTGCAGAGCCAGTTGTAAGAATGCACGTTCTTCCAGCTCACGGGAAATTTCCAGAGCAAACTGGAAATGTCTCTGTTGTCTCTTCATATTATGACTAGGTTGGAAGAGATCATCGAGTCCAACTCAGCCCCAACACCTCAACTAAACCATGGCACTGAGGGCCACATCCAGTCTTTCTAAACACATCCAGGGATGGTGACTCCACCACCTCCCCAGGCAGGCCATTCCAGAATTTTATCACTCTTTCCATGAGAAACTTTTTCCTAATATCCAGCCTGTATTTCCCTTGGTGCAGCTTGAGACTGTGACCTCTGGTTCTGTCAGTGCTGGCTGGAGAAAGAGCCCAACCCCACCTGAGCACAGCCACCGTTCAGGGAGCTGTAGAGAGTGATAAGGTCACCCCTGAGTCTCCTTTTCTCCAGGCTAAACAACCCCAGCTCCCTCAGCTGTTCCTTATAGGGCTTCTGTTCCAGGAGCTCTTCAGCTCTTCTGGCTGTTTGGACTTTTCTAAATTTTCACAGGAAACTTCCCCATTGCTGCCAGTTTTCCAGGATTCATCTGTGGGCTGCCCCTTGTAGAGCACCTTAGGATTTTTACCAGGGAAGATAGCTTTAGCCTCTCTGGCAGACTCTAAACTTCAATGTGTGGTTCAGGAGATTATTTTTCTACAGGCATTTTCTCAGTTTGAAAAGAGAAGCATATTCTTGGGAAAGGCTGTTATTTTCAGGACTTGTGCCTAGAGGACTTTGCTGTCTAGGATCACTTGGGAGGATGAGAGGTGGCAGAGCTGAATGATTTTGGCAAATTGGACTGTGTTGGAATGGTTCTTCTTTCAGACTGGCTTGCTGTCCTCTGTTGTCCAACAGAGATTGGGGTTGTGACAGGGAGAGTGTTTGTTCCTGAGGTCACTTCTGTTCAGGACTCAGATATTAGGGTATTCCTGCTCTTCCCGCTGGTGTGTGAGCTTGGAGAGTTACCTGTGTGCCTGCTGGGCCACCAGGAACCCTGTTGTCAGCTTTGGTGCTGCACGGGGCTGTTTGCATTGCCAAAGATAGATGGCTTTCCAAAATTGCAATTTGAATAATCAACAGGAGGCAGGTAGTGAAATGGTAGATTTCAACTGTGCTGGGGACCTGAAAAATAAGGCATGACAATTTTATTCTGCATTCCATAAAAATGGAAAAGATTCTGGTAAAGTGGCCTGATTTGCATCTGCAGAGATCTTGTCCTGTTTACATTTTATTCACAACAGAAGAGATTCTAATTCCTGTACTGTGAGTGAAGTTAAACTACCTTGCTGAGAAGCTGCAATTCTTTTTCTTTGTGTTCTTATATCCATGTTTTATTTCTTAGAGTTTTATACCACAGCTGTACTGCTTTGCAGAGCTTTGGTGATTGGTGGTACATTTTCTGAAGGAACAGAATTGTTGCATTTGCCAGAGAAAAGCAATTTAGGACAAGTGCAAAAGGATTCAGTGCAAATAATGTGGAAGGTTCCATATGATAAGCTTTTTTCAGAAGGGAAGTCAGTAATTAAAAATACAGCTGTTAAAAGCAGATTTATATTCAAGGAAACTTGACAATGCTACCTCAGATTTATCAAAAAGATATGTACCTCTCTCTTTGCATACCAGTTTCTTATTATGGCAGGATCTTGGATGTGCTTCCAAGGAAAGCAGAGTGAAAATGCTTTCCTGGGCTGCACAGGTGCTCTGACACTGGACAGTCATATCCCTACACAGAGCTGTCCAGGCCTTGAGCATCGAGTTACTCATTACCTGTGCCCTTGCAGTTCCTCTGAAGTGGTCACTTCAATGTTTGCCTGCTTTAGGAAGCAGTCCCAGCCCTTTCTGCCTGTGGAAAGGGGAAGTGATGCTGCCCTGGGGCTGATTCTGCCTCGAATCTCTTGGGAAGTCTGTGTTGTGTTTCTAAATCCGGAGCAGTGGCACGTGCAGCCTGGAAATGATTGCAGCGGTTTCTGCATTGTCAGCTGCGGCCTCTCTGGGGTTGCTACGTTCAGATATGAGCTCAATCCCTGGGAGACTACTCCCACAAAATTCACTTCCCAATGTTCAGACTCAGTCAAGCTGTCTAGAATTGGGGTTGCTCTTGAGTGAAATGAGTAAGTCCCACCCTGGGGACAATGTGAAAGTTCTCCCCAAATGGCAATGGTGTTATGAGGTTTATTGATCTGTAAGAAATTTTGTCATCAGTTTGTAACCTAACAGGGTGAAAACCAGAAAACTTGAGTCTCTGAGTGAAGCTGAAGGAAGGTTGTTGTTTTGTTGGTTTGTTTTTTTCTCTTTTGTTTCTGGGCTTAGAAAGGAACGTAGTCGATTGAATTCACATCTGGTTGGCTGATTTTCTTCGTGGAAAAACTCCAAATTCATTGTGAAGATTAGAGTAAGCGTTTATGGGTTTTCAGGATTTTGAATGGAATTTGAAGTATTGTGTTTTCAAGCAGTGGACAAATCAGTTTTCTCATAGGTATTTGTTCATGTTCTAATTTTGGCATTTCTTTGTCTATTTTCTAATTCTAAAAATTGTTTTATGCTTCGTGTTGTGTCTTGGGATTTCATAATGTGCTTGCTCTTTTTGCAAAAATGCGCACAAATTCATTGAAGTTCCTCATGACAAAAAGTTCCTCATCTAAAAATTGTTGCCAAGTTAGTTGGAATCAACATATTTATCGAAAATAAGCTGCTTGTTAATGAGAGTGGAATTTGCAAATAATAAAAATTGATGAGTGTGTTAATATGCAAGATTTGCTTTAAAAGAGTACAAACACGCTCTCGTACTGTTGCCTTATTTTCTTCATAATAATGGTTAACAAATGTATCTCAAAGAGGTCTCGTGAGTAAGATAAAGAAAAATTGGTTAGCCTGTGAAAAGTACTTGGCAGCTAAAAATGTCTTTTCTCTCAAGCTTTATCAATCCCCTCTTTTGCATTTTAAATGCATAAATTGTAATTTATATAGGTTTGGGGGGTTTTTTGTGCAAATTCCTCTGGAATTTTAAATGTCTAGCATTGCAAAACTTCAGAGTTTTTTTGTAGTTTTGGGTGGATGTTATTGAGTAGTTTCTGGCATATCTCTACATCTTTATTCATATTTATTTCCTATAATTGTACTGTTTTCCAAGAAGCTCAGATGCTGGAATCTCCTGGTAAAGTCTTCTTGATCTTCTCTGAAAACTGAAATTTTTCCTTGACTACAATTATTTCAAAGTATCACCTCACTTAGATTCTTGTGCTTTGTGTTTTAGATATTTGTTGTTTTAAAGTATAAGACTATGTAGAAGTTGTTGTCTGGTCCATGCATCTTTCTGCTTATACTGTAGCCAAAAATTGTGTTTGACCCTTGCTGCTGTTTTATGCAGGCAGACCGGTTAGGCTACATGATTTCATTTCAAAACACAACCATTTGAGCCATCAGACTGATAAAAATCATAAATATCTTTCTAAAACAAAGTACTTGTGTGTTAAGGATATACAAGAGTGGAATGCAGGTATTACTAATGTACCTAATTACTCATTTTAATAATTGTGGTGCAAATGGCAGCCACGTAAAATGATTATGTGGTCTCATTTGAGATTATAATTGGTTGATTGAAGACATGTTGTTTATTTTGGCTAAAGAATCACAGAATCACAGGATGGGGCAGGATGGAAAGGACCACAGGGGTCATCTGGTGCAACCTCCCCGCTCAAGCAGGGTCATTCCAGAGCACATGGCACAGGATTGCATCCAGATGGTTCTGGAATATTTCCAGGAGGGAGACTCCACAACCCCTCTGGGCAGCCCCGTTAAATGCTTGGTCACTGCACAGTGAAGAAGTTCTTCCTCATCTTCAGGTGGAACTTCCTTGTGGATCAGTTTCTGCCCATTGCCTCTTGTCCTATTAAAGAGGACACACCTTTGATTGGAAGTTCATTTCCTAAAGAGCCCTGACAACTTTCTGGCTTTTTTTCAGACTATGTTGTCTTTGGTTTCAACAGGAACTTGAATATTGTCAACATCTTGTGGCAAAACATCTGTACGCCTGAAATCTGAAGACTTAACTGCAGTTTAAAAGTCTGACTTTTGTCATCTTTATATTCCATCTGAATTCCCTATTTTCTATAAAATGTTTCTAGTAAAATCATTAGCAAGTGGTTGTAGTCATTTGTTCAGGGAGTTGAGTAATTTTCCACTCCCAGCTTTCTATTACCGGGAAGTAGTAGTAGTATCAGCTCATACCCTACTTTCTGGAGTTTGGAAAAGTTTCCAAATCAGTCTGTGGAAATACTGGATTTGAAATAGTTCCCTGGTTTTGTATGGCTTTCTGATATGCTGAAAGATGCAAAGTATGTAGCTGAACAACATCTTGTCTCCTTAAACTTGTTTTGAACTGTAGTTGTAAAATATTTAATAAAAAAAACAAAAGAAAAAAGAAAAGGGGGGGGAAGACGTTTTATAATTCTGTAATGGTTTTAGAGTAGTGCAAGGCGTTAGAGCAATTGAAAACAGTTATTGTTGCATTTAAGTAGTGCAGGAGGTTGATGACACTTTGCATGCAAAGTTGATTATTGAAAATGTTAAGTAAAGGGGAAGTATTACAGTGCAACTTTTAAATGTATACTGAAGATATATTTAATATTACTTGAAGATTCATAGCTTTTTAATCCTAAGAATATTGGCATCAAATCACAAAGTGCATCATTAAATCTGCATTTCACTCATGAAATGTGTCTGGTAATTACACAGCTGTTAGCAAGTCATGGGGTTTACAGAAATAAGGATATGATCCAGGCTTTCTGTTTAGCTTTTTTTTTCCTTCTAGTAACTTGTTTTGTGAAATGTTGAGTTGCAAGCTGTCATTAATACTGGACACTTTTTTAAGGTCCGTACGTAACTCAGATCTATAATTTTATACATCATTTACTCCCTCAGCTATTAAATTTCTACTTCACTGTGGACAGAATGTAAACTGTTAGAAACTTGGAAGAGTACCAGTCAGCGTAAAGATTCCAAATTTTTTTGTTTCTTTCCTAATTTAAATGCTTTGTAAACCAAAGTATCTACTTTTGCAATTTTCTCCTTTTCTACTCTATTATAAACAAGATGTTGTTCTTGATCTTTGTTTTCTGCTGTACTTTTTACTTTACCCTTCAAGCACAGCTTGATTTGCTGTGTAAGCTGTCTTGGTGGCTGGTGCTGAGCAGCTGGAAGCAAAAGGAGAAAAAGGGAAGTAGAGTGGTAGTTTTGAGGAAAAAGTGGACTTGAAGAATATTGAGATTGGAAGAGCAACTCTAGTTTTAATTGTAACCACATTTATTGGCTGTCATGCTTTAAACATCACTGTGTCTGGGGATTTTAATTAAATCATGTAGAAATAGATTCATTTTAGTTTAGAGAACAAGACCTATCTGGTTTTTTTGGTGTGTTTTAAGACACGAGCTGCTGCCATTGCACTGGTAGCTGTGAATACACTATAGAATATGCCACATTCTCTTTGCTATGTTTCTACAACCAAGGAAATCAAATAATTAAGGAAAAGCCTTTAACAATGGAAATTAAAGATGCTAGTGAAGATCTGACTTATTTCACCCAAGAATATTAAGCAAGTGTTCCTAAAATAGAAAAGCCTTGAAGCATTTAGCTGAGCACAAATGCACCTCACTGAGAGCAGAGTCACCAGGGCAGGGAAGGACACCCGGATTGTTCAAATCCCCTCCTGTCATTCCAGAAGTTGGAATCATTGTTGTTCCGGTTACAGGGTGCGGTCGGTGCTTCAGGCACAAGGTCACGAGTCACACTGTGCTGTGCCAGTTTGATGGAGAAGATGGGTTTGCAGATGTGTCCAGCATCAGGCAGTTTAAATTGAGCATAATTTTGTTATTAATGTGTGTTGGAAGATCTGTGTCTTGTGTTCTACAGCTAAAGAAGTACAAAATGTGACGGCGTTCGTGGCTTATTGTTAAGAGTTTGTGTTTAGATTTTCTGGTTTTCTTTCTACAGCATACCAATTTCGCCTTTACAAGATGAGAATTCTATTAAGGAATTGTTCATCTCTGAGACTCTTTGAGGTAGGGTACTCAATATATGCAAAGAAACATAAAATAAAATTTACAATAGCAGAGGGAAAAGATGACAATTCCCTCAGGACTGAGTTATAGCTACAGCATTGCTGTCTCTTTGTGCTTTTGGGGGAATATTTTTGGAATGGCAGCTTTCATTGAGACAAAAAATTGAGATATGCCCATTTTAGGCACTCAAGACCTGTCCATGCAAAACTAGGGGTGTTATCCAATTTTTTTCCTTGTATTTCTTTCTCGAGTAATGACGTTCTGCCTACGTTTTTCCAGCAGCTTTCCTGTGAAGTGTGTTGTGTCCAGCTTTAAAACAGTTTTGAAATTCCTGAATTGAGGAAAAGATTTCAACAAGGGCATATTAGTTGCTCCTCATAAATGGGATGCCACCAAAGTCTCTGATCAAAGTGAGCACTGTTGAAACTCAAGCTGAATTGAATTGGAGAAGGTTGTGAAGAGAGTTCTTGAGCTTTCCAGATAGTTACAAAAGAAGAAAATTAAGAACATTAATACCTGCATCAAAAAATGGGTTATTCTTAAGTGTAAGGGTTTGTGAAAGGGGTAAGTAAATTCTTGATCTTATTTTAAAGTCTTAGCATGGCTGGCCAAAAGATAATACAAGAAAGAGGTCTGCAAAGGAGCTGATGTAATTGAAGCAAAGAAAGTTGCTGAGCGGGATTTTTAAGAGAATCAGTTCAAATGATAGTGCTTTAGTTTCTCAGCCTAGTGAAGAACTTATGTAATTATAAATAGAATATAAAAGAAAGACATTTATTAGAGGTTATAAAGGAAATGGTACAAGATAAAGAAATTTTAGTGTCAGAGGTAAGTGAAGAATGGGTCAAAAAGATGTGAGTCAGTGGTGACAGGAAGAGTAGGTGGTCAGCTATGGCAGAAAATTACCATTTTCTTGGATGAGGGTGAGAATACCAACTGAAAGACTGTGGATGGTGACTCAAGGTTTGGTCTGCCACTCAGTCTGTACACATGTTTACATATCCAGCTCTCACTCCAAAGTGTTGATAGATCTTTGTACATTGCTTTTGGGTTGTTGGCTTTTTATGATTAAAGGTAATGAAATAGATGACATGACTTTGACCTTTCCCTTTTCCCTTAGTGTTGCTTTTTATCTCACTGGTTTTGAAGGGTAAGTTGTCTGAATCCATTGGTGCATGGAGAGCAGGGAATGTCAGTTCTGTGCCTGGCAGAGTGGAGGGGGCTGTGTCACTGCCTTGCTGTTCCATGTGACACTTGATGGCAAATTCTGTGACTCAGAGGTGCTGCTTAGGTGTGATTTACAAATGAAGAACACCAGCCTGTGAGATCTCCCATAACCTGCAGTTCCAGAAAATGTTGTCTAGATCCTGGTAGAACTGACCTCTCTGTTCCCTCTGCCTCATTTTGTTCTGGTATTGTGGTATGTTTTTCTTTCCTGTATCCGGTGCTCATCCGCTTAAGTCACTTTTCTTGTGCTTCACTGGTAATTTTAATTTTTTTTAGAAAAACGGATATATGGAGGAATGTTTTTAAAATGTGTCAGTTGTTCCATGGTAATACCAATGGAATATTTTCTCGTTTCATTATGAGAAGTGATGAGAGTTCAGAACTTTGATAATGTAGTAGATTGCAGTAACTTCTTAGGGAAGGCTACAAGGATTTTGAGTAGGCTCACGTGTCAGTCAATCTTTGTTTGCTGTAATGGATTCCTTTCCATATCTGCAGGGAACACAAAGTAAAACTAGGTCTTTAAAAATCACTGCACAGCAACAAGAAAGTCAATGTACTTGTGTGGTTTTCTATTGAAAAATCCTTCCCCAGGCGAAGGATTCTGCATTTCCTTTGTTGAAGCTGATGAGAACTTCTTTATATGTGAATTGATTCTGGTCACTTTTTAAACATCACCTCCTAAAGGGCAATGGAGCAGCAATTCCCAAATGTCACAAGTCAAGCTGATGAGGCAGAAAACTGGCTTGGCTGAGCAGAATCTTCTCTTGGAAATAAGGCGGAAAAAGGGAGATGTGTGCAGAGTGGAAGCAAGGTCAGGTGACCTGGGAAGAATACAATGGTGCTGCTTGCCACTGTAGGGAGAAAATTCTTGTGGCCAAAGCTCAGCTGGAGTTGAAGCTGGCCAGAGCTGTGGGGGAGAATAAGAAGAGTTTTTAAAAATGCATTAACAGCAATAGGCAAAATAACTGACCCATTACAGGATGAGGATGATCACTGCAAACAGGGCCATGGGCAAGGCTGAAGTGTTTAATGCATTCTTAGCCTGTGGCTTCAACCAGGATGATGGACCAGGGAGGGTGGTGAAGGGACTGAAGGGGAAGCTGCATGAGGAGTGCTTGAGGTCGTTTGGGCTGTTCATCCTGGAGGAGACTGAGGGGAGACCTCACTGCAGTTACAAATTCCTCCTTAGGGAAAGAGGAAGGACAGGCACTGACCTCTGCTCTCTGGTGACCAGTGACAGGACCTGAGGGAATGCCCTGAAGTTGATTCAAGAGAGGTTTAGGAAAAGTTTCTTCCCCCAGAGGGGGTTTGGGCACTGGGACAGCTCCCCAGGGCAGTGGGCGCAGCTCTGGCCTGGCAGAGCTCAGGAGTGTTGAAGGATGCCCTCAGGCACATGGTGGGACTCCTGGGGATGGCCTGTGCAGGGCCACGAGCTGGACTCGATGGTCCCTGCGCGTCCCTTCCAGCTCAGCATATTCTGTGATTCTGTGACATATTCAAGAATTGAGCTCAATTAAAAAGAAATTAACACGTAGTTCTGGCTTTACATAAGGAACGAACAGAATTCTGTTTGTTCTGGGTGAGCTGTAGTTTGCAGAATGAAGTGCAGTGACTTTCTGACCACTGCAGAAATGTGTAGGCCGGTGTTTATGACTCGAGCTCTACACCAGTGTTTTCAAGCTGTAGCAGCTGAGATTTTCAAGGACATAGTATCCTAAATACCTGGGGCGTAGGAAATACTCTTTTGTGAAGAAACAGCCTGTTGGTTTCTATTTTGGTGCAAATCTGTGCATAATCAAAAAACCATGCTGGCAATCTACTCTGAGTTCATCTGTGTGGGCCAAAACCGTTTGATAAAGTATCTACTGCCTGCTGCACCTTCTTGTAAGAAAATGAACGAGTTTCTTAGGTCGCATGGTGTTGACTAGGAAGAATAGAAATAGCAGGAAATTTTTGTAATGTTTTACAGGGTCCTTGAATCCCTAATTACTCTGAAAGATTCCTTCTTTTCTGTGCTGCTGGAGGTTGTGCGTAGGACACTGTTGTTTGCTGTTCAAGTGTCGTAGGTCAACACATGTTTCCTGGTATGCAACTGTTGAAAAGGGGGGGGTGTTTTCTTGTTTTTTGGTTATTTTTTTTTTCTAATGTAACCCATACACACATTGTCAAAGCTCATCTATTATTCTTTTAATGTTTGTCCAGTACTACATAGTTATTTTCAAATTTTCACTTAATTTGTTTGGAGTTTACAGCGAATACTTTTCGTATTATTTTTCTTTCGTATGATCTGTTTCATATTTGGGAGACTCAGGAATGTAGGAAACATTGATGCACCAGGAAGTGCTGCCTGCACTAGGGTATTTCTGCTCATCTTGTATCATTTCTCCTGAGACAAATGAATGACTGTGCTAATATTTGTAGGCAGCCCTGCAGCCCTTGCTGCTCAGACAAGACCATCATGTCTGCGATGTTGTCATCGTCGGCGCTCACGCCGTGCTCGCCATCCTACCGCCTGTGTCTCAGACTTCCAGCCTTCCTCATAAACCAAATTTTTGTTTTACTAGCTTGAATTTTAGTGTTACTCTGAGTGCATTGCTAAGCTGTATGTTATTGTTTCTCTACTGAAATGTTACCAGCCATTTTCTGTTGCGTAAAGCAAAGGCTTCAAACTTCTTGTGGCCTTGTAGGTGTCCATGTTGAACTCCTAATGCATTTTAGACCTCGGGTTTCAGTCTCCTTTCAAGCCAGACCCCACTTTCAGTGGTCTGCCTGGCTCTGGGTAACTTCTGACAGTTTTAGAGTCTTTTAAAGATGGCTTTTGCCAATATATTAATATTTTATTTTAGATGAGGAGAACAATAAAAGAGCCAAAAGTAACTCAGTGTTTCACTGAACCAGTGTAGAATTTATTTTTAGTAGTTAAGAAAAATCCCAAACGTTTTCAGGTGATTTTTGTGTTGCCTGTATCATGAAGGAATAAGTAGTCATTCTTTTAAAAGAACATGCTGTCCTTTTGGATAGCTGTATTGCACAAGTGATGTCTGAGGCAAAAGAGTGGGGTTTTTTTCTTGTTTTACTTTTTCTTTTTCCTGCAGATGGCTTCCTCTTGGGTATAATTTGGAATAAATTTCAGTACTGTTAAGTGTTTTGGCTCTTTATTTTATTCAAAGTATGTAAGACATTACAGATGCCTTGAAATATTTCTATTTCCTCTGTATGCTTGTGGGACAATAGAAGGGAACCCCCCATGGTTGACTGGTGTTTCTATTTTTATATATAAGAGTACCACTAACATTTGATTAATTTGGGGAAGGAAACATGTTAGTTATTTAATTTTTTTCAATGAGATTGTGATATTTACAATGTAATTTTCCATGTATTAATTCCTACTATTCAATAGCGTCTTCTATTGTGTAGTAATTATTTGGTAATAATTTGACATGCATAATAATAACAACAATAATGTATTTTCCCCACCTCTTGTGCAATTTAGATGATAAAGATGTGGTTTCTATTTCTGCTCCCTGTATTTTATGAGAGGATCTGTAATTGTTGATGTTCAGTAATGTTTAGTTTCAAAGAACAGTAAGGGCAGCCCAGGTTCCTTTGGATATAAGGGACTGGAATTCTCCCACCAGTAAAGAAGTAAAGAGAAGGCCCTTTTTGGGCATCTTGTTCCTGCAGAGGGCACTTTGATGCAGCTGAAGTGCAGTTCTTATATTTTGTCTGCACTTGTTGACCCACTTGGGACAAAGGGGGAAATGCATGGTTTTTCTAAACAGCGAAGTTACCTGCTTATATTTTTCAATTCTCTTAACATGGCATTGTTTTAATTAATTACCAATAAGTGGTGTTTATAAGCAGTAAACCCTTTTGCAAGTATAATTTGCAAGTATAATTTGACCAATTATTTTGCATTAAATTATGAGGACAAGATAGAATTATCTAATCCCTACCAATTCATTTGAAAAATATTTATTCCTTCATATACAATCCTACTCGAATCTTTCCAAGAACTAAATTGTATGATACGAAATGATATAATGTTTTGGATATGTTGCACACAAGCAGTGAAGTTTGCTTTCTTTTTAAAACATTTCAGTTTATTTTTAAAAACTTCCCCCCCCCCCCCCCCTCCCCTTTTTTTGGCTTCATGGAGAAGACCATATGTGATACATCAGCTTATTTAGTCTGACCAGAGTCTATTAATTAGCACCACTGATTTGTGATACAATGTCCAGGAATTCTAGTTATTCCAGCTAGTTTCAGTCCTGTCCAATTTGATAGTGTTCTTGAGATTAGGATGAAACCAGAGCATCTCCTGAGCTTAAGGGAATTGATTACACTGATGATGCTAACGTGCCATATGCTGCAAAGGAAAACAAACAAGTAAAATAAATCCCTGAATCCCTCTCAGCTTGATTTGGTAGAAAATTCCATCTCAGCCCTTGATTTGGCATGCAGTTTATAGTCACATAAGCAAGACAGGCCAGCCAGACTTCTCTGCAAGTACCTGCCAGCCCCATGAAGTGCTGGATGGCTGCCACTGGCTCTCTTGCAAAAACTCGGATGTCCAATTAGGTATCCAGGTGGAAATGCTGTCTAAATCTCCATGCTTGAGTGGTTGAAGCTCTGAAGTATGAGATCTGATTATAGCTGTATAATGATGGAAAGCTTCAAGTGTTACGAGCACGTTCAGCCCCTGAAGGTTTCAGAACAAGAGGTTTCATGTACAGATTCCCAAGTCCCTCACGGGTCTGAACTGACTTGTGCTGACACACATGGACAAAATATTTTCTTCCAAAAGCTGTTCAATTTTACTTGAAGGACTCCAACTCCAGCTGAGGAGAGCATAATGATTACCCTGATAACCTGACTCTATTTTCCATACCCTTCACTGACTAGAGTATGAGATCTTATTTTGAGATTTGAATTTTTATGATAATGAATTCTGAACCCTTATCTGAAATCCTCTTACTAGCAAACACCTTATCTACAAATAACCACTGCAGAATGTGTTTCTCAACTCTCTGCAGTGAACTCCAAAAGCTGGGCTCTTTTAAACTCATGGTATGACACTTGTTTTCCAGCACAAGTGTTGGGGCTTTTTTTTTTGTCTTACTTGGAAAACTTTCTTTGTATTCTCTACACCATGTTCCAAAGTGATTTTTTTGGCAGGTCTGTGCCTGCCCAGTTAGGACACATGGGACAGGATGAGGCTTTTTAGCTGGGAGCAGGGCTGGGTATTAGATAATGCCTCTTCAGTAGAGGTGTCTTCACTGATGTGTGTCTCTGGTAACAAAGATGGGTTATCTTTTCCAGTCCCTCAGCAGGCTTGTCTTTAATCTATGGAATGTATTTTTAAAACATAATTGCTACAAAGCATCAAATAATTTTTAAGAAAGAAAGAAATCCAGGTATACTTATGTGATTATGATTGTATTTAGTAGCTGTATTGTATTGCTATTACCCTACCCTGAAAAACCATTTTAATGCCTTGTTTTTTACAGAAACATATCAGTCATCATTCTGTTTGTGTCTTGATTTTGGCTCTGATGCAGCTTTAAATTACTTCTGCTAATTTGCGTGAATTGACTGTTGTGCTGTACTAGTCAGTAATTTCCTATGGACATTCCTTTTTACCCTCTTAAAGCGTAAAAATTATGCCTTTGGTGTCTGGGCCTCTGGAAATTCCTCCTTTTGGAATACTGAGTTTAGTGGTGAAGAACTCCTCAGTCCTTTTCTGCTGCATGCAAGTTGCTTGAGCCTTGCTTGAAAATACTGGCTTTTATCAGAGGTGCTCACATTCTCTCTACTAATTTTTTGTTGTTGCTGTTCCAGTAACTTCTTGCGACAGAAATCTGTTCCCCCATAAAAACTTGTGATGCTCAGTTTTAATTGCCATATAGTGGAGATCAGAGCACATGCAAGCTGCAGTTTTGTGGTGATTGTGCAAAGCTCCAGTTTAGCATGTTGTCCAAACGTGGAGTGCTCTGGAGAGCTGCCAGAAGGGAGGAAAAGTGGCTGCCATGAATAGATAGGGACTTAGAAGCACAAACTTCCTCAGTGCCAAACCTCTCTCAAGCTTCATTCTGATGAGTTTTGGAATCTCAGAGTGCAGAAACTGCTAAATTCAGCAAGCCTACCTGGAGGAAATAGTCTCTTGCTCCAAGTAGCTGTTTCCTGGCATGCCAGCTGTGCACATGGAAGCATCTGCAGTGGCACAAAGGCTTTTTGTTTACACTGGGGTTTTTGGCAGGCACGCTCTCCTACCACAGCCCTGAGAGATATCCTGTAGTGCAGGCCAGCACTAATGCCCACTGCTTATGGGACAATAATAATAGAGACCCCAGTGTTGTGGGAAGAGAGGATGAGTATGTCTCATGTTGTTGATCCCAGTTCTCTGCACAGGAAACTGAAACTCAGTGGAAAGCACCAAACTTTTCAGCGGTCTTTTCATGCTACATATTTTACTGTGTTCCTGGTGAGAATGCTGACAGGAAATACATTCCATATTCTTCTTCATTAGCACTGTGGAAATGCAGAATTCAGTAGTAGCAACCAGTGTACAGAACTGCATTGGTGGAATATGTTCATATTGCAATCCAGTTGTTTGGTATTTTTTAATTTTAGCTCCCAGCCTGGTCTTTCACTTATATAAGATGTTTCTTTGTGAGATTTTGAGTCACATTTAATTTTTCTGTGTTTATGTATGTACTCTTCTGTTTCCTTGTAGAATCTCACACCTGCAAAAGGGGAAATCAATTGTGACCTTAAGTGGGAAACAATAATATGACTCATGTAAGAAGTATTGTTAAATTCCCAAAATTAACAGACCAGCAATGTACTGCCCTTTCTATAGTTTCCTTTGTTTATTTTTAATTTAACTTCTCCTGGCTGAGTCAAGCTTTTGGTGCAGGGAGCTGCTGTAGTTCTGTGTGTCCTTTGCATCTCTGTGGATCTGAGGTTGATGGAACAGTGTCAGGTGTGGTGCTGCTGGGAATGGCTGCATGTGACAAGGTGGAGGTTTTAGGAGTGTCCTCCCTTCAGACCTTCCACCCCTGACATGGCTACAGGGCTCCTGCTGGCCTAGGCCAGTGCCAAACCTTTTAAACTTCCCCAGTTGTGTCATGAAGGGATATATTTCAAAAAGAAATTGGTTATCACTTTGTGCTGAGCACTTTTTTTTAGGGAGTTTTAGGTATGTATTACCCTTTTTGTGGTTTCCTCCACAAGTATTTGTTCCAGTTGAATTTCTGCTGTTTTCAGAGCAAATTCTGACATTGAATTAATTTGCCTGTTTCAAGACTTCCTGTTCTGTATTCTGTCATCTTGAGGCTGTTGGCCTCTCTTTTAAATCTCCTAAGTCCATTTTGCTGCAGCAGTCCCACGCCTTTCGGTGGTTGGGTCTCTCTCAGGTCGCATCCGTGTTCTTTCCAGTGTACACAGCAGCGCCGTGTGCTTACACACACTGCCCCCAACTCCCACGTGCTTTTTCTGAGTGTTGAAACTTGAATCCATCTCTGGCATATTGTTCTAAGGAGTTTTAAGATGATGGATACAAAAATCTTATCATATATTAGCACAAAGCTGCTTGTGCTTTTTTATGATTGCTAGAGAGCAACAGACTATCTCCAGACTGTAGCATGGTATTATCAGGGTGGTTTAATGTCTGATTGTGCAGGTGTGAGTGATAAAAATGAGATAATGAGGACTTTGTGTATTATGGTAGTATTTTATAGAACATTGACCTGGAGTAGTATTAATCATTAACATAAAGCAAAATTTATGTCCGTGTAAATTGCTTACTGGGTGCCAGTTGTAATTGTTGAGTGATATATGTTCATTACCTTGCTATATATTTATTTTTTGGACATTCAACCAATGCAATAATTGCACATGCTGTATGTATTTTAAAGCTAGGTTACTCTTTATCTAGTAAATGAGTTGGGAATCACTGAAGACTGGGGAATGTTTATGGCTGCTGTTGTAACACTGTGCTACTACTGCCAAAAGAGAACAAGAAAGAAGGAAGGAGAGAGAGAAAGGAGCAAAAAGAGTGCAGTAGGCAAGGTTAATATTTCGTGCTTCACTGATAATTGTGCATAAAATGCTCAATTATGTTTGTAAATAAAAACTGTATTTCTAGGCTTGTCTATCTCAGATGACTACTGATCTTATAAAATGTCAGGGGTCATTAAAAATAGGAATAAAACCAAGCCCCAAAACAAAAAAGCAAGCAAAAAACCCTTCCCGAATGAATTAACTATTAGTATAATGTCACAATGCATTTTCAAAACCACTTCTGAGAAACAGTTGTTGAAAAGGTTAAGAGGGACACAGATGCTTCTTTATCTACTTTGTGATGAAAATTAAAACACAAGCATTGAATACAAGGAATCAGTTTCTTTGATAGTGTTATCCTTTTATAGTCGTCCTTTAAGTATTCTAAATATCAGAAATCCTCCTTCCACACTGTCTTTTTGTCTATGACAAACACATTGCACACTAGAACTGTATTGTTCTGTATTCACTAACCTGTGACTGAAGTATCAATTGCTAAAGTCATGTCTTACTCAGATTTATTTTTGTGTTGTAATTGTCTTTTCTGCTTTCATGTTGAACAATTAATTTCCATACTTCTCTTATTCCTTTGACCTGTGGTACCATGGGCAGCAGTTACTGCTGACCAGCCAGGATAGCTTTGTAAAAAGAATTCTGAAAGCAGACCCTGTGTTCCTGAATTTCAGGTGCAAGACCCAAGTTTAAATTTATGACTTCTTAACTGTTTGATGAAGTTTAAAATGTATGGTTTTTCTAAAAAAAAAAAGTACCTGAAATTCTCTGGTGTAAAGTATGTGCTTTAAACACCAAATGTATGGATATTTGGGTTGCCATGCTGATGTGCGTCTGAGAATTCCTGGTTGTTGTCCACAGCTGTCTTGCTCACTTCACCTGAGATAGCTCAAAGCAGTGTTGGGTTTTACTCTGGGTGGGTGTGGTAAGAAAAGATTCTGGGTCCAAGGTTCTCAGAATTTTTTAATTTCCATAAGATTATTGTGATAACACTTGGCTGAAAACAACAGGATGGACCACTGTTTAAATAGGTTAAAAAAATAAAAAAATATTTGCACAAGCCTGCCAATTCCACATTCTTACTAAACGTCAATAGAATGGAGATGTTGGAAGTTTGTTTTGTGAAGAAAACCCATTCAATGCCATTATTAGTCCTGTACTATTTCTGAAATAAAGGCTTTAGCTTGCAGTACTTACTCACAAATCACCATTTCTGTAGACTAGCCTGGTTTTGTTCAGAAATGGTCAGAAGAGTATTTGACAGCTTTTTGTTGTTGTTGTTTTAAATAAGCCACTGGCATGGCAATACTAAGTGTTCTGAAAACACAAGAAGGAACTGTTTTCCCAGTGGGTGTAGTTTTCTTTCTAAAAGCCAGTTCAGTTTGTTTTATTTTTTCAGAAGATAAAACAGGAGTACAGTTGCTGCACAAATGATTTTTACACATTTGAGTTTTCATTATAGCAGCTCATTCAGGAAAGGTGTTTAAAATTACACAATGTTACAAGGTTTTAAAAAGGCAAAGCAATGAACTTGAAACTGATGTTTTTTCCCAAGTGCATGTGTAGATGTGCACCCAGAATTATTTATTTGCTGGTGTATGGGGGAGGTTAACCTTGATGAATTTCAGAAAAAGACTGCTCTGTCTTTGACTTAGGAGGATGAATTGATTGGTTCTAATTGAGATGTTCCTGCATATTTTAAGTTTTCTGGCCTTGTGGAACTTTGCTGCAAGTGACAAGCTTGAGCAGCTGCTTATTGAGGATCGCTTTAATGTGCAGCTCCAATGGGAGAATTCCTGGTCTGTCCCTTGTCTAGGATTAGTGCCACTGAGAGATCTTTCAGCCTTGGGAAGCTCAATAATGTGGTTGTGGATCTTCCCTCTGAAGGGAAATGTTTCTTAGTGTCTGTTTTTACGTGGCTTTAAGGGTTTGAGTGAGGAGCTGAGGTGGAAATGTCCCCAGCACCTGGGCAGAGGGGGAAGGATTACTCACCTGTAATATATATAATTCACAGGCAGCACAGGTCACAGGTGCCTCAAGGTGGTTATGTAAAGGTTCCTCTTGCAGAATGCTGCATTTCAGTTCATTCCAAGGTAGAAATTTTAAAAAGGCCTTTATTTTCTATTCCTTTAGAGCTTTAGGATTAAAAACTATTGTTTTGTTTGTGAGTGAGTTTAATTGTTTACGGTTGATCACCAGAATATTCTGCAACACTGCAAATGGGCTTTTACCTGGAAATAATTTGGACTGTGTTTTAAGTGCCCTGGTTTTATTTTAGACCAGGATAAGGATAAATACATGGTTTCTTGGATACAAGATATTGAAAGGCAGGAAGCTGTTACAAAATTCAGTCTATATTTTGTGTTCTGTTTACATCCAGAGTTATCCAAAAGCTCCAGGCGTTTCTTCATATTTACAGCTTCATAACATTGCTTTTTTTATCATGCCAGTGAGCATTGTAATTGTTTTGTTTTAAGTAGAGGTATGCATCTGAGAGAGAAAATTCCCTTTGCCAAAATTCCGTACATAAGTGAACGAAGAAATGGTGAAATACTCAGCAGCTGGTGCTAGGTCATGCAAGTCCAGATGGAACAAACTTCCTTCACATAATGTCCAGAACATGGTTCTTTATTTTTAGGGAGGTTTGCAGGAAAGATGATGATGATACATGTTAAAAACAAAGCACAGTTACTTGAATAGTAAGAGCCTACAGAAGCAGGCTTAATAAAATTAATCTTTGTGCCCAGAGTGATTCAAGGGAGAATTCAATGTTTGGTGAAAGAGTTGAATTAGAAAGGAGAGTGGATATCGCTGTCAGATGTTTTAAATTTTAAAATCATTTTGGGATCTTTTAATTCAAGTTTTGTCAATGGAGTTCAAGTGTTTTCCATTTTATATGCATCCTAGATAGCTTTGGATTTTATTTGATGAGGAAAAAGTGCACAAAGATATTTTGAAGAAAAAAATAGAGCAGAGAAAATATCTTAAATATAATTATTCAAGTGCAGGATTCTGTCACAGAGCTTGTCTACTGTTCTGTGTAAACCATTCACAAAGTGCTTTCAAAGGATGACTTGCAAAGGATGTTTCATGTTGTAAAACTTTCTGAGCAAGCTTTTTTCCCTTTCTCCCTCAATCATGCTATCGGAGGTGGTGGATTTCTGATGGAAAGCTGACCAGCTCACTGATACAGCAAACAATGTAAAGTGCAGAGGGAGCAGTCTGTGGCTGCACAGACCCAGCTAGAATATTGGTTTGAGTTTTTGTTGTGGACTTGGTTGTGCTCGGGCTGCAAGGCCAGAAGAAAATGATGAATTTCTAATGTGCAGTTCAGCAGCTGGGTCATTTCTGATCTGATTTCTGAGATATGGATATTATAGTTTTGCCATGGTAAGGATTCCAAGGACTGAAATTTTTCTTCAGTGAAACTTGAGCACTTTATCATTACTGTTCATTATCATGATATTTAATCTTCATATTCACAGTAACCAACAAGTCTTCTTCCTAGGAATTCTAATTCCTCCAGTGCTTTAATAGAAATTGTGACAATTTCAACATTTTTTTCTTCAATTTTTCAACAGACTTTTAAGTGCTCCTTGGGGAAGTTGTCATGACCTCGAACCACTGGGTG
This sequence comes from Pyrgilauda ruficollis, assembly GCF_017590135.1. Classification (NCBI taxonomy): domain Eukaryota; kingdom Metazoa; phylum Chordata; class Aves; order Passeriformes; family Passeridae; genus Pyrgilauda; species Pyrgilauda ruficollis. The sequence continues at coordinate 751,732 of NW_024517207.1, read as the reverse complement.
TTCAAGCCCATCTTTGGATAAAGTCCAGCATCTCAATGTCCTTTTTCAAGTTAGGGCACTCAGGAGGATCTGCTCCATGACCTGTCCCTTTCCATTCAGGATGTCCTAGGATTCTGGACACCAAAGCTGTAGGGGATATGCTGATTTATGCAAATTATTTATATTAATAGAGAGGGACAAGGCAGGCAGTAGCAGTACAGCTGTGGCTCTAGGTTAGAGCGAGGGAACAAATCTATGAATCAAGCAAGGATGATATGTTTAGCTTATAAAAATCAGAATAAAGAGATGTCACTTTTAAACTGATTAATCATGTCTAGACTTCAGCAAGAAGGCTTGTGGTGATGACATAAAAATTTTTTGAAGGTAACAAACCCAGTTACACTGGTTTGAAACACCATGCGTCATTTTTAAATCTGTCTGGTTTCTTGTTTAGTCTGAAAACATTTGTGGGAATTATTAAGAGAAAGTTCTTTGCTTCAGTGGGCACCTGCAGTTTTAGACAATGCCTAAAGTGTAATTTCAGCACCTGCAGTATAAGATGTGTTGCATATTCTTCAGTGCAATTTCTGCATATCTGCAGCAAATTTTAGAAGGCAATCAGTTCTAACATGGAGTGTGTTGGAAGCACTCACCCAGCATTAGGGGCTCATTCGTATAAATTGTAAGGTGGACATTCTGCTTCATTCTTATTTTCACTGCCTTTGATAGAAGTTGTAGTCTGCTTCCAAGAATTCTGGCAAATAAGTGAAACAATATGGGAGCGTGTTGGTTCTTAAACTGTTGGGGTTTTTCTTGTTTACTGGAGGAGCCACATGACCTTTGACTTATATTCACAGTGATGCTTTTGTCTGTTTTGGTAAAGCATCTGGTTTGGTAAGGAAATATTTTCCTATTCTTAGTAGCCAGAGAGTGCTGGTAATCATCCTGGAGGGTAACTTGTATTTATACTGGTTTGGAAAGTTCTTCTCAATGTTGCTTGCATTTCAAATATTGCGCTAATATTTATTACCTTCTTTTAAGGAAACTGAGAAACAGTCATTGTTTAATCTCTTGGGGGAGCCTGTTGTCTTTATCCTCAATCTCTTTATTTATAAATTCCTTCTAGTTTATTCGAAAACACGGACTCTCTGTGTAGCCAGTGGATGTACTCTACTTCAGCTGTTTTCCTCAGCAATCACTAATTGTTGTTTTCTAGTGAAATAGTTAAATCTAGAAAACATGTTTTGATGCCTGACGAAGGCTGACCTAGGACAGAGGCTAGATGGAGTTAAAGAATAAAGTAGGTATTTATTAGAAGGCCTCAATGGACACACCTTGGGCAGCACAAGAGCCCAGCCAGGGCTACATCTAAGATAAACCCAAAATAGTCAGAAAAAGGACAAACTGTCATGGGGTCTGTCACTTTTGTAAGTTCTGCTCCATTTGTATATTGGAGTTAGTTGTCCAATTATAGCTTCTGCTCATGAAGTCTCATCCTTCTTGTTTTTCTCTCTTCAGTCCACTGTTGTTTATGCTCTTGGGTCTGAAATTTGAATCATTTGTCCTTGGTCCCCAGCTAGAGAAGGAATTGTTTCGTCTCCCTGCTCTGTGAAGAGAGATTACCATCCCCTAATAGGAACTACACACCAAAGTATACAGAACCTGAAAAACATAAAAGCTAAAGCCTGAGGCATCATTTTGTGCACAAGATCACTTGGAAATTGAGGAGAATTCTTACCTGTGACATGAGTAGGTTTTAGACATTAATAGATTGAGAGGTTGCTATTGACAGCAGCATGCCCAGATCCAAAGTCTCCTCTGGTAGTTCAAAGTTTAGCTGTAGGGTTTCCCTTTGCATTTACCAGTTTACAGGGCAGATGTTGGAATAGGTTTTATGCAGCAGATCTGCTAATAATGCATTTTCCCAATAAAAAGAATTGTTTTCAAACAATACCAAAGCACTTCTGTGCCTTTAGTAAGGTAGGGTTTGGAATGCGCAGAGTAGGGCTTTGTCCAGGAATTCCAGACTCTCAAAAATCTGAGATTGTTGTTTCCAGGTGTGAGGTGGGGCATCACCTGTAAAGCTGAAAGGCAGTGGCACCAGCAAGGAGCTCCTGTGATAACTGGGAGACTTGGCAGATCTGAAGGAGTGTTGAGGTTGTAAATTTGAGTGTTTTGGACCTTAAGAAGCCTGAGCTGCATGAACAGCCTTAATTTGACCTACCCTGTAAGAATAATTTGGTTTTAATGGCATATCATGGAAAGGTTTAATTTATTATTAGGCTCTTGCTGCATTCTTTGCATTTTGGCTCATATTTGTTGAGCAGAGAGTAATTCACAGTTTTGGGCATTATCTTGTTGAACTTTGGATTCCAGCCTTCATGTGTTACACAGACACCCATCAAACTCTGCAATTCATGGAGAACTCTTAATGATTTTTATTGTCAAACTTTTTAATGGTGTTTTTGTTATAATGTCTGTATATATTTGCCATATTACGTTATCTTTATAGCAGTCCTGCAAGATTAATAGCAGTATCTTCTTATTTTTAACTGACATGGGATGAAAAACAAAAGGAGATTAGGCCAGTGTTATCAAAATCATGGACTAATACTAGATGCTTAACTTGGAATGACTAGGATGTCTTTTCACAGAGTACTTTTTGATGTTCAGAGCAGTTATTCTCAGATGTAGAAGGGAGCGCTTAGCACTTCTAAGGATACAGACTCACAAGTGTTAAGCTGACTATCTAGAATTTGAAGAATGTAACATGAGAAAACTTTGGTTTTGAAGATTTTCCCAGGATCATAAAAGAAACTGTATATCAGAGGCAGAGTTTTAACTGGGGTTCACCTAAGACTACCCAGGTTTTATGGTAGAGGTTCTAAAGATGAATCTGTAGAAAATGTTTGTTTACAACTTATTCTTCATGCTCTTTCAGTCTTTAACATCTGTCTAGAGGAATGAAGCAATTCTGGAAACTTGAGGTTTTGACCTATCTGTTTGGTTCCTTTGGTATCTGCATTGTTTAACAATTCTAGGAATTTATTGTGGGTTTTTATTATTGTTATTACTCTAATACATAAGGGGTTATTGCTTTTTTGTCTAGATTCTAGGTTTATAATTTTGCTATTAGAAACGTACTTGTGATTTTTTAGTGGATGTGACTTTAGCCTTCAGTAAAAGAAAGGAGGGGTACAGTATTCCATAAAGGCCATCTCAGGTATCTTCAGCAAACTGATCCCTGAATTTCACCACACTCTTGCATTAGAGAGTATTCATTTAAAAAGGGAAAAAAACCTAACAGTTTCCACTTTGCTGTTGAGCTGCAGTTCTCTGTTTGTACTGCTTGCGCGTGTAAAATTTCAAATGTCTACAATGAAGTATACAGAAGTAATCAATAAATAGGTGAAAAATATTGTTCTGTAATATTCTTTTTAGGAGTGAGTATTGAAAAATTTTGCAAGTTGATGCAAGTAATATATATCTGTGCTTGATTAGATAAATTATTGGTGAAATAAGTGAAGAAATTAAAAATGTAGAGATGTTTTAAGACACAAGAATTTTAACTTCAGATTCTAACCTTTAATCCAAATGAAATCTGCTTCATGTGTCAATTTATTCTCGTTATTTCCTGTTCAACACCGCAAAGATGCTCTTGAATGCTGACTGTACTTAAAGGAATACATTTTCTTTTTATAGTGTTTATTCTCTCCCTTGATGTTTATAGAGCTAAATTTATCTCAGTCTTACCAAGTCCAAGACATATTGGGTTTTCCCCATTTTCTTCAAAATTTGCAGCCCTGCATATGTTCACTTTAAACAAAACCATCCTTGATAAGGCTGAAATATTTTCATATTTCTGAAAACAACTGGTGTCACTGCTTACCTGTGTCTGTTCCTTTGCTCCCTCAGTTTTGCCAGCCTGGAGGATGGCAGCTCTCCAAGGAGAGGAAACAGCCAACGTTCTTCGTGGTGGTTTTGACTGACATCGACTCAGAGAGGCACTACTGCTCCTGCCTGACTTTCTATGAAGCAGAGATCAACCTGCAGGTAAGAGATTTACAGCAGCAAACAGAAATGCAGGAAGAAGTGCCTACGAACAATGGATCAGTGTCACCGAGAGCAACTTGAGAAAATATTTTGCTGTTCCTGCTAAGGGTGCATTTTTCTTTCCTACAGAAATCCTTGTATTTTTGAGAAAGGTGAGCTTGAGGCACTTTTTTTGTGTGTTTGGAGTTTTCATCTGCTTTGAAACGAAAAAAACCCAGCCAAAACCATGCCAGAATTTCCCCCCCCCCCCCCCCCCACATTTTCCTTTTCAAATGGGATAAGCAGTATCGTGTTCCTTTCATTTCCTTTCATGTTTGACATAGCATGGATGAGTCTCAGCCTTGTTCTAGGAAAAGGTTTGTTAACTTCTGCTCCCTCTGCTGGCCTGCTCCATCAGAACAGATGTGCACAAGGATGCTGGACTGTGCATCCATATTTCTGTAAGGGCATTTATTGGCAAGATTTTAAAATCTGATGGAATAATTATTCAGTTTTTAGTTTGGTCAGATTTGAGGTGTCAGCTACTTGGCACTGTTTATTTTTAAACATGTAATTAATTATTTTTTGGCAACCTCTATCTTTCAAAAATAGACATTTTGTTTCCCATTTGATGTAAAGTACTTCACAGAATATCTGCTGTGACTTATTACTTGAAATCTTTGGAGTCTAGAACCTAGGGAAAATCTAATCCAATATGTAATTGCAGACTGCCTTTGTTATGTTTTGAAATATCTTCTTTCCTACATGAAAATTAAAGAAATAAGTGAAATCTTGGCACTAGGTATAATGGAATTAGCTAAGATTAAATAAATAGCTGAGTAAAGTAATTTCTTGTTCTTTTAGTGAAGGACTGTATCATTATTGATTATTTTAAGAAAATGTTTTTAATAATCCTAGAGCACTATGTTCATTTAATACCAGAGTTGAAAGATTACCCTGTTTGTAGAATAATTGAAAGACGTGTTGTAGTAATAATAATAATGGTGTGTTTTTTCTGGGCACAGTTGGAAGCCAGAGAATAATAATTATTCTCATTAGTGCTACAGTTTAGTTGAATGTTTTTGTGGACTTCTACAAGGATTTGAAAACAGAAATGTACCCCAATATTAGATGTGTTTTAGGCTTAAGCTTTAGTGTAGATCAGCTGACACATTCCTCTTAAAAATGTAATGTCTGTCATATTTCCCTTATTTTATAAGTAGAGAGTGAAATATTCTATAGTAATTCTTTCCCAGCTGATAAAAATTTACAATGGCTGACTCTTCCTCCACTCTATGTATTTCATAACATAAACTAAATGTAGCAAACTTATTATTTATCCTGTGGTTTCTAGCAGCTGCTTTTGATTCCCTATCCACATCTCTGAAGTAATGCTCATCACCAAACATCCAGTATTAACTAAAACTTTTTTTTTCTTATATTGCCTAAGTATTAATACAAATTAACCCAAAGTAAAAAACAATAAAAAACTGAGTGCAGCAGGATGTTGGTTCTCATAATGCCATTCCTGGCTGTGTTGTAAAGAATGCATATTTTTCAGATGAACTTGCTGTGGTGAAATTTATTCTATGACTGCATTGTTTATAGCAAAACTTCCTGTTTCTTTCTGAAACCCAAAGAGAATAATTGAACGTGCCCTGTTTCATGGTCATTAGACAAGAATCCAGCACGTGTACAATCTGTAATGAAACCTAAGCTCAGAGCATTGGGCTATGACAGTAATATTGATTTAACCATTCAGATGCATGCTTAATGAAATAATCTATGAAACATTGTGCCCAGGACTTGAAATGAAATCTAGACGGTACTTTGCACAGATAAATACAGTTCAGTTTTTCCTTAACTGACTGATATAACTTACTGAGGCAAAAGGAAGATTAAATTTCAAAAAAACCCACAAAACCGCTTCTTTCCCAGTAGCCTTCTCCAGGTAAGCCTTGGTGATACATGAGGCTGGTCAGAATTCAGCCAGAGCAGCAGATGAGATGTTTGGCTTGGCAGAATCATCGCAAAAAAGAAAAAGAAAATGGAATCAACCACTTGGAAGTTTCTGTGGTTAATTAAACTGGGAATTGAAAACAAACTCATTTCTCAGCCTGTGAATGCTCCAAGAGAACCATCAAACCTTTTTGGAACCTTCTGCATAATAATGCAAACCCTTTAGACACAGTTGAGTCTGAGAAGACTCAAGGGCAGACTCCAGTCAAGAAGACTTCTGTTGTTTTGTTTCCCTCCATCCCTGCTTCAGTTGTTTGTTACAGGATAATTTGCAAATAAATGCTACCAGAAGTGTAAGGAGTTTGTACTCACATGGAATACATAAGTGATACCACGATAACCCAGGGTGCAAGATTCATATAGCAGCTGTGCAAACTACACAGTCTGCAGGAAAAAAGTATCCTCCCTGCTATCCCTGAGAGTCCTGGATTCAGTGTAGTCTCTTGGCAGTTGCATGCCATAACAAGTTTTCCAGAGGAAAGCGCAGGCTGTAGTAATCAATCAGCTGATGGCCTATTTTCAACTTCTTACTCCTGGACAGAAAATAGAATGCTGTTTTCTTTGGTGGCATCTATGAATCTTCCTTTGCATTGTTGCAGTTCTGACTGACCCAGAATTCATTACCTGCATGGGTGCTGGTCAATTTGATTAGCAATCAGCTCTGAAAAAGGTGATAATATAAAAAAAGATTGTTGTTAACTTTAGCCGATTAATACTCCATATCTGTAGGCACAAGTGAGAGAACACACTCCATTAAACAGGGGAATGGAACTCGCTTGGTGCTGTGTGATTTTCGGTGACACAGCTTTGCCATGGAGTCCTTCATGAGTTGTTCTGGTTTAGGATGCTAGTCTCACTTATTTGTGCCAGTAACATTTGCTAAAGCTAAATAAGGATATGTTCTTCATCTGGGTTTAAAATGACGCATTAGAAAGTTTGACCTTAAGAGCAAAATAAATTGGATTGTGGGTAGACACTTCTAGAGGCAGTTCAATTAACAGTGATAAAGCTGCTGTCATTTAGAGGCATCCTGAACATGTTGCAGAGCAGATCTATGTGCAAGGTTTCTCTCCCACCTCAAGTTCCTACATGAGTGTAAACAAATCTGGGATAGTGCTCTGGTCCTTGGTTCTTCCAGCTTCTTGTGTTTCCAGCACGTGCTTGGCTGTATCCACATTTCTGTCTGGCTTAAGGTGCTATTTAGATACTCTAGCAAACAGAGCTGGGTGCCTCATTCACTTCCATGTGCCTGCAGCAATTAGGAGGAGGAGAATGAGTCAAAACATCCCTATTTCCCTTCCTCTCGAAGTGCCTTCCAAGTTGGTTGGTTTTTTTAGGGGGACTGGGAGGATGTGGAGGTGTGTGATGTCCCATTGCTGTATTTTGATTGCTTCTGTGGACTTGAAACCTCATAGGTTTGAAATTTGAAATGTCAATGATTTGGAAAAACCTTGTTCTATCAACCAAAAAAAAAAAGTCTACTTAATTTATTTTTCTGGCAGCTGAAGCCAGAAGCTGTTGAGCAGCCAAAGGGTGTTCAGAAGGATCATAACTAACATTCACCCATAAAACTCGATGTCTCTATGTTTGTAACTTTATTGATCATTAAAAAAATGTATATTTGTATACATATACATGCATGCATTAACATGTTTAGTTCTGTGTGGTGTACACAGTTTGCTAAAATGAGGTTCTTATTTCTAACAGCAATTTCTGCATGTTACCACTTAGCAGACAAGGACTTGATTTAATACTTTTGACTCAGCAGATACTTCTAGTGACCTCAGTTGTGCTTCTTACCAGTTACACAGTTAGAATTTATATTAACAATGTTTGGAAGAGCACCACTGATAGAATCTTTCTTAAAAAATGTTGACTCAGATAATTTAGGAACATAATGGTCAATTTGTACATTGCTTTGCACTTGGAAAGAAATTTGCCCTCTCTTCCCAACCCCACCATCAACAAATTAGAGGATGATTTATGCCTGCAATTGAGCCTGTGCAACTGCATTTCTTGCATTACAGAAAATCTGCTCAGTGAGGTCAGCACAACACCCCAAACATTTGTTTATAACAATCTTATTACAAGATTGTCTCATGCTTGTGTGTTGTCTCAAGAGTGTGTGTGTTAAAACATTGCAATCAGAAATGTAGGATTAAATATATTGCTCTGGAAAATGGACATAAGTAATAATTCACAGCTCTCCTGTTTCCTGCCATTCACATTCTCTTCCTCTCTCTGCCCTCCCCTGCAAAAGGAGGAAAAAGAACTTGTAAAAATCCCAAACCATAAAATGGCAGATTCACAACATTCACAGATATTTCCTGAGTCAAGGGAAAAACTGCCAACAAAATGATTGTGCTTCAAAAAGTTAGGATTTTTCAACTGAAGAGTTGGTGATCCTGCTGTGCTCAGGCATACGCTGCTCAATGAGTCACTGATGTTTGGGTTCTACCAGAGGCTGAGAACACTCAGTTCAGTTGTACCTGCTTTGTGTGGGAAATCTGACCCCTCCCTTGGACAGTAAATGAGCATGTTCTTCCTAAAATGAAGTTTAATCATTTTTTGTTAGTATCCCAAATGCTGATTTTATTCTGAAAGTTTCTGCATATAGTCAATGCCCCAAAGCACATTTTGTGTAAAAAAACCTCCCAATTTTAAAAGCAATGTTTAGTATGTTGCATCATCATCTTTCTGAATCTACTGAAAAATGGCTGTTGTGACATTGTATAGAGATTTAAGTGATGCCTTATTTCCTTTCTAGTCTGGTGTAAAGGCCAGATTGCAGATAATTGTCTATATAAGAAACAGATTTGTATTTTAATGTCCTTTTATACATTTAAGGTCCTCTTTAGACCAGAATTTAAAGTTAAGATGAGAACAGTTGTACAGAGGAAATCATATTTCCATCTTAATAACTCTGGCAATAATTTCTCCTGCCCTGTTCATCCCCTGCCTCGTGCATTTGCACACACATCCCCAAGCTGAACTCATGCTTTTGCAGGGTACAAAAACTTGTGTTGGGTAAAGGTCACCTTGTCCTCTTAACTCCTGTGTTGTTGAACAGAGGCCCCAAGTTCAGCTCACAGGACAAGGAGATGCTATCTTTTAAGCAGAGGCATTTCTTTGTCAGTAGAGATCAGATTCAGCTGACTTTCAAACAGTAGTATAATACTAATTCAGCAATTCACTGGAGGTCTTTTCAATGCATTTCCCCATATGCAATTCAAAGGGATTAACTGTTTTAATTAACCAAAACAATCTGTGTCTGTAAAATGTTGCCTTGGTGTATGCCTACATATGCTGTTCTATATTCTTTTTCAAAAACATTATAGTGAATTAAAATAGGATATGAATGACAGCATTCTTAGATTTGAGGTTTGCCTTTTGTTCTGCATGTGTTTCATAGGTGTCTGCAGTTTTCTCACCTTAGTTTTGAGCTATGTGAATTCATGGATCAGGTTAGCTGCCTTTTGGAAAGTTCAGAAAGGTTTAGTAAACTTGAAGCTCTGAAATGATGTTTGCTTCTGCATAGTTCTTGCTAAGGACCTGGTATTGCAGTTCTTTGCCATTCCTCAGGGGAAAAGTTAACACAGTAAAAGCAGTTGCTTAATGCTATTGATTACTGGTATTCCAGCAGGGCAACTCAGTGGCATCATCTTGGACTTCCCAGATCCTCTGGAGCTTGCACATCCTATTTGAGAGACACTTTGGCTGGAAAGCTGCACTGAAATGTGCAAAGTGTGGATGTGAGGTTACTTTGGTTCCAAAGTGCTTTCAATGTTTTTATGTGACAATCCATATCAGCGCCTTCTGGAGGTTTTCAAAGTGAGGGTATTAAATGGTAAACATCTAACAGATTTTGGTGGTGTCAGTTGTGTGTAATGCTGGAAGGTGCATTGCAAACTCTTTCCTATCACATTTGTACTCTGAAGTGTCAGTAGTACATAGGGAGGGAACCAGCTGACCTGTCATAAAACCTCGAGATTACTCTATTTGATAAGTTTATGATCTTCATTCATTTTCTGTCTTTGATCCTTATCTTTGTTTAGTTGATAGGCTCCTTACTGTGCATTACTACATTGCATTATCCCCATTTTGAAATAATTAAATCAAGATAATGGCTTTTATGCTGGTTTAATTTTTTCCAGTATAGGTTTAGCTGCAGTGTATGGTTCTGTGCACACAGGCAAGCCACAAAGCAGATCTGTTCACCTGTGGTTTTAGCTCACTACTGCAGATTGCAGACAGGCTGCAGATTTGACTTCTGGCAGCAGGCAGCTTAGTTTATTTTAACTTTCCTACATGTGTTAGAATTTATTGGATACATGCATTTATATACTCTGGCAAGTAAATAAAATTAATTGATGCTGAATGTTTTTTGGCCTTTGATTGTTAATAAAGCAGCTAAGCGTGTATTTGGCTGCAAATAAGACAAACAGAGACCAAGTCACATAAGGAGAAAGGGATCTGTCCCAAATGAGTAATTGGCATAAGATTACTAAAGTAAACTCCAAATAATTTTTTTTTCCTAAAATAAGAAATTGAACACGGTCTCTAAATCTTTGCTGGGCAGTTAGTAGAAAAACAACAGGCTTGGTCAATTTGGCATCATTTCAATGCAAAATTTTGCATAGGGCAAACTGGTTTTTGACATAATGAAGAACTGGAGTGCAAGTTTTGGAATGAGAGAAATTCGTTCTCTTTCTAAGGGTGAACAAATTGTTAAAGCACAACTCTAACTTCAGTTTCTGCTCACATTTGATTTCCTCTGAGTTTCAAATAATGCCTGCCAGCTTCCACCCTCAGAACAGCACAGCTACATCTAAGGCCTCGTGTTTTCTAACTTTTCTATTAGTACCTCTGTTTAAATTGATTTTCCTCCCTCTGACATGAGGATAAAGCTAATTTTTCTCTGCTTAAGATGAATCAGAGCCAGCATTCCAGATTCTGAGGGACTAGGGTGAAAAGATAGGAGAAGGGTGACTGTGGTTCATGTGTGCTGTAATGCAGTTGCATGTTGATGGAGAAAATGATAATGCTGCACTCTGTAGTAGGGAAATTTTTTTTTTACCATATTGGTAGGTCCTTTTGATCTTTCATAATTGACTTTGGTTCCTAATGTTGATTTTGGCTAGATGGTTATCTTTAAGTTAAATGTCAATATTTAGAAGCAGAATTGACATCTTAAAATAATGCGATTGTTATGGCAAAATCAGGTTTATAAAAGTTCAAGAGGAAGCCTTAAAGTTTGAAGGCTAGATCATGGCAGTTAATATCTCTGTTTAATAAAAGAAGATAAGGTTAATATGAGTAAAGTTGTTTTTTAAAGCTTTTTTTCTTTTTTGGCTGCCACATCTGTTGCCTTTAAATGAGTTACGGTTTTTCACTGAAGTAGCACAAAATCAGTCTCCTTTTTCTTCTAGAAGTTTTAACAGAATTTTTTAAGCAGAAGTTGAGACTTGCATGAGAATATCTGTTTTTTTCCTGATTTACCCCATGCAACATTGAAACCCATCCAGTGTCAGCCAGATGTGGCTTACAGGAAGTGGAATTTCATGGAAGTGAGTGGGAAGCAGAGAGATGTTCCACAGTCCATTGCCACTTGATAGAAAACTTGGAGTGTAAGGTCAGCCTTGACCAGACATCAGGTAACCCACAAATATTCTAACTTGGACATAAATGTACATGAAATGAAAATAATTCATGGCTGTGAGCACCTATTTTCTTGTTACATGCATGATGGAGTTATTTATTTAATATTTATTATATTTAATGTATTTAATATACATTTCACTGTAGAGCAAGTATTTTGCTCTTGATTGACTCCAATTTATTTGAGGGAAATATGCAATATTTTATTATCATAATTACCTTTTGTTTAATACTTTTTTTCCTAATACCAAGCTTTCAAACTCTTATCTCATTACTTGATAAAATGCTGCAAACTTTACACTTTTTCACTTTACACTGCTCAGCTTTACACTTTTTTATAGATGTGGAGGGATTTTTAGAGCAAAAAGACACTGATTAAACAAAGCAATACCTTACTTAATGTGTATAAACCCCACAAGTGTTCAATTTTAACTACAATGATTGAGAAGGTACTAAACCTTTTTCTAGGATCTGGGACATCATGCCTGATCTGCTGGTCACTGCAGTTGTCAGTTACCTTCCTCATTAAAAAATGTTTAAATAATAAGGCTGAATTTGTCTGATTTGGGCTTGATGCCATGTACATCCCTTGGCTAATCCAAGGAACAAGTTGTTTTCAGAAAACAAGGAAACAAATAAATAGCAGAGTGATGATGAACAGTGGTGATTACAGTTAATTTTTCTAACTGTTGGTCATCAGTCAGGGTTCAAAGCTGGTTTGATGCATTTATTAATTCAGCTGCTTTTATTGTTATTCATAAACTATGGAGTGATGCTGTTAGTTCAACTGGTTGGTTATTGCGTATTTTAATTTACCCCATCACTTGAGGTCATAATGCTCAGTGGCTGCTTTTCCTATAAAAGAAGAAAGGCCAACAGGTGCGTTCTCTAGTTCTGTGCTCTCATTTTTGTAAGATCCTGTGAAACTGATTATTGTGTCATTCTGGGAGTTGTGTGTGTGTGTGTATATATATATATTAAAAAATATATACACACACACACACATATATTTTAGTGTAGATGTGTGCGTGCACATTTGTTAGAATAGATGAAAACACTTGAGTTTAAATATATGTATTGGTGTGCTTTAAGTGTACTGAACACACACACACACACTTTGGCCAGTCTTTTAAGAGACCACTTTATAGCTATTGCAGCCAAGGTAAGCAAAATGAAATTGCATCCTGTGACGTTCAAAAGAAGTTTCGCCATTTTCCAAGCTTGTTTAGCAAATATTATTAATGCAGAAAAAGAGAGACGGAAAAAAGAGAGCAAGTAAATAAATCAAACATTTTGTTGTAAAACCAGGTAAGATTTTTCTGTTCAAACTTATGATATATTTTCAACCATGTTCTACCTATACAAGAAATAATTGCATTTTAATTTTTCAAGGATTTAATACTATTTTTGGTTTTAAAATTGGTTCTCTTAATTTTTCCTATACATTTTTTTGATCTCATGTGATAAAAATGTTAACATTCAATAGTGTCATGTTGCATGTAAGTTTTTGTGATGGTTTGCAACACCCAGGAAATTTCTGGGGAAAACTTCTCTAACAACATAAGTGAGCCATAGTTTACAGATTATATTCTTCTTATAACTTTAGAAACCAAGTCAGGGTGCAGAAGAAAAGAGGATTCTGGGTGTGACAGGCAGGGAACAGGACCCTGATGGGCTTTGGACATGTCTAAATACAAAGGACTGAATATTTTAAGCATGGTGAAATCATCTATAACTGCAGCTCATGCAGTTCTGTGATTCAGTTAGATCAGTCTCTGTTACCTACTCTGTAGCCTATGGAAAAGTCTTTTTCAGGACTTTATTAATTGGATGGTAAAAAAGAAAAATTATTCATTTGCCTTCTCAAGGCACAGGTGTTTCTGGATTAGATTTTAGATGTTTATCACCTGTTAAACTAAATGGGTTGTTAAGGATCTGGAACACTGGTTTGCTCTCTAGTGGTACAATTTTCTAAATTCAGCTGTTCTCAAAGTTTGCTTATTTCAAATAAATAAAAAGAGAAAAATGGATGGGAAAAAAAAAAAAAAGGAATCTTTTTCAGTATTAATTAACCAAGGCAAATTCAGGGAAGGGCAACAGAGCTGGGGAAGGGTCTGGAGCACAGGTGTGATGAGGAGCTGCTGGGGGAGCTGGGGGTGTTTAGCCTGGGGAGAAGGAGGCTCAGAGGGGACTTCAGCACTCTCTATGACTCCGTGGCAGGGGGCTGTAGCCAGGTGGGGACCAGTCCCTTCTCTCAGGCAATGAGTGACAGGATGAGAGGACTCAAGGGGAGGTTCGGGTTGGACATCAGCAGGAATTTCTTCAGAGAAAGGATGACCAGATGCTGGAATGGGCTGCCCAGGGAGGTGGTGCTGTCCCTATCCCTGGAGGTGCTCCAGAAGAAGCTGGACATGGCACTCAGTGCTGTGGTCTAATTGGCAGGGTGGTGTTCACTCAGAGACTGAACTCAGTGATCTCAGAGGTCTTTTCCAACCCAAATGATTCTGTGGCTCTGTGATTCTGTAATTTAAATTAATCTTTCAATCTATGTATCCTTAGCAAGGTTTTCCATACCATCCATTTATTCTTAGTTAACTTGTAAACTAAATGCTGCATATATAAAATAAAAAGTTATTGTAAAAAGCCCCCAACATAACAAACTCTTTCATTTTGTTATTTTTTATTAGACAATATTTTTTTTTCTTAGATGGAAAAAGGGATAAAGAAAGATAAAATGTGTGTGTGTGTGACCAGAAGTGTAAATACAATCACATTTGTGGCTTTAGTGCTCTGTAATTACTTTTGGTACAGAATACTTATGCTGTTAATACTTTGCTTGAAAAGTAGGTTAAAAGTCATGTGTTTGAAATGATTATCTACTTAGTCTAGTGACTCCTAATAATGTGCCTGTGTGCCTGTCAGAATGTTGAGCTGGGGAAGAAACACAGCAGTCACATTGCATTTTTCTGTAAATCTTTTATGGAGTAGGAGAGTGGTTTGAGAGTATAAATGCTTTATCAATCAGTATTGTGCTGCTGTCGTGCCCCGAAAGCTTTAAATCTAATTATTAATTAATTCAAGACTTGGTCTGAAGTTGTGTGGATTTTATGAGAAAGGTCTTGCGTGGAAAGCTCCTCCCTGCCTGAGTACCCTGAGGTTTCATTATCTTAGCACCATGTGAATATGGAGGAGCTTCCATGTTCCCTTGCTTTTAGGAATGTGGAATGTGTTTTAATTTCATATTTCCTAATGTCAGAGCCCACCATTTGTCAGATATCCAGAAACTGTTGTCTTTATGCCTAGAACTCATACTTGGTCTTTGGAATGGTTGATACAGTAAACTTCTGCTGATAATTAAAAAATGTGGGGATTTTGGGGGGCAGAGGGAGGGAACTGTAATTCCTGTAAAAGCTCTCCCTGTCAGCATTAAAATGGATGAAAATGAATGAACCTGTGTGGGATGTTGAGTTATTGTGTTTCTCTATTTGTGAAATTTGTGAATCACAATTTTATCTTAGAAATGAGGTGCAGACTCAGCTAAGCACATACAATGCAAATGCATTGCTTGCCATTTAAGTAAAGTTCAATGTACAAAGCCAAGTGTTTGCCCTTGTGTGTATATGTACTGTTGAACCAACCAGTTTTATTTTGGTATGAAAGTGTTATACTGCATTAACCAAGGTATTCTCATTAAAACCCAAGTACAAATTCTTATATAATTTTATCTTGAATTCTAAATCGTGGGTTAGCATTTTCCTAAAGAAACTACATTCTGAATTGAAGTTGTGAAATAAAGCTCATGAACTTGCAGCATTCCTGGCATTTAAGAGCATTTTTATCAGATTTTGTCCATTTAGGAGAAATGTTGGAATTTTTTTTTAAGGAACTGAAATGATGAGTAGTAATGTGACAGAAATAGAAGGCAGATACTTCATGTTATCATAAGAAAATGGACATAATTTTTCTCGTGTTCCTAATTAATATAATAGAGTGATTTTTGCTTGGAAGAATGCTTGGTCAGAGGAACAAATAAAAGAAATTTGGTGGGTGGTACGGGGTTGGAGAGAATTACATCCAGAAATTGGAAAGCAAGGGCATTCTGTCATCTGAAAACTTAATTTGTCAAAGAATGTATGGAATTTTAGAAATGAAAATATTTAGTGACATCTTCAGTTTTGGCTATGAATAATAATAAACTATTTGTGATTGAATAATTTCTGGCAAGAAGGTTATAGCCACTTGCACAATATCATGAGCAACTGCAAGTTTATCTGCACTGTGCTGTTCTCTCTTTTTTTTTTTTTTAAATAACCTTAGTGGTTCCTAAGTGTGAGGGATTTTTTTGAGATATCTGAACCAGTCTTCTGGTGAAGAAATTTCTTTAAATTCCAAATACACTAGGTCAGGCTGGAGATGACATTACAGATAATTTCAGCTGTAATGATAGTGGGAATTCTGTAAGAAATTGAATTATATTAATATGAGGAGGACAACCATTCTTTTGTGAAATGCGTGATCTCTGTATTTGGAGAGATTGTAGATCAGCTAACACTGTGATGTGGAAGGATCCTGTTCTGTGATGCACTTCACTGTCTAAAATGTGCCACAGGGAGTATTTAACGTGGAACAGTGTCCTGTTAAACTGCTGTCTTAAGAGAACTTTATTTAGGTACTTTGGTGCTTGACTTCCCAGGGTGAGTTTTAATGAACTGAATTACATCTAGAACCTTGAGGGAGTTGAGGCAGCCATTGGAGTGTGCTCCTGTTACTTGATTTTGTTACCAGTTTCAAACAATGCAGTGCTTTTCTGAAGCTCTGAGAAATGTTAACTTTTGGTAAAAATGCTAACATTTTGGTTTGAGTTTTCTTCCTGCTTATTAATTGAAGTGTTTCTGTTTTCAAGGGAACGAAAGAAATTGAAGGTGAAGAGGAGTCTGGTTTAATTCAGCCTGCAGAAGTATTTGCTCCTAAAAGTCTGGTGCTGGTGTCCAGACTAGATTATCCCGAAATTTTCAGGGTAAAGAACTTGCAATTGCTATTTACAATGTATCAGCAGAAAAATCTGATTTTAAATGAGTAACAATGACTGTTCTTTTGATCTAAAATATCTCACTCAGGATTGATTTGGGAATTTAAAAGCAAAAGTAGCTTTAGATTGAACTTAATAAAATTCAACATCTGTGACAGTAAATAGCCCCTGTAGGTTCAAGTAGTGCCTTTTTACCCTCCAAGCAGTTTTAAAACTACACAGAAGGAGTGGTAGAGATTTTTCTGGCCTCAGTGTACTCTCTAATGAAAGAAGTTATTAGGACAAAACCAGACAATATTTGACTAACTATATAATGGTAAATTAAAAGGGAAAATCTAGTTCTCCTCCATACATAAAGCAAAATGTCTGAGCCTCTTCCAGACCAAATTAAGATGCATGACCAAGATTTAGGACCTTGGATTACTTTCAGCTGGTGAAATATGACTTATTTGAGATAAATGAAAAGCTTAAATTTCTCCTAAGCTAATACATATTAACAGAAACAAATAAAGTTCAGTTTACAGATGAGGGGAGGAAATCACTCAGCAGTTGTCCTTAGACATTGAGGATGACTGCACCATGTGAGATTAAAGTCCTTGTAGCCCAGGATTTTGTCTCTCATAGTGGCCCATGGCAAGTGCAAAGCACAGTGGGTAAGAATAGGGCAGGCTGTAGAAATAGTTCTACAAAATGCTTTCCTCATTCAATGTGAGTAATGGTTAAATGACATCCTGAACCAGAGGTGTTGTTTCTGTGGATTTTTCTATAATTAGTTCACTTTCTTAACATTCATATTTTACAGTCCACAACACAAAGTTTCACTGTTTAACTATGTGTGATATGAAAAGTTACTGTTGGAATTATTTCTAAGAAGAGAACTACTAAAATATTTGCTGATTTATCAAAGTTACAGCAGTTAAAAGGCAAAAGATGCTGCGGAGGAGTTATTTCCTTTTGTCCAAAGGCTTCTTAGAATGTTACATTGATCTGGATTAAATTATTAGTAAAAACGCTAAAGCTGTATCTGTGATTTCTCAATCAAAATTTGATCCATTAATAAAACATGCTGACATATTAATATACCATTAATATAAAATATATTTACATTGATATAACAAGATAAAGAATGTAAGTTAAAAAACATATGGAATTGTTAGTGATTGAGACTGTTCTTAAAATGAGCCTCTGAAGCTCATTGATTAATCAGTGTTCTACCCTGGAAACCAGTCAGGTTCAAGTCCTTTAGAGTTCAAAGAACAGATGAAACTGTGTTGATTTTTATAACTTCTAACAGTAGCTTATAATAAAGCACTTCTTATATAACAAACAAAGCAAAAACATTATACCTAGAATTTTGTTTAAAAAAAAAAAACATACATCCCTTGCAAGTAGCCAAGCTAATTTTATAATATGAGTTATTGCCTCTTTTATTACTTTGCTTGGAGGGTACTTCACTGCACTAGTAACTACTAATAACTATTTTTTTAAAGATGATATACGTAGATCTTTGAATAATTTGACCTGTATTGCAGTCTGATATATTTTGTCAACCTTTCTAGGCTTGCCTTGGCTTGATCTACACCGTGTATGTGGACAGCCTGAATGTGTCACTGGAGACTCTCATTGCAAATCTCTGCTCATGCCTTGTCCCTGCTTCTGGAGGGTCTCAGGTAAATGGGGAGGGGGGGCTAGGGGGGGAAAGGGTATTTTTCCAGTTAATTTAATTTATGAAGAAAACAAAAAATAAATTCTTGAGATATTTTTGAAGAAAAAAAGATCATAGTTCAGCTGAGTGCTTTCCCTGTGGCCTGTGAGTGCTTTCCCTGTGGCCTGTCTTCTAAAGACAGCAAAAATTCCATTCCAGGATAAGGTCAAAGGGTTAATTTTGTCACTGAGTTGGCTTTTACAGGGCACATTAACAAATTAAGCAGTTTGTATAAGTTTAGTTTTTAAATAATAACGTGTTCAGGAATATTTTTGCTTGTTACAGAAATTTTTTAAGACTTTTTTTTCTTTACCATTTTCTAACATAAGCTTCATATCAGTTCATTTATGCATGTTTTTTCTTTGATGGAGTTCAGGATTCCACTAGTCATTTCTTTGATAACTCATTTAAATTTCTGTTTTCATAATTTGTTTTTTAAATGGTAAAAAGTAACTCAAATGGGGGGTTTCCTCTGAGGAATTAAATATTGCAAATGGCCCATGCATTCAAAAATTAAAATAAAGTTTTCTAGCAATCAGACTTCTTTCTGCTTTTCACTTGTGCTTTCTGTGAGCAGAAAAGTCAGGTTTGTTTCTTGATTTACTTTTTATAAATTATTCCTATACATTTGTGGGGTCTTGGTAAGCCAATTGAGTCTCCTGTGTATGGTTGTTACTTTATGCTGTGGCACTGATGGGAAATTATGGTCCTTACTATGAAACGTACCAGAAAACTACATGTGCAGGTGGCAACATTTTAAAGTCAATTACACACACAGCTTCCCACTCAACCTAGATTTTTAACCCTCTTGAAATGCTACAAGTTCCTAATTCTGTTCTGGTTTTGCCATAGCCCAGGCTGCTGTGGGACTTCCCTTAGTGTCAGGGTGTCCTGTCAGCTCAGTCAAGCTCTGCCTTGCTGCTCTCCAGGCTGCCACGTCTCTGGTTTTTCTATCCTTGTTTTTGGTTTTGAAGGGGAGTAATGAGATTTTATCTCCTCATCAGAAACCCTCTTTTCCAGTGGTATTTGAGCCTCTTGTATTTGGTTTTGGTGATCCACTTGAGCTTCTGGCTGTGCTTCAATCCTCTCTTTTTTCTCCCTGTCCATAAATGCAGCTTTTCTCTGTTTGCTCTGCTGGAAGAGGAAGGAAAAGTCATGCTGCTCTGGTTGTTCTTCCTTCTGCTTTCTCTCTTCAAATAAAATGCTCACTCATTTCCAACTTAAGTTTGCTACTGTCAAACTGTCATTTAAATCAGAAATTCAGTGTTTGTCTTTTCTTTCTTAAGCCTTATGCTTGCAGGGCTGAAGGTGAATTATAGTGAATTATATCTCTTAGAGTGGGAACACTCTTGCAGCATTTCTTTCCAGAAACAGTCAGCTGTGAAATGGGTCACTGACCTGCACCCGCTGCTGCTGCTGCAGAGCTGGGGCAGAGCATCTCTGCTACAGCTCAGGCACTTGTTTGGGTTTACTGGGGAGATTTTTAAATACCTGCTGTGCAGCAGCCAGAGCTTGCTGCCTTCCTGCATTCCCCACCTTTGCTGCCATACAGAGTGAGGATTTGCACACAGAAATGCCCCCCAGCCCATGGGAGTCTGCTTAGAGGGAGCTGCTTGGCATCACTCACTGCCTGAGTGCCATGTGGATTTGCTCACAGCAAAGTGAGGGTGTTTTGCAATTGCAGAGCTGTTTGGGATGTGAGACTCAAGTGCACTCCTTTCACTCCCACTTCCTGCCTCCCTCCAGGGAGGCTTCTTGTGCTGGAAAGGTAACTGAAGCTGTAATTGTACTTTATTGTGCAGAGCAGGGGCACAGGAATGGCAGAAGTGCCCTCTTCAGTACCCACATGTCACGAGCATGTTCATACTTAATACATGCCTGGGGATGGGAGACAGCAAAGAAATTCAGTTAGTAATACTGCACATTTTTCTGATTTAAATGGATTTGAAACCTTTTTTGTTCCTGGGAGGTTTTTTATTGTATTAATAGAAATGTTTTTATTGTATTAATAGAAATGCTCTATTAACTGCCTTCAAAGCCTCAACTATTTCACTAAGTCAGTGTAAATGCAAGGGAGACACTATCATGCTGTACATTCAAGCAGACATATCACTGTCCCCAAATTATATTTCAGATCTCTATTTGACTTTAAATTTCTGTGTACAAAACAAATAATTTTTGCAGTACGAATCACTTACCTGTATGATGACAGCTTGTTCATTCTATATAAATTACAATTTAAAAATTTTTTTCTACAGAAGTTGTTTTCTTTGGGAGCTGGAGACCGACAGCTGATACAGACTCCTCTACATGATAGCCTTCCTGTTACAGGCACCAGTGTGGCTCTTCTCTTTCAGCAACTGGGTATGTCTAGACCTGCTTTGAAAAAAATCTATTTTTCTAAATTATAAAATGAGGTATTTTCTGTTCTAATTCAATTCTAATCATGTGCCAAGAAAACTGCATGGTAAATATTAATTTCTTTCAAATGAAAGAATGACTGACTGTGCTTTTACCCCCTAATCAGACATTCAGAGCACCTTTTTGTGCAGCCTGACTGTGGTAAGTTATCTCCAGCATTAGAGAATCATGGAATTGTTTGGGTTGGAAGGAACCTTTAAAGCTCATCTAGTCCAATCCCACCATGTGGTATCTGTAAGTTCCTGGGGGCAGAAGTGAGTGTGGCCCCTATGTAGTCACAAAAACATTCCTGTAAAAAGATTCCCTGCTCCACTCCCCTAGGATACTGTACAAACTCCAGAGAAAACCAGGGAGGTTTGTAATAAAGCTGGTGTGACCAAAAAGTTCCTATAATGCCGTTGTTATCTGTTACTCCCAATCTTTCAAGAAGATGCTCCAACACAACCCTCACCGAATGTTTTCTTGCTCATTACAATTACAGTGTTGCATCTCTGTTCCCTGGGTACCTCAGTACTGGTCTTGTCTGCCATTAAATCCTGACACTTCTAGTCTTCATTCCATTGGTTTGTGAAGTGACTTTGAATCATAAACTTGTAGCAGCACTGGATAATGGCACAATTAATAATCTTTTCTGAACCTGTGAATCTCAGTTTTACTCTCGAGCAACCAAATGGCCTCAGGATATGTGTTGTCATCCATTCTTCTCTCAAACAGGCAGTAAAAATGGATGGAAAACCAGAAAAACAATAGTGAGCAACACTAAGCTTATGTCACAGAAAGCAGTATCAGATCTGATGAGCTCAATGTCACCTCCTACTAGGATGATTTAATTGTATTCTTCCAAAAAGAATATTATTCCAAAAGGAAGATATTAGTTTTTTAAAATAGTAGTTCAAGTAAAAGAAAAATTGTGGCAAACATGGTATATAGGTGCCACTTAACTTCATCACAGTCCTGAGGTTTTACTTGGCTTGTTATGTCAAGATTCATTAGGATTGCTCTGATCAGATTGCAGGCATTATTTTGAATGTGGACAGACCTAACATTTTTTCCCCTTTTCTGAAGACATAAAATGTGGTGTGAGGTACCATAAGTGCAGCAGGTTGCACCATGTGGTGTGTTGTGGTGTGTTGTTCTGTAAGTACACTGTATGTGATAACTAATTTGAGGCAGTTTTTTAATCCGTTCTAGTGAAGGTTGCTATAAATGCACAGTTTAGGAAATGTCAAAGAAAGTGAGGCTTTCAGTTAGTTCTTAGGTAGTTACCCTGTCTTGTGGCACCTGGCTTTTCTGTGGAAAATTGGGATTGGAGTGTTTTGTCACAGGACCAGGCTGAGGAAAACAATGAGGACAAATCTGAAAAGTCATTGCATGCATCAGATTTATAGAGGGAAGCCATGAAGATGGAATGGGAATGTAAATATATGGAAGAGAAAACTGAGGCCAGTCTTTTTCTCTTGTCTTACTGAGAGTATATTTTGCAGGGCAAGTTTTTTAAATTCCTCTTGTTGTGTATAGAAAGGAATAATAAAACTTTCATACGAGAATTTAGCATTTCTTTCCAACACATTCGGTTTAATTTAATATTGTTAACCACATGTTATTGGAGGGTTAATATATACAGATGGATGTCATGTAAATTCCTAAATCTACTGTAGCAGAGTACTGAAGAGTTTGGAGTTTAACCAGGACTAGATTGTTGTGCTAGCAGTCAAAAATCCTTTACCTTTATATTTTGAATTTTTGTCATTTCTTATTAGCTCCCTTACACTTTTCAATAGCTATACCCCCAATTTACTCTTCCTCTACCATCTCATCCTCCTTTCCCCACAGTCCATTAGCCTTTTTCCTGTCTGTTTCTGTGGTTTTGCTGCTCTTCTGCCTTATTTTGTCCTCCTGACTTGCAGTAAATGTTTGGAGATTCTGTATTTCTTGCTTTTCAGTGCCTTGTAAGAAGTGTGAGTCAGTAAGCCCGTGTTCACCAGATGTCCTTTCCAGGGCACATAAGGATATGAAGATCTGCAGAAGGAGGGGGAGAGAAAGGGAGATAAGGAAGGAAAACTCGGTGCTCAGTTTTCTAGTTAGTGATGCCTCAACTGGCCTGAAGAAGGGAAAGACTGAAGAAAGTGCATGGTTATAAAACTTGGCAGATCTTGTCACGAGAAGTTTATAGGCTTACATCCTGTTTCCCTGAAGGGGATCATGCAAGCTCATGGGCAAAAAGAAGAGTTGTCTCCCTTCTTTTCTGTTGCAGCAGAACTTTGTCTATTACAAGACTATAAGAACAATGAGGAATAGTTGGTCTAATGGCCTTGTGTGGGCCCTCTTGTTGTGTCTCCCTAGTTTTTGGTGTGGCAAGAGTGGTACAGCTGCCTGGGAAGGGGCCTGGTGTTAGTTAAGGAATGTGCAATTAAGTTGACAGGTAGATTTTTTTAAAGCAAGTACTTGAACACTTTATAAAGGGCTGCATTTCCCACCTCCTATTTCTGACCACTGATTTTTTTTTTGTTTCTTTGTGTTTTGGGGGGGGGTTGTTTGGGATTTTTTCCCATGTGTGCCTCAGTTTCCAGCTGATGTATCTAAGCATCTGGGGATGCAGCACAATGGTAGAATTGTCTTGTGTCTCAAAGGACACAGATTAGAAAATGTTTGTGTTTTCATAGTCTACCTCACTTTCCAGAACAGCACAAAATTCCATTCCCATGTAGGTGGTGGGCTGTCATCATGTTCTTAGTGCCAAGGCTTGTTAATTCCAAGTTTCTGTCTGGATTTACTAAAGAGTTGTTAATACAGCTACACGTGCCTGTTTGCAATGGTTGTTAACTGCAAAAGGAGAACCAGGAAATATCAACAGACTGTTTTAAATAAATTCTCATTTATTCTCACCTTTCATGTAGTCTTATGAAGAGTTAAAGGCAGCGAATCCAGAAGAGTGTGGTAGAACCTACTGGCTCATCCCTTTGAGAAAGTTTATTTTCCTAAGATAAAGCCTAATTCTTTCTCCTGGAGATCACAGCTGAACTTGTCAGAAGTTTTTGTGCTTCTTGGAACAATAGTCACTCTTGCTTTGTTTCTCTTGCCTGGTTGGAACAGGAGCTTAATGTGTATTTGTCTCTACAACCTGGGCTAAAGCTTTCTAATACTTTTATTTTCAGTACTTCAGTGGCAGCTGTTGTCCCATCCAGTCTCAGGACACAAATATTGACCAGAGCCTTTGTCCAATAACGACACGTTCAGTTATTTCTCTGCTGGCACAAGGCACTTCATCCTATCTCAATTATTAATAGAAAATTGAAGAGTAGCTAGAAAAATATTTGTGCACTGCATAAATCACCTTTTTAAAAATAGCTCTTTCTTGGAGGAAGGTGGGCAACAAGACAACGTGTATCACTATGAATAGATACAAAAGTAATTTCAACATTTATTTTGAGAAATATTGTGCAATAGTAGCCTCATCAAGCTTTTTCTGCTTGGCAGGATAACAGCATGTCAGCAGATGACCCTCCCTGTATTACCAAGTGCACAGCATATCTGGAAACAGACCTTATTTGTGCTTAGGCGTTAAACTACAGTTGGGAAAAATATCCCCAAAGGTTTTAAGCTTAGTAATAAGGAACAGCAGTCTTTGACATTTTAAATCATACCTTCTTTTTTTGTTTTAAAAAGCCTAATATATAGGAATAGTGTGACAAAAACCAGGCCTGTAGCTGGATCACTAGAAATTATTCAATCAATAAAGGATTAGGTAGAAAAATAGCAATCATAAAGTTACTTTTGGAAATAATGTGTGGTAGCAAGAAGACTTTCAGTGCTCTTCTATTTCTTGTTGTCTGTTACAGATCTATATATATATAGCTTATATATATGTATGTATATATATATAAGCTTCAATGGTATCTATAGAAGCTTCAAAATGTAGTAGCTTTCTTCAGGCTCAAAGGAGATTTAGGTTATATTTAAGTTATATTTAGGTTATATTTCTCTCCTGTCTCACTGCATTAACTGTACATTCCTAAGTTTCTGCCTTAAGCTCTTTTCTCCAGACTCCAACCCTACTTGCCTTCTCCATGTGGGTATTCAGCAGGGATGCATTCAGTCCTTTGAGTCTGAGACATACACCTCCCACCTCCATCTCCCCAAGAGGCAGCTTTTTTTCCAGAAGAAGTCAGGACAAAAAAATTGGTGACCTAAGGAGCAAAACAAAAACCTAAGGTTTAGCCATCACTTTTCATTTTTGTACATTTCAAGGCCTGGTAGCATGAATCACACTGCTAAGCTGAGCAGAAATTATGAAAACTTTTTTTCCTGAAAATTTTTTCTCCTTTCCAAATACTTAATCAGAGACGAAAGAGTTTTCCTTCCTTTCCTTCCTGTTTAGTCTCATATCAGGTCTGTTTTCCTATGTCCTTATTTCGCCTGTTCTGCTTTGTTTGCCTGTGCTTGTTTTCCTCCTATCTTAAATTCACCACTCAAGTATTTTCAGTAAAATCATGCAGACTTTGTTTTCAAAAGAAAGTAATTTTTTAAGTGGTGAAAATGATACTTTGAAGTAAATTCTGCTTTGAATCTTCTGGACAAAGACACAAAGCAAGGATGCTTTGGAATCCAGGGCTGTGTAGAGTAGAGATTAAAAAAGTGGAATGACACAAACATGAATGGTCATGGTGGGTGGAAGTTTGCTTGGCAAACTTGTCTTTGATTTGTCGAAGCCATGATGTAACTGAAAGTGTTAAACATCATTATCCTTCAGCCTTTTTATGTGTCTTAAAAGATTTTAAACTAGAAATTGTGTGTGAACCATTAGAAGTATATGGAGCCTCTAAAAAACAGTACTCAAAAATAATATAGTATAATTGAAAACTGCAGTGTCATTAAATATCTTTAATTCCAGATCTCAAAAGTGATTGATTGATTAAACTTCTAAATATTGTTACAGTTGCACAAAATATAAATACTAGGGCAGATGTTTGTGGTGATGGGGAGGTTGCTAAGCAGGGAAGTACTTCAGTACAAGCACTTTAAATGCTCCGCTCCAGCATTGATGTATTTTCTTAATGTGACTATTCAATTCCAAATTTCAACACTGTGACTTGGGACTCAGGAGTTCAGAGTGTTCTCTGTCCTTTTGCCCTGCTTGCATGTTCTTGCCCTTCTTTTGCATCAGAGCAGATATTTCTCTGATACCACAGAGAGCTGCTTAAAATTAAATAATTAAACAACAAGAAGCAAGCAGGAGGAAGTGAATTATTTTCCATGTGTCCATGGAGTGACAGAGATGAGTTTTGTTGGTTTAAACAGTCATGGAGCCAAACCCTTTTACTGTTACATGGTGATAAATCCAGTCAACACTTAACGATTGGATTGTATATTATTTGTCATACCTGTTTAGAATTTTTTGGACTTGTGTATTCAAGTGTGCAGAAGTAAAACAAATTATATAATTTCTATTTTTCAGATTTGCTAAAAATTAATGAAGAATGGTGGAGATTTGGGTTGTTTTTTTAATATCATGAATATACTGTAGTTATGTTCAAAAATTTGTTTGGACAAGATCTTAATTGCAGCAGCATTATTTTAATTATTTTTAATTGAGATGTGCTGCTCCAACTCTGTTTGGAAGTAGATATTTGTATGTTCCAAGGGATTTTAAGCTGACAAGCTTGCACTTTACAGCTTTGGCTAACTCATGAAAACCACATTTTTAGGATGGTTCTGTAGTTGTGCCAGTATCGTAACGCAGATGTTCTGCTCTCAGAAGAAATCTGTGCATAGGCTGGGAGTTGAGCAGGCTCTGTCCTTGGTTCTTACAAGTCCCATTTCCTTTGGAGCTGATGTCATGGCACTGGGCAGCCCCAGGGCCCTCCTGGCAGGGCTGGGCTGTGCTGGGGGCAGCACAGCTGGGCACAGCTGCACAGCTTTGGCTCAGCTGTGGGGGAAGAGCTCTGTGAGACATGGCAAAAGGAGGGGCTGCTTGGCCTCTTGGCTTGGCTGTTGTCCTTAAACTCAGCCCACGTCCCCAGGCAAGCCATGATTGTTGTGCCCTCTCGGAGGGGATCCTGTCCCCTGGGCTGCTCCTTCTGCCCTGCTCCTGGCCCGTCCTCACCCTGGCCTGGCCGCTGTCCCTGGCCCCCACACTGACCTGGCCACTGTCACTGGCCTTATCCTGACCTGGCCGCTGTCCCTGGCCCCCACACTGACCTGGCCACTGTCACTGGCTTTAGCCTGACCTGGCCACTGTCCCTGGCCTCACCCATGCCAGCCTGGCTCCCTGACTGTGCCTCCTCATCTCTGTGCCCCTGTCTGGCTGTCTGAGCTTCTGGCTGGCTGTCACCAGCCCCACCCAACTCACCTCTCTGGGGACATGTTGGTCAGGGCACTGCCCCTTCCCCCTTGCTCCATGCTTTGCCTTCTCTTTGCCTTCTCAGGGAGATGCTGATCCCTGGCACCTGGTGGTTCTTCAATTTTCAGTGCTTACCTTCGAAAAGTCTTGAGCTGGCACTTTGGTGTTAGTTCTTCACAGGAAGTTTTGTTCCCTTTGGTGCTAAAAATCAAGCTTTATAAGTCCTACCAGAGAGGAAATCATGCACCACAACTTCCTGGTACAATTTGGTTCTGGGGAAGAGAACAAGATTTTAAAATTGTATTATTTTCTTGACATTAAAATATGAACACTGATCAATTTCTGCATTCTGCACTGAAAATGACTTCATCTGTTAATTATCTTTCCAATGTTTTATTGCTTCCCAACACCCTGTCTCAGAAATTATGATGTGAGCTACTGGGGCTATGTGAAAGTGTCCAGCCTATAGAGTAACACAGACAGTATAACTTTACTGTGATAATTAGATAATAACCTGTCAAATCAAAAGGAGAAAAACTGAATTTAGGTGTGCCTCAAATGAGTTTATTTTTGTGGTAGCTAATTTTTAAGCTCACAATATTTGTAGGACATGCTAGCTTTACATTTTTATTTCGAATGAAAGAAGTAGCCCTACTGCTTAAAAAGTGTAGCTTCCTTTAGAAAACATAAATCCCAAAAGAAGGTAGAGTCTGAAATGAGTATTTAAATTGTTGGTCATGTTATAGCTCATACTGACTTCTAGAAGCTGCTTTTTGAGCAGTGTTTGGGTTTTCTGCTGTACTCTTTTTAGCTTACTCTGTATCATAGACCATATGTATTTACCATTTGCTGATTTTTATGTCAGTATTGTTCAGGGAGAAGTCACAAGTTAAGAGAAACAGGTGGGCACCAAGAACAGGCTCATACGAAAAGGTCATGAGTTATTTAAGGTTGGAAGTTAAAAGGTAATTTCTAACTGTAGGACAAGAAACATCCTGAAACACCTCCTGTTGGGAATAGTAGTACAAAGCATTATCAGTATTTAAGATGAAGCTTGATCAGTTTGGGGTTGTCTGATATAGCCGTGATGGGAAAAGGCTGGACTCTTTCACTGTTTATAGACCCTTCAGTCCCATATATTCTAAATCCAGGACATATTAAAATACCCAGAATTTTTGCTTTTGGCTTCATTTGTTGACACTTTGAGTAATGTTTTCTGTAATGAAATAACTTCTCATTATTTTAATTCTGGTTTAGGGGAGATAAAATGTTCAGCCTCTCATGTAATGTATTTTATGCCAAGAGATGACAATACCAAATTACTGTATAAACGGGAAAAGACATTCCTGATGAATATATATGTGTATTTGTATGGCTGGGAGACATTATGAAAGGGTCACTGCACAGTCAGCACGTGAGCTGGCTTATACTTGTTGACTAAGAAAATCCTGGTGTCTTTGACACACAGCAAGGATATTTTAATATTTCATTATGTAGGGCAGCAAAGCAATGAGAGATGTAATCTGCAGAGCATATGAAGAGTCCAAATGCAGGCATTTTCAGTACATTAATACCTATAACAGTGAAATGCACTAAGGGTCAATGTGGTGCCCTTTCCACATCTTATCTTTATGAGATTTCAGTGATATGAACCAGAACTTTTTTTACTGTCAGGTTGTTTACAAACTTCTCACCCAACTCATTCAATTTCTTTCCTTTCCATGAAACATCATGTATCCTGTGATGGGAACATATGTAACGTTTGTCAGTCTTTATCAGCATGTGTAAAATGCTAAAAACATATTAAATGTTTAACATACTAAAGCATGTTAAATGAGGACTGCTTTATTTAAGTGTATACACTTCTAATCAGTGTTTGATCTTAATAAATTGTATACTCTCCAGCCTATGGACCTGGTATCACATGAGTGGATGCTGTTGGCTCATGTTCTAGTTTCAGTTTAAATCCCACTGGCTGGTGAGCTGCAATTAGCTCCATAACCCAGCCAGAGAGAATTTACCATTCAAGCTTTCCAAGTAGATTTGTGTAGTCCATCAAAGAACAAATAGATTATGAAGGGATTTGATGTGGCATTTACTGCTAATGGGGCCTTACTGCTGCAAGAGCAGAACAAAAGGAAAGTGTTCTTTTAGATGCTGTTGGAAATAAAGGGACATTGTCATAGTGAATTTTATACAGACTCTTATACAGACTTTTATACAGACTCTTTTATACAGGGACTCTTCTGTAGTTTCCAGTAAAGGCACTTTGTGGACAGTCTGAGGCTTCATTTCCCCAGCAGCCAAGCAGATGATCCTGTCTGGAACCTCCACTTCCAGTTGCACAGTGCTGCCCCACCTCCTTTGCTAAAGCGGTGCTTGACTCAGCTGTGCTGAGCAGTTTCAGCTCACCAAGTTAACAGAAAATATTTGGAAGGTGGAAGGGGGGAGGGTCCCATCTGTTCTGTGTCAGCAGTCTCAGGTTGTGGTTGGATGCTGTGGTTAAATCCTGGTGGCCAAGGGCTGCAGTGGGAACAGACCCATCCCTCTGCCAGCGTGAGCTCCCTCACTCCTGTGAGCTTTGCTGCAGGTGCAAGGGAAGCAGCAGCAGCAGCATCCCTGCCAGGGAGAGCCAGAGATTCTAGGAAATGCCAAACCATTCCTTCAGTTCATCCTGCTCTGGTTCTGTCTCTTTGACATGTGGGGATGCCCTGGGAGCTTGGTCAGCACCCCCTGAGATGCTGCTGCTGTGGTGGCAGGAGTCTGAAATGAGTTGGAGGCACTGTAGTTCTTATAATCAATATTTCTTGCAGTGTTCCTTGTTTTTCAGCACAGCAAAGCACACGACATAAAATGCTCACTTATATCCACTCTGAACTTGTATTACTCTTTTACTGAGACAGACTGTGCAGTAGTATATTTTAAGCAAATTATAAATCTGAGTAAGAAAAGTTATCTGGCATAAGTAAATCAACTTGAAGCTGTGTATTTGATAAAGTGCTGTAGTTAATGAGCTTTTTTTAAAAGAAAACATTTCAAATAAGAGAAAAAAATTACAGACTACAGTTTGCTGTATAACAATTCAATGAAATTTATTTAAACTATTAGGTGAAAATTTGTTTTGAGACATTTGAGAAGAGAGTTCATTTCTGTTCACAGCAGGACTTCACTTTTGTTTCAGAAAACACATTGCAGAAGAGTGTAAACAAATTACTGTTTTTCAGAGATGAGCAAAATGTAAGCTCCAGCAAGCAAATGTCAATAAATAGACAAAGTTCAAAAAGATGCGAAAGAAGCTTGTCTCTGCTTATAGAAAATACTGAAAGGGATTCTCCTAGGAACAGATGGCTTTTCTTTCTATTTTTGCTGGTCTCAGTGCAGGCAGAACTTTTCTCACTATTCCAAAGCAAGCTTGGTAGCTGTCAAATCATAAGAACTTGCAAAACTGCAATTTCCAAACTTCGGTGTTAATACTTGTGGTGACAGGAAAAGAAAAACAGTTCTGTAGACATTTGCTTCCATATATTCAGTCTTATAAATTCACATTTAAAGTTTTGCTCTTGAGTTGCATTTTGGGCTGAAGTATCACTGTGTCAGGAGATCAGGGAAATCTCAGAGAATTTGACAAAGAATTTTGAAAATTTTGGAAATGTTTTGAAGATAATCCAAGCATGATCTTTAGAAAAAATAAAGTTATTTTTAAAAATTTTAATGGTTACACTGTTTCACAGTTTCTTCAGTTGAATATTTGTCCTTTTATGCTGGTATAAAAGGACAAATAGAAGATTGCTCTTACAGAATATCCTGGTTGCTCTTACAGAAGATTGCTCTTACAGAATATCCTGATGAGCCACATCTGTTCTTGTTGGCTTTGCATTTATTTGGTTATGTTCATATAATGCCTCTGTAGTAATGTTCCTTGAGAAAGACTTTGTAGTCCTTAGACAGGAAACAGGTATGTTTGCAGTTCCTTGTGTATCCTTGACCATTTTTCCTGTGTACAGTTCAAGAAAGACAATACTCTTCTCATTCTTAGATATTTACTTTCTAAGGATCCTACTGGTATTACCCTCACTCTGAATTGATTTGTTAAAGAACACTTCTTCTGCTTTAAGTGAATCCAGACGAAATTATAAAATCTTAGAAACAAATCAGGTTTCTCAAAAAGTTCTAATGCTCCTTCTGAATTTTAAAAGTGCCTGTTGGTGGCTGAACAGAATCCTCCTTTATTTACTACCATCTATGAATCAATTTGGAGGGATGGTAAACTGCTCTGGTTTTGATTACTTAAATACAGCAGCAGTTGCAAATGATTTCTCAAATCTCAATTTTAGATTTGCTATCAGGATGCAAAGAGATAATTTTGGCTGTATCAAACTGCTGTAAATAATTTTTATAGCATGTGCTTATTTTTATGACACATCTTTTGATGTATGTGGGAAAAAAGGTTTCACAAAATATTTGGTTCAAACAATGAAATCATCATTCTTGAAAGGGCAGTTCCAAAGAATGAAGTGAAAGAAGTTCCCCTGTAAAAATTTCTGGAAATGTGGGAATCTTTCGGTAGCATTCTCCCACCTCTAGTCATGGAAATTGGGCAGCATTTCCTTTCATTAGTGGGTATTCATTATCCCAGTCCACTCAAAATTCTTTTACAGAATTTCATTGAGTTTCTGTTAGTGTGGACCTGTGAGGGTTACACAGAAATTCTGTATCCTGATATTAGTAATTATCCAGGTAATTAACAA
This sequence comes from Pyrgilauda ruficollis, assembly GCF_017590135.1. Classification (NCBI taxonomy): domain Eukaryota; kingdom Metazoa; phylum Chordata; class Aves; order Passeriformes; family Passeridae; genus Pyrgilauda; species Pyrgilauda ruficollis. The sequence continues at coordinate 719,801 of NW_024517207.1, read as the reverse complement.
TTAGTACACGGATTACTAGTAATTATACAGGATTACTGTTTACCTTTATTTATGATTTTGGAATAATTGATATTTATGGGATTAATATCCAAAACAAATAACATCCTATTTTAATTGCCTTCCTAGATAACTAAGTAAGCAGAAGATGAGATGTGAAATCAGACAAGAAATTAAACCATATTTCAGCAGAATAGACTATTACTCAAATCTTAACATTTGCATGCATATGGAGACACAGTAAGAGAACAAAACCTTCTGGTTTAATTTGATATTTAACAATTCAGTTAACAATTCAATATTTAGAAATAGTGCTTCCCACCCTCCCTCCAAGAAGAAATGTTAGTCTTATATCTGATTTCTGTGAAGATTCTTCCCCTTAAATAAGTCTATTTTTTGTAGCTATTTTTTTTATTTTTTCTAGCTATTTTTTTGTTATCTCTCAAACATAACCTGTTTATATGGGCCAGACATACAGTCAGTAGCAAACTTCTAACTGGTAATGCAGGTTATGTTTGTATATTTGTGTAATTCAGCTTACTGCCTTCACATGAAATTGGCATTTACCTTCCTGCCATGTGAATACTTTCTGTATATTAAAGGGTTATTTGTCTGGTTTACCTTCCTATGTCTTTTCTGCTTTGTCAAGAAAATTCACTTAACACAGTCATATTCATCTTGAGCTTATCAATCTCCCTTTGGGTATGTAAAGATTTAAAATACATATAAGAAATGGTATTCCATGCACTTTTTTCAGGGATGAAAACCTTATTATCTAAATCTTCTGTTAAAAATTGTATTTAGCTTCATCATTGTCTCTGGAAAATAAAAAATTAGTGATCATGTTCACTCAGTGTATTGGCAGAGTTGTATTTGGAGGCTCAAGAAAGCCAAAGGGCTTTTGCTGCTTCTTTAAGTAGGTCTGCAGAGGGATTTAAGGAAATTGGCAATAATGGAGTGATATCAACATGCAAATGACAGAGAGACTGACTGTTTTCTGGGCAGATCATATGCTGTGCTTAATCCCTGTTTCTTTGTGCCTGTGCGATGTAGGGTTTGGAGAACAACCATCTGCTTGGCTCAGTGTAGACAGCACAGAGTGGGTACTGTTGAACTTTGGGGGAGTGATAGCTGGAGGAATATTTATCCACCAGCTGAAGACATCTTTTTTATATATATCTCCTCATTTTCACAGTCTTTTTGATAGCTTTTAATGATCAGTTGGCTTTTGTGGTGTTTATACCAGAATGTCTCTGTACGGTCCCCGTTTCCTCTTCCCACCCTCCCCAGACTCTGGTTTATAGGGAAGCCTTCATTGCACCCTTCCTACAAAGAACATGCAGAATTCATGGTTCAGATTCTGAATTGCCTTTAGTTCAGTTCCCAAATCAGAAATGCATCTCTAAAAATGGAGGTTGGCTTCAGTAGTGCATGTCTCACCCATGTTTCCTCCTGTGGGTTCAGAATTGGGGGTGAATTCATGAAATGCTGATTCTTTGAGCGAGTCTCAGCTGAAGGCTCCATGCTGTAGGGATTGCTTCTCTTCCTCCTGAGTCTGACAAAGCCCAAATAAGTGAATCTCTTGGGGTTCTCATCTGACTCATGTCCTCTGTTTCCCAGCCAAAAGCAGGATAAATTAACCCTCCCAAAGCTCTCTGCTGGCACAGCCAGATTGCTCCCCACTTGTGAGGCAGCTTGGCTGGGGTTCAGCCATGGAGTGTACAGTCCTGCTCTGACAGCAGACCTGCATGCTTTCTGAGATGCAGGCTGATCCTGAGCCGGGTGACACAGCAGTCATTTGGGTTGCGCTCTGTGTGGCTGATTGCAGATACTGTGTGATTTTTGGGTGGACAAATCAATGCAATTTGGCACGGATTACCTATGTGAGTATTGAGTACAGTTGTTGCCTCTTATTTACTAGTTAAGCTTGTATTTTGGTCATTAGCAGAGTTATGCAGCCACATCTAAAAATAAATATGAAAAGAGTTTTGTTTTTCTCTACTCTTTTCCTAGTTATCTTTAGAGCTTGACGCTGCCTGGCACAGAACTTGTACTATGCAGTCTCCAGTGGCCTTTCAGAAAGGCTTTTCAGTCTTTGTTGACCCATTTCCTGGATTAGTCTGGCTAAGTTATGGATTATTTTGTCTATTAAGCTTTTTCTTGTGTCCAGTAATTCAAGAATGGCATATTGGCATAATAATGTATTCAATTAGTTGAGTTTCTGAATCCATGTTTATAACTCTTTACAAAAGTCTGAAGAAGTAAGTGGTAATACTTGGATTTCATGCAATAGAGAAGACAGTAACTTGTCAAGTAGACTTTGTGTTTGGTGGGTTTTTTTTAATCATGCTTAAATAAGTACTTAAATTCTAGAACAACAGGAAGCAGGCAGAATGATACATTTGTTGATGTAGGATGTCAGATAATTTAGTACAAATTACAGATTCTTTAAATACTTGAAAACAGTGAAGGTCAGGAAGCCTCCATTCAAAATTTTCCAGCGTATGTATAATATTTTACAGGATGTCTGTCTGTAGACTGCAAAGGAGTAATCTGTAAAAATCAACTTGTTTGTTGTTTTTCATGTTGTCTATTTATGCCCTGACAAATGAGCATCGGATGTAGTGCGGAGTCTGCAGAGCAGCAGAGGGTTCAAGGTTACAGCCAGCCTCGATTGTGTCCTGCAGCACGAGGAAACTGGGCTCAGGCTGTGCTTTGGAATGGTTTGTTTTCAGTAAACAACTGGGAAGGCTTGGAACAACACCTTGGTGGCTTCCTCAAACGATTTAATCAATGGCTTCAATGGTTTAGAAAAGGAAAGTAATCAAAAGTCCTACTGTTTATAAGTTGTTTGATTCTATCAGACACAAGTTTTCCTCACAGTCATTTTACTGCTGATATTCCTGAAAAGATGCATTTCAAAGTACATGTGGAGCAATAATTTTGTATTGAGTTAGTGGCTGTCGTCTTGAAAATAAGAAAGTTCCAGATGAGCTGTCTGTATTGCGCACTTAATTTTATTTATGTAATGTATTTTATGTTCTTCTGTATTGCATACAGAGCATTTAGAGAAAGAAGGAAGGAAAGAAAGAGGGAAAGAGAAGGAAAACACTGGTACAAAGAAGCTGTGTGGGCTCTACAAGCTTTTCAGTCGGTGGAAGCGGTTAGCCTGGGCTTTATTACCCAAGTGTGTTAGATGCTCTCAAGTTTGGTCTCTTCCATAGGTTCTGCAAGTAAAGCAGTGTTTTTCTCTAGCTCAGCACAGCTGGGGCTACATCAGGTGCATTCATATCACAGTAAACATTGCAAATTCACCTTCCATGGCCAGTTAGAGTGTAGTGAACATCTGGGAGACCAACTCCCAGAATGCAGTGAAAACATGTTTGCAGTTTGTGTTCTGCTATGGGGCATCAAGTTAAGCTGTGGGGAATAGTTGCTGAAAGCAGTCATTTAAATATCAACTTATAGTGGTGCTGATTAAGATGCACTGACAAATGTCTTTGTGGAGTACAAACTGAAGCTTTTATCTGTGGCCACTAAAATGCAGCAAAACCAGACTTAATTTCCCTAGTGAAACTTTGAAAGCCTCACAAACCATACCATCACTGCTGAGTAATTTAAATAAACTTTGTGTTCCATTGACTGACATCCAGAACCTTCTGTAAAAGATGCTGACAAAATCCATTTCTTGCAGTGGTAAAAGCAGATAATAATCAGACAGATATACACTTTAACACTATGCAGGAACATGAAGATTGCCTTTATTATTTATACAAAAGTGTATCATTTTACTAGTCCCTAGGAAAGACACTGATCTACAACCACTGTGTTCAAATACTGTGAAGTACTTGCAGGTGTCCTCTTTATACATAAGAAAAATTCTGATTTCCCCTTCATTTATGCTTTTTGTTAGTAAAATTTTTGCAGAAGTGTTCAGTTATTATGTACTCTGGAGAATTGAGTATTGTTTTGGTGTCTGATGAGGGAGCCTGTATTCAGAAGAGATTTGAAATTGAAAATGCTGATACTGGATAAGTTTTATGACTTTCAAAGGTGTTAGAATTAAAATACTCCTTCTAGACTCTTGAATCATCATAATTCACAGCATAATAATATCATACAGCTAAAAAGGCTGGATTTTTTTTTTTGCAGCTTTTCAATTGAGTCTTCTACATCAGTAAATGAATGTTCAAATTCTTTCCAAATCAAAGTTTGAAGTCAATGACATCCAGAAAATATTTTAGAACTCTCACCTTTCAGAACTCAGGTTTGGGTTTTAAGATGTGCAGACTGAAAACCATACCTTTCAAAAATTTTCAATTATATTGGAAGTATTTTGATGACAGGAAGGGCTCTTTTAGAGCATCTCATTGTACCAAATGTTTTGAATATTTGTGAGGTAATTGGTATTATTTTTCTCAGTAATACCTGGCAGAACGTTATAGGTTTTTAGGGCACTGTTTGAGAATCTTTCTCTCTGATTGTTGGAAAAAATTGTCAGATGTTTAAAAAAAAAAGAGTATTCCTACATGTCTTAAGATGTTTGGTGTGGAATGAAAGGGAGTGAGAAGTCCAGCTGAAAACAAAAACTTAGTTTAAAACAAAAAGTATATTCCAAAATATTTTTAAAAAATTTCTGGGAAAGGAACAATGGTGGTTTTGCATAAAAGGGGTGGTTTGACTTTCTAACTTTTTACTGAGATTTTTTTCAAGCAGGCAGCAGTTTCTAACCTTGTGTTCAAAGGACAATTTCCAGTTCCCTTCTAACCATTCACTGCTGTTTCATTCACATGAGGGAACAAATTGGACTTTTCATCATCATCCTTACCTTGTGTGTTACAAAGCAGTTTGTTTTCTCCCAGCACAGTATTAATTATGCCACTGACAATAATACCAAACATTTGCAGCAGTAATTCACCGAGCCTTGTAGCAAAGCCCTCTATCCTCAGTCCTCTCAAGCCTCTGCCTTTGGTTGTGTGAGTTCTGGAGGACTCTTGGAGAATGGAGTTTGGAAGCACAAGCTGTTATTTTGTGGTTTGACTTTTTTGTCCTAAGAATGAATTCTTCTTTTCCTAAACAACCCTCTCCAAATCTTTGTCCCACTGTGTTTATGAACTGAGTTTTACTCCAGCCAAGAAAATCTGCATACATTATGGAAGAAAAAAATTTGTAAAAACATGTAACAAAAAAATTACGTAAAAAACCGAAGTGTTAATTGTCATGTGAATATAGTGGCTCTCCAAAGTCACACTTCTTTTTGGGGACATTATTGCTAGATAAGCAGTAGCTTTGGGAAGGTAATACAGGCTGTCTTACTGATAACACAAGCCATGTCCTCAGGGAAACATCATACATTCCAGCATATTTCAGGAAATTTCATAAATTTCAGCATATCTCACATGTGTCAAGCATGTCTGCTTCTCAGGATGGAACTTTTTTTCTAAAGGAAATATATTTTTGGTTTTCCCTGAAAGCACATGGCTTTGTCTCTTAGGTAAATTACACTGTCTTAAAAAAACTCCAAAAGCATCCCATCATCTGATTCATGAGTCTTACCCTAAATCTAGTGGGACTTCTTAAAACATTCAGATCTTCCTTACATTAGAAAGTATCTTTCTAATGATGAATACTCTCTTACTGCCCTCTTTTAACCTCTTGACTCCTAGAATGGATAAGGTATGAATGTATTCACTAGGAATCTTTTCATTTTCTTTGGAACTTGGCAGTATGATTTTATTTTTTTTCCCCCTACTTGGAGTTACAAAGAGATTTAGAAGTTAAGCCTGGATCAGTGACCAGAATTGAGTGCTGGATACACAGAAGGCCATGAAGAAGATGCACATAATACTGTTTGAAGCCATTATTAAGCATTGCTGGGATTTGTGCTGAGATGTGGACATCCTTGCAAGTGGTGTTGAAAGGGAGATGTAGTACAGTGTATCTGAAATGTAGAAATACATTCAGATAGTATTATAGCAAACTGAAAAACAGAAGCTGCACTAGTCAAATAAAAGGTAGAAAAACTTGGAGCTTGGCAATTTATATGTTTGTCATATGCTTTTTGAAAATCCCTCCAGAAAATGGTACATTTTAATGTAATTTTGAAATTTTTGGGATGTTTTTACAGTTCTTTCTTATTATTTTATTTTTTTCAGGAATCCAAAATGTACTCAGCTTATTCTGTGCCGTGCTTACAGAAAATAAAGTTCTCTTTCACTCAGCAAGTTTTCAAAGGCTCAGTGATGCCTGTAGGGCTCTGGAGTCTTTGATGTTTCCCCTCAAATACAGGTGAGTTAAGTTTGGATTCTTTGAACTCATTAAATAATTTTATAACTCATTCTGTAACTTTTATTACAAATACAATTTATTACAAAAACAAATTACTTTTATTTTTCATTTGTCCCAAACAAAAGGAGTTGTGCTATAGTTAGTAAAATAAGCAAACCTATTATTGATGCAAATCCTGGTGTGTACACATCATTAATAAAAATCTGGTTGCATTGTGGCAGTGAAAACAATAAAGGGAGAAATTCCACCTGCAAATGTAGGGTAGAAACCCTACTCACAACCCAGAAGATTCTGTGGCTCAAAGGTAGCAGCTACATTAGTGTGTATCAGTTTTAAGTCACTGACGAATGTCCACCAGAGAATGAATTTAAGTCAACAAACTGATCCTCTCTAAAATGCCACAGGTGGATCCAGAATTTTGAAATGGAAAACTTAATGTCAGGCAATTTTTTTAGGAAGAATACATCTAATTCTGACTCATCTGTTTCAAACTATGCTTGTATTTTAATAGCTTGTTTTATTTAAAATATTTCAGAGATTGGTTTCATTATAATATACAATAAGAAGGAAGAACTGGAAATTGAGTTTGGGAATATGTTTCTTAATGTTTAACTAATAATGAGTGTAAACTTTTATTAGGTGTAGAAATTCATTGATCAATTTAGATCCAGCTCTTGATGTTGTTTTGATGAACACAGAGTTCTTTAAATTGTCAAACCAAGTAAACAATGCCTGAAATAGTGCTGTTTAGTTGTCATTTCAACATGAAAACAAAATATTTCCTTTAGAGACTTCTTATAAAATGATATTTTGCAAAAAGCTGAAGTGTAGGTATATGGCCACAAACGAATCATGTTTTTAAAATGAATGTATTGTTTATAACTTTAGTGTCCCTGATTAACAGGAAGATTTTTTTTTTTAAAGAAAAAAGTTGGCTTTTTTGAAAGGATACTCAGAAGCTTTTATTCTATTTAATTTATTCTTTTCACAGTTATCCCTATATCCCAATTCTTCCCGCCCAGCTGCTGGAGGTTCTCAGCTCCCCGACGCCTTTCATCATTGGGGTGCACTCCGTCTTTCGCAATGACATCCACGAGCTGGTGAGTGTCGCTGCCCCTCCCAGCCCAGAGCCTGCCCTGCTGCTCAGCTCAGAGCCCTCCTGGGTGCTTGGCAGCTGTTTGTGTGGATAATTCACATATCTTCAAAATATTCCTGTAAGAAAGCAGGACAAGACAGTCCGGGGCAAGAAAAAAGAGAAAAAGCTTTTTTTTTGTGAATACATCAAGACTGTGAATTAGAGGGAAATTATTTGATTCCAGTGTAGGAGGAGAAGGAATGGATCCATTTCTGGCTTTGTCATCTGTTTGTCCTGAGTTTGAGCAATTCACTTAGGATTTTCAAGTATTCTCAATTGTTTTATTTTACCCTTTTAAAGTATGTGTTTGGAGGAGCTGAACCAGTGTTGCAAAAGGTGCTTTGAAACATGAAATTTTAGTTCTAGTTGCCCTCACTGTGTTCCTTTGCAAACAGCCTATTAGATATCTCGTGTCTCTGAACACAGACCTGGAACATCCAGAAACAAAAGTCACTTTTGAAAGTTTAGCCTAATTTCATTTTCTTTGGTTTAATTTCATTTTTCAGGGCTCGATTAAGTAATAGAAAGTATTTGGAGTATTTCCTCTATCAAAAACATTCTATACATTAAAGCTGGTACTGTTTTAATTTGGTTTTTTAAACTTATGTGCAGATCACTGTGCAGAAATTTGAACTGTTGTGTTTTTTTAAGCTATGCTCACTGTATGTACTTTTACTATTTGTCCATTACAGTTAGATGTAATCATAGCAGACCTGGATGGGGGCACAATTAAAATTCCTGAATGTATTCATCTGTCCCAGCTGCCAGAACCACTGCTACACCAGACTCAAATGGCACTTTCTCTGGTAGGTTTAGATAAAATCCCCACTTTTCAGCCTCTCACCTTTTTGTAAAGAAGGAAAAATTTCAATATTAAGCTTTCAAGCACACTGGAAATGAGATTTAATAGAATGTTTCATGCATCATTCCTGTTTTTAGAAGAGTTAATTCTCTTTAGTTCAAGTTAATACCATCAGTAATGGAAATCTAAAATGTCTTTTCATTGTTCAAGAGGTAGACATTTTTCCTTTGTAATGATTTTTAATAAGAGTATTTGAGCAGCATTATTACTACTCATTTCTGCTGCCTTTCTGTGTTTATAAATTCCTTTCAACTGTACGTTTTCTTGAAATTTAGCAAATTAATCACCCTTTAAAATTTATTTGTGTGATGCCCCTGTTTCAGAATTTAGGAATGGTGAATTCTGTATTAGCCATAAAAAGTACTTCAGTTTGTCTTTTTGCTATCATTGTAATAAAATAGAAATCACCTTATTTGGAGGCTTCTGAGCAAATCTTGTCTTCAACAGAAAAATTTTTAGTCTGTTAATCTGTTTCAGCTGAATTGTCTCTAGAATCCGTAATGGTATTGATCATTTTCATGGACTGTGGTAGGAGTTTTTGATAACTAACTCCCATATAGAAACCTGAAGCTGAGAAGTTAATTCCATCTTTATTTCCATACAGTCTTGACAATTTAATACAATTTGTTACTTGAGGTACTCAATGTCAGTGAATTTGAGAAAGGAAAGAAAAAAATCTTTTTCTCAGCAAAATGAAGGAAAAAAGATTATGTTTTCAAAATTCTCTAGGTTTTGCATCCTGATTTGGAAACAGCAGATTATGCATTCCCTCCCCCACGAACAGCTTTATCACACTCCAAAATGCTGGTAAGATTTCTGTGTTATTTTCTGTGTCTGACTTTCATAAGTGGAAAACTGTTGCAATTTTAGACTAGCTTTCTTTTAAGAATTTGTGTTTGCTTTTCCACATATTTATAGTATTACTGGTGGAGCTAAGAAATACATTTTCTCCTCTGATAACATTCTGATGGGTCAGAAGTTTTATAAAATCCAAAAGCCAGTTCAATTTAAGAACACACACTGGGGCTTTTGGGGTAGATAATCTTGAAAATGTGAAATTCTTAGGTGGTACAATATATTTGTTGTACTTATTTCTGGCTTTAAGATTGAGATTTTTCATTGGTGAAGATGGGGAATGTCATCCAGACTTTATCTAAACTAGTGGAAGAATTCAGCTAAGATCTCCCTTTGATTAGGGAAGTTTCAAATTTATATAATTTTGTATCAAAATAAGAATTTTGTTAAATCTGAAAAAAATGACCATGTTTCAAGTAGTCAAAAAAGTCAGGGTACAAATGTACCCTGTTAAAATCCTAGAGGGCAGCAGAAAATGAGCATATCTGTCAGTAAAGTGAGCCATACAAAATTTAAGTTAAAAATAGAGCAACATGGATCATGTTCCAGTGCAGAATAAACAGCCATCTAGTAAAATACTCCAATAATATATTCCAGCTTTATATAATCTTATATATTTCTTTTCTCTTTGAAAATAAATTCAGGCTGTAATTTACATAATTTGCCTGTTACTTAACTGATCAGCTGGTTATCTGATAGTAAATATTGTGTGTAATATTTAAAATTAGAGTTTGTAACATAACACCATAAAACCTGAGGTAATAAAGGAATTTTTGGGACATCAGATTTTTTGAGATGCCTGCTAGGATAAAATAATAGGGTGGCCCAGGATTTGATGTCAGTCTTTAGTGGCATCTGGGCCAGGTAGAGATGTCACTGCCCCAGTTGTTCACATCATTTCCATTAATCTGGTGGTGTGTGTGTAAGCACTCTCTTAAATAAATAATCCAGGACTTTAAAGCCCTACTATTTTAAACTTTTTTTAAGTAACTCTGGCTTGTTTTGGTGGCAGAAAGTTGGCAGGTGAAGATGTGAGTTGGAAGAGTCCCAGACAGGTGGCTGGGCTGACCTGGAGCAGCCTGGCACAGCTGCAGGCTGGGGTGGGATGCTCCAAGCCTGGCTCCTCCAGGAGCAGCAGCAGCAGCTGTGCCACCTCAGGCTCCTGTTCTTCCCTGCTGCACCTGCCCACCCAGAAGACACTGCCTGCATAGTGCTTCAAAGCCACACTTATTTTAGGGAATGAAGCCAGGCTAAAATAGCCTTTTTCCTTTATTTCACATCAGGTTTCTCTCATGGCAACTCATTTGTGTGGTTCAGGACATGACCATCCCTCAGCCCCCCGGCTTTGCCCAGAGCCTGTGCTGCAGCACAGCAGAGACCAGCAGGGCTGAAGGGTGGCTGTGCACACCATCTGCCATGGCCAGCTGGGGACAGGGCAGGGCAACCTGGTGGCCTTTAAGGTCCCTGCCTGCCCCAGCCATGCTGTGAGACAACCTTACCCCTGTACAAACATCTCTGCTTCATGTGCTGCACTGCTGCACTCATGGAGCTGTAGGCATTTCTCATATGGATTCCTACAAAGTTTGGAAAAATTCAGGATACTAGGACATTCTGACAGTATATTCAATTACTGCTTGCAGGACAAAGAAGTGCGAGCAATCTTCCTCAGGCTCTTTGCACAGCTCTTCCAAGGATACAGGTCGTGTCTTCAGCTGATCAGAATTCATGCTGAACCTGTCATTCACTTCCACAAGGTAAAGGAGGAGCAGTTCTGTGTGTTTATGGCGTTCCTTTGTGCCATGTTGTTCCCACAAGCCTGCCTTTTGAACAAGTGATGAAGTTTAAAAATGTAAATAAAATTATCTCCATGTGATAAGCACATCGTTTTGGCATAGCACAGTATCAGTGTGTTTTAGTGGGACTAATTGCAGGGACAGGACAGAAATGTACAACAAAGTTAACATTGAAATTTAATACAAATAAACATTTGAGGAATTACTGTGGAATTTTGAAAACCTCCTTATGTAACAACACATTGCTTGAAGGTACTAGTTTTCTCTTTTATTACCTGTGAGATTTGAAAAATGTGTGCATCAAATTTCCAGTTCTGAATTTGGGTATAAAAAGATACTGTGTATAGTAAAAAATTTAATTAGAAAGTACCACTTACTAGTATAAGCTGATAGGCTGGTGAAAATGTTTAACTAATATGTAACAGTTGCTTGTAATTGCAAGTTTGGTGCTGATTAAAAAAGGTGAAATTTTTTTCTGCCTTTGTTGCAGGCAGCCTTCTTGGGCCAGCGAGGCTTAATTGAGAATGACTTTCTGACCAAAGTCCTCAATGGAATGGCATTTGCTGGCTTTGTGTCAGAGAGGGGTCCTCCCTTCAGAACCTGTGATCTTTTTGATGAGGTGAAAACTGTTTCTGTATTCCCAAGTAAATTGCAATTTACTGTGATATTTCAGCATGGGAAAAACTACTGGAATGCTTCTGAATCCCCAATGTTTATTATATCAAGTTTATACTAATCATCTCAACTCTTATTTTCTGCTAAGGAGATATTTCTACATAACTTCCATAAAATTATGCCTCCTCATATGTATGAAATTAAATAATTGTATAAACTTAGGTAATGCTGTTCCTGTTGTCAGATCTGTAGCTTCATAATACATTGCATGTGCTAGTACAGAATTATTTTCAATAATTTAATTATATTCTCTGAAATGTTAACAACCTCATAGAGAAATATTACATTAAATAATACCCAACAATGTAAACTGAGACAAAAAAAAAATTATTTTAAAAAGCAATGCTGTCATTTTACTGTGTTAGTTTTGAGTTGAATCTAGAGTAAAAATAGAGTGTGATATTAATTCTGTGTTGTAGTAGTAGTACCTATAAGAAATTTGGATTGAGGTGTAGAAATGTGCAAGAATTGGTTTAGGTATGTAGGACTTTGTCTGGTAACAAATGCTGTACATGGAACTGAAAATGTCTCATGTTCCAGAGCAACGTGGCCTCACACATTCTTCAGTGTTCAGCTTTCTTTCTTTGGTTTCAATTTCAGATTAACATTTCATAACTTAAATAGGAAATAATTTTTTTGTTGAATTACCAACATTTTTATTCTTTCTTCTTTTAAAAAAAGTTGGTGGCCTTTGAAGTTGAAAGAATTAAAGCTGAAGAGGGCAATCCACCAAAAATGATAAAGCATGTTAGAGAACTTGCAGAACAGCTCTTCAAAAATGTAAGTTGACTGTACCTGCTGCATCTGGAGAGTTGAGAGGGTAACATTGACAAGTCTGATTTCTCACATGGATCCAGTGTCCAGAAAATGGAAGTGACTGCTTGTGGAAGTCATCATCTGCATTATGGCAAAATTCAAAGATCATTAAATTTGTACATGCAAAGGAAATTCAATATAATACCATTGGTTTATTAATGCTAATATTGATTTAAATATAGGTACAACTACTTATCTATTTTTAGTGTGTATTCACATAAGGTCTATAAACTGCTGTTTTCCCTGCTACAACCCATCTATGCCAAATACATCTCTTTTCTTGCCTCTTAACAGTTTTCCATATGAAAATTATACATTTATAATGTGTATTATATAATATATATAATACAAATATGTCATACAATGTGGCATAATGTGTACTTTCAGCATTTCTTTCCTGACCCAGTCAGCCTGGTTTGCATGCTCAGCAGGCATTATTTCATTTTTTACAGCCTGTTTCTTGTACAATTCCATTTCCAGTTTAATTTTTGCCTTCATATCATGTTTATCTTACCTAATGCTTTTATAAAGTCTCTTACCATTCCATTATCTGGTTCTGGGATGGGGTTTTTTTGTTTGTAGGTTTTAGATTTTTTTGTTTGCTTTGAGGTTTGTGGGCTTTTTTGGCATAGACTGATCTCCCTCCCCCTCACACTTCTGTGGTTATTCAGACTCCACAGAGCATTACCTGTTACACCATCAGCTGACACCTTTGTCACCTTTTCTTTTCTACATCCCACTTCCCCGGAACTGTGGTTTACATCTACAGTTCTGGAGAAAAAAACCCACAAGAATTACCAAATGCTGCTAAGCTCTGGGGTTTCTTTTCTGTCCTGTGTGTCTTTTCTGATGATGAGATTTATTTATATCATTGTGACTGACCTGCTCCTTCACTACCACTAAGTCAGTGACTTCACAGGAGCACACACTGATGATATTCACTAAATCTATGACTTTGTGCATTGAGAAGTCAGATTTGTGGGAGCTGTGCATGCACCTGTCTTTGGTTAAATAAAGGTGATGAGTAACACTGCTTAAGCTGTGCCTAGAGCTGCCTGATTTTAAACAGACTGCTTGATGTATTTTGACATCTAGTTTCACAGTTTTAATGATCACAATATTGTAGCTGTGACAGTTTAGATACCAGGGAGAGACAAGGTCTCTCTTAGGGAGAGATAATGTTTGCACGAGTCTTGCTGGCACAGGCGGGCAATCCAAGGATAAGACTTTTAATATCCCAATAGCATGTACATCTGACATGACATTTGTGATGTCCAAGATAAAAGTATCTTTTCCTGTGTATTTCCTCTGAATTCCTCCTCTCACTGGAATGGATTTTGGAGCAGTTACTCTCCTTTTCTGGAGTGTTCTGCCCTCTTCCTTCTGTTACCCCCTCATGACTCTGTGTTCCCTTTGTCTTCCTTGCTTCCCCTGGCATCTGCTGCTCTCATGCCCCTGAATTTTTGGCTTGTTCCATAAAATTTTCCTTTGCAGAGAATGCATGTGGCTAAGTAGCTGTTCTGTTTTGTCTGCTGTTTCTCAAGTTGATGCACTTGATCTCCTTGTTGCCTTTTGCTCCTGTAAACAAGAGTATTAAGCTCCTGTTTACAAGTTTTCTTCCAAACTTATTGTGCATTTACAAGAGAGCCCTCATTGATGGATAGCACTCTTTGGCAGTGGTATGTAGCCAGTAATGAGTAACAGCATAGAGTCAAATTGGACAGCAGCAAATTCAGATGTGATTAATGGTAACCCCAGAATAAATGAATGAAGAGATGAAAATAACCCATTTTGTTTGATTACTGCAGCCCTGGAAATGTGAGCTGTGATCCTGTGCATGGTGGTAGATAGTGTCTCTAATGAAGAGCTTGACTGTCACACCAGTTTATATTCAAGTCCTTAATTAATTAGTTTGCATCAAATCAGCCTAAGTTAAGCAGGAATTTTCTTTTGCACTTGTTTTGAATTTTGCACATTGACAAAAATAATTTTATAAAAGCCTTTAAGAATGTGGGAAATATTAAAGTTAATGAGTCAAGGGCGATATGAATACGAAACATTTTATTAATCATCTGCATTAAATATTTGACTTAATCCTTCGGGTTAAGATATTTTGACTTCATGGTATGGGAGATTCTCCAAACAACAGCAAAATTCCACGAGGCAGATGGTGACACTGCCTGATTGATTTGGTGTGTGCCCTTTTGCTCTTGCCCTGCAGGAGAACCCCAATCCCCACATGGCGTTCCAGAAGGTGCCGCGGCCCACGGAGGGCTCTCACCTGCGCGTGCACGTCCTGCCCTTCCCGCGCATCAACGAGGGCCGCGTGCACCAGCTGCTCCAGGAGGGGCTGGCCAGGAGCCAGGGAGCCCCCCCTGCCACCCGTGGGGACAAGAAGTGCGTGGTTCCAGCAGGTCCCCCTGTGGGTATGTTCGTTCTGCAACGTGTTGCTCCCAATTTTGTGTTAATGCTGTGTTTTTAGTGATTGTAGCAAACTCTGGTGCGTAGGCTCCAGTGTTTGCCTTTGCAGTTTTGAAAGCCCTTTTTTATCTGCCTTTACTAAGAAGTCAGATGTCCAGAAAGTCAGGATAACAACAAAAGTGGATTTGATCTGAATTAGATTTTTGAGTGGAGCAATTAAACTAGATATTGAGTTGAACAGTTAAACTAGATATTGTACTCAGCCAGGTCTGCTAAATATCACCATAGGTCACTTGTAGCACTGGCTGAACCAAGCTTTGAACCTTTTTTGAGTTCCTCCTTTGATACCCAGTGAAAGACATGTAAATTACTGGAAAAAGGCAAAGAGCAAAGCTAGCATCTGTCTCAAAAGAAATATACCTATATTTAAGCATAAAGAACAGATGTGGACATTGTAGACCTGCCATTTTAATTTTAATGCCAGAAAGTTTTATTACTCGTAGTCATACTCATCGATGTGAATGGTGGCATAAACCAGTATGGTTAGTAAACTTCCCCATGAAGAGCTTGCAAAACTTTTGAAGGATGGGCTAAGAATTCAAATCCATCTTTAAAAATTAGATATCTATCCACAAGATTCCGTTGAATCCTTCTCTACTGCTTTTCTTCAAATAAGGTATGGCATTGCATAGGCAGGCTCGCCTGACTAGGCAGCAGCTCTTCAGAAATTAATTTGGGAACTTTAATGACTGTAGGGCAAACATGACCCAACTATATCAAGCTACTGCAAAAAAGCCAAACATCTTAGTAGGATGTATAAACAGGAGTGCAGTCAGTGAACCCCATGGAGAAATCTTTTCATTGTGCTCAGTAAGACCTCAGCTGGATGTTTGTCCATGTTTGGACACTGGAAGACTGTCTCCATTTTTGGTTCTGTTGGAGGGAGTCCATAAGAAAGCAACAGGAATGACCAGTGGTCCAGAGAATGTGACCTACAAGGAAAGATGGGGAGTTGTTTAGACTGAAAGCTAGGAGACTGAGGGGACACATAATAGCAGGCTTCAATTATACAAGAGACAGTGAGAAAAAGAAGGGGAATAATCTGTAATGATAAGAAATAATGGGTTTAATTGCAGCACAAAAATAGAGTTATTTGTCAGCAAGACATGGTAAAATGAGGATGGTGAGGCAGTTGAGTGGATTTCTTGTGCAGCCATGGAGTCTCTCTTATCACAGAACATTGGGAACATATTAGACAAACATGAGAAATAACATAAATAGAGTTGATCCTGTCTAGGGACAGCAGGGTGAACTA
Source organism: Pyrgilauda ruficollis (assembly GCF_017590135.1). Taxonomy (NCBI): domain Eukaryota; kingdom Metazoa; phylum Chordata; class Aves; order Passeriformes; family Passeridae; genus Pyrgilauda; species Pyrgilauda ruficollis. Next base: position 703,644 of record NW_024517207.1, on the reverse strand, counting down.
GATGGCCCCTTGAGGTCCTGCCCAGGCCTGTTTCTCTTTGAGTTTATGCAAGAAGATGATGAACTCTCTTCACCTGCCTTTGCTGTTGACTGTATCATTGAATCTGGTACTTAGAGAAAATTTCAAGGATATGTGGTTGTGTCCTGTTGTGTTTCTTCAAAAGGCTAGTTGCTAGAGAAGGGTTTTTTTAGTAAGTTAATTTCTGTGTCAAAGCAAGGGGTTTGCTGTTTTTTTTTCTGAAGAACAGCTTTTACACTTACACTCCCTGCTAAACTGTATCTCAGAATCCTTGGAGATAAGTAGCTCATTATTATCTACTAGAAAGGCATATCCTGAATTTAGATACTATTTATTTGATATTATAGAGAAAAAGAGAATGTTAGTTCTTGCTTTCTGAATTTTGTTGAAAAATCAGGGCGAAACAGCACGTTAAGAAAATAAGATCTCAACAATTTGAAATCTAGATAAGAGAACAGGTTTGTCAGGTTTTATTCCATGTTGCAGAATTCTTGTCATGGCCATCTAAAAATAGTTATCTACTGCTACAAAATATGCAAGGCTATGTAACTCACTGCAGAACACACACATTTATTATTAATTTATGTTTGTTTATGTATTTCATCAGTATGTTAGAGGTTATAATCTCTTTGTGCCTGAATGAGAAAACCAAGACCAAACAGTTAAAAGAATCAACTAATCCAGTTACAATTTAGAGCACTCTCCTTTTCAGATGGAATAGGAAAACCAGAGATTTGGGATCTTGTGTTCCCATCTGCCTACAAATGGCATTTACTTAACAGAATAAAAGGGAGGACACAGTAATTATTTTTTAAAGAAATTTGTGGTATTCTTTGTGGTTCTTGCAGACATTTCACAGATGTATATTCTTCTTTTTCTTTGTTAGTTTCCATAATGGAAAAAGGAAACACAGTTTTCAACAGTGCTCAAAGGCTGGAAGTTGTTAGAAACTGCATCTCGTTCATTTTTGAAAACAAATTTCTGGAGACTGAAAAGGTAATAAAATGAAATTTTAATTCTCCCAAATTACTCTCTGTTCTGTTAATGAGCAAATGGAGACTGGCCTAATCACAAAGTACATTTTGAAGTCTTGTTACAAATGCTAAGGATTATTTTGGCCATTTAAATGAATGAACTGAGCAATAAAAACCATCATCTAAATACAATATTGTGTGTAATATGAGGCTAATGCATTTGAAAACCTGTTTCTAATCCTACGTGGGTGAGTTGAAAACCCTTTTTGCAAAATTTATTACTGGTATAAGTAGCATTGTCTACATAACTTGTTTTTTTTTTTTAAAGAGGTGGTGTATATTGGTCTAGCAGCATTAATTAGAAGGAATGCAAAAAAAAAAAAGGCATACATCTGTGCTTTGGTGTTTAACAGCCAATGCTCTTTGGAAATTTTCAGTGCAGTCAATTTTTGCTGGTTTTAAAAACCAGTAATTTGATAGAACTCAGAGATGAATATAAATATTTGGCATGTCTGCCTTCACTGAAATGTGCTAGTGAGTTGTTATCCTTGACATTTTTATTTTCTCTTCATTAAGAAGTTGCCAGGTTTTGTAGATTCTGTCCATAGAGTGTTCTGTTATTGATTGTAGAACAATCACTCAAACTTACAATCAAATCTAATTCTACATATGAAAATGACTGTAGAGTTATTTTAAGGTTTTTTTTTGATTTCTCAGGGAAAGTATCACCTGTACATCTCTGACGCTGTGCAGATCAAGATAGAAAATGAGCTTTGCTTGAATTAATTATGGTGTCAAAATGCACATGGGAAAAGTCCTAGTCAAGTGTATAACTCTTTAAAAAAAGAGTTTTCATCCAAGCAGAGCACAGTAGTTTTTAACCTCATTCAACTTCCAGGCACTTGGGAAATGCAGTGGGTTTTTTGTCCCTCTATATGTTAAATTTTTCCTTAGCCAATAGTCTGCCTTTTCTTACCTGTTACCTCCAGCCTAAAGGGCCACAGCTGGTAATCACTGTTGTTGCATTTGCTGCATCTTTAAAACTTTGGTAAAAATATTCTGGTGTCATGCAGTGTAGGATAAACTGCATGACAATCTAGTGGCCTCACTGCTATGAGAGCTATGCCACTTCTAAACCCATTTGTCATTCCTTGCTTATCCCAAAGCATGTTGCTCAGACTTGATAGCCAAACTCCAGTCCTGGCCTGCCTGTACAGGGCAGAGCACTAGTTTTCATCTACAATAATCCATTTCTGATTTCACATCCAGCCTGTCCACAATAAAGGATTTCTATTTACAGATGTAGGTGAGAAATGCTGTTTAATGCATTTGGGAAAAAGAAGGGAAAAATTTAGTACTTGGTAACTCAGGCTGAATCACCCATTATGTGAAAGTTTGATAGTCAAGCTAATGGATCATTTCTAGAGTTGTTCTCTAGTGCAGTTTCTTAATAAAAAATGAATGCTATTCAGTATGAGTAGTGCCATTGCATTCCATTTCCATAGAGTGAGATGTTGTTCTCTGCAGACCCTGCCTGCAGCCCTGAGAGCCCTGAAGGGCAAGGCAGCTCGGCACTGCCTGACCCAGGAGCTGGGCCAGCACGTCAAGGAAAACCGAGCAATCCTGGACCACCAGCAGTTTGACTACATTGTGAGAATGATGAACTGTGCTTTGCAGGTACAGTATGGCAGGGCTTTGGCCTTGATTGTCTTTCTCTTGTTTAGGATTAGGATAAGCAAAATTCCTTAGAGGGTTGTGGAGAAGCAAAATAATTAAATTACTTGACCGTGTCCTGTGGTGAAGTAGCAGATACTACTTGATGGTGGATTGAAGATACTTTGTTGTTGAAAGAATAAAGCACTCAGGTCTGTACAGATCTGCCTGATATGACAGGGAGAAAGAAAACTGTTCCCATTATTAATAATACAATTTAGTTTTGGTAGATACTGAAATGATTTAACTTGAAGTGGTTTTTTAAATGAGTGGGTCTTGCCTTTTCCAGGTCATTTTCAACCCAGAGTTCCTAAAATGTGTATCAACCACTGCTCACTTAAAAATCACAGAAGTCTGTCTTCCTTGTTTAAACAGAGTTTAAGAAAGCATACTTTCTGCTTCTGTGGCTCATGGTGGCAGTTCTGCTTGTCACAGTTTGTCAGAAACTCACTGCAAGTGTTTGCAGTTCATCTCCAAAGTTAATTCTACTGACAAATTATTATGTGCTGAATGAACATCAACATATAGTGGCAGCTGCCTATGAAAGCAAAATATGTGGGTGACTTCTTTTGACTTTCATTTCAATATTTGGTCTGTTTTACCTTCACTTGTTCTCAGTTCATCATCTGAAATATTTTATAGACTTACATGTTTTCTTACATGTTTCTTGTCTGAGAATGTAGTAGTATTTTTATTAATTTGTAATGTGATCACATTTGATTGTAATTTTTCTTTTGTTGACCCTAAGTTATTGTATCAAATTAAGGACTTGATGGAGGCCTTAGTATTTTAATCCCACTCTCCTCTAACCTAAAACCCACTGAAATTATTCTGCAACAATTTATAAAAGGTTGACCCACATTTTTTAAAAGGTGAGTGCTAAATGCCACTTTCACTGAAGTGTAGAAATAAATTAACATTGACTGAGCAAATGCTACCTCAGGTCACCTTCAAATGCGAGTTTTGCTTTCTGTTACATTTCTTGTTTGTTCAGAGTAAGGTATTTTTCTTCTGTTGTGAAAGAAGTTCATCTTTGTCTGAGCCGTGGTCTTAAAAGCAAAATTACCTGCAGTTACCAGATGAAAACTGAAGCTGACTGGTTAAAATTGCACAGCACATAGAATCTGCTTTTTGACACAGTTCTTCACCTTTTCCAAGCCCTAAATTTAGCCTTAGAGTTGGAAGAAGAATTAAATTTATCTGTGAAACTCTATTTCTCTGTCCAAAATCATGACTAATGGAATATTGCACCTGCTGTGTATTCCAGAATTAGAAATTTTCGTTCAAACCAGAAAGCAGAATTGTCTAGATGTGTCACAGGTTTTGCTTGCACTTTTTCGATCATTCCTTGATTAAAAAAACATCCAGATGTTTTTAAACAATAGGAACAAAATACAAATCTTCTTAATTTCTGTATCTCAGAAAAATGATAGCAGAATCAAATGAAATTTGCTTTTCTGAGGAAAAAAATACTGACATCCCCTTTTAATAAAATAGTAAAAGCCAATTTTGCTCTGGAAGAAAAGCTTTTTTCCCACCTCGGTGATTTGAAGGTCTAAGAAGGAGCTCAAGTTCAAGGAAATGAATGTGTCTGAAGAGTTACTGAAATTTAAATAGGCTTGTTTTTCTTCAATAAAAATTAGGCTTATTTTTCTCCAATAAAACTAGCAAATATAATTCAAATCATACAAGGGAAAGTGATCAAATAAGGAGGAACAGTTTTTATGCCTCCCCCCAACAGTGTTTTCATATCTTTGAAAACATGAAATGAAAGTTTTTGTTTCTCAGAAGTAAGCATGGCCAACATGGAAACATCTGAACTCCTGACACTGGGCAGTGAGTTGTAAGCAAGTATTTTTCACATCTACTTTTATGACATAAGAAGTTATTTATTAAGATAAAAACATGATTTATAATTTGTCTGTGCACTTTGCTCGTGTGTTATTTGAAACAATTTGTAAATTGTGACATTTTGGAGCTTCCCTGTATCAATTCAAGAAAAAAGCACATTATCAAGAGCTTAAATGAGTTTGCCCTTGCTGCAGTGGGACACAGTCAGCATTTAGCTGTAGACACATGAATTCTGTTAGCTGCAGGTCATAAGTAATTTAAGCAGTGTCTGTTAAAAGACACAAAAATCTAATTTAAGAAACGTGGTCTTAACTGGAGATGTAGTGAAGCTTTAGGGAAATACCACATTAATTATTGATGGGGTTTTTGGGCAGAGTTAGGTTGCAGTAGGGCTTTCAGACCTCACTGAACTGCTGGAATTGTAGAAACTGCCTCAGTCTTACCGCCAGGATTTTCTGTTAATGATGTTGCACATTCCCATTGGCTTCTGCAGGATGCAAACTGAAATCCTGCTGAGGCTGGAGCATGGAGAGGGTGATCCACCAGCTGAGAGGAGGGGAAGGGAATGCCCTGGCAGGGTGGCAGAGCCCTGGCTCCCTGCTGGGCACACTGGGTGAGTGGGGACCTGTGTGCAGCCAGCTCCAGTCCCATGGCTTGCCCTGGGACACTCCAGTCTCACCTGCTCATCCAGGTGGCAATCTGATGCTCTCCAGCCAACAAACCTGTGTTGATGATAAGGGGAATTGTTGCAAACTCAGCAAGTCAACATTTTGCTGTAGACTCGTGAATTCTGTTAGCTGCAGGTCGTAGGACCAAGTGATTTAAGCAGCGTCTGTTAAAAAAACACGAAAAATGAACAATTTCAAGAGATGCAGGTTGGCAATTTCTGGGAAGTCTTTTGGACTGAATTCTTTGTCTTGCTGTGAAGTGCCAGGTGTTACAAAATCAGGAAGATTGCACTCTGCAAGTCTAATGCAGAGCCCTCCATTGCTAGTCAAGATTTTTCTGATTGTCTAGTGGCAGGGTTTTTAATTTAATAGAGTCTATTTTCTGGTTTTTACTAGAGTCCACAAAAATAAAGGTCAAATACTTTTTCAGAGCTTTTGTATACTTGTTCTGTGCATGAAGAGAAGTGTGTTAACAAAGTGCTTGTGGTAATCCCACCATGTGTATTTTTCCTGGTCTCATGTATGTCTGCTACCAGAGGACTTCAGAGATTAAGGAACTGGAATAAAAACTCCTACTATTGCTTCAAGTCAATGGCTGTTTGATTTTAGTGAGCAGTTCCATAGGCTGTATTTCCCCAAGGATCTGATCTAGCCATTTGGCACCTGGGAGGAAGTGAGGGTGATATTTTACCAATTTCTCTAGAGATGGCAAAACTTGGATTTGCCACATCTCTGGTGGTTGTCAGCTTGAGTTCTCTCAGTCCAACAGGAGCATTGTTTTAAACTGTTGTTCTTTCAGCTGATAACAGGTAGAACCTGCAGATTTTAATAGGCTTATGATTTGTGGAATACTACTTTAGAGTTTTGTGTTCATATGCCTTTTTTTCTTTAGCACCTATGGTGGACTGTAAGAGCCTTTCAAATAAAGTTAAAGTGAGGTATGATGCAGCAAGTCAGTACTCAAGTGTTAAATGTGCTCTTCTGTGTCTGAGAAGTATTGACAATTACTGCTGCTAAAATAGAAATGAGAGAAGTATTTCTGATAGAGTTTAGTAGAAGGAAAATCAAAACTACATAGAGATTGTAATGGTTATGGATTAAAGCAGACATCTTCTGATGAGGCCAATTAAATCCCCAGTTACTTTATTTTCTCTCTGCTAGGAGCTGTCACTGACCACTTGCTGAAAACTTTGTTGTCATGCCCTGAGTAAGACTTTTTCCCCTGACAAATCATCTACTGTGGCAAACGTTTAAATCAGCCTGTCATACCAGAGTGATGAATACCTTTGATGGAGGAGCAGGAGCATTCTGTTCTGTTCCATATGTTACATGACTAAACAGCTGTTAAAAAACACCTGCAGTGTTGTGAAAGTTTAATATATTATTGATTGACAATTCAGTTTATTCAAACAGATACTATTGCAGACAAAAATGTGAAATTATAGCTCTAAACACTATTTCAGTCATACTTGTTTTCCTCTGCTGTGGTTACCTCAGAAAAATTTGCAGTTCCACATAAATTGCTATTTCAAGCATTTTTCTTTCTGTTTTAATTTTCTATAATAACATTTGCTGACATCTCAGGAATAAATACTTAACTTTTTTTTGCAACTAAAAAGCCTTTTTTTTAGCAGGGAAACACTTCTATGTAATTATGTTTCCAACAACACATTGTACTTTTAATACTTGCTCAGAATTTGTGGCAGAAAGCATCTCAAGGCTCAATTTGCATATTTCTCCCTTCATTTATTGCAGTCATAACTTGTCCAGAATTTCATTTGTCTCTCTAGCTTTCCTCTGGCAGCAACAAGTGAACACTGTATTTTGAAATGTAGTTGCACTTAATTTAAAATAAATTAAATGGTAGTAAAAGCAAGAAGAGTCCTGAATACACTGTGGGGATGGTATTTGGTAACCTGAAACAATTTTCATATTAAAAAGACATTCAAAGCAATTTGCATAAAATATTTAACAGTAACAATAAGTCTTCCTAAGAAAATTTATTTCTGGGGAAAGTTTCCTTTCAGTTAATGCAGGACTGTGAGACACCTTTGTTGGAACAGATAAAACATTTTGTTTCAAAGGAAGAGCTCCAAGATGCTGCAGTACAACACTGCCTCTCTAAGATGTTGGTCAGTAATATTGCCTAACTGCATATTAATGCTTTTGTTTGGCAAATGTGAGTCAAATTGGAAAACACATCTGCCCCAGACATCTGGATTCTTAATCTAAATGTGGTTTGAGTGGAAAAATTGTGCATAAAACTGATAAATACGTAAATACTCAAAATTCTGGTCTTAAGCTGCAGGGAAGGAGTGAGGTCTTCTTGTGATGTGATTTAATGTGACAGTTGCACAGTCACCAGTGCTGGCTTAGGGCCTGCTCCAGTGTCACATCTGTGTCAGTAGACACGTGTTGTACCGCTGTAACCGGGAGAATATCTTTAATTGTGAACTAATTAGTCATTGTTTTAGTGCTTTAGGTCGTTTCTGATGGATCACTGTAGCTTTCCATAGTGGCAACAACCCGGTGTTTATCTTTCAAATGGACTATACTGAATATTCTAGAAGTATACTTGTAGTGTAGATTATGAAACACAACTTAGTAGCAGCCAGAAAAAAATTAAAGATGTAACCTGTATTAAGTTACAGCAAAGGCACATCTGGGCCATCATCTGTTCTCCAACGTTGGCCAGAAGCAGATGGAAGATAATACTGATTTATTTCGCCTCTAGAACTTTGCCTGTGATTCTTCTCTATCACTTAAGTGTAATAAGGGCCTCTTTGTAGCACTTGCTATGAAGTCGGTTGTGAAAGAAACTTTGATGAGCAAAACTAAAACCAGTGGCATTCTATAAATAATATTAAATTTATTTTTCCAAGGCAAGTAACTTTTGTATTGTATTTTGCCACCAGATAAAGTTTGCAAACCTATCAGTCAGTTCTCAGAATTCAGAGGTTTGCAAATACTGTCCAATAACAAGAAAGATTTTATTATTCCTGAGAGAAAATCAGCTCGGTGTGTGTGTCATATGATTCAAATTCTTGGCAATGTGAAGGTTACATGAGATAGCATTTCTCATATTTTATGTTGAAAACTATGTTGCTAAACATCTTTATTTTGGAGGATTACAGTAGATTTCTCTCCTTTTGGATTTTTATTTCGTGACCTGTCTTTTGTTTCTCAGTTTGACTTGCATTCCTGGAAGCAGAGTCTTGGAATTCATGTTTGAAAAACAGCATTATTTAAAAATATTTAAAGGTATTTTAAATCATAGAAGGTCAGACATGAAGAGAAATCATGAGAATTTAACAGTTTCACACTTAATTCTACTAATTAATCAGTTATTACCAGTTTGAACTTTCTGTTTGAACTTTCTCATCATGTTAGACATAGTAATGGTATTATTTAAGTGAGGGAAAAAGGAGATTCCAGTGTTTAAGGCTTGAGCTTCAAGCTTCCAGATTTAATTCTGTGTTGTGGTGAACCTAATTTTGGTAGGGATTTTTTGGTCACATCATATGGTTTCTCTGATACGTGATTTCCAAAAAGTAGAAATTACAGCATTATCATCCTGCTGACTTTTTAAGGGGTCCACCTATAAAATTCTGGACTTAGTAAAAGAAGTTGCTATTCCTGAATCTTTCTGATAATGTCTTTTTCCCAAGAGATTGCACAGTACCAGAATATCTTTGCACTGACATTGAACTCAATAGTTCTTACATAATTTCTCTAGGAAGAAAAAAAAGAAAAATGGAAGCACTCTGTAAAAGATTGTGTTGTTGATCAGTTTTCATTTTTCCTTTGCTGAGGAGCATACTGTTTGTTATACTCATCACAGGATGGCTGCAGAGTCCTGGGAGGTTGCAGTCGAGGGTATCTCTTTGTCAAACCCAGAAAGCAGAGTTGCTTTCTTTGCAGGGCTGCCTGTTTCTGTGTCATGGAGTGGGGTGTGTGTGCTGCTGTCATGGCACTGCCAGCTTCCCTACCCCTGCTGGAGGGACAGTCAGCATTCCCTACACTGCAGGTGTCAAGGGAGGTGTCCCCTCTGGCATGGCAGCAACCATTCCTTGGGCCAGGACTCTCCCTGTGTGACAGTGTCCAGGTAATTCCTTGTGGCATCCTTGGGGACATTAATGAGTGCAGTGGTGTGCCCAGCGAGGTCTGGCTGATTCTGCATGTGTGCCCATGCCCCAGGGATGTTGTCTCCAGCTCTGTTAAACTGCCTCTGTGGTTTTAGCAAGGATGGGTTTTTGATGACCAGGCAGCAGAAAACCATGGCTGCTTTTCACACTGGGGCTGTGCCAGCAGTGCTGTTCAGGAATGAGCTCGTGTGTGGCAGGGAAATTCCTAAATTGCTGTTTCCTGCAGACTTCCGAGACCCTGCTTCTGTTAATCCTGACTTCTGCATGGACCTGCCCTGCACAGCTATTGCACAAGACTGTTACTTAAGGAAAGGAAAAGAGAGGGATTAGCAGAAATGAGAGTCCCATGGCGTGCTGTCCGCTCCTGCATCTGCCTTCAACTTCCCTCCCTTCCCTCCAGGCTTCTGCCCACAACACGTGTTCACGCACTTCCTCCTGCCCTCGATGTGTGCACACATGTGCACAGGCATACCAGAGCAGGGCCAGCCTTGTTTTCAGAGTCTTTGCTTAATATTATATCAAAATATCAAATGATAGGGGGGTGTTGGGTTTAATACAAGAACAAGCAGAACTGCACATGAGCAGTGGCCCCTGCAGCTGCTCTGGCAGGATGCAGCTTTGGGGCTCACAGGGGAATTTCCCTGGCACAGGTGAGGAGGGTGGTACAAACCCATCCATCCCAGAGGGGTTTCTGTGCTGTTGGGCAGCTGGAGCAGGCTTTACTCAAGCTTTACTCTTCATGGATGTCTCCTTGTTGCTGGCCTTCTGTTCAACCCTGTCACATTTGCTGCTGGTGCAGGATGTGCTCGCCTGTGTTTGCTCACACCCGGGTACCTCACTGAAACCATGCAGCTCCTTGGAGTGTTGGCATGGTAAGCTCTGACTGCTCTGAAGTGATCATTACTGTTAATTGTGGCCTTGTGGTTGCCAAGTGTTCCTAATAACTCCATGTTCTGAATATTTTTGGTCGTCGTGATGAAAAGCAGACATGTGTTTGTACTGCTGCTCACTGCTGTAAATAAAACAAGTCTGGCTTAGGAATTGTGTTGTGCTGCTGTGGAGTTGTTCTCCAGCCTGGCTGGGAAAGAGGTTAGCTGGTGGAAGGTGGTAAAGAACATACCCAAAACCAAAAGTCTTTCATGTTGGAAAGAATAGGCACTTTGCTAATATAACAAGCTATGTGAAATCAGTAAAAACTTCTGTTTTTACAGGTTTTATATTTATAAAAATAAGGAAGTAGCACATGAAGTTTTTGTTTTAGCTAAGATGTTAGGTAGGTTTATAAAGTGTATTGCAGTACAGGTCCATCATTCCCTATAGATATGTGTATAAAACACTGTTAATTATGTGTACATGCTCTTCATCTGCTCTGAGTGCCATTCAGTGTGTGCAGTAAGTGGCAGAATATTGCATGGTATTGATTTGCTGTACCCATGCAGTGACTGTACCACATGTGCACAGTCTATTTTTAGGAAAAGGAATTCCTGTGTATTGTGGTGTCTGCTCCTCCTTCCCCTGCACTTCACCCTTCAAGAACCTGGTAAGCCCAGGCAGAGAAGCTGCAGTGAGACGTTTCTGCAAGGTGTGCTGCCTTGGCCACCAGGAGAAACATGCCAGATGGACAACTGCTTTGTTGTTTCTGTAGGGAATTTTATGAAGCTTCTAAGTGCTTGATTTTACAGGAATTTGCATAAAAATTCCTAATGGGTGGCTGTAAGAGCCTCATTATTTTTCACACGCGGTCATTTCTGAAGCAGACAGAAAATGGAATACCCAAAGCCTTCTAATCGTTTGGCTGCTGTCATGTTTGCATAACCTTTGGTTTAAACCAAAGAGATCTCAGCAGCTTGCATTCAAAAACTGAAGTGTGGTGCTGAGATAAATACCATAAAACACAGGCCAGTTCTGGGGTTTGTCAGTATTTCGTGTAAACTTTGACAAATGCATTAATATGACAAACAAACAGTAGTGAACTGTGTGACATTAGAATGATTTCTGAGGAAAAAAGCATAAGGATCAGTTTCTTTACAGTATAAGATCTGCCTCCTCTGCTGTTACATTAAAAGTATGTGCCATTCTAGAACAAGAACACAAAATAAAGGTGTAAACAGAAGAACATTTGACAATCTGCATATGTTGTAAAAAATTCTTGCAGCTGTTGACACTCTTTTTCAATATCACAGCCCAGAATTATGACTTAAATTAATTGGCTTTTAGCATTCATGGAAAATGCCATGTAAACATGCTTTAATGAGGCTTATTTTTAGTAATTCCCTCCCTGTACTCAGTCATGGGGGCAGGCTTTGGTATCTAGTGATCCAGCAAAGTATTTAAAAATTACTTTACCTAATGTCTGTAGCTAAACAAACAAATCCCATAACCCCCTTTCCCCACCTCTCCCCTAATTCTTGAACTCTGAAGTCCAAAACTCCACTTGGGAGCTAAGAATTGGAATTGGAAGTGCATGTTTAGCAGTCTAAAGTCCTACAATGTTTGTAAATAAACAAATGGATTTGATTTTCTATACAGATTATTTGACTTTTGAGGACAAAACCAGCTTCTTTTGATTAAATTAAGTCCTTTAGTCAGTTGAACACCTTGTAAAATCTTTACTTGGAATGTTAATTGGTTAAACATCACTTTAGAGAATACAAATCCTTTGTTATATGTAAGGAAATTCCATACAATTGGCATCTAACATTCTCTATGTCTCTCAGGTATATGGAATGAAATATCTTATTACTCTAACTGTAGTAATAATAATAATGTACTTAAAATCAACTCAGATTATGGGAGTGCCATGATTTTCAGCACTTCTTCTGTAGAAACTTCATGTTTTTCCTTGTCTGCATTATAATACAGTTTGTAATATTCTCATTTCCAAATTCAAGGTACAACCTGCGCATGAAAACAGTAGGCGTCAGAACTGATGAATTTAAAATCAGTCCAGCAGATCATAATTAATTATTCCAACCCGTTTAATGATAAGGTATTTTGTAGAGATTTTCATCAAAATCAGGAATGTAGCACCTCTGTTGTTGTTAAAGCGGTGGTGAATTTTGGCTGCATCATCACAGTCACGTCTCATTGCACAAATGGGCTCCAGCAGATGACCCAGCAGCATCATGCTGATGCACCCAGCTCTCACGCTGTGTATTCATTTAGAAAATGCATTATTTTAGTTTCTGTGCATAAGAGAAGATCTGAAGAAGGAGAAGGGTGGTAAGTAAGAGTATTTGAAATTTTTAATAAGTTGTTGACTAGCAGCACCTGGCAAGATGTCTCACAGGATTGAACCAAAAGCTACACTCCTAAGTATCCTTGAAAAACAGGAAAGAACAAGATCTAAAACTTTAGCAGCGTAAGGAACTTGGACAAAAAGTTGCCATCAACACGAGTGTGGTACTGAAAGAAAAGGAAAGGGATACTGTGGGATTCATGTCAGCTGTGATAGTGAAGCTTCCTGGAAGCTTGGGGATTTCTTTGCTACTTAGAACTGCACATAAGATAAAAGGAATGAGAAGATGGTCAAATGCATCAGGCCATCTACTCATATTACTTGTTAGGAAGAGACACAGATAAGAAATACTTATCATTTGAGTCATCACATTTATTGTACATGGCTGATAGTTCTTGCTGATACAGTGTGTTTCATTGAGCATGTGCACTAAATAATGCCATGCTGTCCAAAAATTATCTGTTGATCTTCAGAATTGTGTTCTGCACTCATTTGGTGATTTGCTTGTGTGTTCTCTGGAACTGGAGTCATGCTGGTTTCAGGATGCCAAAGCCATTGCTAATACTTGAACTTCTCAGTTTTTGTTTTCACTACCCGTTCTTTTTTATCCAGCCATTGCAATCTGGCACATCCTTCTGAAAGCTCCAAATATGAATTGTGAGGAAAGAATTTCAAGCAGTATGACTATAGCTGGGACTTAGAACTTCACCAGTATTTCATTGTACCCCAAGGTACAGAAGTTTTATTAAACTTCTTGCCATGTTCTGTGATTACATGGCAGAACTACCCTTTCTGCACTTTTTTCTTGAAATGTCAGTGAAATAAGAACAAAACAGGTGTTTGGAACAAAACCTTCTGGAAGGAAGATCAGATAGCCTAGGAGAAGATTTGTCAGGGTTTTAAAATGGATTAGCTGGCAATCCAAAATCTGGCAAAGAAGGCTTTCTCTGTGGCTAGTTAGCTGGATGTTGCTACTAGCTGTGGTTTAGAAGGCTGTGGAACAGACAGGGATCATACCAAGATTTCCTAGAATTTGTACCAAAGAAAGAATTTTGCTGGAAGGCAGTGCTAGTACACTTCTGCTTCTTTGGTCCACACAGCAAGCTCAAGGATGTCTTCTTTCCTCTGGTTGTGTTTGCCCTGCCAAACAGTTCTTACAGAGAACAGGAATTTTTTTAAGGACATCCAAACATGCCTCTTCAGCTAGATGACCAGCTAGCATGTTTTGGGAGTTTACTTTTTCACTTTTGTAACCAAAGTTCTTATTTCCTGAAGCCATTTAAAAATCCTAGAGAAAAGTATCGATTCAGCAAGCTTTAAGACGGAAGGATTTTGAGGGGAGTTCTACAAATTTAAAATTGGTTTACTGTTTCTTCCATTGTCTTTATCTCTTACTAAAAATGCTTCATGCTTATTTTCACTTGGATTCTTAGAAAAGCAAACATTTCATTAATTATCAAGAAATTAATTTTTAATAAATATTTCATAATAAACAGTTCCCACATCTCCTGTGCATTGAACCACTAAAAAGTGTAAGATTTCAAACAAAATCTGTATCTATATGAAAGAGGTGGCTGCTGTCAGTGCACTGAAAAGTACAATCAGAAAGTTTAAAGTACTTAATATTAAGTGAAATGAAAATACTGTATTTTCTGTGTTTTCCTTTTTCATAGTTTAAATATTTGTATTAGAATATTCTGTTGATGGATGCTGTCTTGGAGGAAGCACTTTACTAAATCAAGCAGGCTTGAAATCTCAGAATCTCTTGGGCTTTTCAGGCTTTGTAGCAACATTCTTCCTTGATCACACAGATTTGATGTGTTAATCAAGGTGGGCACTGCTCTACATGCTACTGAATCATGCACAACATATGTCTTTCAGTTTCCCAAATTTGCTTCAAGTATTATTTTCTATGAACTGCTTATCCTTGAAATTACTTTATCACTGGAATTTTTTTTCTCCAGCTAAATGGGATATTTCTGACTGCTCTAGTAACATGATTTTTTTCATGATGTGCAGTGTGCCTAATTCTGGTTGTTGTTTCAAGGTTGGTTTTTGGATTAAGCGACTTCTACAACGGCTTTCATTAATGCTGTTAAAACTGCACTACTCTTTGAAACATAACTGAAGATTTACATTCCAGCCTATTAAGGAGCAGAGAGGTCTGGCAGTGGAGTTGGCAGCGAGGGATTTTAGGTTCTGTCAAGTTCACCAGCACAGCTAACACAGTGCGTCATCTGTGCCTGAGCGTGGAAAAGCCCTCGCTGGCTGAATTCGAGATTCAGAACCTTTTAATCACAATTTCCTCAGAAAAACCCACAAAACACCGCTTGTCATACTTGAAATTCTGCAGCCATTGCAGGTCATCCCAGAAATATCCTCTTCCAGCAGCTGACACTTGTTTCATGGATCCAGAAATGGGGCTGCACCAACAAAGCTGATCCAAGAAAACTTCTTCTAGGAGCAGCTGGTCAGTGTCGGTCGTGTTGTCCTTTGGTGCAGCTGTGCACAGACCATCTGGTGCCCCTGCCAAAAGTGTAGGAAAGCTGTTCAGTAATATCAAGGTTGGCTTAAAAAGCCCAAAGCTGTCCTGTAATAAGATGTCAAATAGGTATTGAAGAGACCCCATTTTGGGCAGTTGGTGGAAAATGCCTCTGCCAGGGGCAGTGCTACAGCCTGGCAAACTTGGGCTTGGGTTCACCTGCCAGAACCCTGTGGATGCATTGGACATAGGTAGAGATACATAAAATTGGCATCAGCTTTCTTGCCAGTAATTTCTTTCTGTGCTGGTTGAGCACGCTCTTTTCTCTTTATGTATTTATTTAGGTTTTTTGGGATTCTTTCAGTTGTGTTCTATCCTGATATTCTCTTGGTTCAGATCCATAAACTTTCTAATTGTTTTGTTATTTTTCCCCTGCTATAACTCTATAGGATTTTAGACTTGGTTTGACATGTCTAGGACAGCATATGGCTCCCGGTGCTGTCTGTGTGTAGTTCATGTTTCCACATGGAGTTACCCTGTCCCTTGTACAGAACTTTCTCTTTGGGAGGCTCAGGAGGCTCTTTCAGTCTGTGTCTGCCAGGCTGTGATGCCAGTCAGCAGCAGTCCTGCTCTCCAGCGTATTTACCTCTCCCAAATTTGATGTCAGTCAGAGATGTGATGAGGATGCATTTCACGCCATTTTCCGTGTTGTTAATGAAAACATTCACCGCAGTATCAGGCCCTGAAAACAGGATTCAGAACCACCTGCCTGCTAAAGCTTGAGCCTGACAGTGCAGTCAGTTTCCCACTCTTTCCTCCAGACTTTCTCTCCCAGCTTGTGCCCCAAGGGTACCAAAGGAGCCTGCAAAAGACAAGCTGCTCTTTCCTCAGATACAGAGGTTGGTATTTCATTGATGACAGTGATGCTGTTTTCCTTAGTCAGTTGGTTTTTTGCGTTCTAAATCACTTTTGTGTTCTTCCTGTGTCTGGAAATGCTCTCTATGAGGACTTGCTCCCTACTGTCCAGCCTGTAGCTCCCCCAAACCTGTTCCTTGCCTTCTTTGAATTCGTGTCAAAGGTTTTATTTCTGGTTCCCCAGAAAATCAGTCGGCAAGAGACTGAGTCTCCCAAGGGGAGAGCCTTGAGGATTGGAAGTTCTCTTTCCTAAGATGATGTCATTGAGGGTTCTTAGCATAAATAAAAAATTATTTTGCTATCACGTGCTATTCAGTGGAAAATTTTCAGTGAGCCCTACTTCCAAGTTACATTTCATCAGACACTGTTCAGTTTCTCCGTGGTGAACTAGACCCAAAATCTTTTGGTATCTGCTCTGAACTGAGCGTCGTTTCATTACATGACAGAAGATGGATGTAAAATTCCATTTCTATCCAAATGTTTTTCTTCTAAAGTGAAAAACTGGTTTTTCAGTGAATCGCTTTACATACCCTTATAAATCTGATTAATTTTATTTTAGGAGTTCATTCCTGTTAAGTTGTAAAAATTGTATAGAATGTGCTCTAATGATGTGATGCATTTTTATTAAAAGTATGTGAAATTGGAAAATCACATGAAACGTAGAAAAGAACAGTAAAAGTTAAGCAAGGTGAATGTTTTTGTGCATATTTGAAAGTTTATGAAAGTATATGTATTTGAAAGTCTCCTTTAAAATTTAGGAGAGGAGATGCTGCTGGGAGTAAGGATGTGTCCTGTGTACTTGTGAACTGATTTGTTAATATGTAACTGGACTGTACTGTAATATGGCATCTATTTTAATAGTTCTTTTGATGTCTTAAGCATTTCTCTGTTGTTCCCTAACTCAAGTAAACAGGCTGTCTGTACAGCAGTTTGCAGAGTATCCTATGTTAATGTTTTGCAGTGGCTGCAGAAGTGTTTTGGTCTACCAAGGCTCCAGGAGTACGCTGCAGTTCCTAGATATATTATCAATTAATCACTCCCTCCAGCTGAGCAGTTAATGGATATTGATCACTTTTTTATCATGAATTGCAATATATTCTATCATTTGAGTGTTGTTTGTCAAAACTTTTTACAAATTGCTGTGCAGGACCTTGTATCACAGCTGGTGTAGTTTAAGGTTTGGACAGAGTCACTGTGAATGAAGCCCTGCTGTGAAATAAAAGTCAAAAGGCATCTTGGCATCCCAACCATTTCCTTGGGAGAAGATTACAGCCTGAGTATGTTGAACTTTATTGCCATGGGCCTCATGACAGTATTCAGAAACATGCATGGCATTTCTGTTAAAGAAACTCAGATGTGCTGAGACGCGAGGGATGGCATTCTTGTTTTTATCAGTATCTTGCAAAAAAAGTTACATGTTTTTAGGCTTCTAGGGTACAGAAAATGACAGTGACAAATGTGTAATTTATGCACATAAAAATTGAGGTTCCTGATCTCCTAGATGTAATTTGTAAAGAGGAGGAGGAAATGACTAACCTCAAGCCTAGACGGAAATGTGTTTATTGAGAAAGCGTGGGGGCTGGGGGGGCTCGACAGCTCTTCTTTGAGTGAAATGTTGTTTCTTGTTTTCACTTGCTGTGAGATCAGGAGTGGGATGGGGCTGCACAGAGAAAATCTGTTGCATTTGCTAGCTTGTGAATATGTGGAGTAAAGCAAAAGGAAACTTAAAAATCATTGAGCACTGTGTGCTTGTGTAATTGCATCTGAGCTGCCTTGATTGAATCCTGTTCCTTATACCACTATGCTTCAAAGGCAGGCAAACTTCTGATGATTCAGGGCCAGGTGAAGACAAACATGAAGTTCCTCAGGAAGTAAAATACCTCTAAAATAAAACTGGATCTCTTGCCTAGAATGGCAGCTCTACAATATCTTACATCCTGTTGCTGACAGGATAGGTTCCTTAATTAAATGGTCATTGCAAAGGCTCCTGGTCAGGCAGAAAGAGCACAAAGTCAAAGCCAATCAGTGAGGATTCTCCTGGGCTGGGTGCTGTTCCTTTGTCTTCTGCACTGGCATCACTCTGTGCTGGCCATAGAGGGTGAAGAGACTGTTCCATGTGGCAAAATTCAGAGCACGGGTCAAGTCTTTGCTCTGGACTTTGTGTTCAATTATTGCTGTCAGCCCAGGCAGCAGTATGAGAAGCTGCTCATTAAAAGCCCGGAGATCTGATCAATTTTAAACCTGGAAACCACAGACAATAAGAGTGTCCTTGTCTTGGTTTTATTAACTGTCAATCCCTGCAGCAGTGTTTACGCAGAAAAAAAAAACAAAATTAAAATCTTGTGTTAATGAGCGACACATAAAACGTATTAGGGTCATTTATGAAGGCAGAGTTGGTTTTTGCAAATTAATACTTTTGAAAAGCTCTTTATATTCTTATCAAGAATATAGACAAGAAGTTTTAAAAATAATGAGAATTTTGTAAGGCAGTATCTCCCAAGTTTTGAGTTTGTTCTTATAGCTGTCAAAAGATAAGGCAGTAGGTAGTTAGCTCTGTGGACTTTCTCAGTATGTCTACTTTTCATCCTGTTTCTCAGGTCCCAGAAGAGTTACACTTAATAAAATGTAGCTGGTCCAATAAGGTTTGATTTCACCTTTGTCAACAAAAAAAAAAAAAAAAAAGGAAAAGTTTGATCCCACTGTAAAGCAAAGCAGCAGCTGGCATTGGTGGTAACTTCACTAGACAAAGCTCTATATGAACATTAGCAAGAAAGTAAATGCACGTGAATTTTCCCTGAAAAAAAGCAATTTTGCTTATGATTCTACTAATAAGATTTAAACTTTCTTGTGAAGTTAATTATGTGATGCTAGTAAAGGTAATGTAAGTGATTATTGTCATATTGGCATTTATTTCAACAAACATTGTAATTTTAAGTATGGCTTTATCTGTGAAGTTGAAACTTGTAAGTTGAATACTTTTTGAAGTTGTTTTGGAAATTCCAAGTAGGACTGTGGTTTTTCAAGACGGCGTATAATTATATTGGGTATAATCAGATATTGTTAAATTGTCCGTTTATTTACTTGCATTTTTGATTCTGCAAAGATTGAATATAAAGGACATTGATGGTAACATCAATTTACATAAAACAGGCTTTCTTTGATGAAAACTCAATTGTAATAGTTCAATTGCATTAATATTGTATTTGTGTATGAATGAGTAAAATCTATGCAGTTCTTCTAATAAAAATGAAAAATAACCTCATTAATATTAAGGTATAGTTATGACTTAACACTGCAGTTCTACCTGATGAATCTGTATTCCTTTTAGCAAACAAAACATTTTTTCTAAGCTGGGCTGTTGAATTCTCTTCCTGCTTTAGACAAAAGTAGTAGCTTGTGCATTAGGATTGATAGTTCATGTTTCCAAAATATAAACTGCATCAATAATAAAAATTCTGTGATTTAGTAAAACCCTGCCCACCTAATACATCTATAAGAATTGGGATTAAAACTTGACACCAGTGAAGTGATCTGTTGAATTTGTAACTAATGTTTCACCTGTAATTTGTAGCTGATGTTCTGCACATAGTTACGTATGCTGATATAACAGTTCTTGGGTTAGTGCTTTAAAAACACATCTGACCCTAAAGTTTCTGGCTTTTTTTTTTTTTTTGGATTCATTTTGAGCTTAGTCCTGCAGGGTGATGAATGCTCTCCGTATGCCTGAAAATTGACTTCAGTTATTCTCAAGAGGGAAAGTGCAGTGTTGAGCAGCATTTTTAACAGAGCATGCACGCATCCTCCTGTGCTGCCAAAAAGGTGTGGATCAAGTGCTGCCATATTCAGCTTCTTAGTTTCATTCACTGCGTGCTACAGTGATTTCACGTGATAGTCAGGCCTGTGGGGAATTCCATGTATTTGTGGTGTTCCTGATTGTAAGGCAAAATTGGATCCCAAGTTTTTGGCATACTCAGATTTCTGTAGATTATTAAAAATGTGGTGTCTGTTTGAAAAGCTTAGTGCCTAAAGCAGAATGGGTTTTAATGCAGGAAGACACTGTATCAGGTAGCAGTTAATGAGAGAGACTATCAAGATGAATTTAAGAAAATTCCATCTTAAATGATAACTCGATGTTCTGTACATATATTCTAAATTTTTACCATGTGACTAAGAGAAAGCGGAAATCCCTAAGTGTAAGTTGCTGTTTAATGCAAGAAGAGATGTCATTTTCCTGCACTGTCGTGGTGCTTCACTGGCTTGGGCTTGCTCTTGTGGGATATCAGAGGGGACTTAACAGCCTTCTTGAGCCTGCATGTCCAGGAGCAGATCAGGGAAGGTCTTTTCCTGGGGTGACTTTTCCCAGCTGTTCATCACTAGGACCACACTGCAGAGGGCATCTCAGCTTCATGATGGTGCACAGTTCATGATGGTGTACAGTTCCTGATGATGTACAGTTCCTGATGATGTACAGTTCACAATGATGTGCAATTCCTGATGATGTACAGTTCCTGATCATATACAGTTCGTGATGATGTACAGTTCCCGATGATGTCCAATTCGTGGTGGTGTACAGTTCATGATGGTGTACAATTCCTCATTCTTGAGCCTGCATGTCCAGGAGCAGATCAGGGAAGGTCTTTTCCTGGGGTGACTTTTCCCAGCTGTTCATCACTAGGACCACACTGCAGAGGGCATCTCAGCTTCATGATGGTGCACAGTTCATGATGGTGTACAATTCCTGATGATGTACAGTTCCTGATGATGTACAATTCGTGGTGGTGTACCGTTCATGATGGTGTACAATTCCTCGTGATGTACAATACCTTGTTTTCCAAGCAAGTGTTCCAGGCAGTACCTGTTCTGAAGTCAAGAGTGAGGAGCAGAGTTGACTCTCTCCTCCAGCACCAGAAGCCTAAGCCACCTACCAGATTCCAAAAGCCATCAGTGCTCCCCCATATCAGCCCCACGTGTCCAGCCAGGCAGCCAAAATCTGTAACTTCCAGGCTCTCAGCTCTGCAATCTAATGGCAATATGGAACCACCAAAGTTTTGCTGCATATTTAAACTGACTGGAGTATAAAAGTAATTCATATGTCAAAGTAAGTGATGTAAGGAAAAGCATTCTCCTTTTATTATTCACTTGTCAATTCAGTGTAGCAAAGCTATTTTAAGTGTACATGAATTCCTGTAACCTATCCAATCTGCTACAGAGTTCAGCAACTGTCTGGATATAGGATCAGTATGGCCAGAATAATGTGCCAGGTTTTCACTCAATTAGGCATGCATTCAAAGCAGTACTCTGCATATGTCATGGTGGAAGTCTGTATTTCACTGTCAAATGACATTGGTTTTTTGATGATTAATTTGCTGAAAATAATTTTTGTTCCCCAGATGTGTTTCAGCTTCATTTTGTGCAAATTAGGTGGAAAAGCTTTGATTATTTTATGGTATTTGATTTTTGTCTACTTCTGTAGCAGCAGTATTTTTCACAATTGGTAAAGATATTATATATAAGGCAGCTGGATTGCATTGTTTCAGGGGTCTAAATTAATTGCCTACAGCACACATATGACATTTCCAGTGCTTTGGTTTGGCTGTAAAATTCAGAAGCTGAGATTTCAATGCAACATCTCTTTTAACTATGGCATTTACTTGCAGCTACAATGCAAGTAAACAATTAATTAGTTTCACTCATCTTAAAACAACAGTGTTGTAATTTATTCCTAATTCAGATAATTTTGTATTCCTTGTCATATACAGAAGAAGAAAAAAAACATATATAGAGATAATACTACCACACTACAAGTCCATGTACTGCTGACATGGAATATGTGGAGAATTTCATACTTGAAGGAAGGAATGGAAAAAATAATCTAATGTGTTGTTTATACGGTGATGATATATATCTTTGAGACATATGTTAGCTCTTGGAGTATTGAATGCTCTCTAGGTGAAAATACATTGCTCAGTTTTTATAAAGATATTTTTATGTATATTTTGGATAAAAGCCCGAACTCTTTCAAATAATTTGAGCTAAGGGATTAAGTAGGTAACCTGAAATTGAGGATGGATTATTTTATACCTGGTTATAAATAATCATGTACAGAAATAAGATATGTATTTCTTTGAAAGCTGTTGCACATTTCTAAAGATTGGAAAGTCAAATTTTAAGTGGGAAGTGTTCTTGTTAAGTGAAAAAGTACTAAGAATATTTATCATATATTGAACTAAAAATATGTATGCTAACTTCCAAATGGGGATTAAGGATGTGGATAACAATAGGGAATAATGCAGAAATGGAAAATTGAAAGCAGCTGAGGCTCTGTCCTTTAACCTTGTGCTCTGAGATCTTACAAACTAATTTGGGTTTGCTGTATACATATTGCAATACCGAGAGGCATCATTGAAACATTTATTGAGTTTTTCAGTGTCCATTTTTGTTAGTTTTCCTCTACCAGGTTGGAAGTGTGTTATGAAGTGTGAGCACTTGCCAAACTCGTGTTGTCCATGCACAGTTAGCATTCTTGCATTTGTGCAGAGTTAGACACATTGGAACCCTCTGTGCAGAAATAAACCTTCACAACTGTGAACTTGTTGTGTCCCTTTTCAGAATTTATGTGTAAGCATTTTCTAAATGCTGCTGAATTTAACTATAATGGACATTGCTGTTCCATTTAGGTGAGCTTGATTAAAGTAATAGAAGAGGAAGGATTTGTTAAAAATGATTGAGAAATCACAAAGGTTGAAATAGACTTTACAATGATGAGAAGCAAAATTGTCTTGTGATGAGTTTTTTTGGTCTGTTGTTTTAAACCTGCAATCCACAGTCACTCTGCAGCCATTTAAGAACAAAAAATGAGATGGATACAAATAACATCCTAATAATCCATAACATTGTTGGTTTTGTAATGCAGATTTCATATTTCTGCTATCACAATTGGCTGGTGCCAAGTTTTTGCTACTTGCTCTGTTTTAGATAACTCTGATATGTTGAAGCTTTAAATGTAAAGTCTGGCAGGGGAAAGGGGAACACTTGAGATATTTCAATTTTGGCATTTGGTCAGTTGTTACAGTTAATAGGAGTGGTTTGAGTTGCAGGGTGCCCAATGTAACAAAGATATTAAAAATTTTAAAATGAAGTGTTCAGCTGGAAATGTTGGTTGTCCATTGATCATCCAGGGGCACAATGGTGATGCATTTGTCTAGTACAATTATGTGCATTATTGTGCTCTTTAGTGGTGGCAAAAAGAGCTGCTGAAAAAACTCCTGAAAAAGTATAATTTTTAACTGTTGTTGGGTATTTTTTGTTCTTTTTTTTTTTTTAATGGTAATAAAAATTCAAGTAGTTTGTTTTTTAAATATCAAGTTACATTCCAATTCTGCTTTCTTTTAAAAGACTTCCGTAATAAAATCACAACTTTCATCAGCACAATTACTAGTTGATTTACTTTGGCATACCCTTCTCTGCCTAGAGAGACATGAATGACACACTTGACTGTTAAATGAGGCATTCAGAGACTTGAAGAGAATAGGTTTTCATCTTCTTTTAAAGTTAACCTTGTGCCAAACTTTTGTAGAGACTGTGGAGGTGATTATTTCATATTGCATAAATGTCACTTCCTTCACGTAGACGTTTTGAAAGGGCATTCTTTGGTCATCACATCACTTCCATTTTAGTCAGGTTTGCTCTTGACCCAAATGGAAGCAAGCTACCTTTTTATTGTTTCCTAAATGAGGAAAACTTTCCTTATTATTTATAAACTAGGTCAGTGAATTTGTATGTCAGACATATGAATGAGAAATTGGCTAATAAATTTCTAAAGTGGGAAGAATCACAGCATTACTTCTGTAGGAGAAATCATGAGAAGATAGATAGATATAGAGATAGATCTGTATATAGTGTATATCTTTATACTCACATACTCATAAATATGTGTTGTTTTTACATGATATTGAATTATTGAAGATTACCTTGTGTGTCAGAAGGATGCCAGAGGGACTCAATAAGGCAGAAATGAAATTACAGTGCATAAAATGGTTTTGCTTACTTTCTTCTTTGTTTTTTCTTGCAGGATTGTTCATCTTCAGAAGAATACAGCATTGCTGCAGCATTGCTGCCCCTGACAACTGCCTTCTATAGGGTGAGTTTCTATTGCAACCACTGCTATTTTGTATTTTTTTTACATCACATACATTGTTAAAATGGAAAAAGAGATAACAGGAGATACGTGACAGGCAGGAAGATTAATTCTAAAATTTATTAATGTCAATGGAAATCATCAAATAGACTGGTATGGACATTACTCCAGAAGGACACTTATTAATGTTGGGTCGTTAAGATTATGAGACATACACCCAGAACTAAATGCAGGCTATAGGATGGGTTAGAGAATTATCGTTGAATTATATTTAGTCACTAAAATAATAGAAAAGGATAATTTCTGATGGTACTCTGTAGAAACTGTTTATTGCAGTACTGCTGTGTTTAATTTGGCATGTTAAACATGCACTGGCCAATATAATACAATGGTCACTGTAGTACAGTTGGCCAATAAAGTACTTGGCCAAAAGTACAAGTGAAGTTTTCAGTCTGTGTAGTTGTTAATTTTGTGGGATATCGTGACTGGGTTGTTTTAACTGTGTATTTGTTTTCAATTTCTTGTTTTGGTTTCTTTTTTGGGGGAAAGTACGTAATGATTGATCGTGGCAAAATACAGTTTGAAAGTAAATACAAAAATGTAAACAATGCACATTTTGTAAGTAATTATTTCAGAAGGAGAAGTCTTGTAGTATGACTGTACTTTTTTCAATGTCCCAGTACAGTAGTGTTTTCACCAATTCTGGGTAGCTCCAGTCCTGCTTTTTAGGATACACATACCTGAGGAGATAAGTTCAGAATGTGGACTGGCTTACAGTATTAAATAAACTTTGTTTAATGTGAATGTTGTTATATAACCCAGTTTGGGAAATAAATGCTTGGTCATTGGTAATTGGTACACTGTGATATTGCAAAACAGTAATTGCTTTGACAGCTTATCTACACATTAATAATATAGCAGTTGAAAAATGCAACCTTCCACCTTCAGTCAGTAGTTTTTAGTTTAAATTATATATTGTAATAAATTTCTGGGTTTTTTAAACTAGAAAAAGATTCTGTCGTGTTGTTTTTAGAATAAAAAAATCTCAAACTTTAGCAATCATAGAATCCAGAATCATCTGTTGAAGGCAAGAGCCATTTTGTCAAACTTAAATGTGTAGAAGATTTCCTGACATTTCTTGTTTAAACTAGTATTTAACAATGTGTATGGAGCATGAAGTAGCAGGGTTTTTCCTCTTCTAATTATTTGAACTGTAAAAAAAAATTTTTTTAAATGTGTTTTAGTTTATAGCTGAACATAATACCCCACAACTGCTTTTAGGGAAGAGTGTACAGAGCATTTTCATTCTCTTATGTAAAGTAGCATGGTGTGAGATGTTAAATTTTTCAATCTCAGCAAATTGATTTTCTCCCATCTTTAGATCCAAGTTTATCTTTCTCTGTTCCCTCTGTTTTGAGTCCTTCAGTAGCAGAATTGTTTCACATTTGCTGCTGCCACAAATACTTAATTTGAGGGAAGAGATAATGAGCTATAGAAATTTCCCTCTTCCCTATTTTACTCTTACTTATTTACTGCATGAATTCTACATTTTTAAGAAACTTCTGCTTTCTTTTATTTTCTGGTTTTTAGTTTTGCTTATAAGCATAGCCAAGAGAGTCCACATAGCTCTTTTCCTTGAGAGGTACAGGGAGTATTTTGGGGTATTGGTGCAGTTTGGTTAGATTCCTACCTTGGTAAAGTTTGATCAAGTAGGCAAAAAAAAAAAAAAAAAAGAAGAAAGACAATAAAAAGATACTTTTTAATGTAGTATCAGGAGTTTTGAAAAAAGCTTAAACAAGTTTGGATTTCACCATCAAGCAGAGCAAAAATGTAAAATATATTTAAGTAATTTCATCTACACACTTGTATTTTTTGGTAGAGGTACCAAGATCTCACACCATTTCTCTCACAGAAAGTTCTCTGAAATCTTTTTTTAATAGCCTGGACTATTTAACTCTAAAAATACTCTCAGGAAACTGTGAGTCCCTTGATGGAAGAAGCATGATGAGTTTTTTAATGTGCTTGACCTGAATTAAAAATTAAAATAACCTGACTATTAACTTGCAAAAGCCAGCTGTTAATGCATAATAGAAAAAGAATTTTGTTTTTCCCAGATCTAATCCTCAGGTTCAGTGATGGTCCCCTTTGGTATGTCCCATTAGATACAATTCTTTGGCAAAAGTACTTATTTTGGCATACAACTGTTCATACTAAACACAAACTGACACGCTGTTCGGAACATAAGATTATTACACGAACTTTGCAGTGATTAGTTAAAAGTCAGATTAACAGTTTAAGGTTCAGTTTGAGTAAAACTTACACTTTTTAGTAAACTGATTATTTTTGAGTAAAAATTTATACTTTTTAGAGGGTCTTTCAGCTTCTACAGAGGTTTTCAAAATTGTGTCATAGACTGGAGTGAATATGTTGTACCTGGCTTGAGCCTGTGCTTCAACATGAAGAATTATCATTTATAGTTCTAATTATAATTTATAGTTATAATCGCATTATTATATGGCCTGTGCCACATGATTGTGTTGAGGTTTCCCAAGGATGAAGCGGTGCTTGGCCGGGTGCAGTTGTTTTCTTGGTGTTTCTGTTCTCAGAATACCATGTTTAATGCCAGCAGCCTGTTAAATCTCATTTCACCCACCCCTTTTGAGACTGGACAATGTTCCTAGTAGCCAGGAATAGGGAGGAATTGTGCATCTGACAGGGGCAGAGGGTTCCATTTGTCCTTGTGCATTGCACATCCATGTCATTGCACAGGCAGTGCTCCAAATCAAGTTATCAGTGACAAAACTAGTAAATCTAAAAGATGGTAGAGTTCTACGAGTCTTCAGAGTTCAGTCCAGTCTGATATTTTACCACCTATGGTTGCTGTAGGATTTTGATGGGAAATTGTGATGGGATTTCATGTTGCAGCATTTCATTGTTAGTGTCATTCCTATTGCTTCCAATGAAGCAGCATAAAGAAGTTACACTACTTCACAGTTCCTTTATGGAACTACTGTTGTGTTCATGAAATGTTAGGTTTCATTTTGTTTATCCAAGACAAAGCAGAGCACAAATGAAACAATTACCTGTTCTTCCTAAATAACTTCACTGTGTTTTACTGAACACAGTGCAGTCACCAAGTGTTTGAGGTGTATAAATCATGAGAAGGACGTGGTTTTGTTTGAGTCCAGCAAATAAGCCAAGAAACTGAGCAGTAACACAACTTAAGAGTTGGAGGTGTTGTTGGTAATATTCTGGAAGGGTTGTGTCATGCATTAGCCTTCAGGGATTTTTAAATATTTTTGGTAAAACGGCAGAAAATTTCAAGAAGGGAGCAAGCTGGCATGATGTAACCCATCTTGTCTTAATGCCTTTGTTTATTTAAAACCTAGTCTAGGTTATTTCTACACAGATCCAATTAAAATTACAAGAAACATCACGCTGTGTACAGCGTGCTAGGAGCTCTTGGGATGTCTGGTGAAATTTCAGAATTCTCCCTGAAGTCTGGTGAGTGATCTATTGTGAAACTTGATCAGGCAGGATTTGATCACACTCTAAGTCAGAGCTGATGGGATTAAAGTCATAGACAGGAAGTCAGCACTGGTTGCATATTTGTGGCCTGGAGTAATAATTGAATTTTTCTAGAAAAAATAGTCCCAATGCTTTTTAAAATTTTTAAATATTGGACACAAGCTGTTAGCAAAATGTGACTCATCAGTGACAGTGGACTTTGGTGTGTACTCTTAATGTCACAAAAACAAACAAATTTTTGCTTCTGGGTTAGAAAAAGGTTTTAGTTTACCATTAGTAATACCGTTGGAATTCTGTTTAAAATTGAAACAATATAAATAAAATGTATTTATACGTGAAGATAAAAGAATTTTTCCATGTTTTCATGGTACCAATGACCCATGCTTATTTGGTATTTGCTCACTTCTTCTGTGTATAAAGTGGAAATGTAGTATTCCTTGGTGCTGTGGAAAAGAAGTCTTGTTCCACGTGGGGGAAGAGAGGAGGAGAGGAAAGGGATCTATTTTAATCATGTTTTCCTTGCATTAACTCATGGAGGAGCAGTTTGGTGCTTGCACAACCAGCATTGTCCCATCCCCAGGCTTTGGGTGCCCTGTTTGTCCCAGGCTCCCTGCCAGGCTGGCAGGATGTGGTGAGCCCCACGCTGCCTTTCTGGCAGGCTCCAGTTCCAGCCTGTCCTGGACAATGACAGTGACAATGACACAGCAGCAGAGCTGCCACCCCAAGGTCCCCAGTGCTGCCCCAGGCAGGGGCCACCTCTCCGTCTGCCCTCGCTGGCAGCTCAGCTGATCTCTGGCACTCTGCTCAGTCCCTCTTGCATCTCTCACCCACTGAATGTTGGGTTCCCCTCTCAACCTGATTGTGCAGATTATAGTAACATTTTCTACCCCTCAGGGATCTTTTTCAAAATTTTACAGCTAAAATGTTGTGTAAAAACTGGGTATGATCATCTGTGTTCCCATACCTTTCTGCCGCATTGCACAGTCCACAGTAACACTTGAAAATTTTCTGTTGTTTGGCATTCAAAAGTGTTTAAATAAAGGAAATGTCATAATAAAAATACACTAGTCTAAGAGTAAAGTTTTCTCTGTGTAGGTATTATTAATGGGATTCCATATTTATAGACAAGCATTTCTTTAAATAGCAGTATTCAGAGCAGTATTATTTTTTCAGAATCACGCACTAATTAGAAAATTAGAAATTAGTTTAAATTTCTTAGTTGTTTTTAATGGTGTGCTCTATGCTTGGAGAGTGCTGATGTGGTTTAGGCAAAAAATAACCCAAATGCAACAAAATTTCTTACAGTTCGGATGTATTACATTCAAATTGACATTTGTCTTTTAGCAAGATGCACTGGAGACTGCTTTTGAATTTTTATGTGACTAAATTATGTAATTCTTGGGAGAGAGAGAGGGAAAAACTGATTTTTTTAATTGATTTTTTTTTTAATGCTTCCAAGCCACAAAATTTCAAATAAAATTTCTGTTGGATACTGATGTGAATTTTTTTGTAGAGCTTGAAATGGAATGAGAGAAATGAGTCTGCAGCTTTGCAGATTGGGGCTGGCTGAAATCCTTAGGATATGGCATCATTGGGTTGTTCATCTGCATGGCTGCCCAATTTTCATTTGTACTCCATGTTCCTGTACTTTGTTGAGAATGAAAGAGAATTACATAAAGTATTAGACTTTTTTCAGAGTTTTTAAAAGAACATTTGGTGTTAATAATTTAACTTAAAATCTTTGAATATCATACAGAACATTTGTTCAGGTCATCTTAAGAATTATCCTGGCAGCATTTTTTCGAAGAAAAGGATTTTAGTCCGAGGGCTTTTTTTATAATCTTCCAGGACAATACAAAATTGTGAGTTAAGAAAGAATTGAATGAATAAAAAAATGTGAAACTGGAAGTATTTCATGTTAATGCACCGATAGAAATAATTTGAATGTCTTCCATAGTGAATTATATGTGGTGTTTTGCATAGCACAACAGTAAAATGAAAGCACCTTGAGTGTGTACTTTCCTAGCTGAAATGGATTACCAAGTTTCAGTAACAGTTATGGCAGATACTCAGTGGAAGAAAGTCTTTACTCCTTGAAATGCCTGAATAAATGAGTGCTCAACTCCAGAGCTTGTTGGGTGTAGGAGGGATTCCCAGTTTCATGGATGAAGGGTTTCTCTGAAGATTGGAGGCAATACTAGTGAAATTCAGAATAGTTTATAATATTCTAATCATTATCATGAACTCCCCCTTCTAAGAAAGACCCAATTCAAGGTTAATTATGTAACAGAAGCTTCATAATTTGAATTGTGCTCTTTGTTGTGTAGCAGCAGCTGTGAAGATACCCCATGAAAGGGCGATGTGGAAAATCAGTGATGATGGGTGAAGAGTTGATTGCATTTTTATATCTTTGTCAGGCAGATTTTACAGTTAGTGTCAGCTGGAATCAGTGGAATATTGGTCCACCTACTGTGGAAAACAGTGGAATAATTTGGTACTAACATTATCTCTGTTACTTAATGACAATATTATATTAGTGTTTATTTTAGAATTTGTGTAAATACCAGGGAATTGCATAAAGCTATTGGATGATGCAGTTAATTTTAAAAAAGCAAAATTAGTTGGGTTTTTTACACTTAACATGACTTTTGATTTTTAACTTTAATTTCTGCACAACTGTGATTGTCCCAAGTAATTCTCATAATCAGCAACATACTTTTAGCCTCCTGGAAAGCTAGGAAGACTTTCTGTAAAGTGTTAGCTTTCTACACTAAAATATTTTCATTCTTGCACCTAGTTATTATACTTCCTTCTAAAACTTTCTGTCCTACTCTGGTGTGCTTGGATTAAAGTCACTTCTACTTTAAAATTCTTCACTCTTGAATTGCTGGCTTTAATTTAGGAAACTCCCATCGTGAAAGACTTCCTTTATTGTCTTGGCAAGGAGTTTTGTCTGCTTCCATTAATTTTCTTTTTTGTATCTCTATCCTGCCAGTTCTGATACTATCTTAGTCTATGGAAATGTTTTTGTGACTGAAATAGTATTAAGTAACATTATTTTTAGTACTAAAATTATTTTATTTATCCATTCTCAGAATGCTAATCCCTTTAATATAAAAACACATATAAGTTGCCATGCTTAAAAAAAGCATGGCTGTATCATGTAATGGATAATAGAGAAGAAGCTGAACCACAAAGGAACATTTACAACATCATCAAGTGTCTATATGAGCATTATTTGCATTCCTGGAAAATCCAGGAGCCTTAATTGTGTTGCTTTTGTACAAAAGAACAGAAAAATTAAGATACCCTCAAGAGCTTACAGCATGTATTTGAAAGAAGTAATAATACTTGAAACCAGACAGTTTGAAGCATTGGAAGGAAGCTGTGGAGTCATCATTATTGCTTATGATTCATGACAGTCATCATTATTCATAATAGTAATCATTACTGTTGGTGATTCTGTGCACCGGTAGGGCTGAAGTTTTAATAGACATGACCTAAAAGCAGGGTTTTATTGACTTTTGAGAGAGAATAATGTGGTTACTTGGCAGGTGCTTATGAATATGAGTGGGGTCATGGAAGAGCATTTTTAAGGCAATGGTCAAAGTTCTGTCAATATTTCCAAACACTCCTGCAGTCAAAAGATTTTATGACATCCATTAAAAGTTATTTTCATATAAATATTATAGTTCAGTAAATTATTTTTGTAAAAGCAAACATACTTCTCATGTTAAGACAGGAATCTGAGGATTCTTGTTAGTTATGATTGAGTGCTTTTGCAGTATTCCTTACAAACACAGGCACCCAAATGTCATCTCTGATCCTTAAGATTTTAACTTGTGCACTTTGCCTCTGAATGGGCACATAATACATGCCTGTAGAATACATTTTATGTCTTTGCAGTACAGAATATCTCACTTCCAAAACTATTTTTAGGTGGGGGAAAAAGAAATTAAACAAGAAAGTATAATACAACAGGTTAGCATGGAGAGACTAAGGGAAGAATGTTTTTAACACGTGTCTTTACAAGGAATTTAGGAAATCAATTAATGAGGTAACTTTACTCTGTTGAAGAAGCTGGCTTTCCGAGAATGGTAACATAATGGAAAACATAGTTTAGCAATCTCTAGTTCCTTTCCTTAGTGGTTTGTGGGAGGAAGTATTTGGTTGGGAAGAGAAAACAGGAAATTTCCCCCAATTAAAATGGACGTAATGATAAATTTTGTAGTAAATTTGTGTTACTGAGGAACTGACTCACTATTGCATAGAATACGGAAAAATATTTCTGTTGCATTTCCTCTATATTGGATCACATAATTTGTAACTGATTTCCCTTTAGCTTGTTTTCTAGAAATGATACATAACTCTGGCTTAAGAATTTTAATTTCGCTGTTGCCCATCTCTTTACGTTGTTCCTTCTAGGGCGGGATTACAGTGTTACAGAAATTCTGATTCACTTAGAATTTTCACCATGAAAGAATTTCTGGTGGCTTAATTAAAATCTAGTAAAGCTTGTGAGCTTAATGCGAAGGAATGTAAATGAAGTAACAGAGTCCCCCATGCGTTTTCCATATGTGTAAGTTCGGCTTTGCCTCCTCATCACCACGTCCTTATCCCAGTAGAACGGAACTTTCTGCATGAAAGCACAATTTCCTTCATTGAGTTCCGTTTCATTGTAGCATTATTATCTGATTTGAGCAGCGTTATTTTATGTTTCCATGAGAGAGCAAGTGCTTACAGATGGTAAGGGAGGGAAATGGCTGATACATTTGTGAGTATTGCCTGCTTCTTTGTGAATGTCTCAGTTGCCATCCTAGATAGCTCATTAACAATTTAAACTGAGTGTGACCAAAGAATTGAGATGTCACAAACGCTTTTCTTCCTTACCCAGCCAAGTGATTTAAGCCCATAATTGGGGTTCATATCTCCTATTCTTGTTTTCATCCATATCCCTGCATTTTTTTCCATTTGCTGCTTCTCTACCTTCATGACAATACCTACAGTTGGAATTCTTGTTAGGATGCTCTTCTTGACTTCCTCTGATTGATCACAGCTCTCTGAACTTGTGAATACCACATCAGCTCATTGTCATGAGTTCATAACACGGTGCCAGTAAGAATTCACAGGGCAGGTGTGTGGCTTCCCTCTTCCTCCTGCACTGCAAGTGCCAAAACTCACCTTAGGCAGAACTGTTCTGACAATATCCTGCTCTGTAAGGCACTTCCATTCAGCACCTCCACAATAATTTTCTTTGTTGGTCAAACTGGATTTTGTTTGATCTCTCAAATGGCTTAGCTCAGAGTGCAAGTTCAGTTTTCCTTACTTTCAGAATTCTTCATAATGTTGTGGTTGCTGATTTTTGCCCATCCTCTTTCTTTCACCTGAACCATGTAGTATATGTATAAAATTTGTATTGCCAAGATGAGATCTACTAGTGTTAAAATGTTACGAATTTGCAATTTATATTCT
Organism: Pyrgilauda ruficollis; assembly: GCF_017590135.1. Taxonomy (NCBI): domain Eukaryota; kingdom Metazoa; phylum Chordata; class Aves; order Passeriformes; family Passeridae; genus Pyrgilauda; species Pyrgilauda ruficollis. The sequence continues at coordinate 670,503 of NW_024517207.1, read as the reverse complement.
GTATTGTACCATTACATCTTTCAAATTTGCTCATCCTGTTCTTGAGGACTGTTGTTTTGATAGTTTCTTCAGATAAGGAAATGCTGCATATTGAGAGAAATTCAGAAATAATTTGACCAGTGAAGACAGAGAAAGCTCCCATAGAAGAAGGGAAATAGTAATTAAAGAATGAAGTGACAGAAGAACTTAAAGTAGTTATTTTACTACCCCCTTGGGGGATTACTTAGATGTTCTGTTTAGCCAGGCTTTAAGTTACCTATCAGATCACCAATAATTCTAAGTGCCATTATTTGAATATAGATAAAAGCCGTGAACTTGTGAGATTTACAGGGTTTATTTATTTCTGAGCACAGACCTGGATAACGACTTTGTTGCTGTGGGTTATTTTTGTGGGTAGAGCCAATGCCACCGTTCCAGGGCACTCACAGGTGCACACTCATGGCTGAACCACCTGATTCAAAGGGATTCAGTGATGTTTTAGATTTTCAAAATAACTGTGTCAAAGCTTGAAAAACTCTTCAGGTGGATTCAACACTTCAACTGAGAATTTGTAAAATCTGTATCTTAACTAATGGATTTAACCCACCAAAACTTCATTGTGATGTATAGAGAGAGAAAAATCAAACTATTTTCTTATCTACTTTGTGGAGTTTAACCTTCTTTAGAACTGTGAAGTTCTGGTATGAAAATGTCTTTCTCTCTTTTTTGTGGGGTCTGAACATACGTCGTTCTAGCTGATTTTAGTTTCCTTTCTTTCTTTGTATAACAGAACTATTTAAATCTCTTTTTATCTCTTTGGAGAAGAAGTATGTTATTATGTGTATTATTTAATTTTACAGAGAACTGTGTATTAGCATCTATCCATCTTGATAAATCTGTGTAGAAATCTGAGGTATTGTACATGGCTTTAAGTAATGTCTAGTAAATTGCACATGACCTTCAGGAATCTAGGATTAGAGATCATGAGTAATTAGATGTTTAAATGACTTTTGCCAGAAAATGTATACAGTAAATAAACCTCCATCCAGAATTACATCCCATTTTTGCAAAATTCTAGAATTCTATTGCCCTCTGCTGGTTTAGTGTACCTGGCTGTGATTTGGTAGCGCTGAATTATGAGTAAATTTACCTTCCTTTTATTTTTCATGGTAAAATAATAGTAGATAAACAATGTAATGGACCACTTTACTGCTCATTTTATTTTAAAATAGAAGTCAATCTTGAGTCTGGCTTGGTGGCAGGAAAGGGGACAAATTGTTTTCTTTTTTATTGCCAAGATTTTCAGGTTGGAGAAGAAGATAATTTTAATATTTCACCATTTTTTTCTAAAGCAGTAAAATAGAAATCAACAGAAGCTTTGCAGTTCTTCCTTCATGCTTTTATGACATTTCCTCACATTTGTGTGCATAATATGTGTGGGTATAGTTTTATATTTTAGACCAAATAGGAAAGCCATCCATTGAATTGAATTTTTTGACCGATGTTGTCCGTGCAGCACACAGTCAGATTCGAAAACATATTCATATACAATTATCCCTGTTGGAGTATGTGTGTGTAATGGCTTTAAAGTGAAAGAGGGTAGATTTAGAATAAATCATAAGAATAAATTGTTAATTGCAAGGGTGATGAGAAGTGAGGGAAGGTTGTCCAGAGAAGCTGTGGATGCCCCATCCCTGGGAGTGTCCAGGGCCAGGTTGGATGGGGCTCGGAGGCACCTGGGATGGTGGAAGTGTCCCTCTCTTGGCAGGGGTGTTGGAGCTGGATGATCTTCAAGGTCAGTCAGTGAGGTTGATCCTGGGGGACGGGACAGCTTTGGAAGTTTTTTGGGTTTAGCAGGATCTGTGTGGGCGCAGCATGGATGTGCCTGCAGCGCTGGCTGGTAGAATGGCTGGTACATGCAGAGTTTGGTTTGCATCACTTGGGCAGGGGTGGCTGCACTAACTGGTACCTGCTCCTGGTGTGCTGCAGGTGCTGCCTGACTGGATGTTTGTCTAAGCAGGGACAGGGACAGGGAGCAGCTCTTTAAGTTAGCAGTGCCACTGTGTCCTGATGATCTCTAAGCCTACAGATTCCAGGGATAACTGTAACCAGCAGAGGAGAGGAGGAGCTTTGGCATGCAAAGGTGCTGCAGTAGCTTCCTCAGAGGGGTCAGATGATGACCCACAGCCAGTGATGCCTCGAGGAGCTGAGGAGGAGGCTGCTCCTTGCCTTCAGCAGCATCCTCCTTCTCACTTGTTCTGCTTCATTTTCTCAGCAAATATATCCTAACCAATAACTCAGGCTGTCAGTTGGAGACAGAAATACGCTTTATTTCTGTAGTAAACTGGATTTCTCTAAAAAACTAACACTAAAACTAACACTAAAGGTGTACTGTTGAGTTTACCCCTTCATTTCCATAACTGAGAGACATGCAGCAAAATCCTGTGAGGAAAGAGCAGTTAGGTGTATTCGTACTTGGGACTTTATTCTTTTTGGTTTGAAAATCCCTTTTCAACTTCACAATCAATAGTTGATCCTCTGCTTTGCTATAATAATCTTCCTTCTTTAAGCTTTTGTGGTGTAAAGGGTAGTAACTGCTGTGTGACCAGCACAACACATGCTTTTCTTTATCAGAAACAAGCAGTCTAGATAATTTAGTGTTACAGAGACATTCTTTGAGGGCCTGGACCCCACAGCAAGTTTGGGAGTCTTGGAACTGGTGCATATTTCTTACTGAGTTGCAAATATCATTTTCACAATCAGGAGTTTCCAGTGTAGGGAAACAGGGAAAAATTCCAGGCAGGTGTTATCCAGTACCTCTCAGTAAGGTGGAAATAATGGCAAGATAATTCCTGAATTCAGGAAGTTGCCTGTATAGTCTTACATAGCAAGTCCCAAACCTACCTTGTTTTCTCACAAACTGAGTATGTAATTAATTATTTTGATAGGGGTAAGGTTTGTTTCATACAGAATTTGGGAAGGGAGCGTTTGGGTGTTCTTAAGTTTCATTAATCCGTTTAAAGGACTCAGTGTCCTTTGCAGAAGTTAACTGATTTTCTGTTGGTTGTTACAATTTACACCTCAATGCTCTTTCTGTCATACTGACAGCTTTGGAATAAGGACTTCATCCGTTCAGAACTATTTTTATTATTTTCTTCTGGGGTCTCTTTTAAGCTGTCAGTCCCTAAATCCTCCCTTATAAGTAGGAAATTCTTTTGCTGCCTCCTGCATTCAATTCTGTCTGGCAGGAATGAGTTACTGGGACAGAGAGAGAGCACAAATATCAGTGTAGTTTAGCTGTCCTGGGTGAAGATATGTTTTATATATGTAGTATTTCATGATGGAAAACACCAAACTACTGTTCTGCTTAAACTGGAGAAATTCTGAGCAAATTCTTTTGAGTGCAGCAGTGAACACTGGGGCTCTTTTGATGTGTTAGGTGAGTTTCCATTGTAGGGAAATGGGCTGACTAAGCACTCTCAGCATAGAGAATATAGACACTGCAAACTTCATGGAATGCTTATGTTTGTCCCAAGAGTATTTTTAGTCCATGGGTTGAGGCTGCACAGGAACAGCAGTGTGCTTCTTGAGGTTGGTATTGTTACTGTTTTTTTTACAAACAAAGTAACCCAAACAAGCAGAGAATCCAAAGTGATTTTGCCCACAATAACTGGCAGAGCCAGGAACTGCAAGTCCTGATTTTGATGCTGTGCTCTGGCCACTATCAGGTTTTGCCATTTGTTTCAACACATGCGGGTGATGAGAAGTATAATATTTATGATCACTGAGCTTTTTTTGATGTGTTTTCTTTCATGCTTTTGTAAACAAACTTTTTTATTTGGTCTAGGAGTTATTGTCAGTGTTGATTTATGTTGTTATATATGAACATAAATCTCCATTGTTTAAAAATTATGTTTTGTACACGGCTGTTCATGATTTTAAATTACGAGCATAGGAAGAGCATCTAAAAGCCCCTCAGCTTTCCTGTCATGTTTGTCCCCATGTGAAAATAATTTATCTCATTTTTATTTCTTTAGACCCACTTTTAGGAGCTTAAACTTCCTTTTGAGTTTGTGTCAAAGATCGCCCCTTTTCTACCCAGTTTACCCAATTACCTGGTGTGGGTTGAGTTGTCAAAGGCAACTGAAGATGCTGATAGCCAACTCACTCCTTTTTGTGCATTTACTGCACAAACTGACATGAGTTAACCCTACCAACTAGCTAGGCTTGAACAGACTTTTTTTCCTTTCTCTTTGGTTTTCCTTCCCCTTTTTCTTTTCTTTTCTGTCCTTTCCCCTTTTTCTTTCCCCCTCTTCTTGACATTCATACTCCCTTTCTGCAGACCTTTTGTGACTGGGAATTCAGGCCCAGTGGAAAAACAAATAATAACTCAAAGTCATTATATGGCTTTAGCACTAACCTTTGCTTTCAAGCTATGTTGTCCATATTTTTATTCCATGATTTACCCATCATCCCTGTTCCTCTGTAACACAGGTTTTGTGCATCTGGATTTTGAGGTAGGTCAATGATTGGGCCAGATCAATCTGTGGGCCCTGTGGTGTGTCTTGTGTATGATTAGGTTTTTTCAAGGGAATGTCGAGCAGTTCCTACAAAGATGAGTAGGACACTGTGCTGACCTTTTCTGGGATTTAGCAGCTGGATCAGGCATGGGAGATCAGTTATCATTTCCTGTCATCTGCCATAAGCTGCACCACAATTGAAACTTGGGCATCTGTTAAGCAAACCAGATATCTGCTCTCTCAGTCTGCATTAAATAAACAAAGTCACATTGAACATTATTTGAGTAGATATAGATTTCTTAACAGGTTACCAAGAAATTCCAATGAAATTCTGCATGATAAAATCAGAATTATACTGCTCACTTTTAGATGGCTAAGCATGAGAAGGCACTTCAGTGGGGTAAATTCTCTTAGCATATCACACAGAATTTCCTCAGCTATAGAATTTTCAAGAACCTTTGATAGGGAATAAGTACATGGCACATGATCAGGACTTTCAGTTCATGCTGTACTTGGAGGAGCCCAGTGAGGAAAACACAGTTTGAAGAATTGCAAAACCGGAAATCTGTAAACCAGACTGCAACATTTTTGGTTGTAATTTCCTACCCTTCCACTTGAATGCCCAAGTGCCAGCTGGGGAAATATTGTAAGTACTGGCTGTTCTGTGCAATTCTACAATTACAAATATTAAATGGAGTAGTATTTATGCTCTCCAGGAAAGTGCTTCAGAACATAACCACTGCAGTAAAATCTAAGTTCCAGATACTGTGTGTTTCAGGTGATGGGTAGTATTGTGAGTGATAGAGATTAGATGAGGCGCCCAGTAATGTACTTCATTCTTCAGGTCTGCTGCAGAAATAAGCACAAATTTAGATTACCTGCTTCTTTGCTACATGCAGTATACAACATTGCTTTGTGGCTTTATTTTTTCCAAAAGTAAGAACATATGGTGAAGGATTTAATTCTTCATTATTTGGGTCATTGAAATAAATTTCCTTCCTTTGTATGTGGTTATGAAGAATATTAAACAATTCCCTGGGAGACTAGTGCAACCTAAATAAATAGATGTACTTGAAAAAAATGGTTCATTCATAATGACTAATGCTGTAACAATTCTGGGTTTGTTTGAGACTTTACAGTGATCCAGACCCTTGTGACTTCAAAGAACATACCCAAATTAGCACTCTTTCAGGAACTGGATTGTGGTCATTCAGTTCAGTAAATAACACTGAAGATAACGATTTATCTAATCTTCTGCTGTTGCAACAAATGCTATTTATTGGAAGGACTCAGCTGACACTTACTGTTACTTTAATTTTCATTACTACGGCTCTAAATAAAATGAGAAATAATTTTCATCTGTTTGAATACTGATTTCTATGTTGTACACCTAGGTTATTGAAAATACTGTGGTTTGTTGGCAAGGAAGATGTTTTATATTACATATGTGTACTGTACTGTTATCACAGAATTCTTACCTCAATTCTCATTTTTCTACTCTGAATCAAGAAGACCATGCCTGGCACTGGCATTAGACTTGTATACAACCTCCCTGTGTGTTAATTTCTTGAATGGCACAAAACTGGAGATCATTTCTCTAGCCTATATTGCAGTACAAAAGTTGATATATTTCATATTTCAGTCTGTACTACTAATCATATATATACACATATGTGTGTGTCAGTTCTGAAGTCATAGCCTTTAAAAGAAATTGAATAATAGGACTGATTTGTCAACTTTGCATATTTTTGCTTTCAGAAATTAGCACCTGGGGTTAGTCAGTTTGCTTACACCTGTGTACAAGATCATCCTATCTGGACTAACCAGCAGTTTTGGGAAACAACCTTCTATAGCAACGTGCAAAATCAAGTTCGCTCCCTCTACCTTACAGCCAAAGATGACAGCCATGCAGTGCAGTTGAAACAAAAGGTAGAGGACTCTATTAAAATATTAAAGTAATATTTTTATTCACATATTAATTGTCTCCTGGGTTACAGAGAGTTAAGTTATGGCTTTTCCAATTTTATGTGTTTTTCTTTCATTTTCTCCTGTATTACACAGTATACAATAACATGAGAAATAATAGAAATTTACACTTACCTGCAAAGCATTATAATTTAATGTTAGCTCAACTTAGTGTGGAAAAAGCTTTTGCAAGATGCCTAGTCATTCATTAATTTAACATCAGGATTTAGGTCACTAATATCAGCTGCCAGATTCCTTTATTCTACTTTGACTGTGTGCCATCTACCTAGTTTGCTTTAAGCTAATGCTAGAATTGGACTCCAACATACAAAAACATGAATGTTTCAGCTGGTCTGGAAGCTATTTATATACAAGCTTCCCTCACCTGAACATCCTAGGAATTTGGAGGATATTGCCAGCATCGAGCCATGAGCTGCGTGTTATTTCTCAATCTGATTTATGCTTGTTCTTATTTGAGCTAAATGGATAAGCTGAGGAGAACAGCTGTGTTAAAATCAGTTAAAATCACCTCTCCAAAGAAACATGGAAGAGTGGATGGCATAAAAAAGACCTTAAAAGTAATGATGTTATTTAGATCTGCCCACGTTGTGCTGCTGGTGCATTTCAGTAAACTGCTCTCAAAGCTCAGTTCCCATAATCATAACTCTCCTGTTAAGGGTAATTATTTGCTCTTTATTTTTAAATGAATATATAATTTAAATATCTGAAGAAATTTAATTAGCAATTTAACAAATAAAGCTTTGGCCAAGCATTGTTTTTTTCAGTTGTAGCTTTCTCTTTTCTTCTATGTCTTTATATTTCTTTCTCTGTGTCTTCTAGGACAAACCTCCTGCAGACCAGGAGAAGACAGCAATGGACCTGGCTGCTGAGCAGCTGAGGTTATGGCCAACCCTTAATAAACAGACACAGCAGGAGCTGGTCCAGAATGAGGAAAGCACAGTTTTCAGCCAGGCCATTCATTTTGCCAACCTCATGGTCTACCTGCTGGTACCACTGGATACAAGTAAGAACAAGCTGCTGAGGACATCAGCCACTGGGGACTGGGAGAGTGGAAGCAACAGCATTGTCACAAACAGGTGGGTACCCAAGGCCAGGGCTCATCCAGCAGGATGGGCCACAGCTTGCACAATGGCTGTGCTCTAAATACCAGATTGTTTCAGCATCTTCACTTCCTTTCAAGTTCAGTTGTTGAGTAGAAATCTAACATGATTCCTCCCAAATAGCAGAATTTTGTCTGGAGTGATTCCATTTAAAGAAACATTGTATTGTCCCAGTAAGAATTTTTAATCTTGTAATGCAGATGTTGAAGACAAACATGAGGTTTGGTGAGAAAGAAAACAGCAGCCCCAAACCCGCTCTGTTAGTTTTTATATAACTTGAAAAAAACACTGTATGAACCTAAAATCAAGAAAGCATTTGTATAGCATCTATAAAATCATCATTTCTGTGCAACAGCTGCAAAGGAGGAAAGGCAGTGAGGTCACAAAAAGCTAGAGGGCTAAACCACAAAGGCAAAGGTTAAATTACTAAGGAAGCAGTAGGAGTATAACACCAGTTCCATTCATTCCCTAGCATGCAAATCCAGGACATTTCATAACAAGCCTTCCTCCCTCTTTGTTTATTGTCTTCATTATCACCTCTCTGTACAAATTCTCACTTGATAAAATTATAGAACACTATGTGAGTACATTGGCACCAAGTAAAAGACTATCAGGATGAAGCTCCCCATGGAGTTAGTAATTTCTGCTGACTACACACCTCTAATCTCAGGCATTAGGATGTGCTCAGTAGACTGCTTGTGTTGTGCAATCTATGAATTTGGCCCCTAATGTTATTATGGGAGGCATTTTTAGGCATTCAAAGTACATCTCCCACTGACTTCTTGCTTATCTAATGCACAAAAAAATTTCCTTATGATCTTTTTAGCTTTTGATTGCTTTGCTCTGCAACCTAAATATACAATTAATTATTTTCTGTATATAACTGGATATTTGCTTGCCATGGGTTGCAAATACTTTACTTGACTTTATGAAGGGAAGACATAGAGCTCACTTCCAAAAAGCTGTTTTTTCTCTTCTGGGCCTATCTGCGCTGGACTCATGGAGAGAAAATTGTCCAATGTCATCATTCATGAAGTTTTGACAATGAAAGTTCAATGTGATTGTGGTACCACCATATGCTTTTAGCACAGTTTGCAAATTGCAGCTAGGAAAAACCCCCACAGCTTGTCAGTGTCTGTTCCAGTGTCACATGTGCATCACCAGCTGAATTGTTCATGCTTGTTACTGCTTTTATTTCTGCCTTTAGCATTGCAGGCAGTGTTGCAGAGAGTTATGACACTGAGAGTGGGTTTGAGGACTCAGAGAACAATGATGTTGCAAACGCAGTCGTGCGCTTCATCACCAGGTTTATTGACAAGGTTTGCACAGAAAGTGGGGTCACACAGGATCACATCAAGGGTCTGCACTGCATGATACCAGGTAGGAATTGTTACAAAGAGGTGCTTTATAGTCTTTTTTCTTTTCCTAATTAAACAAATGCATTTTCTAATTTGAGTTACCTTCAGATAAGTTAGAGTGTTAGATTTCTTTTCCAGACTGTAATTGCTGTTGAATGTCAGATAATTATTTCCTTGGTGCCAAAATTTGAGAATTTCAGAATTATCAGAGTTTTATTTTCAGGGCAGCTTTCTCTTTCCCATTGTGTGAGACTTCATTTATGGTGTTCCTGCTTTTCAGGCATTGTAGCAATGCACATAGAGACTCTGGAGGCTGTCCATCGTGAGAGTAGGAGGCTTCCACCAATACAGAAGGCAAGTGTTATGAAACATGTTTGTATTCTTCACAAGTATTAGAATCATTAAATCTAGTCATCTTTTTTTTTTCCTCTCATAATGTTATGAGGAAATATCAAAACGTTAAAAGAAAATTTCCACCAGTGATAAATAAAGTGCTTGGCTTTGGTCTCATGAAATATGAAACCAGTAGAGCCAGACTTCTGATCATAAACAAGCTGTTGCATGCCCACTGCTTTTTGTGACCCATTTCTCCTCCTTGAGTCCAAGCTCTATCTCCCTTATTTGGACTAAGTGTCATAATAATTTTGTTTTTAAGCTTTTAAAACCAAATATTATTACTAGCCTGAAGTATAACACTCATTTACACTTCCATTTATTTGCATCAGCCCAAAATTCTACGGCCAACTTTACTGCCAGGAGAAGAATTTGTTTGTGAAGGTCTCCGTGTGCTGCTGGATCCTGATGGCAGAGAGGAAGCCACAGGAGGACTGCTTGGAGGTCCTCATATCCTCCCTGCTGAAGGAGCTTTGTTCCTTACCACTTACAGAATTATATTTAAAGGCACTCCTCATGATCAACTGGGTAAGAAAATCCAAACAGTAACCAACAGGTAATTGTGGTCCTTCAGATAGGCAGGGTTTTGAGCTGGCCTGTCCACCTATTCAAGCATCACCATCATTAAACAGTTTTTTTTCAGACACTGGAAGCAAGTGAAAGGAAAAATATTCATGAGTTGGTGTTCTACCTAAAATTATTGCTTGGAAATAACAGTATTTTCTTAATATTTCAGCTCTTCTGAATGATATTTTTTCATAGTTTAACATGTGCTATTTCTAAGCAGATTGTCATTCAGAAGAATAAATGTATTGGGGAAAGTTCGTGGTCATATGTAAAGATATCAAAGTATATAATTTCTGTTTATAAGTTATATATTGCATTATGAAATATGAATAAACTTGAAATTGTTTCTTTGTTCCCTACCAACATAGGTTTTGGGGATGCATTTCCATTATGTAGACTCAGAAGGAAGGAGAATATTTTCCTAATCATCACGGCTGAAATAGAGTAGAAATTCAGAGTAGAAAATCAGCTTTAGGAATTTGCTAACTTTTCTGGTATTTTGCCTGAAATTAATCCTGTACCATCATGTTCATGTTACTTTGTACTTATTCACCCTTGTTTATTCCAGTGTGAGCAGAGGTTGTGTGTGCAGAGGTTGTGTGATCTGACAAGTGTCTGTGTGTTGTATCCTCAGTTGGGGAGCAGACCGTGATCCGGAGCTTTCCTATCGCCTCCATGACCAAGGAGAAGAAGATCAGTATCCAGAACCAGCTGCAGCAGAGCATGCAGGAAGGGCTGCAGATCAGTTCAGCCACATTTCAGGTAAAAGGAAGTTTTGTGAAAATTTATGTGGCTGCAGGCAGCTCAAAATATTTACAAGCAGCAGTTTGCCCTGGTGTTAGTGAGGAGTCTGGTTCTCTGCCCTGTAAGGTCAATAGACAAGGCAGAACTCATAGAAACCCTGGCATTTCTTGGCCCTCGTGGTATTTACAGAGGGTTGCTATTTTCACATTGGATTTCTTTAACTGCTTTCCTCACCTATTTTGGAACCAGAATAGGGCTGGTTTTGGTCCAGAATCCCTGCATGTAAGTAGAGGCCTGGGAATGCTAGTGAGAACCTGCTTCCTCTCTCCTCCAGCTACATGGAATCAATATGGAAAAGCTCTGAGTGTTGCTTTCTTCTCAAGGTTTGTCACTTCACCAGTTTTCTGTTAAAATCCAGACAGAAAGACTGGCAGAAAGTCATGGCATGTTGCACATGGAAGCTGCACTTCCAGGAATCTTTAGGATAGAACCAATGAGCTTCTGTATGACACACAGATCTTGGAATTTTCTGTAGGATCCCCATCAGTGTGTTCAACAAATGTATGTATGGCAGGGCAATTGATAGAGATGGACTGGTAAAAATTAGGAATCCTGAAGTCTTTCCTGAGTCTTCCTTCTTGGTTTGGATCTTAACTGTGGTCAAACCCTGAGAGATCAAAAGCTGCAAGCAAAGAATTCTGTATCATGGACTGAAAGTAGACTGCAGTGCTTAAGATATGAAATATTTTTCTGGGTTGACTGACTGCAGAAGCGTATTTTCATTGAGAACAATAACTTCAACGTTTGAAACCACAACAAAACAGCATTTTACTAATTCCTTACGATAATGAACATCATTTAGCTAATCATCCTTCAGTATGCTCTTCAAAAACAAAAAATTAGGAATGCAAATGAGTAAAACAAACAAAAAAAAGTTGTTCTTGTGGGCTTTTGAGAGGACTTCTATTTTCCAGAAGTCTTTTTAACAGAATACTTAGCATGCTTCAATGATGTGATAAATACAGACACAGCTCAGTGTTTTCAGAGCTGGATTCAGGTCAAACATCATCTTTGCTTTTGTTTAGCATAGTTTTGTATTAGGTTCTGAGAACAAAAACAAGCCACAAACAGTTTATTCCCTGTCCCCTATGTAACAGCCAGGGTTCAACACAGGATGAAATAGCCCCTCCCCTTTGTTTATTAATTATGATTTTCAGATGGGTTTGTGTGCAGCTATGCTGTTTGGTATCTTTAAAACTTCAGATCTGTGTAACCCCAAAAGACTGAAGAGCTCCTTTCAAGGAGGTCCTAGAACAACAGAGCCATTAGTCATTTGGAAAGTATTTACAAAACAAGTGAAATTGGAAAAGCAAGGATGAAATCCACCTCCTAGATGGCAAGCAAAGGAATTTAAAAGGTGTCTAGGTATGTGCTCAGAAATAGAGCTCTAGGATATTTCTTTGTTTGCTTTCTCCACATTCTTAGAGTTCTTCTGGGCCTTTTTATGGATTCCGTATTTTCTGTCTCTTATTTGTTTTCCCCGAATTGTTGACTTGCTTTCAGCAGAGGATGATTGGATGGGAGGTTTTTTTTTTCCCCAGAACCTTTCAAAAAAACATTTTTAGTCAAGTGAATGGATCAGTATTGAATAGCACAAGGTTATTTCCTTTTTAAGGAGCAGATTGCACTATCACCTTTTTGTTACTAGCAGTTTTCTATACTTTGCGAGGTGAGGCCAAAATCGGAACATCTTAGTAATAGAAACATAATGGTTGTGACATACGAATGCTGAAATTGCTGAGTCTTTGAAGTGCATTACCAACCTCAGTTCCCAGTGTAGGGGCAGAGCTGGCAGACTATTTCCCAGCTAAGCTGTCCCATGTGACCAGAATTTGAACTGCTGTAGATGTCTTAGTGCCAGCACTATGACTTGGATTTACCAAAATATTTTGTATTTGATCTTATGAGAATTCCAGATGCTGCCTAGTGAAGATACCTTAGTATTAGGACATAAATTTAAAATAGGAAATAAAAAATTCTTGAAACATATGAAAGCCTTCAAAATAAATGAGGCATATGTACATACATCTGTATTTTCTGAAGGGCATAATACCGTGAAAGTGTGGGAATTTTGCTGCTGTATTTTAGAATCTTTCAATTTCTGAAATTCTCAGATTGTTTTCCAGTTTCTAACATGTCATGTCTTTAATACACAGTTAATTAAAGTAGCATTTGATGAAGAAGTCAGTCCTGAAGTGGTGGAAATATTTAAGAAGCAGTTGATGAAGTTCCGTTACCCTCAGTCCATCTTCAGCACTTTTGCCTTTGCAGCTGGGCAAACAGCACCGCAGATAATTCTCCCAAAACAGAAAGAAAAGAACACTTCATTCCGGTACAACCTTTCTTCTTTTCTTTTCTTACTGATGTTCTTGTCTTGTATTGTCCAAATGCACTGAACAACCTGAAAGCTCTGCAAAAGTGGAGATCATGTCAAAATAAGTGATTGCTATTTTGCATCTCTTTGTATTTCCTGAGTAAGAGCTAGATTAGTAGGATACAGATGTTTATTTGGGATAGGAATTATATTATTTATCTACACTTCTGGCTGCAGTAGATTTGAAGGAGCACCTTATTGCATTTTGAAACACACAAAATAGAAGTAGCATCTTGAGCTATGCAACCTCAACATGGAAAGAAGATTAATTGTGTATTACTTTATAATTAGCAGCCTAGCCACTTAAAGCCTGGTGTGAATTCAGATTAATTTTACCCTGTGCATTTGCCCTACTGGTTTTTAATTTAGAGTTTGAGCTTTGGGTCCTCTTCCGAATTTTGTTACACATAAATTTTTACTGGAGCAGCTGCATCATTAGTCTATTCCAGAGTGGTAGCTCCTGTGATTCTCTGTTGTTTAGTGCATTGTTGACACAGGAAATAGAATCCCAAGCTAGTCATGAAATCCTAAAACTCAAATGTAATTTCTATCTTTCCTGCCTTTACTTTGGCAACTTTCTAGGTTTATCACATTACTAGCAAAATAAAAAATCTACAGAAAGATGACCTCTTTAATGATGATATTTATTACCAGTAGAAAAAAAGGACACAAATTTATCTTTAAGTAATACAATTTCTGTTTAAAAATTAACACAGGAAGCAATTTTTCTGAAGTTTATAGTTGTTGTATTAAGTGAAAAACTATTAAATCCATTTTATTTGCGTTCCTTCTAGAAATCTGTAAATGCTATCAGGCAGAATCAGATGAATCTTTCCAAATGCTTTTATTGTTTTGGATTTACAGTACCTTCTCCAAAAGCATTGTGAAGGGAGCAAAACGTGCTGGGAAGATGACAATTGGGCGCCAGTACTTACTGAAGAAGAAAACAGGAACGATAGTGGAGGAGAGAGGGAGCCGGCCTGGCTGGAATGAAGAGGATGATGTCTCTGGTGAGAGTGTGACTTCTTTGTCCATGTTGGTTAATAAATCTGTCCTGTTGTGCTTCCATTCTGGTGTACTGAATGAGAAATGCCTTCAACAAGAAATGGAAGGGTTTTCCTAGACAGGAAAGAGAAGGGTTTTAAATCTGTGCATTTAGTGAGTGTTCTCTTTTGCAATGAGAAGAGGAAGTTGGCTTAATTCAGTGGTACAGCAAAGTACTAGATTGTTTTTTAATTATCAAACTATTTAGATATGGTATCTTTTAGATCATTTTTACATCATGCTAATGGAGATGAAACAGCACAGAAGCATGCTGCAGCTTCCATTTCTCTCTCGACAGCTGACATCTGCACCTAGTCTGTGATGAGGAAGCTGTAACTGGTGAGGTGCAAGAATGAGCAAATTGGAGACTTTTGTGGATGTGGAACTGACAAATGATTTCTGACAGCAGTAGAGCTAATTACTGCTGAAAATACGACTTCCCATATTTTTGGTTGAAATTATTTTGGGGTAGAAGGTAGAAAGAGGTTTGGGCACTTTGTGCAGTTTGTCTGATGGTGTGGAGTTTGGCTTTCCCCAAAAAAGCCTCTTTTCCTCCCATATGCTGCTGTCTGTATATCCTTATCTGCCTCTATATCCTTATCTGGACCACTGCTAATTTATAATAAACCACTAGAGGGAACCAGATTCTCCTGTACATAAACAGGTGTTGTTTTGTCAAAGCATTCTTTCTTTAAAAAAAAACATAGGCATCTCAGATAATGAAGTGTTCTTCAAACACTGATAATTTCTTCCAAACATCAAACAAGCCGAATTTTCCTTTTGAATATTTGGTCACTGAGCAAGGCAGCTCATGTGACTTAGGAACAGATGTATGAGTTGTCTAAAGCAGGAATGAAGCCTCTGTTCTCTCTGAAATGGAAGAAGGCCATTCCAGGCAAGCTTAAAAATACTGTTTCTCTTCTTTTATTCCAGATAAAGTGATGAGAAATAGACAAAAAGAAAGCTTTGGAAAACACAGAGCGTCTTTGGAGTGCTGAAAAGTTACATTCTTGAATTCTTAATTGAATTTCCAGCATCTTCCTGAAGTGCTGAGTTAGCATGTGCTCTGATGTTACATGTTCTTTGGGTCAGAAATAATTCTGCAGGCTGGACCTGGGTGATTTTGGGGTGATTTTGTGTCATTCACGCAGAGACACCAAGCACAGTCATACCTGTGTATTCACAATCTCTTGATGAAGAAGAAGTTTGCAGAGTTTTTGCATTGCTGATACACAAAACAACAATACTCTTCCATGAACACAGGTGCTGTATAAGATTAGTGACAGTCACTTTTTTCCTTCCCTAAAAAAAACCATCTAAAATTATAACTTGTGAGTCTCTAGACCTGCTGCTTTCCAGGTGTCTTGGCTGGGAAGGTGTTCAGGTGACCAAAGGCTGAGTTTGCTGTTCTCTCCATGCAGCACTGGCACATCAGGGACAGGGAGCTGTCAGCAGCAGTGGCTCTGCTCCAGACAGAGTGCAGAGAGCACAGGCAGTAATCACTGCAATTCCTTTTCTGTTGACTGCTGTGGCTTTGGCTTTGTTTTTGACTTGTTTGCAAGTCTCAAAAACTGAAGTATAGGAAACTATGCAGCTCTGCCAACAATGAACTGTCTACAGCAGGTGATGCATTGTCTTGGAAATGTTAAAGATAGGGCTGGAAGGAACTTCATGAGATCAAATAGTCCAACTCTCTGCCCCAAGGCAAGATCAACTTCATCTCTTCCCCATAGGTGTTTGCCTGACTTCTTCTTAAAAGCTTTCAAAGGT
This sequence comes from Pyrgilauda ruficollis, assembly GCF_017590135.1. Lineage (NCBI taxonomy): Eukaryota > Metazoa > Chordata > Aves > Passeriformes > Passeridae > Pyrgilauda > Pyrgilauda ruficollis. The sequence goes on along the minus strand of NW_024517207.1, from coordinate 654,608 downwards.
GAAGGTTCCACAACTCTAGGAAGCTCTTACCAATACTGAAACCATCCTTTATGCTGGAGAAAACAAGCAATTTTCTGAGATTCAGGACTAAACATCTTCTTGCTGCAATTTAAACGCTTCATTTCTTACTCTGCCACTATATACAGATAGAAGAGATGATTCCTCTCATTCTGATTGCAATACATAATGTATTTGTGATCTATTGTAGTATTTTTCTGTTGTCTTCTCAATGTTAAATCTATGCAGTTCTTTCAGTTCTTTGTTTATTAGTCTTGATGGACTTCTGATCCTCTTCACTGCTCTCTTCTCAGGCTTCTTTAGGTACTCCACATATAACTTGCACTGTGACTTTGAAAACTGGGCACAGTACTGTAGTTATGAGTTGTTGCCAATGAACATCTGATTTCCCTCAAATTCCTCCTCATCTCTTTGTTTTCAGAGTTTAGAATATCTCAATCATTAGTAAATGCTTTTTCTTATACTGGTCATATGGGTGTGTTCAATAAAACCTTCTTTTGAAAACAGTCATATCTCAAGAACAGTAAAACAGAGGGATTATTCCTTAGTTTTTCAAAATCAAATAAATCATGTTAAACTTGAGGCAGCAAAATATCTTCATCTCCCTCTTCAGCTCAAGCACATGAATAGGAGCTCTTATGTTTAGTTTTTTATGCACAGGAGATTGTTTTGCAAAGTCTGATCACCAATATACCTGCCTTCATGGGAGAAAAATCCATTTAGGAAAAACTACTTCACAAAATGCACCCTGATCTTGAGTCAGTTATAGCTTTCCATTCAAAACTGTTAAATACCAAGATTTTGTATGACCCAAAAGAATTATTTCTAAAGCTCATTTAAATTTGTTTCTCATTAGTGCACTTCATACTTCAGCTGTTGTGTGACTTCTTTTTACCATGAAAAATATTAAAAAAGAGGAAAAAGTGGAGACATCCAGAGTGTTCAACTTTATTATTTAGATCAAATAAAGAATTTTTTTTCGCTGAAAGGGCAAAGAAAATTTTTCATTTAGCTTTTATGCAAAAGATGCACAGAAAAAAAAATCATAGAGGTACTACTTCTGTAAATACTGAATGTTGTCTACTGCCAGTAAAATGTTAATTATTGCATAATTTTTATTTTCTAAATAAGTTTAAATTCCAGTTTTATGAAGTCCTGTTTTAAGTTTAAATCCTCATATACTTTTCAGTGCCTCATCCATGAAGAAATAGGTCTCATATGCACATATTTCAATGCTTGAGGTGGTAGCAAGTAACTGATACATGCTGTGAGCAGTAAATCTGCTCTCAGAAGTATTTGGAAATGGTTGAAAGTGTCACTAATAGGCAGGTGGCAGGTTGTGTACAAAGACCTTGCTTGACTTGAATTTCAGAGTAGTTTGAACTTGTGACATAGTTTTTTATCTCTCACGGTTGAAGTTTTTTCTGCTTTGGAGAGGGCAGCTGATATGCTCGGCTGAAGAAAGCTGCTGCCTGACACTGAAACTGAGACATTCAGAACCCAACAGTCATCTCTTGTGAAATTACAACACTGAAACATTTAAAGCCTTAAAAAGATTGTTACCTCTTCTGAAGATAGCTTTTAAAAAATTGTGTAGTTCATTTTTATCTTGAATGTGTAATGAATCTGTAAAGAATTTGTAAATTGGTAAAGAAATTATCTGTCTTCAGTCCAGTTCAAATGAATATATGAGATAACTTTTTCCAGGATTTTAGCTAGAGAGATGTTAGTCATGCCAGTCACAAGCATAGGTAATTTGGTGCTATAATCAGGTTTGCTGACTAAAATACTGGTTTAGTGTTTATAAATTCAGTAAGCTGTGGTTTGCATGTCCTGGACCTTGCCATTCATCACTGGGAGCAGCACAAACTTGTTTGGAAGAAAGTAGCAGTGTTTGCTGGAACTGCTGGCCTCCCCAGCAAGATTATTGCCTTTAGTTTCAGATGACAGCGAGCTGCACACCAGTGGTACCCTGAAAGCATCAGAAAAATCAACCATGGAGCAATTAGTGGAAAGAGCCTGCTTCAGGGACTACCAGCGCTTGGGGCTGGGCACCATCAGCACCAACTCCTCTCGCTCCAAAACAGAATACTTGAGAATAACTGCACTGAACAGGATGTACTCCCTTTGCAGGAGGTGAGTTTGTCAGTTCACTGAAGTAGCTGAAACTAGAGACACATGTATGTATATCTGCATTAATGTGTTTGCATTTAGCATCTCTGCTGTTCCTGAATAAAAAAGCAAGCTTCAGAAGCTATTATAAATATAAATGACTATTTTCTTCAAATTAAAAAGTATGTGTTAGAGTTCACTTCATGAAAGTATTTGCTTTAAAAGTTTGTCATGTGCTGAAAGTCACATGCTGTTTTTTAGCACATCAGTGTTACTAAGTCCTTTCTTTTTATTGTGAAAGCTGATGTAGTTTGCTGACGCTGCCCACAAAAATTCCTTTTAATACAAAAGCCTATCTGCATGAGTCATATCAGAAGACATTTGCATTCTCTAGAGCCAGTTTAGGCTGGTCATTGCTTTCATTATGGACAATGGAATGGCCAGGAAGAAGGGCACAGAAGGAAAATACTAGATCCTTTCTTGTTTTCTAACTTGTCTAGTTAGAATCAATGCAGATGAAGGTCTGAAATCTGTCCATTTTCATTATGCTTTGAACATTATGCAGACAACCCTTTTCTCCCCTAAAACCATGAGGTTTTAATACTCTCTAGGCTTTTTTTGAAAATATAATTAGTATCTGAAAGAATTACAAATCTGAGGATATAAATACTTACCTACTGCTGTATTACTGTGGTTGCTGTGTAGACTGTAAATACCATGTACATTTATTTTGCCTGGGGGCAGTTGAATAGATGTCCAAGAACTGAATTTGCAGAAATAGTGTATATTGTAGAGGGAATATAAGTTATTTAGTAAGCAGCAGATGTTTCTTGTTCCTCATCTTAGTTTCTTCATAACACATGAAATTGGCACTTAAGTTGATTTTTGATTTTTTGGAGGCGATAGAAAATCATATTTCATATTGCTTGAATCCTTCTTTCACTAACATGAACAAAACTGCCATCTTACTGTGTTTTCCATCTTTAAAGGTACTATATCAGTGAATTTTCTAATCTCTCAGTGCACTGCAATGTTTTAACAGAGCACAAAAATGCAGTGTCAAGCACTCTGTTCCAAGGACTCCAACTGTAAAATTTAAATATATTTTTCCATAAACGAAAGACTATTGTTTTCATTGTGATACTTTAGGCAATCTAACATTCTTTCCTTTCAATTCTCGTATTTCATATACAATTGTCAAAATGGAACTACTGCATCATTTGTGTACCTCAAAAATCTGTTTTCTGTCATGCTTAAAAATATGGCTTCATTCTAGAGATAGATAAGAGATGTGCTAAGAAGAAAAATACAACCAAATAACACGTACCTTAAATGGAAAGTGATTAGTGATGAGAGTATTACAATTTTTTCATAAATCACTTTATATTTAAAATTCAGTTTGCTTAAATTAATATATCTGCTAGGCTTGGACTAAAAATTACTTTAAAAATAAAAGTCATTCTATCAGTTAAGGTGTATTTCATTAAGAAGTGTTTTCAGCTTGTAATTGAAGGAATTTGTTTTTGCATTGCTGAGCGTTTTGAAAGCAATTTTAATAGTTTAATCTTTTTTTTTTTTTCCCTTTTGCTGCCAATGCAGCTATCCTGGGCTGCTGGTGGTCCCTCAGTCTGTGCAGGACAGCAGCCTGCAGAGAGTGGCTCGCTGCTACCGCCACAACCGCCTGCCCGTGGTGTGCTGGAAGAACACCAAAAACAGCACTCTGCTCCTCAGGGCTGGGGGCTTCCATGGAAAAAGCGTGGTGGGCCTCTTCAAATCCCAGAACACACATCCCACGGGTGAGTTGGTGCCACCAGGCTCTCTGGAGAAGGAATTTTGCCAGAGGAAAAGCAGTGATTGGGTTGAATCAGAAGTCTCAGGGTATAAGTGGTTATCTCATGTTATTAGTTACTGTGTGTCAAAATCCTGAATGGTACGAAAGCAGGTCAAAAAATGTGAATGAAGCATTTGGGCAGAGACTGGACCAACACAAGATTTATCAGAATACTTAGTTTTTCAGAAGAGTGTAAAATTAGGGTAACATTAATTTTGGAAATAACATTCATTGACTTCCATCGTTCACAGGCAGTGTTTAGGATACTTGTGATTGCCTGGATTTCCATCTCATGCCAATAGCTTTTTCAGAGTTAACTTTATGCCAAGAATGAGTCAGTATTTTCTTTAATCAAACTGATAGTTGTTTAGAAATTATTCCAGAATTAGGCCATAATTTTTCTTGTTGGAGGAAAAGGAAACGTGAGGTCGAATTGGAGTACCAGAAACTTGTTAAGGTATCAAAGAGATTCTTATGTCCTGTTTATATTTGCACTTCTCCCCAGTAATGGCTAAAATGCAACTAAAAGTTTTGACTCTATTCAAGTGTGTTCTATAGAATTTTCCAAAACCTATAAGAAGGATACTGTACACTTATGTACAAGTGCCATAAAAGTAATTTGAAGATCATTATTTAAATATTTTTTACATAGCCCTCCATAATTTTTCCTTCACAGAATACCTTTATGAAAATCATGTTTTTCTTATGTTTAAGAGCAATTTTATCAGACATAATGAGGGGTTTTTTTGTGTATCAAATGCACCGTTAAAATCTCATTATTTCTAAGATATTAGAGTTAGTGTCTGGACTGACTATTAAGGCTAATTTGTGAATCACTAATTATCTGCTGAATATTTATTGCTGCAACATTTATTGAATGTATCTCTGCAGTGTTTTGTGGGAGCTTTTTTTAGTTGGAGTGATGAGCAGTGAAGGCAATGAACTGAAATTTATATAATGTGTTTTTGTTGAAAGGATTAATGAAATGAATCAATGAAGTACTACCAATAGTTGACACAGCAGCTGCCAAAGCTAATGGCTGCACCAGTTTTTCCACATCCTTATGGTGTGAATCCCAGGCATGTCAATTCAAATATTAGTCTTCAACTGATTTAATACTGATTGTCTTGGCTGAAGTACAGATGAGGCATTTTAACCTGGTGCAAATAGAGAATAAATTGAAAAAAAATCTGCAGGACTAATCTCAAAATTATGTAAAGACAAACACTTTGATGTTTTCTGTAGAAGTTTTCTGATGGTTCCTTTTCTTAATTTTATATAAAAGGCTATATATAGACTTTTATATTGCTGTTGCCATATGCCCACCAGAATATTATGGAGTAGATAAATGGATTGACAATAACTGTGTCTGACAGATACCTGCTTCTGGAGTTACTGCTTCTTTTAAAGTGTGAAGAAAATGGAGACATCCCTCAGGAAGGAAAATGGAGACTATTTCTAGGGTGTTTATCTTACTTTTAATGGAGCTGAAGCTTGTTGAAGCAGAAGTGACCAACAAAGGTGGTTGTACACGGCTGCCTCAGCAGGAGCTGTGTGCAGTAAAGAAATGTCTATAATGGAAAATGCATTGTGAAGCAACCTAAGCGGACAAAGAGAATCTGAAGTTAAATTCAAATTGACAAATTCATTCTTTCCTAAATAGGAGTAGGTTTTTGTTGCTCAGTTCTGGGTTGATACAGAGAAACAATGAGAGCCTGCTGGAACTTAGTGAACATTTTTGTGACTTCCTGTTACGTGGGGTATTACGCAAGTTTTCAGAGCATAGTTGGAGGTCAGTGTGTTATATAAGAAGAACAGAACATATTTTTAGAGAAATTATGCACCGTACTTAATTTCTGTGTGGAACCAAACTGCATGTGCAACAGAGTTGTATTTTCTAACGTCTGTCCAAAGAAAAGATTATTAACAGATGTTCAGATAGGAGATGGAGAGTATATGGGTCTTTTGAAATGTTCCTTTGAAACCTGCAAGTTGGTTTCTGAATTACTTTGACCTCTCTGGAAATTGTGTTGCAGAGCACTGTAGTTCTAAATATGACATTCTACACCTAAATTAGCATTTATTGGTCAGCCACCCTATGGAAAGGACATTTAGGTTTCTTGGATGTAGTAACACTATCCAAGAGAACAGTTATCTTGGTTCAGGCTGAATTACTCATTGTATTAGGACTTGTAAGATAAAGATGGAGCAACCTGTGACCAGGCATATGAAGCACACATTAGCATTGCAGGACTAAGCAATGCATTTCTTTCCTGAGACAAAAAAAAATTAAATGGGATAAAATTGCTACTGGGATCCCCATCCCCCATTTTTTGTTAAATCCATGTTTCTGTGGTGACCTTCACATGGGATACAGCACATGAAAGGTGGTGATTTCATGGAAATCCCAGTTCACCTGTGCTGGTAGGGGCAATGCTTTGAGTCACCTCTGTATGCTGCTGTGATGGGATGAGCTGTGGTGAGGATGAAGGGGCACATTTTCCATCTCTAAACCATCACAAGGGCATTTTTGCCCTCAGTCTTGAATTCTGATTTCTGCTTGGTCCAATGACAGACTTTGATGTAAGTCAAGCTTTTTTTCTAAAACACACACAATACTCTTCACAAAATAAACCTGTGCAAGTGTTATAGACATTATCCTGTCATTTAGACAGCTTTTAGTTTAACTAAATTGTTAAGACCTAAATTGACTTTTTATAATATTATTTCTAGGGCTAGGGGACCCAGAGATCATTCCAGTAGATTTCAAGATGTGTAAATCCTGCTTAGGAATAGAAGAGAAAATAATGTTCCTGCTCAGGCTTTTTCCACTTGGCCAGAAAGAAACAGCATGATGTATCCTGCAGGAAACATCATTACTTCCTAATTGTACTTTCAATTCAGATACTTATTTCTATCTTGAAATTTCTTTTGCCACCTCTAGCTAATTAGCTTACTGTCTATTAGTCTCCAGCATAGAATCTGATTGGATCATCATTGGAGAAGACCGTTTACAAATTAGTGTTGTGTTTTGTCACGATGTGCTCAATCAAATTCCTTGACTCTGTCTCTTCTTCTAAATGTTGGCTCTTGTGAGAAAGATACCAAATCCTGGTTTAAGCAGCTATGAAACTTTTGCCCTATAGTAAGTCCAAAGATGGCTGCAATAAACTGTAATTCCAACAATTTTGTTTGGCATTTGAAAAAATATAAACTGATTCATTGATATTGAACACTATTTTGTCATCATGGCCCAGGACTCCTCTCCTTAGGTCCTTGCACCTGGACACAATGGGTGGACTTCATGGTTGGGATCCCACAGTGATTTGGATTATTTGTTTGTCTTATTTTTGAGGGTTTTTTCCCTTGGTTCTGAGTTTTGTTAATGATTTCTGAACTTTTTAAATGGGCACTGTATCCTAAGGAACCTCCAAGTACAGGTAAGTAACCTTCCTTTTCTGGAATCAGGAAGAGCTGATTGAGTATGGTTTTAACTTACTTTTGTTAAAGAAACAGTTCTGTCTGTTCTCTGCACATTTTGCTGACAAGCAGCACAAACTTAGAAATGTTACTTTTCATTTGGAGACTGAAGGGAAAGCTGCATGATCTTCACTCAGTTTGTGCTGATGTTATGGCTAGTGATGAATGGTTTAAGTAGTGACCATGAGGTGAAAGTTTCAGAAGTTCAGCTTTGTGTGGAATGCAAGAGGACATTGCTGGATCCTGCTGTGCAGCCAGGTGATGAACAGCTTGTCATCAAAGGAGAGGCTTTTTGAACCTTTGACAGACAAACTAAGACATTTTCAATGCTCTGCTTTACACAGTAAGCCTTTTATTCTGTGTATTTACAAATTGTATTTTTCTTTCTTAATGCATTCCATTCTTGTTGTGACTCTAGCCCCCAGTTCTCTAGAATCTTCAAGCAGTATAGAGCAGGAGAAATACCTTCAAGCCTTGCTGAATGTGATATCCGTCCACTGCAAAAGGAATGGCGGCAATACCCTCACTGTCAGCCCAACCATTGCTCTGTCTCCAGGTAAAACTCCTTTGTACAGTGCTTTTCTCTGGCTAAGCTGAGACTTTTCTCTGATTTAGTGATAGTTCAGTGTTCCATATGAATTCTGTTGTTTCTTTATTGTTAGGCTTTCCAGGTAGCCTGTTCACTCTTAGTTTCAATGAATATGTTTCTGTGTAAAGGATGTTTATAATCTTTCCTGAAATACTTTTCAATATTAATCTGGCAGTAAAGTCTTTTATAACTAATAAACTGCATTTTGAATAAAAGACTACCAGATTTAAAAGGATGCAAAATTTGCTCTGTTTTATATAATAAGACAAAATCTGCTGTTTTGTATAATGAGGAAGTGTGAGGTTGCAAGATCAGAACAGATGACATTGTTTAGCTGCAGCAGCAATGGAAGGCATAGAGGCCTCTTTAAGTTTTACCTATTCATAGTAGGTTTCTACTTATGTAATTCCCAAATAGAGCTCTTTTTTGCAGTGAAAAATCTTTCAAAACACCCTATTTGAGTTATGCCTAGGTGGAGCCATGAAGAAATTAATCCATGGTTTTTTTCAGTTATTTTATGATGAAAAATGGTGAGGTTTAGGTGAGGGTAACCCCAACATGTCAGGAAGGACTGTGTGACTTGAAATTGTGTCTGTCTTGTCTTACTCAGTTGTAATTGACCTAATACTGCCAAACAGTGGCTTTTCTTGTAAAGTAACACCATCCAAGTGTGTGTGCCTTGCTTCATTTATTGTAAAATATGTTGATTGCTTAGCTGTATCTAACACCTCCATACTGTTGCCAATGTACACATTTGTGTTAAAAACTAAATCTAAAGTACAAAATTGGCAAGAATTAGCTGTATTGGGTGAAAAAGGGCATTTTATCAGTCATATTAAGTATTAGTCTGGTTAACACTGTAGCTTTTTTAATCTTCTATTCTTTTTTTGGCTGACTTTAGGCACTGAAACGAGGGCTTCAAGAATGTCCACTGTGTTTAAGCAGGTAGTGCCAGGACATTTGGATGTAAATCTATCCAATAGCTTTGCTCGAGGAGGTTAGTAAGACTAGCTCAAAGTCTATTATTTGAAGTAATAAATGATGAAAACTGTTAGTGAAATAAAAATAATTGTACTCTTTATTGATTTGTTGCTCTGTGAAACAACAAAACAGAAATTAGATTGGCCTCAGTCTACAACATTATCTAATTTCTGTTCAAATCCTTTACTTACCACTGAAATAAAGTTGGTTTCATGTTGCAATTAGTGAAAAATTAAGCACTCAGATAGGGATTATGTTTCTGAATAATTTGGGATTCATCCATATTTTTGTCTATGTATGGCCTGAAAATGCATATTTTTATATAAGAATTTTATAGACTCTAGAATCTGCACTTACAAATCATTCCAAGATATGTCTGAAGCTTTGCTGATGCTTCATAATGTTACAAGAAATCTGTGAATAATTTTACTCTAAGTAGTAGGGAGTTATGTGGCTAGGTGTAGTAGGGAGGGAGATACAGTGCATTTTTTGGAAATAGTTATTCCTAGATACAGGGGCTCATCAGTGCCATTTCTACAAGAACATTTCTTTCTGTTAGAGGGATTCCATCTACTTCTACACTTCTAGTTTGATGAAGTTGTGATTTTTTTTTTTAATGTGCAACATGTGCATAAATTAGTGCACCAAATTTCTTAAATATAGGTTTACTAAAATAGGGATTAATCTGTTCCATAAAGGAGAGCATTTTATATTTGATGCATTACCTTTCAGCCATGAGGGCTCCTTTGACAGATATTTCTAAGCATCTAAATGCTGGTTTTCTTCTCATTAGATACTTTTAGCATCTGAAGTTAATTAGGTTTACATTCACCTGCTGAAGTCCATTGCAACCTAAATCTACTTGTGGGATGCAAAACCTACAGTTCATATGAGGAAGGATAAAAATGTTTTATAGAGAAAAACTTTCAGAAGAGATGGGATGGGATTATGGAAATAAAGGAAGGAATAACAGAGAGGGAGGGAGAAAGGAAAATGTTCAGGGATGTGTAGGGAAGTGTTGAGAGAATTGTGGCAGAAGGGAAGAGAGGAAGGGCAGGAGAGGACACGGGGATCACCAAAGACTGGGGAATTTTCATCAATCATAGGAATTGTGTGCATTTTCATGAATCATAGTCAATGCATACTTCTTATGTGAGAGTTTTGTTTGTGTTCTGTGCCCACTGTGCTGCTCCTGTGCTGTAGCTGGACACAGCTGGTGATGTGGGTGAGGAGGGCAGCAGGGACTGGAGGCTGTGGCTGTTGGGTGAGTGGGGCTGTGCCCAGCCTGGCTGAGCCCTGCAGCACAAAAACACCAACAGCCCGGTGCTGCTGAGGGCAGGGAAGGGGCGGCAGATAAGTCAGGGAAAGCTCTCTGGTTGCTGGGTGGAAGTTGTCCTTTGAAGATAAAGGGGTTACTGAAATAACTGCTGCTGGTTTCTAGGATTAGAGTTGGTGCTAAGTGTGATGGGATGAGTTTGTTGCTACTCAAAGAAGAAAAAAGGAGCCTGAAGGCAGTGTTAGGTCACAGACATGTTGTTTTATTGGACGTTGGAGTCCCTTGGCTGAATTTCAGCAGTAATCAGGAGGAGGGCAGGGAAGTTATCTTGTGTCTTGCTGGATCTCTGCCACACCTGCCCTGTGTATCTGAAAGGTGTCTGCTCACAGCTCAGCAGGACACAGGAGGACTTGGCTGAAACATGAGAATGTTTGACAAGTACAGTGGGAGCCCTAGGGAAGGTGAGAAGTTGACAGGGGAAGAGGGAACAGAGAAAGGGAATATCTCCCTGGAGAGAAGTAAACACTAGGGGTTTTACTAGATTAGCAGATACAATTCTTTTAGAAGAAATTTAAAAATACACAGAGTATATAAAATCTCTAAAATTGTTCTCAAATCCATTATCACAAAGTTCCTCACTGCTTTGTCTCAGCTAGATGCATTTCACATGTGAAGCAGCAAGCAGCTATGGATTATACACTGTGCAAAATACAATAGCAGTGGTTTTGTGGTTTGGATTCTGGACCACTCTTTCCTTTCCTTGTGTTTATTATCACACATACCAAAGCTCAAAAACCAGGTTCAGCTATGATACACCAGTAAAAAATTACATTTTCTATTTTTTTGTGCCAGACAATGTATTTGTAATACATATAATCTTAAAATATAAGTTAGAATAAATGTTCCAGTGCATGAACAGTATTTCTAATTTTTTTAAACCATTATTGTTCTGAACACTCATCAGTTGTTCTGAATATTTGTGTCTGTGTCAAGTATGATTTTTTACTGTATCTGGAACATTGTCACGAAGCATCTGCCCAAAGCTCAGTCAAGTTGGTTTTGATCTGAAATATTTGGTCAAATACTTATGTTTCATAATATATTTTCATTCTTTGACCTTTTCTTGGTCGATACTTTTCATGAGAATTGTAAGTTCACTCAAAAGCCATAGCTTTTCCTCTTCCTTCCTTTGTAAGTATAATGTGGTTCTGCAGAGCAGGACTTCTTACCTGGCATTGCTGTGTAATTTAGCAGAATAAGAAGTTTCCTCAGTATGTTTTGCCACTATTGGAGAAATACTAGGATATTTATAATTAAAAAATACAGACCCAGCTCAGAGAATTACTTCCAAATCAGGAAACATTACCATTTTGAGTATGATTTAATAGAATATTTGTATTAAAAGGACTCAGTTATGTTGATGTGGGTTTTGAGCCAAAGATAAATGCACTGATAAACACATAAGGCTCCCACAGAAAAAGATGATTTTTGCAAGGAGAGAGAAGATCTCTTTCTGTGGTAGATATTACGTTTTCTAAATTCTATACTTGTACACAGGCTTTTAAAGATGTTTGTGGGTGGACAGAACTAATATCTTGCCTTCTGCTTTAATTTTGAGGTCCATCGAATTCTACACTTAATGTCTCTAGACTAAACCATCTTTTTATAACAAGCATTAATGTTGGGATTTTTAATTAAACTGACTTTCAGCTGGATAGAAACTTTCAATAAATTATTCAACAGAATGATTTAATTACATTTCCTTTGGTATTATAATTATGGAAACACATGGTGGCTTTGCAACATGTCTGAAGCTATTGCAATGACAATGGAAATTATTCCTGTTTGATAAATGGCTGCCTCCTTCCCATTTTATATTGGTTTTGTGGCTTGATTGATGTTTTGTCTTGTGATGCCTGAGATTCGTGCTGTCTGATAAATCATGTACTATAAAGAAATGCAATATATACCAGATCTTTGGAAATTAATAAGTAACCCTTTTCTTCTCTCCTGCAATGTGTTTCGCTGCAATGTGCATTCCATTCCTCCTCCTTCTGTCTTAACTGTTATCTGCCAGTGCTTGGGCACAGGGATAAATGTTTCACTCATTCCAATTCCAAACCAGCAACTAAGGAAAGAGTCCACCAAGGTACTGTATTCTGTGTCCTGAAAGCCCATTCCTTTCTACCATCTTCTGCTACTATGTCTTAATTCATTCTAAAGTGATACTGACAGAAAGCCTTGTTCCTGCATTAACAAAATTTTAGCTCAGTCTTGTGGATTTTTTGTGTTTGGAGGTTTTTTGCCCATTGAATGTATGCACAGTGACTGTGATGTAACCCCAGAGTGATATGTAGAAAATTTTCTGCGTGAAAATTTTAAACAGCTAAAAATCAGTTCTGGAAAAGAGTTTGGTATTCCTACTGCTTTCAGAAAATAGCTAAGAAACACTTATCTAGTCAATGAATTTCTTTCCATAGTTATTAATGTTAATGAACAGGGGGAAATGGATTACTGTCAAATCAGAAAGTCATAATACAGTAATACATAAGATACTGCTAACAAAAATAAAGTAGTAGGCAAAAGTACAGTAGAAACACAATTGTGCCTTTTAATCACTGCTGTCCATGCTGGCAAACATGTTCATCTGCATGTATTTGTAGCCAGTTTTGTTGTTTTTGATGTGCCACAAGTGCTGATGATGAATGCATTTGTGAAATGCTCCAGAGCGTCACTGTGTATTTTTGTACTCTTCATCTTTGGGGACAGCAGTTTGTGTTGGAAATCTTTCATACCAAATGAATGAGAACTTCTTCCTCTTATTAAGTATTTGCTGTGATTTCTGCTTGCTAAAGTCTCTATTATTTCATGTGTGGTAGCTGAGACATGGAATAAAAGTTTGTACTAAACACACTCCTTTAGTGCTTGAGGTGTTTATAGAAGTGGCTGGCTGTGAAGTGGGAGCTTTTGAGAGGTGTTACTGCCCAGAACTCCTTGCCAGCCACTCCGAGTTGCTGCAGTTCATCTCCTCACATCTCAGACTAGCAGCCAGACAGGCAGACAAGCTAAGCTGTACAGACAAGTCCCTGTTGAGAGTTACTGTACAGAATTATTTTTTAATAGAAACACAATTCTGCTTCTAAAAAAATAAGAGTAAAATTATTTTGCTGGTTGAGCTATCTCAGTGGGATTTATTGTTATCTGCATCTTTTTTCTTCTGTGCAAGAAATGTTAACTATGCACATTGTTGGATTTTCCTGAAGAGGGCTGGGTGTTGGTCCTATGGTATCTAAATTTCTAGTACTGTGAGGTATTTCTGGTGCCTCTTTTGGATATCTTGCTTCACAGATTTATGGACAAGAGTCTCTTCTGATAATCTGATTTACTGCATATTGGGATAAGGAATTTCACACTGCCATTTGGACGCCAAATTTAGTGTACTTTAAGGGATTTGATTTTCAAGTAGTGCTATTCATACTCTGAGAATCCAATACCTTTCACATGCCTCACATTGCACACACAAAAACAATCCCACAATATCCTGGTTATTAATTGAGGTACAAGAAACAGAAAAATATTTACTGCTTGTCTTTTCTTCTAGCACTAAACAGCACTTGGCAATCTGATTTTAAAAATCAGATTAAAAATCACTACTTCCTTATGTTAAAATCAAGCATGAGATGAGAGCATGGCTGTGTGCTGCAGAATTCCTCTCCCTGGCAGTGCCAGTGGAGCTGTGGACACTGCAGACTCAGTGCTGCTGGGCTGTTGCTGTGATGCCATTCTACAGTAAAACAGGCGACCCCCGAGCATGGAATGATTGGCTCTGACTCTGCTGCTTCAGAATGCTGAACAATTGCTTTATTAAAACTATATTAGATTACATTATACTATGCTATATTAAAGAGATGCATACTACACTATACTGAATTACATACTAAAGAAAAACCTGTGACTGGCTTGAGGCTGCCAGGACACAGCTTTGACCCAATAGGCCAATTAATATAAACAACCTTCACCAGAATCCAATTAAGAACTCCCTTCAGGTAAACGACCTTCTTAACACATTCTACATGTGCAGAAACAACAGGAGCAGCAAGTAGGGATAAGAATAGTTTTCTTCTCTCTGTGTTTCTCCAGGAAAAAGCCCTGAGAGAGAGAATTATGTCTCTCTGTTCAGAGAGTGTGGATGCCACACCATCCAAGGATCGCTGCTTCCACATCCCACTGCACTTCATGTTGTTGCCAGCTTTGGGATTTCTGCACTTTCCTGGTTTCTGTCCCTATAGGAAGTTCATTTCCATGCACTTACACAGACATTGGTGTTTGCAAATTGTGTCACTGATATCACAGCAACTCTTTTCTCTACAGTAGAAAGCAGAGTCAGATGAGAGTCTGAGGTTAAACAATGCAGTAGGATGGTTTTGACAATTTTTGTTACAAATCTCTTTCTTTCCAGTTCATGCTGTTAATTATGTCCTGTGAGGGATGCATGTGACATGTTTAAGCATATGTCTCAGTAATTATGATCTCCAGTGCCTCACACAAAATGTTTTTTACCTATTCTTCATCCTTATGAAGGTGTATGGGCGAGTCTTCGTTCAAGCAACCGATTTATCAACACCCAGACTCCATTCGTTGATGTTGGTGCAAGGCTTGCAGGGAAGGATAACCCCCCTCCCTACAGCAGCAGCTCCTTTCTGCAAAGTCAGCTGCTGAGAAGACAAGCAGCCCTCTACATATTTGGAGAAAAATCTCAGTTACGGGTAATGACGGTTTAATTTTTTTCATGTGTGATGTAGTTTTAATTTAGTTGAGTTTAATTATTCTCATGTTGTTACAAACAGTAAATGGTATTCAAGATAAGATGGAAATATGTAATGAAGGAAACAAAAATGTTGTTAGCTGGGAAAGCAATTAACAGAGAAGGAAACCTTCATGACTGTGGGCAGCACTAAACTCACATAAAGCCAAATTGATGAGAATAAGGCCAGCCCAGAACTCCTGATTTGATTACCTGGAGAGGACCATGATGTCTACAGTTTTGTACATATTATTTCATAGATTTTAATATTTTAGATGCAGTTGTTTGAAAAACAGGTATCCTCTAATTCTTAGTGGTCTTACTTGTTTTCTGAAAATGTTTTCAGAATTTTTTTTTAATCTCTGCATTCAAAGATTAAGAAACCATTTTTTTCATATTTTCTTATTTGAAATGTGAACATACATAAAACATTAATGTATTTTTTGAAATACAAAAGGTCCAAAACCCATTACTGGTAGTAGGAAAACACATCACTATCCATTTTTTTCTGAAGTTATGTTCTATCAGGAGGTGGAGGAAACATGCTGTACCAGATTAATGCATCAATTACATAGAATTAAATTACTATATTCCACTAAAAATAACTGTTTCTATTTGTTTGATTTCTTAATGAATGATAAGTTAAGAGTTCACTCATGCATCTACAGCTGTGTAGCAGAAACTACTGCTTTATTCTGTTAAATATCACATCACATAAATTGATGAGGCAAACAGAAATATACAGCATTTTAAAGAAACGGTGCTACTTTCCTCAGTTGCTTTTGTCATGCGTTATTACAACTTGCCATTGTTGAGTTATTGAATTTATTTTTGAACCATGCAAAACATAAACAGAATTAAAACCAGGCTTTCACTTTCCTACATTTTCAATTGGCATTCTGTGAAGGAGCTTAATGAAGATTATTTGCAGGCCAAGTTTAATTCAATTAAACCAATTTCTGAAGAAAACTCAAAAAGTTTGGCATGAACATCTTCAGTGATGCTTCATACATGAGAATTGTTTTTCCTAATAATGTTCTCCATATTATCCTTTTCATCATAATCCATTGGGTTTTGGTGGGGGTTTTTCAGTCAGCTAACTTGTTCTTTTAATTCAGTCCTCCTCTCTTATTGCTAAATGCAGTCAGTTAAATAAAACATGAGGAATTCTGCTAGGAAAACCATCCAGCTGCTGCTCTGTGCTGAACAAGGTACTTCAGCCAAACAACCCCCTCAATGCCCAGTGATGGTTTAGATGACTCAGCTGGTTTGCACTCATGGGGCTTCTTTTTGGGTGTGGGGGTTACTTTTTTCTGCTTTATTGAACTCCCAAAATGTGTCCTGCACTCTTCATATGTCATCCATACAGATATTTTCATTTTTATTTGTTTATTGTTGCTCAGCTTTAAAAATGTTAAAGGAAGTACACTATGTTGTGTATAAGGAACTGAGCAGATTGCCACTCAGCTTTGGGTTTTCATTACTATTACTGCTAGAATAATTCTAATTATTATTGAAAATATGGCTGCTGTGCAGTGCATTCTGCTGTTATGGTTATAGTTGGGTACTTTCTTGTGGTACATTTTGCAAGGATTTTATTATATTTTTTATTATCCTGGGCAGGTGTTTAACTACACCAATTTTTCATGAGGAATTAATTACTTAGCAATAAAGCAGGCAAGACTTTGGGATTTAAGGAGACTGTCAGTGAAAAATATGCTTCCCTTTTAAATTACATCTGCTGTTGTCCTTTCCATACAGGGGTTCAAACTAGATTTTGCTTTGAATTGTGAATTTGTTCCTGTTGAATTCAGTGACATCCGGCAGACAAAGGCGAGCTTTAAGAAGCTGATGAGAGCTTGTGTTCCCAGCACTATTCCTACTGACTCTGAGGCAACATTCCTCAAAGCTCTTGGGGAGTCAGAGTGGTTCCCACAGGTAATTGATCTGACAGGTACTTCTGATAATCTATATGCAGTACTGCTCACACAAAATAAATTCCAAGCTCTTGTGACAGAGGACTATTGTGTTCTAACCAGCTGTTCTTTGCTCGTTGTAAGCACTTTGCATGCTCTCTGTTCTGGCATTCCACAGGCATTACTATTATTTTAATGCCATCATAATATTTACAAATATGGGAGGCATTTTTATAACAAAATTTATGTTTTATGACATGGAACACACACTCAAGGAGAGGTGACTGGGTTTTCTGTCTATATAAATTCATGGTCTTGGTTTTAAATTATTTTTCTTATTTTATATATTTTAAAAATCAGAAAAAGAAAGTGTGGGACAATAAATGAGCTTTTTTATTTTAAAACAAATATTTGACTCTTCTTATGTGTGCCCACCCTGGATTTTGATAGGCACAAGTTAAAGAAGAAGCAAATATCTGTTGTGGGATATGGGAAAGTGTTTGTGGGGAAGAGAGGATTCTATGTGTGTTACTCTCTTCTCTCTGAATCTGTACCTTTATTTCCCTATCTCATATTCCTTTACATAAATTATTTATTTATTTATTTATTTGTTATTTAACCAAACAAAGGCAAGACTGGAGCAAACTTTGCAAGATTCAAATTAAGAAGGATGTGGGAAAGCCAGCTCTTTGTAAATCTAAAACCACTTTAATTACAGTGAATGGTTTTTAACAGCTGCTTGTTATGTTTGGAAACCCCTGCAGAATATACTTTTCTCAAGTGCAATTAATCACAGAAAGCAGAATAGAATTATGCTGATTTCTTAAGGAGGAAATACTTGTGAGTAACTTGTCAGTTATGACACCTCAGGAACTGCACTCCTGGTGGAAATGTGCTGCAAGGAGGGCTCAGCTTCTTCCCTGGGGTGAGAGCAGGAGCTGCTCATGGCTGGGGCTGGACAGGAAGGTTTTCAGGAAGAGGAAAAGCTGGGAGAGCATGGAAAACACCTGACTTTCTCATCATGTGAACATTTTCCATCACAGAGTGCTTGAGCAAGTTCATAAGTGTAGATAAATGAATCTAATGTCATTTCATCATTGAATTAATGAAATAAACTTGTCCCCTGCAGCAGCCCAGGGATGCAGGGCAGATAGCACTGCAATTCTCTCTTTTGGCATATTTCAGAGGATCATTCCTTGCTTTGAGTACATCACTCTGCTGAGGGCTAGGACATCATGTCACACACTAGCTTTATTATATTTAAACCACATTTCTGTGGTTTAAATCATGTCATATCTGACTTATGTGATAAAGCTAATTTATGACTGATAAAGTTAATTTATGACTGATTTGGCACATTTTCTACTATTTCCATGAAAGAACATAGATCTGTCATCTCAGAAATGTTTTCATTGTATTATGCTTTCCTCTTCTGGGCAATAGAAGTTTAACTGATTAAATTACAGATTTTAACACTGTATGGACTATCTCTTTATAAGAGCGTGAATACATAGAAGAAAATTGAACACTGCCCTGTGTTCTGAACACTAATTAAAAAAACAGTGCTTTGCATTTTTAACAATGAATCTGTAAAACCAGATTGCATATCAGTTTCCTCATTAAAGATGGAAGAAACAGCCTTTCTTCTATTCAATTGCCTAAGAAAGCATAGAAGAATAAACATGCTTGGTTTTAAAAGTGGTTCTCTTTTCAGTCTTTACTTATAAAAATTGCAGGAAAATTAGTCTGTTTGGGTTGGGGTTTTTTTCTAAATAATGGCTATGTGAATGCTCAGAGGAGTCCAGGTTTTTCTGTCACAATTTCCATAGCAATATTCATTAGATTTTTAAGAGGAAGAAAGCGGACTGCCATGAATAAGGATGAATTTTCTAGGGTTTAACTGTTGTTTGGTTGATCTTTCTTCCTCTTATATTTTTCAGTTTAATTTTTTCTCACTTTCCTGTGCCTTGTGTACTTTCTGAACTTACTTTCTTTCCTTGCATAAATGATCTTAGATGATTCTTACCATCTTTTGTTTGTTTCCTTGTACTGTTTTCTTCCTTCTTTCAGACTTTCATCTTTCCCATTGCTTCTGTTGGTTGGATTGTATTCAGTGCTGCACAAAGAACAGTTTCACTCTGCTGTAAAAAACTGAATTGTTTATATATTACCTATTATGTTGTTTACCAAGAGTGCTGTCATAGTATACAAAATGGTAAAATCATCATACAGATTTTTCTTTTTAGTAATAATGATGTGAAGTCTCATAGTAAGATAAAATTGCCCAGATTCACCTGAACTTCTTTAACCTGCTTATTTTAGCATCATTGTGTAATGAGTATTAAAGTGCAAATCGTTAAAGTGTCCTCTTTTCATATATTTTAGCCTGTCTGCCAACTATCTAAACTGTCCCTCTGTTGTTGTTATTATTATTCAGTTTGTTAGTTTCCAACTTCTGTGGTACTGAATATTAGTAATATTACCTTGTAAATATCCTGCGTGGATTCTCCCATCAAAGTACTTAGTGACTTTATGGAATCTTAGCATTTCACAGGAAATTATTTTAGTGTTAAGCTCAGGATGGAATTTCTCTCCAGTAAATCTGTCAACTGTGTTGTTCCCATTCTCCTTTTTATGACAGCTAGTTTATTACACTACTCATTGGCTTTAATACTTTAAGTTCCTATCTTCAAAACTTCCCTTAGTTTTATTGTAGTGCAGATGGAAATCCTTAGACTGGTACATTTAATTGTTGCCTAATCAGTTGCACCAATGTATTTCTTTGTGCTGTATGTGGATCCAGGAATGTATTTTTAAATATGAAAATATTCTATTTATTTATATTGTCTAAAGATGTATCTAGAGTGTGTTACTCATTCATAATATTTTATAGCTTCACAGGATAATGCAACTGGGGGTGATCATCTCTGAACTCCTGGAAAATGGTTCTTCTGTTATGGTTTGTTTGGAAGATGGCTGGGATATAACTGCTCAAGTAAGCTGCTATAAAAACCTTGAAATAGTTCGTTCAATATTAATAAAAAACACCAGGCAATACTTTTTTACACAGATGACAGATAATTTGGTATGACATTAATAAATTTGTGTTGTGGCAGAAGAAAAGAAACCAGAATGCATGAATCCCTGCATTCATTTGCAATTTATTTCATGACATGGTTCCTTAAATTGAATTAATTCCAAAGGTCCTGATGGTCTTAACAGTTCTAAGGCTTAGATGTAAGATCTGCATTCCTGCACCTAACCATGTGTAAGAATGAAAGCTAGAAGTTGCCACAACTGTTCATTTATCATTTTAAACACTATATTTTAAACACAGGAGAAATTTATATTCCATTCAATTTCCATAAGTAATGTTAGGAGACCACACAGGGAGAAAACTGAATTTGTGCCAGAGTGCCTGTAACACCTGCTGCAAGGGCAGATCATCCCAAACTATAAATTAGGTGAATCAAGACCTGCTGCCTGATTTAATAGATGCATTGTGTCCATGCTGCTGCTTCATAATTCAGAAGAGAAACACAGATATCCATAATTCTAGTAAATAAAACCTTCATGTGCAGCCAGCATCGTAATACCAGGTAAACAAGCACACAAAAGAGTGTGACCACAATTACTGGAATCATTGACAAACGATGAAGAGTAGAGAGGGGATATACATAGCTGGAAGTGCAAGAAGGCTGTGCTGCATTTTAAAGTCTCCTGAGATGCTGTGTATAAAAACAGACTGCAGTTGGCTGGGACAAATCTCTGAAGTCACCCTGAGGACCAATTCTTTAATGCTTTTTCTGCTGAGGTAGTAGATACTATCTTTTAAATGTTTATTATAAAAGGGGTTTTATTTTAAACATAATTTAAATGTAGTAAGCATCATAATCACCTCCCAAGTCTGTAGGTGCTTAGGTTCTACTTCTACAGATACCATAAAGTGTCAATGTAATTGGAGCTTTTTCATATGGAATATTATTTGGCTTGTTTCATAAAAATGTGTGTGATAAAACACTTGTCATTAAGTTTATACGAAAGCTTTTGTTTTCTTGAACAGGGAACAGATTACTGAATGCTTACATTAAGGTTTCTCCTAAGTTGTGTAACACAGAATATCCTGTCCTGTGATCCAGGTGGTGTCTCTGGTGCAGTTACTCAGTGACCCCTTCTACAGGACCCTGGAAGGCTTCCGAATGCTGGTGGAGAAGGAGTGGCTCTCCTTTGGCCATAAATTCAGCCAGCGCAGCAATCTCACCCTCAACTGCCAGGGCAGTGGATTTGCTCCTGTTTTCTTACAGTTCTTAGACTGTGTGCATCAGGTGAGCCAGTCTCTAACTGCCATTTACAAGAAGGTTTCATGAAGAAATGTGTGTATTCCAGTATTTCAAGTGTTATAGGTACAGGTTTGGGAGAAGATTAGTAACATCATTCCCTAGGTGTTAATAAAGTGGATGGATTTCACCCCAGGAAGAGCTGGAATGGTTGTCTAGAGGGCAGATAGCACTGGAGTTACTCTCTTTTGGCATACATAGAGGAGACTGACCCAAAGCAGACACTCAGAGGGATGGGAGTACTTCTCTATTGAGGTTGTTTATGTAGAGGTTTCTATTAGAAGGTTTTTAAGCTATGAGTGGCTTTTAGAGTCCTTTATTCAGAAGGAAGAAGGGACTGATTTCTAGCACCTTGACTAGACAGTTTTTAATTCCTTGTGCCTGATGATGAGCCTTGAAGAGGCCTTGTACTGCACCAGTTCTGGAAACAATGACAGCTACAAACCAGGCATTCTGAGATGTTCTGATTTTTATGTCTAGTACATGTTCAGAAGAAGATGAACACCAACAATTGTGTTGTGTAGGAGGAAATTAGGTTAAGAAGATTATATTCATTTTGGGTTAATTCTGAAGTCTGTCCTTGTCTTCATCTCAAAGCACTAAATGTAAATTCTTTGCAGAGATTCTGTGTATGCAAACTTAAGAGGGGTTCTTGCATAGTTTCTCTTGTACATATGTCCTTCTTTTCCCACTTCTCTGATTTTTCTCACTGAAAAAGCTGAAAGTTTCCTTGACATTATTAACCTGTGTTAAAATGTATGGATGACTGTGTATCACAGAAAATTAACTGTTAAGGCACCAGCCTTTTTACTGGCAACACACATTCATAGTGAATACTTGCATGAAAGAGGAGTCTGTGAGTAGGTCCTGCTCTGGTACCTGAAGAAAACTCCACTGATTAAATAATTTGCTAAACCAATGGAAAGAAATCTTCAGATATATCTGTGTGAGATTGATAATGAATGAGCATAGAAGAAGAGGAGTGAAAAATGTGTTATGGAAAATATCCCCAGCTTTGTTTGTGTCCCAGTGGTAAACACAAACAACCATCATTATTGCTGTCTCAGGAGTTAATAAATCATATTATTGGAATGTGCATTAATTCCTACAGCATTCCCCTTATGAAAACTTTAGAAATATTTGTCATCTGTTTCATCCATTTCCCAGTGGTTGTAGTCGTAAGGTTATTTTTTTATAGAAATTGGGAGATTTCTCTAAAGAGAATCAGTACTGCATTTTTTGTTCAAATAAGTGGATCTGCCCAAGTGTCACACTTTTTCTTACAATAGGGTTATTGGTCCTTTTCTGCAGTAATAAAAAACACATATTCTTGGTTTCAATGAGTACAGCAGAACAAAATTGCCATGTGCTCTGATACTGAAACCCATCTGCCTGGTGGTTCATTCAGTTCTGTTAATTAATAATTTGTCTTGGTCATGGTGCTGTGTTCTCTCTGCTTTCAGGTGTCTGCTCTAAGCTTAAATTGGCTGATTGGATAACACCATCCATAGTAGAATGGAGTAACCCTACCTCTGATTTTAAGCAGTAGTGTAAATTTGGAGTTGGAATCCTCCCAGCATCTCCCCTTGCCATTTTTTGATGCTGTTCTGGTGCATGTGCACTAAATTTTTTTGGGAAGAATTTGAACTTGCACCAGTGATTTTTTCACCTAGCCATTGGGGTCATCAGTGTAAAGTGGAATCATCCACTCAGCTGGACTAAATGCAGTCCAGGTAAAACCACAGATGTGTGGTATGGCTGCAGGGACCTCAGCAGCAGCTGCTGAGGTCTGTTTGTCTCCTCTGGGTTCCTTCTGATTTCTTGCTAATGTAGACATAGCCTGCATCCTGTTTGTGCCCCTGGAAACACTTTGCTTCAGTTTTACTGTAATAAATCTTAGAAAGTTGTTATTACAAGGAAATTATCCTCACATGCCCGTGCAGTATTTCCTTCTCAAGTGATTCAGAAATGACACAGGTGTTGGAAACAAATGGGTTATCAAGAAGAAAGTTAAAAATTAAATTCAAGGATTTGGGGTTATTGTCGTGAAATAGAATGGACCATGTTTTCTTCATGGTTTTTCTTTAAGTTATGTTTAATGAAATCTGCAGTTCTAAGGGCATGGAATAGTGGATTATAGTCATCCCACCTTTAAAAGTTAGAATGAAATGCAAAGTGGGACAAATCCCTGCTGTTGACAACTGTCAGGTGCAGTTTAGCCTCAAGCTGCACACATGTGAACATGTCAAGGAGATACAGGAACATCACCTTTGTCATTCACCTCAGGGAGCAGCTTCAGTGCCTGCCACTTGTTGGAATCCAGAATGCAAGGAGCTCTCAGAACTTTGAGCCTGGAAGCCAAAGCTTAGAATTAAACACAGGATTTGATCTGAGACCTTGGAAAAGGCTTCTAAACTTAGCTGCTAGAAGTGAGAATGTGGATTTATAGTTTAAAACAAAGATACATGAGTTTAAGATATAGAAAATATAAAAGTAGTTACAGAGGTAAACAAGGAGTTTAGAATGCAGTAGGTTTTATAAGATGAACACATTGTAGGTTTGTGTGTTATGATTGGCTAAGAAAGCTTACACTGTAGCATGGGTCTGTAAGATGAAATATTTATTGATTGGGTCAAAAACATGAATGTCCTTCTGGCAGTATTTTATTGGTCAATAACTCCTTAAAAGGTCTTGTAACTGAGGGTCTTGGGACCTTCTGAACCATGCTGTAACAATGTGAGCCAAATTCACCCTTCCTGCCTGTGTAGAAGATAAAAAAAATAAACTGCATCATCAAAAACAACTCAGAGCTCTCGAATTCCTTCCAAAATTCCCCCCAAGTGAATTATCACAGTCACTCAGCAGGTATCTGCCTCTGTCTTATGACATACACAGGTTATTAGCAGATTAATTTTGCAGGGAGAAGAGCATTTTCTGTTTGAGTTTGAGCTGTGTGCCCAGGGTGCAGCTGTGCCAGCAGGACTGGTACCTCCTGCTGCCTGCCAGGAGCTGCTCACTGCTGCTCTGGTGGAGACAGCACCTCCAGTCCCTTAGCTCAGGGCTTCTTGGCAGCCTGCCTGCTTTTCCAGCCAAAACAATGGGGAAATTTGGTAGAAAAGATCATTAGAAGCAGTTCAGCTTGTCCGTCTGAAGGAGACAGTGACTTCTTCTGAGGAAGGATAAGGCTGTGAAGGGGTTATAAATATTTTACCCAGTGTTATCTTCATCCAAGACAGGGAATGGGAAGCACAATCAGTCTAATATCGATAATAATACAGACTGTAAGCTAAATTACCTACAGTCCCATGGAGAATGCAATTCTGAGTAGCTTTTCTGGAACTAGATTATCCTTCTAACTCACAATAACTCTTCTAACTCATGCTATTGAGTTACCAAATTCTAACAGTGTGATTGTAATTTCCAGGGAAATTGATTTTGAAGTCAAATTATTGGTTGAAATTTCATATGAATTTACCATAAAAAAATAAGTTTTCTCAATATCTGTACTTGAAAATTTTTGTGAATTTTTATTGGTTTCTGTGCAAATTGTTACACAACTACAGAATCCAATTAGATTGCAACTTAACCCTGTAGTGTAATATATTATGGTGAGTTTTTTAAAATTACCCATTCACTGGAAGCAAACATTTGGTCCTTTCAAAGTACTTTTAATCTTTAGAAAGTCCATATACTGGGTGCAGTAAGATTACCACAGAGCCAGTACATGCATTAAATATCAGGGGTTAAACTAAAGATACAGAGAAAACAAATGAAGCAGTGATTCCTAAATTAGAACTGCATCATCTTATAAAAAGTCATTGTTTATGCCAATATCTCCAGGTGTCAGCTGAATTATTAATGCAAAATCAGTCTTTCACAATAGCAGCATCTGGCAGATACTTTCCCTGCTTCTAAGGAGACGCAGTTTATGCAAGTGATGTCAGTGAGGAAGCTTTTCTTATTTTTCTTCTGAATCTGTTTGGTAATTTATTAACTATAATTAAAACAGGATGATTTTCTAGAGCTGACTTCTTTTAAGCCCAGTGAAGAACTCTGTCACAGCACCCTGTGTGAGAGGAGGTGAGTGCTGCTCCCATGGGAGGTGTGCTCAGTTATTCCAGGGTTTGCAGGAAAACCTCGTAGTCCTTACCAGCACAGGACCTTTGGAGTGCTGTATTCCTCATTCATGCTAAGTAAAAATTTGATTTAAAAAACCAAAAATGTATTAGAAAACTAAGGAAAGCTGATAGGTCTATAAGATTATTAAATTCATTTAGGAGTTACTTCAGTGGGAACATGGTAATTTTAAAAACAACTCCAAAATGCTGAGTTTCTCTAATCATGATATTAGAAACACGTACAGGTTTAATCAGGTTTTAAATGTTCATGTATTATGGAGATTTAGACAACAACAATTACTACGTTGTTTACCTCGATCAGAGAAATGTTTTATAGATGTTTTCTCTTTAAAAGGAAATTATAATAACTTACCGTTATTACAATATTTCTGCATCCAGAAATCTCAGAAATGGAGTCGCCCACAATATTTAAAGGCATGACAGGATTTTATCAGCAGCTTGTTCTTGTAACTCTTACATGTATTAAAATAATTGTTGGACCGTAAGTAGAAGTTAAGACCCTGTATATATTTCATGTCGAATAGCAGAATGTTGCCTCTCCTTCTTACAGTATATTAAAAAAACCTTCTCTGAACACAAGGAGAAAATATGTACTAAACATGATATGGAAAAAGATCTCTTTTTTATAAATAGAGCTAAATATTTAATTTGCCTATAAAATTGAAGTCCTGAATTTATCATAGAAAAAAAATTGCTTATTCTTACTTCTTTTATTCTTACAAATCAGTGCAGGAATATAGTATTTGTATCAGGGGAAAAATGGGGATTAAATAAGAGTGGGTATATTGAACTGACATGTCTTAAACTATCTGAGCATTTAAAATGCCCAGCCCCACGATAATAGTGAGATACAATAACAGCAAATTCTGTGGCTGAAACGCTGTGTGGTGTTTGTGGGTCCTTTCAAGGGGTTTTCCTGTCACTGTTGTATGTTCAGTAGAAAACCTCTCCTTGCTAAACACTTATTTCCCCCTTTATCTAACTGGTCTATGTGGAAATATAAATGTAAGGAGCTTCAAGTAATGTTAGTAACAGTTCCCATCATTTCTGAAAAAACCCCATGGAGTAATTGACAGGTTGAGAGAAACTGATAAGAGATTTGAGAGAAAATATGGAACAGAAGAATGAGTGGTGGGAATGCAAAAGACAAGGCAGGGGTAGTTTGCAGAACAAAAGGTATGTTAGAGGTTTGATGTGGAGCTAGACAGAGAACAGTGGGACTTACTTTGAATGTGAAATTCACTCAGCAGTTTCTTTTTCAGTTGCATGCTGTACTTATTTCCACTGCAATTAGGAATTTTCAATTAACTGCTGTGTTTATTCTGAAAATAAAGAACATGAGTCATAAACTTACTTGAAGAGTAAATTTTAAATTAACACATCTAATTTCTCCAAGCACTATCTTATCAAGATTTTTAGAATCTTTCATTTTATATGGATATCAAGTATAAATATCAGTAACTAATGCTAATATTTTGCCCTGCATGTTAAACTTTGTGCTTAAAATCTTACATCAGGCTCTTTATGATAATGTTAAAGAGAAGCTGCTGTGAAGAACCAGCAATTTCACAGTGCTGTACTCTGATAATTTAATATAGTTTTCTTAAATAAATATACTCCTCACTCATGTTGGAGTCATTCACTGAATCAGACAGACCCACAGCCTAATGAGAGTAACAATTTAAGGAATGACATGGTTTTTACTGTTTTAAAAGAATAATGGCAAGACACCTCCTCAGTGTGGGTTTTTTTCCATACTCTAATATTTTTGGTCATATTTTGAAAAGGAGGAAATATATGTAGACTAGTAAGTACTTGAGTAATTGGCTGTTTCATGAGTGGTACGTGGAATAAATATCATTTTCAGCATTGTCTCTGTACTTTTCTGCTTTGTGGGGTTCTGAGCAATAGCCAGAAATCCAGTGTGAAACCTTTCAGTTAAAGTTTGAATTCCAGCCACATCCAGGAATAGCATCTTTACCTGTGAAGTTATGTGGTCTCTCAAGAATTATCATAGAAGATTTATATCCAGTTGGATTTCCTGGAAGAATCATGGAATCACTTGTGCAGAGTATGATACTGCTATTACACAGTTCACTCTATCTGCTCTGAAATGTTCTTGCAGCATAGATAATACACGAATTTATTTAGCCAAAAAACATTCTAGGACAAAATGTTAGAAGGATTTTTGTGACACTTGCAATTTGTTTTCAGCATTCATGGGGAAATTGTTTTGCTGTCATTTCACTTTATTATTTCTTACATATCTATTTGTATTATCCTCAATATCCACTTTTTTCCTTTTATTTTTTAAATTTTATTTTTTAGATTCATAACCAATACCCGACAGAGTTTGAGTTCAATCAATATTATCTGAAGTTTCTGGCTTTTCATCACATATCAAATCGATTTAAAACATTTCTTCTGGATTCAGATTATGAGAGACTAGAACATGGTATGTGTGATCTTTGTGTCTTGCATACTGCTTGTGTAGTTGTTGATATTTTTCTCCTCAATATTTGGTCTACAAAGATTTCCCTGGGTTAAGATGGTCCAGTAGCTGTGTGGTGACCACATAATGAATTTCCATGTCATGGAATTACATTTAAGGTGTAGAAAGGAAAAAGGAGGTGAAGAACATGTAGTATTTCCTGCATCAGTGATTCCTGAGCCATGCCTCTGATGGCCCTAAGAGAAAGTAGAAGAAATTAGTGCCATACCTCAGGGTTTTTAGCAATTTTCCCACATAGTTCCACTTTCCCTACTAAATACCTTCTTTTAACAGAAACAAAGTCTCTGTGAGTCCATCAGAGCGTGCACAAAGTTTCAAGAAAGAAAAGCCTTTCTATCGATTACGTCCCACTTCTTCCTCTTGCATTATCCTCAGTGTTTCTCCTTTTATATTTTCTGTTTTACTCCATCTGTCACGTGCAACCTGACTGGTTCCAAGGCCTTAGCTGCCCTCAGAGCCATCTTACTGGGATGCATAACCCCAGCTGAGGCTGTACTTGGGACTTGTCCACTCAAACATGCTCCAAATTTCTCTGCTTTGTGGGCTGCTTCTCATGGCATATGATCAATTGTAATGCTTTCTTTAAAACTGTTGTAGCTGTGGGGCAGATTAGGCTTCAGCAACCATTTTATTAAAAAAAAAAAAAAGTCTATTATTTAACTTCTTTATTTATTTCCTCTTGCAGTGGCATTTGATAGTAGAGTGTGCTATACCTTCAATCTGTGGAATTCCTTTAGACTGTGCTTTAGCATTTGTTGAGCATTATCCCAAAGCTGTCTTTTTGCTGCTCCTCTTTTCCCCAGGGACATTGTTTGAAGATAAAGGAGATAAACATGCCAAGAAAGGAATTTGTATTTGGGAATGTATTGAAAAGATGCACAAAAGGAGCCCTATTTTCTTCAATTACCTCTATGCCCCTGCTGAAAACGAGGTATGATTTTTCTTAAAATAGAGGTGGTTTGTTATTCTGAGTGATTCCTTGAGTGCATTCTGATATCTTAATTGTTCAGAACTGAATGAAGTATTTGGTGGACAAAATTGACCTTACCTGATTGATTGGAGCAGTATCTGAAAGGCATGGAAGTGTAATTTAAAGGGCCAAGTTCTGGAATATGTGTTCTTGCATCCTGGTGAACTAAATGAGGTTCCCTGTTTGATGTCATTAAATTATATGAATCATTATTAAAATTGTCTTTAAAGGGGAACTGAGTTTGGAGTCATAATGGGATACATTTCACAACAATCTGATTGAATCATATTATCTTCATCTCTGTCTTACATGACCATGCCTGTCCCCTAGACTGGGCTTGAATAATTCTAGAAAATTCACAGTACACTCACCATTGTAGAATTCAATTTAGAATAATCTGGAAAATACAGGTATTGTGTTGTAAATCTTAAATTCAAAGGCTTCCTTTATGTCATTATACTAACACTTTGTTTCAAATAGGCACTGAAGCCAAATGTAAATATGTCCAGCCTCAAAAAGTGGGATTATTACGTAGAAGAGATTTTGGCTACAGGTCCTTCCTATGACTGGAGCATGGTACCTGCGAAATGCAGTGTTTCAGAAGAAAATGACCAAGCAGATGGTTCAGTCTCTCAGACTAAGAGGAAAATAGTGTGGCCATGTTATGATGATGTAAAAAAAATACAGCCTGATGCCATCACCAGCCTTTTAAATGTGAGTACTTGTGTTGCACAGAGCAGTGAGTTCTCTTAGGCTCATGAAATTAATTTTTACTTTTTATTGAAGTTATGGCCGTACAGATGTACTGTTCTTGAAGGATCATGATAGATGTCAAAACAGGTCTTTAGTAAGACTGACTGGTTGGTCTGGAGATGTGGTGGAGGTTCTGGGAATCAACCAGACTTCCTGCAAAGCTGATGTTGTTCTGAATGCAGCCTTCCCTGGGAGTGTTCTTTAACTGTAGCCAACAGCTACTCCTGGATTCATTTTTTCACTGTCTGTTTCAAAGAATGAATAAAATTTAGGTTGCCTTTCATAGGAAATGCAGGAGCAGCTATTTTCATTTGGGCAAATGGTGAATCTTGCTTTCTTGACCTCTTTTTTCCTCATTTTAAAGTAGGTGTGTGGTAAAATAATGACCCAGATTCTTGGACAAATCAGAAAATACAATCTGACACTTGTTGATTTTAACAATTGGGAAGCATATACACAAACATAAACTGAACATCTTGGCCCACATTTCTCAAAAAAGCTTGCCATGATTGCTCTTAGTTTATTCGTGTTTACTAGAAGCAAACTGATAAATTTAGATTTCTTCAAAATATTTTGGTACTTGAAATAGATGCTTGATTTTGGCTTTTTCCTGTTTGGGCTCACTTAGGCTGCTCAGTTTTTGTCCTTCATTAGAAGATGAAAAATTATCCCATTATCATCATTGTTGTAGTTATTTAGAGTGATTTAACATCTGTCTTCTCTTAAAGATGAAGATGCTTGTTGATTATAATTAATTAACAGCCTAACATTTGGTTATCATCATAATTGACAGTGCAGGAAAATGACAAGGGCACTCTTCACTTCCATTGTTTTGAGCCACTTGCGTGTCCAGACACACATCCCTGTGTGCAGTGTTTTATTTTGAAAACTCTTTGCAAACTTTACCTTAAATTAAAGCTGGGATTATGGATCCCACTATTGCAATGCTTGGAAAATCAGGGTATGCTCTAGGCCCCCAGTGCTCCTGATTCAAAGATGATTTTTAGCAAGTCTTAAAGCAGGAAGCTTCTGAATGGATGTGAGTCCTTGAAGATTTCGATAGAGAGTTAGCTTTATTCTGGCACATTCCTGGAATTCCTTTTGGTCTGCTCCTTCCAAATCTGATTGATGGAACTCAGGAACAATGCCTGGTAAAAAAAATAACAAAGAAAGAGACATAAACCCCCCCTTGACTCAGAATAAGAGAGTCAGAGCTTCTCAGAGCTTCTAACTTCCCAGAGGCAAAGGAAGAGCAGCCTGCCAGCAGGGAACATTTGGGGGTTGTTCAGCAAAGCACAGAGAGTTTTGTGTCAGGTAACCGAGGCCAGGAGCACATCAGGAACACAACAATGTTCTCCTGCTTTTCTTCCCGGGGTAGGTGCCAGACTATCCATGTCCACAACTGTGAGAAACTGCCATGTAACAGGGAAATTAGCCACATTATAGGCTAAAGAAATGTGGGTCAGGTTTTATAGAGTTTAAATGCTATTTGTGAATTAGATTATAGTAATAAAAGATAGCAATGGAGAGAACATTTGGAAAATTTTGGAGAGGTTGTATAAAGGTTACAAAAATATTCTTCTAAGTTTAAAAAGCAAAGTGAATGTTCTTTTAAAACAAGTTGTTAATTTAGGGCTATTGCTGATATAGGAGAAAGGCCTCCTTTAATCATAAATCCACTGAGAATGTGTTGGTATCCAAAAAATGTTTCAACTGAGACCATATTTAGCATCGTAAATTACTGGGGAAGATTGAGTCTTGCTTAGTTTATAATGATAAGCCCAAATTTGTTTGTTCTACAGATATTTTTCAATTGAAAACTAGATAGTGCACTTCAGGATGTAAAGCTGAAACAGAGAAGTCATTGAGTGCCTTAATTCAGAATTTTCAGGGTAGAATGTGGTGCTCTTCTTTTAAGAGTGGATCAGATCCTGGTATTTGTCAGAATTGTGAGAAATGAACCTGTGTGCATTCACAGACATACTGTGGGTGCAAAGGATCAGCATCCACAGTTCTGGAGTTGCTGCAGATGTAACTCTTCTCTCTACCATTCAAATATTCCAAAGCTGGTTATTTAGCAGATCTTCTGGAAGGCACAGTAATGCTAATTGCTGCTTATTAATTGCAGGAAATGGATCATCTCATAATTTAATTTGTTATAACCTTTCTTTTTATATATATATATTTCTGCTCTTGTAAGCCTGGACAACAGCAGATCAACCAGAGAGATCAGTTTTAAGATATTTTTTTCTTTCAAGGAAATGCATCTACTCGGAATCCATTCCACACATGGAAAGGAAAAAAAAAAATCTGCTGCTTTCCATAAAATTTAAAACTGAAGAGGCAAGAGTAAATCTCAGTGATTTATTGCCATATATGTTTTTTTACATGTGGTCTGTTAAAGGAGAATTTAGTCCTAACTTTTCAAGTTATATACAGGAGATTGTTGAAAGTTTTTTGTGAAAGTTTTTCATTTTAAGTTCTGGAAGCACTACTCACTATGGAGCCAAAAAAGAAGGAATGTGACCCAGTTGCTAAGTAACAAGTTTCAGTTACTTCCAGATTCTACAGAGAAGGACTCGTACTCAGAAGTCAAGAGTAGGGCAGAAAGAGAATGATCAGATTAAACTGCCTAACTTAGGGCAATAAAGAGCTTATATCCTTTACAGCAATTTGGAAAGGATTTTACTTTAAAAAGTGTCTGGTAAATTGATTCAGTTTTATGCCTCCAGAAGTGTTTTCCATTCGGCTCTTTCAAAGACAAACAAGTCATCTAGAGAAGGCTTCAGTCTGGCTTGTGTTCATCATCCCTTATTTTTTTATATACCTGAAGATACTCCAAACAAAAGTATTCTGGTTTTATTTCTTAGCAGAAGGAGAGCATATGTGACTTTCAGTATTTACTTATTATTTAAATACCTTCAGTATTTAAAGCTTCTCATTTGATTCTTGCTGTTAAGCCACATTTCTTATATTTAGTTTCACTTTGGGGTTTTCTAATTTATCTTCAGCAAGGAAAAGTTTGTAGAAATATTTTGTTCCTGTTACATTGTCAAATGCTGGCTTTTTATTTTCACCTAAGAGTTCAAAATTTAGTTCAGAAGTTAATTTCCTTATCAAAGTATTTTCTTACTTTAAAAGTATAATAATTTTCTGTCTTTCAAATAATAGCAATTTACTGAAAAAAATTTCAATCAAAAGATCAATAGGAATTGGACAATATTATGAAATCTACTTGAATTATTAAGTATAGCAGAAGTAAGTAGAGACTTACTGTCTCTACTTCAAAAATAAATGTGTTAGGTGTTTAGTTGGCTTCTATATAGCATGAGAAGCCTATATCCTATGGCAAATTTTTATTCCATCATTAATTCTTAATTGAATTTGCAAAATAGAGGTTTTAATTTTATTTAATTAATAAAAAATATTCATAACAATATAGCTGTTGAAAGTAAAAATGGAGAAAGGAAGCATGGCAAGGAATATGGACCACACTTCAAAGTCTTGACGAATGTATGAATGAGTGTTCACAAGTAAACATAAACCCATAAAATTGCCTCTTCTTACTTAACTTTGCACTGTCTTATTAACAGGAAATAACCCTAACTGGAGGTTATCAACATAGGTCATATTCCCAAGTTCCACAACAAGAACATGTTGTTACAGTTTGGCATCCAGATTGAATAAATCTTTCTGTTTCATTTCCTTCTTTTATTACAGCTTTGTATCACATTTTATAAACCAGGGTAAATGTTAATATTGGCAGTGTACAGTGTTGGTGTCGCAGCACAGAATTTGTTCTTTGTAAATATTTTCATAAAATACAGCCTGTCCTTATCAGTGTTGTGTTTCTGTTATGGCAGTGGGTGTCGAATTTTGTGTGTTCAGGGGAACAGGGGGAGAACTGAAAGCCTGGTGGCTCCTCCTACCTGGGACATGCAGGAAGAACAAAATGTGGCTGATGCTGTCCTTGGGTGCCTTTGACTCCTGATTCTGATGGCTCTCAGTTTACAGCTCGTGTGACAGAGGGGTTTGAACTTCACTGGCTGAAAACACTGACTGGAGAATGGCTGTATAAAAATGATGGCCAGGGAGTGATCAGTTGGAAATGTTTATTCTTAAGGAAACCCTTGTTACTCTTTTCAGGAAATCGAAAGGTTGGAAAGTAAATTAAATCAGAGCCCAGAGAGGTGGCAGCTTTTGTGGGAAAGGGTCAAAATGAATCTCAAGGATGACACCAGACAAGACAATGTAAGTAGAAAAGAGCTTGTCCAGTGGAAAAATTCCATTCCTGCCATATAGGCTACCTGAGGCACTGACAAAATCACTGTATTTCTTGGAGTAAAATACTGCTTTTGAAAAACTGAATATGTTGTTCTAACCCATGATATTGGCTTTTTATTTCTTCATGTTGGAAAATGTATTTTTACTGGTGCTGCTTATCTAGTTGATTTTCTAAAGTAGTTCAGGGCATACAGATAAAATGAGCATTTTATTAATGCACAAATGTATGATTTATACATTTAAAGATTATTGAAGTACTAAAAAAGCTCAATTCCTGAAAGTATCCAAAAGGATATCATGGATTCTCAGAGATGAGTAAAGACATTTCCATGGCTAAATGGAGTTAAGTAGAGATAAGGAATATTCATGCTTGTGTTTCCAATTCCTGAGTGTGGTAACAAGAAGAGCTGACAGTATAGATGCTTTCTAAGTCAAAGGCTGCTCCTTTGCTCTCTGTGTGCACCAGGAATAAAGCTAGATACTGCTTTTTGGGAGCACACCGAGTTACCAGTTCAAGAGTGTATTTGCAGAGTGTTGTCATTTAGACTAGGACCAAATACAGGATCCCTCTTGTTCCAGGTTGTTGAGATTCTACTGAAATGATATGGATCTATAAAGTAGCTCTTGGAAACCATAGTTTTTCCTTTCCCCCCTTCCTTCCCTTTGAAATCAGGGAAATTGTATCCAAATGTCAGTTCAGTTTTAGATGCTTCTGAGAAAGCAAAGCAAACACTGTTCAGTATTATGTCACTGGAATATATGAAGCTTTTCTGAAATACTGATTTCTCACACCTTGTGAACCCTTCTGCCCAAGAAATGCAGGGAATTGCCATCCCTCTGGCTTCTCTGAGGCAGCACTGACTTGCATTAGGAAGATTTTATTTTGGCCTCACAGTAGTTCCCAACTTACATGTTGTACCATGTATTTATTATCAGTACAGCACTGAGACCATCTCACAATGCAAGACACATTCCATTACCTTTTTTCTTCCATTTCCCTCTGTTTCAGCTCCGGAGACATCCTTCTGGCTCCTCAGGGATGATGTCACCTAATCTGCATTCCTATCAGAAGAGGTCTTTGTTGGAAATACCTGACAGTGGGCTGGGTGAGGAGCAGAGTTCAAGCATCTCTCCCTCCAATGGAATAGACAGAAGAACAACCACGCTGTACAATCATTTCACATCAAAGAATGATGAAAACAGGTAAACTGAACAATCAGACAGTAGTTAGTGAAAATAATCAGATAGTATATCTGAATATCATTGAATAATCAGACAGTAGTTAGTAATATTTTATTAGATTGGTAAAAGTCTCTGCCTTAGGAAGAAATCAAACTTTCAAGTGCACAGAACATTTTGTGGCAACCTTAATCCTTTTTGGATTTGGTTACATTTAGTTGTCTCAGTATGTGGGCCTCTATCTCCTACCAGCATCCTTCACCCTTCCCTTTCATTAGATGCACAAGCAAATTGTAGTTGTACATTTGATGCATCCAAAGTACTAAAAGAGTGTTTAATCTGTGTGTCACAGTTACCAATAGCTAAACTATTGGTTTAAATCTTGCTAGTTTTCCTGCAGGAAAATAAGTGTTTCATATATATGTAGTAAGTGTTTAATATGTATCATTTTGGGGCTTTTATTTCTTCAGCAGTATCCATACCATGGGATCACATGCCACTGTGTTTTCTGTCCCTCCCAGATCTTTTGAAGGTACGCTGTACAAAAGAGGAGCTTTGCTAAAAGGTTGGAAACCTCGCTGGTTTGTGCTGGATGTGACAAAACACCAGGTAAAACTTCTTTAGATAATGGATTTCTATTATATTATTATGTTGCTCCTTTTTTTTTATTGACTGGGTTTGTATAGATTGGCCTTACAAAGAATATTAGTAATGATGATTTTCAGATGTGATGTGTCCTACATCATTCATGACCTATCAATGTTTGTCTTGTGTGTCTTGTAGCTGATACAGAATTCTGAGTGGACAGAGGGATTTTGGTATTATGCCTTTTATCTTTTAGAAAGAAACACATAGGAGTATTTTATAAAAATGTATTATTGTATTTTAAAAATATATAGGAGTATTTTAGATTAGTCAGAGTCCTGTAAATTTAGGAGCAAAATTATTCATTAGTGTCTACCTAATCATTGTACAAAAAGAAGCACCAAAGATAGACATCTGTTGGTCTAAACTTTTTATCCAATGTACAATGTATGCTGGAATTCTGCAGTAAAATATTCTGAGCCCAATCTTCCACAAAGTGGTGGTTATAACTTCTCAGACTCATGTATGCTTTTGTTTAAAAAAAATTTAATTTATTGTAGTCCATACACTTAAAAACATGTAATATAGATAAAGACAGGCATCTTTTGAAATGCTAACTGAGTACTTTGAGATCAGTGTGGTAAATACCAACAAATGTGCTGTTTATAATTATTCTTCCTAATGTATCCTATATATCTTATATATAGGAGAAAAGGTTCATTTTGCAGGAGAAAAGGAAATTTTTACATTTTTTGTATAACCAAATAACCTTCTGAGTATGATAGATGCAGGAGTAATACAGGTCAATCCTAGCTGGAATTCTGTTGTTTGACTTTTGCTGTGAAAGTTTCTGTTGCTATTTTGCATTGGCTTATGGGAATTCATTGGGGTTTTGTTGTGGGGGCTTTGTTTGGAACTTGTTTGCATGTTGGAACTCACTTTACAGAGTGATTAATATCCATATCAAAGTATCTTTGCAAGGACAAAAAAAAAGCACAGATTTCACTCAGCCTCTATGTGCAGTATAGGAAAATGTGAGCTTTCTGTGTGGTTTATAATTACCTAAAATTACACTTAAATTTATGCTGATCACTTTAAATTCTTGAAATACAGAGAATAAGGGTTCTGTCAATGCCTCAGTGAAGTAAACTTTTTGTGTTGGTTTTATGTAATGACCAGTGAAGAAATGGTTCTGCTTTCCTGCCTCACGTGCCCTCTGCCAAGAGCAATCCATGACTATTTGCTTCTCTGCTCTGGAGCTCTGCGGACAAAATACTCTTCCCCCGCCTCCTCAGCTCCTAGTAATCTTTGTGGGTCCCACCCTTAGCAGTCAATGCCCCCAGGCTGTACCAGGAAAAGGGAATTGATCTGAAAGGTCCATCTAAAAGCAAGTCTGGGTTTTCTTTTCTCTCTGTTCCAGCTGCGATACTACGACTCTGGGGAGGATACGAGCTGTAAGGGACACATAGACCTTGCAGAAGTGGAAACTGTGATTCCTGCTTCTCCAACCATTGGAGCTCCAAAACATGCCAGTGAAAAGGCATTTTTTGATGTAAGTATATCTGGTTTTTACTTGATCTTTATGTGAAACCTCCTTCCCTTGGTGTGTTTAAGCTCCTGCTTCCAGTCCTGCCGGAAGGTGTGAGCTAGGAAAGAGCTGTTGTGCCATCTCAACATAAAAAAAAATTACGTAGCTGGCATCACTCTCAGCAGCAATAGTTCAAAAATGTTACATTCACACCCACTTGAGTATTGCACTTTAAAGTCTGCAGGTTTTCTTTTCCATATGCTGACATCTGTGTCCTTGTTTTTCCTTTGCAGCTGAAGACAAACAAACGTGTGTATAACTTCTGTGCCCAAGATGCACAGAGTGCTCAACAATGGATGGACAGGATCCAGAGCTGCATTTCGGATGCATAGAAAGGAGAAAAATGTTCCATGATAAAGTCCCATTTAAAGCACCTCATCCTGGAAGAAACTGAGTTCTGGAACGTTACTGACACACAACTCGCCTTCCTTACATTTCAGCCATTAAAGTTCATAATAAGTTCTTTTCTGTTTAATAATTATAACCACTGTAACTGCTATTTTTTTTCTGCAGGGAGGACTTGAAAAAAATAATAATCCATTTATCCTGAATTTCCTCTTTCTTCAGTACAATTCCTAGCTAGAAAAGTGGGCTGTATTTGCACTAGCATCTGATCCCGGTTTTCTCATTTCAGAGCTGTTCTGTTAGGAAACCTGTCCAAAGGAAAGTACAGAAATTTTCCCTTTCAACAAGAAGCGTATTTCCACTTTATGTAGATTTTTAAGCAGAATGGTCTTATTTCCAAGCTAGTCATAAATAAGAGGGAGCATGTCTACAATTCCTAAAAACAGATAAACAAGTGAAGCTTGTGAGTCCAGTGACATACACACCAGGTTGCCAATGTTTATAGACAGTCAATATTTTTAAAGACCAAAAAAGTAAAATTGCCTGATGCCAGACTTTCAAGTGTCTTCTCAGTGTGCAGGTCATTCTCTAATCTCATGCTCTGCTGAGTGCTTCTGCAATGTTGTTATGGAATTTCAAAATCTAGGGATTACCTGAAGATCATAGCACTTTTATTTTAGATTCTGTTTGCAGTTCCAATGGGATAAACGAAAGCAAACTGGGTGACACTACCCTGGAGCAATGGAAAACAACAAGCTAGGAATTCAGTAGATGAAGGATCTCTTGTGTGTGAGTTGTATGTGTTAATTTATATGCTGTTCTGCTCACTGTAAAATAAAAAATAACGAACATGATAATGCACTAAACAATGAAGCAAGCACTTGCACTGAAATCTTTACAATGCAGACATTTTGCAGGACAGAGGTAAGTTATTTGTAGCAGAACAAAACAAAACTAGCTAGTTAACAGCATTTACAGATATTAGCTATGTACATAATGAAGTTTGAGGTGTCGTGATTTGATACTTTTTAAACTTTTTTTGCACATTAATTGGGAGACTGTTTATAGATTTTTACTTTTGATGAACTTGTGTTTGTTCTGCTTAAAATCCTGGCAAAACATTTTTAATAGCCCCAAATTAGTTGAAATTTTACAGTCTACAAATAATGAGGACTTTGAGTAGAATATGTAGGTAATTAAGCCATTGTTTCTACTTTGAAATGTTAATATGTTAAATAGCACACTAATATTACAAAAGGTCTGTAAATATGATTCACTATTTTCTCATTTTTCCAGACATTCTGCTTGTAATTTAATGTCAGGCTAACCAAACTGACTATACTTACAAGATTTTTCAGTTATTAAACTTTGTGGGTTTTTTTATAACTAATGTATTTTGTCAGAAAGGAACACAGATTTCTCACCACACACAATAGGAAATGCAACTGTTTTTAATGCAATTGCAATTTCAAAACAAAAATATGAAGGATTTTTCTAGCATTTTTCAATTGACAAATTTCCACCTGTGACAATGGTGTTTGCACATTTGTATTTTTCTTTGTATATGAAGTACTTTTATATGTACTTTGTAAAATACTGATCCTGTTCTTAGGTTAC
Organism: Pyrgilauda ruficollis; assembly: GCF_017590135.1. Taxonomy (NCBI): domain Eukaryota; kingdom Metazoa; phylum Chordata; class Aves; order Passeriformes; family Passeridae; genus Pyrgilauda; species Pyrgilauda ruficollis. The sequence continues at coordinate 615,292 of NW_024517207.1, read as the reverse complement.
ATGAGGATATACATACCACTGCTTATTTTGTAACTGGTCAATTTTAATGCTTGTATGTTATGTGATATATGTATGCTAACCATCTTGTAATAAATACACTCCTTAAGGAAAAGTAAAAACTTTCCTTTTACTGTAAAAGAGAGAGAAAAAAAAGCAAGACCCACCAGTTGAAATATTCCACAAGGGCACAAGACAAATCCTTATTTCCTCTGTATTAAGAATAGTGGGTGTATTCAAAGCTATGTGGTCTTTTGTATACTTGTAAATATTCTTACCTAAAAGTTGCACTTGGGCATCCCTAACTCAAACACTTGTCAACAGTAACACTAAAGAAATCAGAATTTAAAGCAAAATTATCATTCTAACAAGTCTCAATGTATAGCCTTTACCAAAAGGAAGGCTAAATACACGTAATGTTCATACTAAAGTCATTGAATACTGATGTTAAATATATTTTTTAAAAAAAACTTTCTGTATGGTATCGCCAGCATAAGTCAACTGCATTATTTCACCCTGAGATGTGTCTCACTCATATCACCTTATGCAAAAATGATCTAGTTCCTAAAAAAGAAACTATAAAAAAAAAAAAGGCAAGGTCTTACTTGAGACTGTGCTTGTAAATGGAATTGCTGAGTGTGGCGTGGGACAGCAGAGTCCAAGTGGGAAGGGAAGGTGTGACAGGGAGGAGCCGTGGCAGGGCCGGGGTGCTGCGGTGCTTTGGGGACGTGGTTTGCGTATTGAGCTTGGCACGGATGCTAATGTTGCCTTAAATGTTGATCTCGGTTTTTAGTGTCTGTATTGATGGAAAATGGACTTGAGCAACTTAACTTAAAAATACCCAAATAAAAGCTGAAATGCGAGACGTGGTGTTTGCGGTGTCTGTGTGAGGAATGTACAAGGGAACGGTAGAAAAGGCTCTCGGTGTGAGGACACAAAGTTTGCCGTGTCCCTGGAGGCCTCTCCTCTGCAAAATGAAGATTCCAACAGAGACTTGGAGAAAATGTGGACAAGTCAGCATAGCTTAAGCTACGGGGTTTGCCACTGTGTTTGAGCTGTAGCAGCAGCAGCAGAGAATTAGGAACCGAGGATTTGTTTGGGAAAAATGCTGTGTACAAAGGGATTCAACTTCATATTTGAACATTTTCTAGAAAAATCCACCCAGGAGTTGGGGATGAGCAGACGTGCTCCCTCTGCTGTGTCACATCACTATTCCTCCTCTGTGTATCAACATTCCTACTGTAGAAAAGAGAATTGCAACATTACAGGTCGTACAGAAGGGGAGAGGATTGTTTGTCCTTCTCGTGTTCAGTAACAAAACATCCACGGTGTAGGTGGAGGAAGGAGGCAAGTTTAGGCTTTGAAGGGTTGTTACTGGGGTCTTTTATCAGTGATTTCTCTTTCCTATCTAACAAGTGTTTACTATAAAAGCCCTTTCTTTTGATGGAGCCTTAGAATTACTACACTAAAAAATAAAATACTTAGCATGCCACACATGTGGGTCACTGGTTATGTAATGGTACACAAACAGCTAACAGACCCAAGAACAAATGTTCAAAATTTTGTGTCACATCCCACACACATTATTTGTATCTGATACTTTGTGAATTTCAGACATAACAAAAATGCAGTGATCTTGTCCAAATACTGTCATTTTGCCTTTTCATCCTGTAATATTCTTGGAGAATATTGAAGTGGCTGTACCACATTTCTCATTTTTCATATTTGTGATCATCCAAATATTTTGTCTGTTCATGATTATCCTGTGGTTGCTTTGGAGAGTCAGAAAACTGGAATTAATCCACCCGTTCCCCAGTTATGCTGAGCATCACTGTTGCACCTACTTTTTGGGGTTTGTCTGTATTTGATCCGTTTCTTCCCCGATTTTGGCTACTGTGCAAGCCAAGGGCAGTGGTGGCATCCACATTCTTGTTTAGGAAATTTTCGTCTTTGCGTTTTTCCACATCCAGTTTTTCATTAATTGACTGTCAGTATGGATGCTGCAAGTTCAGTATTGTTTCCTCTCTTCACTTACCAGTCAACCTCCAGTGGGAAATTACATTTTGTCCAGTCTCAGCTTGCATCGTACACTTCAAGATTCCTCCTCCCTCTTCAAATTTTGCTTAGAAGTCAGAATCTGCCCACTTAGAATAGGAAATGTTGATAATTTTAGCCTGTTTTCAGTTTTTCCATTGTCTGTTCTTTGGTGAGGATGTGTTTTTCTTTTGGGAGACTCACAGAGAGCTGATACTTTTATCTGTAAAACAGGCAATAGCAGGGGATGTTAATAATTAGGCTAAAAGCACCACAAGTACTGTCCTGTAAGGAGATACAAAGGTAGCAGTTCTTTCAGGTATTAAATAGTGCTCCTTCTTGCCCCCTTGCTCACCTAGAAAAACATGAGGCATAGTCTTTATTTATTTTATTTATGGATGCCTTGTTTATCAGTGTATATTCAGCAAGTATCAATGAATATTGTGTTGTTTAATTAATTTCTCTCACTGTTCAACTCAGAATTCTTGGAACCCAAACCTGTCACCAAACAGGAGCTCCAAAACTCCGTAGTGTCCATCTGAATTCTGTTAACTGTCCAAGAGTTATACAAGGTGCAACATCCCTGTTCATGTCAAGACCTCCAGTGAATTCAAACTGATAATATCATAAAATTGCATGTAATTATGAGAGAAGCTCAATATAATGAGCAATAGTGCAAGTAGAACGCTCTCAAGTTTAATTAATTGCATGCACAGGCTTTGCTTGTGTTGCATTGCTTTTGAGCCATCACAATAGTTAAAACTTAGTTTTACTTCTGCTGTGTTCACATTATCCCTCTCATTAAATATTTTGATGCAGTAGTTGAAGCAAGTGCTTACACTAAGTTTTCAATCAAAAATACTTTGACTATTCAGTATAAAGCATTTAAATCTTTGTGGTATGTCATGTGGTCAAATGATTTGGAATTTAAACAAAATACTGTTGAAGGGCTGGTCCTGGAATAGCCATTGATTTTTGATAAAGTTGAGCAGCCTGTTACTCTGGGATGCTGGTAAGATTCTTTTTTTATTCTTTTTAATTTTCAAAGAGCTCTCATTTTCAGTGCTTCCTGAATTAGGGTAAATCATGTATTTGCTTCAAAGCAAAATTAAGTTCAAAAATCTCTCCTATTTTTCTACTTAAAACAACTAGTTTTCTTCATCTTTAAGACTGTTTTCCTACCAGAAACCAGTCAAAATTTAAGTCAAAATTAACTTGATTTCTTCCACTTTGGACCCCTGACTGAAATGAAAGCTTGCAGAAAGTCTTTTTCTGGTATGAGTATGAAAAGCTGGAAAATATCCCATCAAGTGCTAATGAGCCAGAGCCAGGAATAAGCTGGGGAGCTGCTTTTGGTGTGAGGGATGGTGTCACTGACCACCGAGCGTGTGATGTGTGTGGCAGTGGCAGGGCAGGCTCTAGGTCTTCTGACACTCTCAGAAAATGTCATTCTGTTGCTACAGCAATCAGACATCTGGTTTTAACCAGAAATCTACATTTTGCATGCCCTTCCTCATGCATAGGCCTTTGAGACTTTGTTTCTTCAGTGACACAAATTTCTGGAGAGCAAAATAATTTTTTCAGATAAGCTGGTTTTTTCAGTTATTATTTCAGTCATTAAAGACACACAGCTGACCACACAGTGGCAGGTGTGACAAGTTTCTCAGCCTAGCAACAAAACCCAAGCACTTAGATATTTCCTGTGGTGCTGAATGTGCTTTACTTCAAAGACTACTGCACACAGGTTTTTGTCATGCAAGCAGATTTTCTGTCTTTGCTATCAGAGCTAAATGTTGCTGTCACTAAGGTTATGCATACCCCAGCAACTTGCTATGGACTGCCACTAAATTCTTTTAGCTGTTGTCTGAAAGGCCTCCATTGAAAAATACTTCTCCCCTGGTCTAGGTCACTGCATGCCTGTTGCCTTTTGGTGTTCAGGTATTTCCTGGAAACAGGGTTCTGTGCAACTTCCCCACTTTATCCTTCCTCAGACCTGCTCCCCATTTCACAGTGAAACATTATGCATATTTAATTCTTTTAAATTAAATTCATACAATACTTGAGATAAGGAGGGCTTTCCTTATTTCATGATAGTATCTCAAGAAAACTGATAACTTTATTTGAAAAATATGTATGTGCAACCCAGACAGACAGAATTCCTTCAGTTTACATTGGGATTGCAGCCCAGCAATTTCTTTTAGTTTTCATTATCAGTTTGAGTTACATGAGAGTGTGATGAGGCCTCCAGTGACACTCCAGATTACAAGTGACTGTATTACTGCTCTCACATTAGAAGCTGGGATTTCAGATAAAACTCTTCTCACCGAGCCATGGTGAGCTGAGATGATGAAAACTGCACGTCAGGAAGTGGAGAAGGGCGCAGGAAAAGCGAGCCCTGGCTGGTTGCTGGTGCCTGGCAAAGCAAGGAGCTGATGCCAGGGTACAGCAGAGAGGAAAACAGCAGATGGGAGCAGCTCAGTGCATGTCCTGGTAGACAGAGGATCAGGGCAGGGACAGGAAAAAGGCCCTGCCTGGGACACAGTGGGTGGGGGAAAGCTCCCAGTGCAAATGGGAAGAGCTGCAGGTGAGCAGCCCTGGAAGTGGATCCCATCCAGCCACACCTTCACAGCACAGGAAGGCTTCCCATCTCCTTTGCTCCTGCTTTATCTGTTCCCCAAAATCCCTCTCCAAACTTGTCTCACTCTCTGGTTTGTTTTTGACCTTTACTTGTCTGATCAGGTCTAAATTTAGCTGAGAAATTTTGGAGAAGCAAAGACGATCCATGTTAGCTCGTTGCCTTGAATACTTGCAGGTGCTCTGATACGCTGCAAGCCAAAAGGGAAAAGGTATTTGTTTCTCTAAGTGCTCTGAAACCAGTGGCTAGTTCAAGTTGTTCATGTGTATTTTGGAATTTTGGGGAGCTGAGTATGCTCTGCTGGGCTGCCATGAGGGATAACACTGGATCTGAGCCTGGATTTCAAACGCCCTCAGCATCTGACATGTGATTATCACTCTTTGCAATTAGATTTAACAGCGCTGAGGAAAGAGGTCAACGCGAAGCCAGCATCAAGAATGCTGAACTCTGGTCTTTGGAAATACCATTGCTAATGTTGCTATCAGTGTCTTTCCAGGAGAACATCACAGCTTTGTTTATCAAGAGCCCACTGGGCCAAATTATTATCAGCTGCTGGAGAGGGTACAAAGGATACACTGTCAGGTCTGTTCTTGAATTTCCAAATCTGGGCCATTCTTTCCATGATGTAACACACTTATCTGCTGTGTGGGTACTCTCAAATGTGGAATAACCTATAATACAGGATTTTGTCCACACAGTAAAATATGGCTGCCTTTGCCTTCTGTTTATTGCTTTAACCAAACCAAATTGTTTATAAATTTTCTTGGCTTTCTGCAGTGTAGCTGAGCTGCCTGAAGATTGCTACTATATTGCTGTGTCCCATTGCTAATTATTGCTAATGTTATTTTGAGATATTATGTAATCAATATTGTTATTTTCTGTAGGACAGAATTCCTAGCAGTTTGAAACACCAACACCACTCCAAAAACAAAGTCTCCCTTGGTACATCCACTGAATGCTTTTTCAACCAGGAACCACATAGCAAACATGCCTGTTCCATTTCATCTGCATAGGGAAAAAGAAAAATATATGATATGGCAGTAAAAGTGGGCTCAAATATCAGTGCTAATAAATACTTGAGGAAAGAAATGCTACTTAGGACTCTTACCTTTGCTGCTCTTAAAGGAACTTGGTAACACAAACACTTAATTTTTGGATTGCTAATATGTGGTTAAAACAAATCTGATCTTCTGCTGCTTTAGGTAAAGCTGTTCTTTTTAAAGACAAAAGCCCAGTGGCACTGTGCACTTCAACAAGAAACAGTGACAGAGCCCTTGAAAAAGAGGACAGTTAATATGCAGGATTTCTTACCAAATCAGAAATTAATGCCATCAAACTCTGGTTTGCAAGGCTAGAAGAGAATGGGAGAGGAGAGAGGAAGCTGCAGTCATTTTTGAGACCAAACATGAATAGCAGTTACAAAGAGAGGTGAGTTCTTGGGAAAGAAACCCTCATAGCAGCCAGCATCTGGATTTTTCACTGCTGGATTAATACTAATAGGGTACAAAATACTTTTAAATTAGGAGTGTTATCCTGCATTTCTCTATAAAATGCAAAGTCCAGGCCTTTATGAGAAAGTGTTTACAGACACAACACATGCAAAGTAAGAAAAGTCTAAAGCAGATCCTAAAACTCTTTGCCTTTGCCTTGTTACACGAGGTGGCATTGAATGAGGAGAGTGGGCAGGGCAGCAGCCAGGCAAATGGAGAAAATGGGAAAATTGTTCTTTATTACAGAACTTGGAAAAGGCTGCCATGCTGCTTGGAATTGCACAAGTTGGCAAAGACCCTGGGAGAATGGAAAACTAAAATCTCCAACCCAGGAAGGATAGAAATTACAAACTGTGTTTTTATCTGCTCTCAGTGCCTTTGAGTAATGTTTCAAGTGCATGGCAGCATTTTCTTCTGAAGAGAAAGACTCAGAACGAAATTGGGGTAGAAAAAGATGCAATTTGCATTAATTTGATCATTTTAGTATGTGTTATTTAAGTTGATATTTCGTAGGGGAGAAGAGGATTGCCATGAGATGCACAGGTGATCAATGCCCTTGCCAGGAGCACTTTCTGGGTGGATGAAATGGCAGGAATGAATGGCTGGAGCCACCAAGAGCCACCACAGCTCTAAATGGGATTCTGGTGCTCCAAAGGGTAATTGTAGAGTTTGGAGGGAAGTGCTGGAAGTTTGGATTGCTGGTGCAATTCCAGGAATTGCAGTCCTCTAGAAACTGCTAAAATATGGAAGGCTTTTGAACAGCAATAGCTCAGTTTGCAGCAGTGTTTTAGCATGATATTTTGGGAATACGTTGGGAATATGTGCTTGAGGCTGTGTTCTGCTCTGGATGGTTTGTTGCAGCCTGCATTAGGAAGATGTTCACAGATGTCTCCTGTGCCAAAGGATTCCTGTATGTGGAATGAGAGATTCCCTGGTGGTTTTTTGTGTGCCATTAACATGTCACCTTCAGCCAGCTTCACAGGGAGCTCTGAAGGGTGTGGGGTAAGACTGAGATCCAGGATCCAGGTGCTGAACTCCGCCCTGAGAAGGGAAGCTTCTATGAAGTACTCAAATCCTTGTCCCAAGAGCAGCTGGAGGACTCATGGAGTGTTTGGGATGTGTTGCACTGGTCTCTCACAGCACATTTTATGGAGTTTGTGGATGGTGCATCCTGCTGGAGCTGATCTCTGCCAGCTCTGAGGTAAACTCAGAGGTGCTTTCCCTTCCCTTTGAGTGGTAACACCTGGAGCTTTGCCAAGCCCTAGCAAAAGCTGCTAACATGCTCTAGAAATAGAAACAAGCCCAAAGGTGGCTGCAGCTGTTGTTTACTGCATCATTGCACAGTTTGGTTCCATATGTGCCTCTGGAAAAGAAGCGCTTCAGAATCAGCAAATAAAAATTAAACTAAGTGGAGAAGATAAGTGAAGCTAAGCCACCTTCAGCATCTCATTTGTACTTTACACCAGAGCCTTTCTGTATCCAATCCCAGCTTCCCAGAGGATTTGGTGCAGATCAGAAATACCTCTGAGCCTCATCATGTCAGTGGAATTCTTCCACATTAAAATAAAATACCAAATCTGCACATATGCTGAACGTGTTGAAGTTGTGTGGAATAAAAGGCAGTTTGGACATTCTGTTAATGTGATGGAGAATATTTTGGTGTTGTAATTTGCTCTAAAAGCATGTGTAAGTAATTGCTGCACGAGGCACTGAAGTCAGACTGACTCTTCACAGATGCAAACACTTCCATCTCCCAACCAAGGAGTCTTGGCTCATTTTGCAGCACAGTGTGTTAGAAAGCATTGATAGGTTTGCCCCTTGTTAACTACGTTTTATATTTTATCTGAAAAAAAAAAATCGTACTTCTGCTATGTCATAAAATATTTTATTTCTTTAAATTCTGTTACAATTATGAGCAACAAGAAATCTCCTGTGCTCAGAAGAAGAGAGAAGATTCCTCTATTCTGATCCAGGGAGTGTATATTTCCACTTTGCATTTTGTCCATTACACATGTCATTGACATGCCAGTTGAGGCAGAATCTTTTTTACACGATGCTAAACAGCTCATGCTAGAAACCATGGCAAGACTTAGTGTGTGGCAAACTGGAGAATTTACCTGTGAGCTGCAGGTGAATTCCATTTAGATGGCTGGTTTGGGAGGCATGGAATAGGATGGAACCTGTAGCCAGCTCTTTCTCTGTGCAATAGGATGGATACATCATCTTAAAACACTTTTTTTTTTTAAAGATCCCTCAGCTACTGTGTTTTAATGGCTGTAGCAGTAGCTTCAGACAAGCCAAGCATCTTCCACGAGCTGGATCTTTCCTTGCTTTGCTGCAGCACTTCTGGATTTAGCTGAGTCTCAGAAGGGATCAATTGCTCTGCTCTTGAGTGATACCGTGGCCAGCTAGAGCATTTCTCAGTGATTACATGAATATAAACAGCATATATTGCATGCTGCAGCCCTTAGTTTGACTTATAACTAACTTCCTGAATAGCATTGTCAACGATAAAAATATTTGGATCTCTCCATTGTCTTGGCACATTGTTTGACAGGCCCATTCCTTTGCTGTCATAGGTAGCAAAATCCAGGAAATCGTGCAGCTGAACAGCTGTCACATATGTGGGACCAGGAAAAGGGCTATTCTTAGTTCCTTTGTTTCTTTGCTGTTACTCCTGAAATCTTTTTTGGGGGATGAAATTATGGCCTGCTTGGCCATTATGGCCTAACTATTTGGCAAAGCTCGCCCTGAGTTCAGCAAAGCAGAGGTTCCATCCCTCATGAAGGTTATCATATCTGTTAAATTGAGTTTGAGCTCTGGTCACATGGAAACCAGCATTAGCTGTTATTATTAAAGCTGCTTTTCTTTCAGCAGAGTACTTTGGAACCATGTTTCTGTCCTCTCTGGATTTACTATCATAATTTCCAAAATACTGCGTTCTGGAAAAAGAACAAAAATAATACATGTTAATAACCATGGGATGCTGGGAAACTTCACAAGGGTTTGGAAGTGACACCATAAATTGCTTTTAATTCTGTGGATTTAAGATTTCACAGAAGAAATGATGAGATTGTGTTTGTTACAAGCAGTAATCAAGATGAATATATGATGCAGGAATTATTTTATTGCAGAGTCAGCTGGCTGGACTGTAGCTCTTCAGTAATGCAGCAACTATGGAAACTGGTCAGTGCTTCCTATGCACTGTGGTCTGCAAAATAATGGAAAACTTTCATGTCACAGCATTCAGCAGCCTGAGAGCACAGCCCTAGGAGAGATCTGCCTTGGGCTGGTTATGTTTGCTGCGTTAAACGGGGCTCAGTCCTTCAACATTCGCTTTAAAGACACAGCTCAGAATAAGCTGGTGTAGAGCCATCATTTATAGTACTGGCTACAGAATTTTCCCAATTATCTCTGGAATTATTCATAGGTAAAGCACATGACATACAAAGCACTGGCTGCCAGGTATGGTATGGGGTGTATGAGATTCATTGCTGTGTGTGATGAGCAACTGCCCCTGGGTTAGCAGAGCCTCAAACTGCCTGCAGACCTCTAATTCTTCCTCTTTTCCTCTTTTCTTTTCTTTTCTTTTCTTTTCTTTTCTTTTCTTTTCTTTTCTTTTCTTTTCTTTTCTCTTTTTCTTTTTCTTTTTCTTTTTCTTTTTGTCTTTTCTTTCTTTCCCAAGCTACAGGCACATAAATAAATGTCCAGTGGTGCTGGCTTCCTGCAACAAGCACCAGGGTGTTGTTGATGCCTCTCTCAGTGTCACTGCAGGCTTTAGGATGGACAGCTCCAGTACTGGGAAGTGGAAGTAGGACGGGAAGCTGCTCCTGAAGGGAATGACAGGGCAGCTCTTTGCTCCTGTGCAGCCTCTTAGAGTGAGCACAATCACTCACAGCTAAAGAGGAGCTGCAGCAGGGCTGTTTGTTCTCCATGCTGTGAGAGATCCACCTGGAGAAGAAACTCAGAGACATTTCCTCGTGTCACGACTCAAGGCCAAGCTTGATGGCTCCCTCCTGCTGAGCTGCAGGCCAAGGAATTCTTCAAAAGCGCAGGAAACGCAGATCTGTTGTTCTGGTTCAAACCAAGCTTCAGTGAAGTCACCTGATGTTGGAACCCTGGATGCTGAAAATTCTAGATTTTCTGTGCTGAAAGGCACAGACCCACAGGAGAACACTGCATTTTACCTGAGGCTGCAGAGAAGGCTTCCAAAATTGATTGATAGCACTGGGATCACGGGTGTGGAGTTGGTTAGAAGTGTGTAATATCACAGGGTGGAAAACCTAGAGTTTGGGGTTTTAGGATATAGTAATAAATATGAAGCAAGATGGAGGTTTTAGGGTGGAGACAAGTTGTTCTTCTCTACCTTCTTCTTCCTTGTTTTTCATGGGTTTGGGTGGTGTTTTGTAATTGGGCAGAAAAGTCCACATTGCAGACTTTGAGTGCTGAGTTATTGGGTTAAAAGGGAAAATAATTTAGGTGTCATTTCTTAATTGGATAGTTTAGCCTTAGAAGACCTTGTGACAAGAGATAGTTAGCCATTTTGTGCCTGCTAATGAAAGACTGCAGAGCTCACTGCTGTGGGGCTGCAGCCTTGACGAGCAACAACAAACACCTGAGTCTGAGCACGAACCATCGTCTCGTGCCCTCAATCCCAACCCTGAGAGAGGCAGAAGAAGGAAGCAGAGAGCCCACAGCGTGCTGTACCTCGGTGTTTTGGCACAGAAGGCAGCACTGCAGACACTCAGTGAAGCTGGCTGGTGTTTGCCGGCGCCGTGCCCTGCTCCAGCCCGGCTGCAGCGCGGTTTGCCGGCGACGCTTTCGCTGCGGGACGGGGACGTGCAGCATTTCAGACTCGGTGTTGCCACTGCTTCTCCGCCTCAGAGCCTTCACATGGAGGCTTTTCACAAGGTTAGCACTGGAAAATTATTTGCATTGCATTTCGTATGGTTTGCAATGCGCATCCTGCTTTGCTCTCTGTTTGGACGTGGCTTTGCATTGGCCGGTGCCAGGGTTCCAGTCAAGTTTTCTGGACTATTGTTACAGTGTGTCACAGACAAAACTGCTTTGTCAAAACACCACAAAAATGCTTCTGTGTCTTTGGCATCTCTGCTCAGCATTCTGGAACCGTTTATTTAATTTACATTTTTTTCCTTTTTCCCACTATCCACTATTTATAATGTAGAAACAGTAGCACATCCTCCTTTTAACTCTGGTTTTGGTAAAATTATAAGCATTCCTTCTGTAGGGTCTGTGGCTCTGTTCATTGGAAAGAGTCCTAGAATGGGTTGGGAGGGACCTTAAAGATCAGCCAGTTCCATCCCATCTACCACAGACAGGGACACCTTCCACTGTCACAGGTTGCTCAGGTCCCCATCCAAGCTGGCTCTGAACACTTCCAGGGATGGGGCATCCACAGCTTCTGTGGGCAGGACCTCAGCACCCTCACAGTAAAGAATTTCTTCCCAATATCTAATTTAACCCTGCCCTCCTTCAGTTTGAAGCCATTGCCCTGTGTGCTGTCACTACCTGCACTTGAAACAGTCCCTTTCCAGCTCTCCTGAAGCCCCTTTAGGCACTAGAAGGTGCTCTGAGGACTCCCAGAGTGTTCTTTTCTCTAAGGCTGGACAACCCCAACTTTCAGGTTTGATATTTCTTTCATTTTTCCAAAGACACAAATTCAGAAACATCATGAGGTCAACTTTGTGATTTAAAACAAAACCAAACCAAAAAATGGACACATAGCAAAATAAAAGTGTTATCTTCTATAAAAAATTTGCTCAAGCCTACACAACGTGGAGGTGAATATTAATTATTTGTGTTTTTAACCCATGTTAAAAGTTAACACCAGTTAGTTCTGGAAGTGCTTACTGAAACCACTGCTTTGGAGTGGGACAAATGGAAGGTCTTGGGAACTGAGAGGCGGAAACAGCAGAGAATTGTAACTTTATCTTTTTTTCTGTCCTTTTTATCTGCTTTTTATCTTAGCAGTCAATTATCTCAGGAACCAACCACATCTGTGTCCAGCATGAGATCTGAGGGAGCTGGAGCAGGGCAGGAAATTCTGAGGAACACGACATGGAGGCTGCAACTGTGCATGGGCACAGAGCAATCTCAGGGGGGAGCATCCCACGCCTGCGCCTCAGCAATAGCAACAAATACTCTGTCCTTCTGCCTTTTCCATAACAAAATGCTGTTGTCCATAATACCAGAGAGCATTTGCAGTCTCTAAAGTCCTACAAAATTATGCACCAGGGTCAGGCTTTCACTCTTGCAATGTGATAGTTTACTCCTACATTTTTTTCGTAGTTATCCAGATGTTCTACTTATTCTGATTATTCTGAGTTTCTCATCTTGTTGTCATTATCTGGGGAAGTTCTTGGCTTGACTAAAGTAAAAATTTACACTCTGTCTAGTTTTTCTGGGTGGGCATTTCCAAAGTTTTGGCATATTTCTAAATTATTTATGTCTCCTTGTTCTAGATCTTTTGGTCCTTTGTGTAGTAAGACCAGGAGGACAAACAGTGTAGGATGTTTTTTCACTCTGTGCACACTTATCTTTTTGCATACTTTAGTTTAAAATACAGAGGAGGTCACCTAATTTACAGTGAAGGTGGCTGCCACTTTGGGGTTTCCAGCTCTCCTGAAGCCCCTTTAGGCACTAGAAGGTGCTCTAAGGACTCCCAGAGTGTTCTTTTCTCCAAGGCTGGACAACCCCAACTCTCAGGTTTGGTACTTCTTTCATTTTTCCAAAAACACAAATTCAGAAACATCATGAGGTCAACTTTGTGATTTAAAACAAAACCAAACCAAAAAATGGACACATAGCAAAATAAAAGTGTTATCTTCTATAAAAAATTTGCTCAAGCCTACACAACGTGGAGGTGAATATTAATTATTTGTGTTTTTAACCCATGTTAAAAGTTAACACCAGTTAGTTCTGGAAGTGCTTACTGAAACCACTGCTTTGGAGTGGGACAAATGGAAGGTCTTGGGAACTGAGAGGCGGAAACAGCAGAGAATTGTAACTTTATCTTTTTTTCTGTCCTTTTTATCTGCTTTTTATCTTAGCAGTCAATTATCTCAGGAACCAACCACATCTGTGTCCAGCATGAGATCTGAGGGAGCTGGAGCAGGGCAGGAAATTCTGAGGAACACGACATGGAGGCTGCAACTGTGCATGGGCACAGAGCAATCTCAGGGGGGAGCATCCCACGCCTGCGCCTCAGCAATAGCAACAAATACTCTGTCCTTCTGCCTTTTCCATAACAAAATGCTGTTGTCCATAATACCAGAGAGCATTTGCAGTCTCTAAAGTCCTACAAAATTATGCACCAGGGTCAGGCTTTCACTCTTGCAATGTGATAGTTTACTCCTACATTTTTTTCGTAGTTATCCAGATGTTCTACTTATTCTGATTATTCTGAGTTTCTCATCTTGTTGTCATTATCTGGGGAAGTTCTTGGCTTGACTAAAGTAAAAATTTACACTCTGTCTAGTTTTTCTGGGTGGGCATTTCCAAAGTTTTGGCATATTTCTAAATTATTTATGTCTCCTTGTTCTAGATCTTTTGGTCCTTTGTGTAGTAAGACCAGGAGGACAAACAGTGTAGGATGTTTTTTCACTCTGTGCACACTTATCTTTTTGCATACTTTAGTTTAAAATACAGAGGAGGTCACCTAATTTACAGTGAAGGTGGCTGCCACTTTGGGGTTGTGATTCTTTTTCTTCTTGAGACTTCTTTTCCTTTCTTAATGCAGAACAACTTATGGACTGCAAATATGACCTTATAGGATCTGAGTGCTTGGATGAGAAGGATTTAGGAGTAATTTTTCTTGTTTTCATTGATGTGGGGGGTTTTGTCTTTAGGAATCTTATTAGAGAGATACTCTTGACCTAAAAATTCCTCTTGCTGTTAATAATACCTCTGCTGTAATAATATCTCTGCTTTTGAGCATTTATGACATTATGCTGCAATGTTTGCTTTGCAACCAAACTCCTGCTCTTTGGAAGATGAACATTCTATTGAAATACTGCTGGAAGTTTTCGTTTTACTACACTGTCCTTGGGTGTAACAAGTACTGTTTAGATGGGAAGTCAAAAGCAAAAGGTTTGAGAGGTTAGTTTTATGAATGTCTTCCTAAATGAATCCTAGGACTACAGAGTATGTCTCTTAATGCTTTCAAGAGAATTCCTAGAAATTATTTCAGATTGTTGGACAATGTCCTTCAGAAACTTTTGCTAAATATTCAGATACAATATAACTTCCTACTAGTGAGGGAAATCACTGCATGCTGTTCAATAGAAACAATTAATCCTAAATTCTACCTTTGTAATTCCTAAAAAAAACCATAGGTTTTCTGAAGACTCAAACCAATTCCTATTTAACTTGCTCCTCAAGTTTCCCAGATGCCTTATTCCAGATGACAGCTATTTGTTTTTATGCCAAACCTTGAGGTATCTGTAAGACTGGATTCCAAAATGTCAATGCTGTTGTAGAGTATGCATTGAATTTGGGCAGGGGGAAGGGAGGGAGAGGGACTACATGAACCAAGTTTGTTTCTGAAGGGCTTCACACACTCCCATGGCCTTTGGTAATAAATTGAGTTTAGCTCTCACTGATAATATTAAATAAGGCTGATCTAACCTTGTCTAGACCTGTGAGGGTTTTTTTTCTCCCCACTCCATGCCCCACCCCCAAAGATAAATGTATTGTTACACTGGGTATGGATATTGATGCTTCAGCAGTGCCTTGTGGTGTCTTCCACAGCAAAGTTTATTCAGGAGCAGACCATCTGCACCTAATTCAGTTTCTTGTTTTCAATTTGCTTGGGAGCTGTTATTCTAAACTCTCCAATGTAGAAGTAGTCATTGGCTTTTGCAGTGCTCCAACCTTGTCCTCTTTTTGCCTCCTTTGGTAACCCCCTTTAATGAACTCTGTTTCTTGCTGGGATACGTGATTAGCTGTAGCTCCCTCCTTCTCCAGTGATTATCCACAGCAATTCCCTTAATGTTCATGACAGAAACAATCTTCTTTCAAAGCCTCCACCTGCAGCCCAGCTTCCTCTCAGCTCTCTGGGCAGCTGGCATCCGCTCTGCCCAAGAGCAGGAGGGACAGGAGCACAGCCATCCTCCACTTCCTTTCCCCTATTTTTGGGACTCAGTGACTCCTGTGGGTCCCTTCCAACTCAGCATATTCTGAGCGAGGCAGCCTTTAAATTTCAATCACCCTGCATATATTGCTAGTTTAATTTAGCTCTGTGTGGCTCCTTCCTATGATGGTCAGCCAGAACAAGCAAGCCCCTAAGATGTCCCAGCAGAGTTCCAGGGTGTTACAAAGCTGTTCCTGCACCATTCTCTGGTGATGGCTAACAAACCCAACTCTAACTGGGCCTCCCCAGCTGTAACACTTCCTTGAAAGCTGCTAAGCAAGAAAACAGCTTTCAAGCAAAAAAGCTGCTTGAAAAAAAACCAGCAAAAAACAAATTATCAATTTCACAAAAATCTCTTGCGTCGCTTCCCTAAATTCTTCCCATGTCAAGCTATGGCATTAGTAAAAAAGGATGTCAAATTAATCATACTGGTGCAGGACTGCCTAGGCATGGGGAAAGCCTTGTTGGTGCTGGTTTAGATCAGTGCCCAGCTCTGTGCTGACCTCCTGAGCCATCTGTGCTCCTGTCCTCAGCTCTGCCCCTCGCTCGGGGCTCACTTGTGCCTTCAGGTCTGAAAAGGGCTGAGCCTGTGAGCTGGTAGCAGAGGATGAAACACCTCCCAAAAAAATCACCCAATACAGCCCGGTGGCTTGCAAGAACGTTTTCCGCTACAATCTGAAATGCATCTGCAGTACAGAGTCTGCTTCTAGTTTTATTCTGATATCCTTTTTTCTAGGGTAAACTTCACATATCTTGTGCTTTATTGAGCATAAACGCCTTGGCCATATCATCACAGGGAAGTGCTGCTCTGATTTATTTATACTTTGATAATGAATTTGGAATTGTTTTTAGCTCTCCACAGGGCCCTAATTGTAAGAATAGATGAAAATGCAAATGTTCTCATTCAAAACAGCAGTAAATATGTTTTTAACTTGTTAACTCAAGTGGAACTTAATTAGGGTAGACATGTATTTACTGCTGTCCTGGACTGAGGTCAGTGAGACCTGGCACTGTCAAGTTTAGTTTTTGATTTGGTTGCTACAAAATGATTTATATAAGTGAAAGAAAAACTTGTTTTTGTCTGAGTCCTAGGCCTCTCGATGCTCTCTGATTAGTATCTTGGGAGCATGGTTTTCAGCACATTCTACAGGATTTGGTTATAAATCTCTGTCCTTGTACACTTCTTCAGACTACCCCGATAGGTACAAACTTCTGCTTGTGCACACCTCCTCTGTCGAGAGAGGCTACAGCTACTCTTAATTTATTGCAGTCAAGTGAACGCTGGAAATGTGCCCCAGGTGCATCCAAGCTTTTCAAAGTGCAGGAATACTCCTGAACACAGCTAGGGCTTCATGTGGGAGAACCTGAGAAGCTCAAGTTCAGACCCAAATGCTTGGGAAGAGCAGCCAGCAGTTGAGAGCCCTGCAATAAACACTGGGAACAAAAAGATTCCCAGTCAGAGCCCACAGGTAAAGGCTGTAGCTGCTCGTCAGGCTGCTTCCATAGGTGGGAATCCCACCTTGATCCATGAAACAGAGCTTTCTTTGCTTTCAGGAAAGAAGCCTGTGAGGGGAAAGCAGAGTCTGGCTGTGCCCTGGATGAGGGAGCTGATCTTGTTACGCTGTGGTTTGTGCAGAGGAGCTCAAGCCTTCTTCTCCCAGGGTGGCATTTTCCTCATTTATTTGTTCTCTGTTTAGCCCTGCATTTTTACGTGCTGGCTGCAGGTCAGCCCCTGCTCAGCCAGCAGCTGCACTGGCCAGTTCAGGGTCACTGAGCTCAACTAAAATGTTAGCTGCTCTCTTCATCCCTAGGTTTCCCAGATTTTCAGCAGTAAATCTGGAAAACACATCTAATCCCACTGAAGCATTCTCCAGCCTTTCTGACATGAAGGATTGCGTGGTGGCCATTGTGATTTGTGAGCAGCACTGGAGGCCCTGGGACACAAACCAGTGATCAGGAGCTCTGTGATTTGGGGGAAAGAGGAGAGGTTGTTTGCTATTTCTGGGTTAGGGAGGGAAGGCAGCTAAACTTTGTATTAATGAACTGACTAGAGGAAACAGACCCAAATCCAAAAATCCTGCCAAATATTAACTTTTTGTTGACGGTAGAATTTGTTCAGTTTATACACCTGCTATGGAAGTGCTATTTATCAGAGGCTGGATCATTTCCAGAAATGAATATAAGCCTCTGGCCAATAATAGACAGAATAATACAGAAACGCAAACAAAATCACAAGCAAGCCTGTCCGTAATGATTTATTCACATTTTCACCCACATGGAAAGCAAATGTTTTGATTAATTTGCTGAAAGTTTACTCTCTTGCTTTCCTTAACATTTTTCTTTATTATTGGATTTACATCTTAATACAAATAGTCTGCTATATATTTAGATATGTTGTTTAGTTTATAACAGCATAATTGGAAAGGAAGATTAAATTGAAGATAGCTACTGAGATACAAAAAATTAAAGATCAAAAAATAATGAGATACAAAAAAATTCAGATCCCTGCTGCCTCTTAACTCTGAAATGCGGGAAAACCAAAATTTCATCATAATATTTGTTTCTTTGCTGTAGAGGTGGAGGTGCTGACAGAAAGGTTGATGATGGCTGAGCAAACTTTTAAAAAAAGGAAAAAAGAGAAAGAGAGAAATACTGGTGATTCCTTAAGATGGAAGGAAAGGGGATGTGTCCTGGTGTTGAACAATACCTTTCTGTCCACAGATATGGTACAGGATGGAAGAATCTGGCTCCAGAATGGTCTTGCCAAATAAACCCAAAAGGCATTTGAGGTGTTTGCCGTGACTCCTCGTGAAATTGGATGCCCTTGCAGAGCTGGTGCAGAAAACTGCGAAGGTTCTGTGCAGAAGAAACTGGATAAGTATTCCTTGCTAAGCTCTTTTAATTTATGTGTTCTGAGCTGCAGGATCCACTTTGGAACAGAGGAAGATCTTAGAGTGGTATTACTTGAGATCTTAAGAGCTGTTTCCACAGAATCCATGCAGCTGTGTGCTTCCCATACTGGAATGAGCACGGTGACTGCTGGGTGCTCGCCTTTGGGAAGAGGCACAGGGCATCCAGGCTTCCCTCCGCTGCCCAGGACACCTGGGCCATCCCCACCACCTGCTCCCATCCCCGGGAGGCAGCGCTAATTTCAATAAACGAGGCACATCTGACTCTGCTGTTTGCCGTCGGAAAAGCTGGATCCCATTTTCCATGGCCTCGCTCCTCCTTCCACCCCCGCTCCCTCCTCCTTCCCCAGAGGAGGACAGCGCTGCCATCCGGCACAGCAATCGCTGGAAGTGGCCAGTTCAGGACAACTGGAAAGGAATTTGAGCCATTACTGGAATTCTAATCTCAGACTCTTCTAGAAAAGAGCTTAACAGCTTTTTGCTTGTCCTCTTGGGCCTGAGGTTTGACAGGAAATGAGTTTGGAGGGTTCAGGAGCAGGTCACAGAACTCGCCTTGCTGCCAGCTGCTCTGCCGACCTTAACAGTGTGTTTGCAGAAATCTGATACACTTGCTTGTTATTAAAGCCTTTTCTCTGAGAAAAGTTACTTCCAAAGCCAGGTCCTACCAGACGTATTTCTAGAATATTGCATCCTCGCCTCTCTGAATTCTTCTCCACTGACACTTGCTATGACCTAAGACTCCAGCCATGTAAAAAATGCTGTTTTGTAATTCAAGGCAGAGTGAACAATTGTGTTTGCAGGCATGTTTATGTTTGTCTTTTGCAGCACTTACTTTGTTTGTCCTTTACGTGCCCATCTGTGGGATCTCAAAGAAACTCAGTTCCCCAATCTTGCATAATTAATCAAATATACCTCATAGACTTCATAAAATACCTCAAATCTGGTCTCAGGAAAGCAATTGTAATGGATGGGCTGACTGTTTCCTGTGTAGCAGCTGAGAAGTATATTCCCAAGCAAATTTAAAAATAAGGCAGCCTCCATGCATTCTTGGAATCCTATTGGCAAGTCAGAGTTGTTCAGACTAGTCCGAAGTTCAAACAGGCCATAGAGACTGATGGCATGTCCCTCTTTCTTCACTTTGTTTCTGATTTAGAAATCACTTTCCAAATTAAAAATATCAGAGCAGACAGACCAGATCAGGACAGCGGGGAAGCTCAATAACAGGGCTGTGCTGGCAGGAATATTGCCAATAAAAAGCTGTGGCAGAAGCACACCGCATCAGTCTTGATCACCTGCTTTGAGAGTGCCGCATCTTCCCAAGGGAGCAGCTCAGCAGCTTTGTGTGTTTCCTTCCAGGAGGGCATGTCTAGGGAATAATCCTTGCACAGAGCCTCTACTTCCAACCCAGCAGGTTTGCTTTTCCCCTCCTCTTCCTCCTGCCCAAGAAGGTTCTTGCGAAAATACTTAAGGAGATGCAACCAAAACAACCCAAAATAGGTAAGACTGGCTACATCACTGCATTTTTTATTCTCTTTATTTCTCTCTTATGTCTTCACTTCTGTAGGACCTTGGCTCCTCTGCAGCTTCTGCTGCTTTAATATATTGGTCAGTTTGCACTTCACTTCAGCCTTCTCAAATGTCTGCTGTCTCTCCAGAACCAGCGTGTCCTGGAAAACAAAATGTGTGCAAACACACTGACAAAAAACAGACACATGGAATACACAAATGTACCATTATTTGACTCAGTTCAACCGGTGAAAAGTCTTCCAGAAATCTTGAACAACAACTGAAAATGGACTTGGAAGCTCCAAAGACCTATCATTCATGGCTAACAACTACTTCAGCCCTAATCATTTGTGGTTTCTGCCTTAGTTTGAAAATTAATGTGCAGGCCAGCCCACTATTAATGCAGAGCTAAATAGTAAACCTCTGATTCCATGGTGTGATTGCCAGGCCTGGTAGCACTGAGCAAAAATCAGATATACTGTTTGCTCCAGTGCTACCTATGTGCAGCACTCTCCAGAATGGAATTAATAACAAGTAAAATTCTGACTCAAAATGTTTCTGGTCTCCTTGTCTTCCTTAGGGGTTCTTGAGAGTCCTGCTGCCTGTCCTTAGCTGCACTATTTGAGAGGAGCTACTTCTGTCTTAAGAGGAGCTCTCACTTAAAGAAAGAGTGGGAACACAGCAAAACTTTTCTATTACTCTCTAGTGCAGTGACTGCTGTGAGAATGGCCAAGTAGAAGGGGTCATGAATGCACAAATAATGCCAGTGGAAGGAGCTGACACTCATTGCTCAGGACACAGTCAGGGTTTGCTGGGCAAGAGCTGGAAAGGGGCAGGGGGGAAGAAACCCACTTTGTTAAAGCAGCAGCAAAACCCATCAAAGCTGCAGCACTCTGTGAGTTCATCCTCCCCTGAAACCAGAGCCAGTTCCCTTGGTGTCCATGGAGGAGCTGGAACTGCATAGCCTTCCATAAGAGCACTTGGATTTAAAACCAGGGAAGAGACACCTTAGCAGGAGCACTCTGTGTGCCCCTGCTCCTCATGCAGGCCATGCTGCATCGCCCCTCAGGTCAAACCCCAACTCCAGCAGGGCCAAGAGCAGCTCAGAATCCCCTGGGATCCCAGCACTCACTGCCATGGCACAAGTGAGCTTTTGGAGCACAGGACATGTGGGCACAAAGAACCACTTGTCTTTTGGGTATTTATGAGCTGCTGTCCTTCTCTGTGGTGTAACAATATGTGGGATGCTGTCGGTGCATCAGGAGAGGTGTGTTTAGAATGTGCAAGATGAGAAGATTTTGGGCAGGGTGGGTAGGGATTAGCCTCCCTGATAGTGGAGTAAGTGCACACATGACATGCCTCAAGAAACCAGCTCTGTTAATTGTTTTTCTGGATGAGATGGAACCTGAGACCGACCTTAGCAGCAGGAGTCAGTACTAACTTTAGAGTTAGAACAGAACATGGATTTTTTTTCTTTTTTCCCCCTTTTATAATTGCTGAAAGAGACCTTGTTGGGATAGGCCTAATTAAATTATTTCCTTCTGTAAGCATCACTATTTCTAAGACCTGTTTTGAGTACAGACATGGGAGGCAGTTTGTGCTCCACATTCGTTATGAATATTTCAGGTTTGAAGAAATTAACGTCTGTTAGTACAGCAATGATGGAGTTGTACAATATCTCTGTTGTAGGGCTGGTTATATCTGGAAGAGCACCTGTTCCAAAGAAAAGAAATGTTTATTTTCCAAAATAACAAAATCATCAAAATTATCTTAATTCATTTTAATGACAACAAGAAGTTAGTTCAATCCTGGAAAGGTTAAAGCCAGGAATGTTTGTCAAGGAGCTTCAGAGCACAGGCAGCTGCTGACCCAGTGAAGTCACCTGCATGAACTGCTGAACATTTCTTCACTGCGCACACTGTGGCTCTGGGGGATTCTTTTGCTTATGATTTTGTGTCTTTGTTTTCTTAAAGAAGAACATTCCACTTTACCCTAATGGAAGCTGAAAAACCAGTATTTTTCTTGACTAGACCTTTGTTTCAGAAAGTTCCAACCAAAAACGTTACCCAAAAGATAATGACTGCAAGAACCATTAATTTCCCCCTTCTGGACAGAGGCCTGAATAAAAACTTAAAAACTTGCTTGTAAAATCAGAATTTCAGGGGAAACTCCAATTTAAAGAGTCATCATTCACTCACAAGCCAAACAACTGTAAATGATGAATTAAGAGCAGTTTAAGTCAAATCTGCACATGGATTCTCGGGTTTTTTTTGTCATGTGCTATCAGCTTTTCTCAGTTGCAGGTTTTCCTCACAAGAAATAACAGAAAAATTCAAGGAAAGAATGAGCCTGAGTGCACACAGTGAAGGTTCAAATGTGCAAGTTCAAATGTGCAGGTTCACTGGGCTGGAGAGAAGGAGCAGAGAGCAACACTATTTTCTTTTATCACCTCTAGTCATCCTGGGCATGCTAGCAGTAAATGGGTGGAAAAAATGTTGAAAACAAATGTTGCTTTCTTAAATTGATGCTACTCACAGCAATTCACCTTTGTCTGCTGTGGCTAGATGCATTGAGTTTTAGCTGCCTCGTGGGCTCTGTGATTACCTTAAAGGAAAGCGCTGATTAAATATATTTTTCTGAAATAAACTTGATCCTTCATGCTCAGCCACTTTAGGCATCATCTCATGTGGCCTGATTGAAAAAAATCCAGTGGGCCTGGAGTAGGATTCATTTAATTGACTTCAATAAGCTCTGGATCAGACTCATGGGGAATGAAGAGTGACTTTCCCCTAATCTCTTCAATTCTTCTCCTCTCCTGTTCCAAAGCAATTACAAAACTGGTGAAATGGAAGGAATGGTTTCTCTTGGTCTTGTGCTCTCCATCAGTCTTCAGGTTTATTTTAGGCTATAAATTGCCCTAATCATGGATGCTTTCTTGTTTTTGTCTTACAATGTTTAGCTGCAGAAGGCCATGTTTACTGCCTTTCTGCAGCTGCTCTTGTGCTGAGATTGTTTATCTGCATAGTGCCTGTCTGCTGTGGCTTCTTAGGTATTTCACAATCTGAAAACCTCCAAACTCTTCAGTAGTTGATAAGAGAACTGAAGCATGATGTTCTCAGAAACAAAATCTATCAGACTGAAAAAACTGAGGGGTTTTTTTTTTCTCCTTTTGTGAAAGCATCTCTGAGGGCCAGCATAATAAAAGCCATTTTTTGTGGCTGTGCTCTCTTGTGGTGCTGCATGTCCCACTTCCCTGCTGCCAGAGCACAGCTGTGCGTAGCCAACATTTTGCTGAAGGGTTTGCATGAGGCTGGCAGCAAGATACAGTGGTTTTGTGGAGTTGACTTGTACATCCACAGCCATTGTGCAGGGAATGCTGCCATTCTGCAGCCAAAGTAGATTTAGCTGCAAATCACTACAAATGTCCAGCATTGCCGTGTAACCAAAGAAGTGTTGGGCTCTTGAGCCAGGCTTTCCCAGCGTTGCCACCACTGTGTAAAATCCTGGGACTTTACATACTGTGTGTTGTGGCATCCAACTGGAAGAAGATGGAACTTTGAGGCTTGGAGTGAAATTTAAATTCCCATGATTCTTCTTGTCCTCACATCCATCTTGTTTTTTGCAGCCGAGCCAGCACCAGTTTGAAAACATTGGCGAGCACCGAGATGTTCGTGGGAATGAATATAAACAGGGTGTTGCAAGCATGTCTGAAGACATGTAAAGCTGTCAGGAGCAGGGCAGCAAGGGCAGCCAAGGAGGAGCCTGGCACCAGGCACACAGGATGTCACCCCTGTCCCCAGCAGACAGCCTTGCTCCGTGGAGCGTGGTCTGTCTGGGCAGCCAGGGATGCCTGGCAGCAGGCTGGTTTTGTAGATCTGGGACTGCAAATAGGTAAAATCCCTTGTGACCAAAGCCCTCTGCAGGGCTGAACAAGGTACTTGTGAACAGGTACTTGTGAGTCTGTGGGTTTGGGAGCCCTCAGGTGTTCGATTTAGGTGATTCTGTTGCTTACACTTGCAGCCCCTGGAGCAATCCATAAAGAAGAGCCCACCGAGCTGAAGGGTGCCTTGTTAAGGCGTGAAAAGGCATGAAAAGCCCCTTGTGCCAGACTTCCCCCAGCCTCTCTTGCGACTCTTGGCCTTGCAGGCTCTGGCCATGTCCCTCAGTGCCACTGCAGAGGAGAGACTCCTTTGTGTGCCTGCTGTCCCCATGTCACCAGCGAGCTCTGGTGTGACTGCAGGAGCTCTTCTGCACAACTTGTCATGAAAGGAAGGGCTGCAGCCCTGTGGGACATGTGGGAGGAGGAGGCTGATAACCTTGAAGGCAGACTTGCCCTTATTCCAACCACTAAACAAATGCTGCCACATCTGGGCTGTAGTCATTCGTGCCCCTGCTTTGAGGATTAGGAGTGCTCATGGAAAAATGTGTGCTGTGCTTTGTTTGGAAGCCATCCTGCATGTTAAGGTTGTGATGTATAGCCCCCATCCTCCCCTGAAGTGAGTGGCTGGAGCGGTGAACATGCAGAAATGCTTTGTATGGGGGAGAGTTCAGGCTCTGTACTGAAAGAGGAGATTTCTAACAATAAACACATTTTGTGTGGGAGTGTGGTGACTTGTTTGTTTGCTTGATTGTTCACGGGTTTTTAAAACAATTTTTGGTGAAAGATTCTAAGTATGCGTCCTCAGTGCACGCTGCTCATTGAATACTTGAGATAAGCTGTCCTGTGGGTAGGATTCAGGAAAAGGGGCTCTCCCAGCTCAGAACTGTCCTTGCCATCACTTCATGCAGAAATGAATGCTGATGAGTGCAGTGTGCCCCAGAAAAGTGTGGTTGCAGAAGCAGGGGCTTGCAGAGGATGACGACAGCCTGGCATCTGTGGCGACCCTTGGAGCCTGGGTCCCCGTCTGGGTCAAGCAGTCTGACCCTTCCACCTCTGCAGCAGCTGCATCTGCAAGGCCACTTCTCTGTCCCCTGTTTTCACTTCAGGAACCCTTTCCTCCACTGCTCTGTCTTTTTATTTGCCTCCTGGGATGCCCTTGCGAGCATTTTGAGCATTTTGAACATGTCGTCATCTCTGGAGCTCTTCTTTTTCCTACGTAGATTGGACAAGTATTTGCTT
Source organism: Pyrgilauda ruficollis (assembly GCF_017590135.1). Classification (NCBI taxonomy): domain Eukaryota; kingdom Metazoa; phylum Chordata; class Aves; order Passeriformes; family Passeridae; genus Pyrgilauda; species Pyrgilauda ruficollis. The sequence goes on along the minus strand of NW_024517207.1, from coordinate 590,451 downwards.
AACGACAATAGCAGCCCTGTCCTTAGTTGCCATGAGTTGTCAGCTGTTGGGGGGAAGGAGAAAATGAGCTATTGTAAGAATGATTCTTTCATGCCAACTGGAACAAAGAGCTTGGGTTGCTCCCCCTTCCCCCTTTGTTTTAGCTTTCTGGTTCTTCCCAGTCTTGGAGACAGCAAGACATTTTCCAAATGTTTTTTGCCTTTAAAGAATGAGGGCCATCAGTCTACCTTAAGGAGAGGAATTTGGTAAAATCCAGCACAAATCAGACTAATGTCTTCATCTGTTCTTCAGAGCTTGTTGTGGCAAAGGGAAACAGTTTTGCCTGCAGAGGCATGGTGGTGTTTGTTTGCACTTTGGTACTGGCTGTCCTCACTTAAGCAGGTATCTCTTTTCCAAAAGGCATGGGACAAACAGAGTCTTGCACTGGAGTGGAAGGACACCACTGGCTCTGAACGGTACTGCCTGTTATGAGTCACTTTGAGAACTGCACTGCTGTGCAATTCTCTTCCCTAAATTAGATTTCCTTAAGGTTGCTTTTGCTGTTTGGTTCACTCACCTTTCCCAACCACTGCAGTCAGCACGAATTGCAAAACAGTGAAGTGACCCAACAGCCCAGGGAGCGGTATGCGAAACCCTCCTTGTGCCTTGAATCATTTGTGTTTTTGCAGTCTCTGGCTGGTTTTTTGTAATCCTCATCTGCTGCTTTGCCACTGCAGTTAGAGCTTGTCCTGCTGCCCGGTGACTGCAGCGCTCCAGCCCTCAGCTGGGCGGCTGTGCAGGGTGGGGGCAGAGGAGGTGTTGGAAGGAAGGAGGTGTGAGCAGCTGGATTGTACTGGGTGAGAGCAAGTGAAGTGGTCATTCCCATCGTTAGGAGGAATCCAGAGAGCCTGAGCGTTTTCCAGTCTGGCCTCCGCTTGGAGCAAGCTAGAGATACCACCTTTAGTGAAAGCAGAGGGTGGGGAATGGTGTAGACGAACACCTGCAAAAAACATTCCCATTTTCAGTTCTGTGTGCATCCTGTTCCACTGCTCAGCACCTCTGCTCTGGCTGAACGTGCTGAGGCTTTCACTGCTACCTTGGTCCTGTTCGGCTCCCCAATCCCCTGCAGCAGGGACACAGGTGCCCACAAAGGGTTTTACTGGAGGTATATCCCGGTTCAGGAAGCAGGAAGGTCAGGGTTTCTGTGAGCACTGGGGTCACCTGAGGCTCTGTTCCTCCTGCTGGCACTGTCATCAGGGTGTCTGCTTTTGTGCATTGGTTCCTCACAGTGGTTGGTGCCCAGCAAAAATCACGCAGGTTTGTGGGGTGGGAACCAGCCTCCAGCTTCACTGCAAGAAAACTGAACTCCCATCTCCTTGTGCACAACTGTGAGAAAGCTCCTCAGCAGCAGCAACAGGATTTGAATTCACAAACAGCTTTTGGGTGTTTGAGGTATTTGTTATATTTCTTTGGGGTTGGTTTTTAATCTAAAGAGAAAGAGTATGGTAAATTACAGCTACAGGTAAGTCCTAACACATGATACAGTGTAGGTTATGCAGTCTGCTGATAGAATCCTGGCATGGGGCTATGCTGAGGATTTGTCAGAGACTCATCATGGTTTAGACTTTATCCACTACAGGTTTAGGTCTGATTCCTAACACTGTAACATGTACATGTCATCCTTTCCCTCCCTGAAGCCTCATTAAATGTATGCTTTGGTAAATTGCTTTATGTTTGTGATACAGTTGACTGACCCCTAGTGCTTAATGGAATTTAACAGGAGAGCTGGAGCTGCAGAGGGGTGATGGATATCATCAAACTCTAGGACAGCTTGAGAGATGCATCCAACGTGAACTCAAAATGTGTGCACGTATGAGGGACAAATGGACTCCAGCAACAGAAACAGCTCCCTAATGCCACATGAGTTACTATGTCACAAGAGCATTCATCAGTAAGCTTACTCCAGGAATTATTCTGAGGCTGAAGGGCAATCCAATCAACAGCAGAAGGATATTGGTGCTGCCAGAAACAAAGCTGCAAACAGCATAGGAATTCGAGAAAATGCATTCAATGCTGTATTTGTAATGGATTTACATATTTGTATAACTGCAGAGTGAATTTATTTTATTCCCACTGCTTACGATACAAGGAAATCTGGGAAGATAATATTTTCCACTGATGGTGATAATAAATGTGATCTGTATTAAGTAGTTAAAAATTATTTGAGCCAAAATTCCATAAAAATTGGCAAGTCATGTATGGGCAGTTTTTCCTGAAAACTGGCAAGAAAGTGAGCTCAAGGAGTGTTGATGGAAATCTGCATGTTTATCTATGCTTCTAATGCTGTTGGAAAAAGCCAAGAGGTTTTATACTGGCTTATGTAAAAATATGTAAAATGATGAAACCCTACAGAAAACCGAAATTATTTCCCCACCACCTTTACATTGCTCAATGCAGCTGCTGTGCCACCCAGCTCGTCACTGGGGCCAGAGGGCACGGCCACTTTGTCACCCCGGGGTTCCTCTGTGCCAGGGCTGGGCGGCGGGCTCTGGTTGCCTCTGCTCTGCCCTGCCAGCCCCTGGCACCTGGGAAAACCTCCTTAAGGACTGTCTGGGTGCTTTTGAGTTGGGAGGCAGGGACATTTCTTCTAAACTCCTGTGAGAATTTTTCTATGTCCTAAACAAGGTGTTTCTCCCTCATTGTTTGAGAGGGAAGCTTTCAAAACCTTGTGTGTATTTATTTGGATATATAATCAAAAGTTTGGATATATAATCAATCTTAATATATGTATCTATATTTACAGCAATATGTATCTGTAAAACAAAGATGTCTCTGACCATACATATTTAGAGATGAGACTGAAGCCAAATCTACCTTTTAAGCCCCAGATTGGCCCTGTCCCTTTGCAGTCAGCAGACAGGCAGCAGAGCCAGCTGCAGAGATAAGAGGCAGGGTGATTAAACTCTCCTGATCTGGACTCCCACCGACTCCCAGCACTTCTGCTCCAGATCTGAGCCTGGTGGCACAGGCAGTCTGCAGCAGCAGTGCAGATAGCTGAACCACTCCAGCAATCACAGCTGAGCCCTGGAAAATGGAAGGGGTGAGTCACATGAGGGAGATGAAAGCCAACACTAAGTGCTGTGATTATTCTATCAAAACGAGTGCTATAAACATGCAGTTAAAAAAAAATACATATATATCCCTAGCTAAACAATGCCATCAGGTGACATTAACTGGTGACACTTTCTAATCTGGGATTCTGAGCTGGCTGGCTTTGTGTAAGCTTTGCTTTGCAGCCCGTGGGAGTAGAGGGGAAGCTGTGCTCGCCAGGCTGGGCCACTCAGCCCAAAAGAGGGTGGTTTTGGGGCTTGATGGGCTCATTTCTGCGATGCTTGGGATGGTAGCTTGAAACCTGCTGGTGCGTTCCTGCACACACTGCCTGCATGGCTCCAGCTGTGCTGTCACTGTCACAGGCTAACCCAGGGTCTGCGTGGTTTGGGTCAGCAGCCGTGGCTCGCACAGCCACTGCAAAGCCAAAAAGTCCAATTGCTGCAGGGCTGCTTTGATGGGTGGAGGAAACCCCCGGTCCTTCGCTGTGTGGCTGCACTTGCAGCTGCTGCACAGCTCTCCTGGCAGCCGGGAGCCCTCCCCTGCAGGAAAGGTCTGTCTGTAACCAGAGACCCCGGCTGTGCCTTTCAAAGAGCTCCAGAAGAGGAAAGGAGAGGTTTTGCTCACACCACTGACTCTCTTCAGGAGACCAGGAGAGTTAAACCACAAAAAGTCCTTTTAAATGTCAGGATGATGTAAGGTACCTGTGTCCCACCCTTCTTGGGTGTTCTTGGCTCCACTGTCCTTGACCCCAGTAATTTCAGTACTATTTGTTTTGAGTAATTTTGGTTTTGCTGCTGCATGTCCCTGTGAATAAGAGACAATGTTTCTATTGGCAGCAGCCAGTTCTCCATCCACCCATGTCTCCTCCTCAAGTACAATAAAAGTGCAGCACAGGCTCTCAGCCCCTGACCTTTCCAGGGAGTGTGCACTTTGTCACCCAAGTGGACTGAGAGCAGCATTGCCTCCTTTGAATGTTTCCATGCCAATGGCAGAAGGTGCAAGGTTTGTGTCTAGCCTTTGAAGCTACCTCAGGACCTGGATTTGGAGGTTTGGTTGGTGCCACTTGTAAATCCAGCTCCAGCTTCTGTAACTTGAGAGCTGACTGTGTGAAGTCACTGGGAGCTCTGCCATGCTTATTTGGGCATGACAGCTTCACACTCATAATTTCCTGGGTTTGGGATTCAGTGTTTCTATCCCAACCAACTTCAAGCAGGGAGAAGCGGATTATTAATAAGGTTAGCTCTCCAGGGCTTGGTGTTTTTTTTCTTTGCATGTTGCCATTTCTGGGAACTCCACACTGTAAAGCTTTGGACCAAAGGTCTTCTCAGGTTTTAAAAAGCAGGAAGGGTTCCTGCAAGTCTGTGGGAGGCATCTTTCTGGCATCCTCATGTGCTTGGCTGCAGTCTTCGAGCCTCCTGGGAAATGAGTGAGAGCCCAGCCTTCTGCATGCAGTGTCAGAATGCCTGCTAGCTTTAAGGTTAAGGGTTTCTAAATGGCTAAAATGTTTTCTGCTTAAGAAGAATGAATCTCCCAAGAAGAATGTCTGCTGAAAATGAGAGGACTGCACTTCCCATAAGCTCCTCCAAAGTCTGGTGTAAGTTCCCTGCTAGATCTGTAAGCACACCCTATCAAGTTCTAAGAAAATATCTCTGAGTTCAGATTTCAGGACCATTTGTTCACCATAATTTGTTTACGCTTCACTGAAATGTTGGATTGCTAAATTCATAACATCTGCTGATGCCACTGGCTGCAAAAGGTAGAAGCTGTCACTTCCTAGGAGTGTGAATAGACATGTTGGATGACTCTGTGGGATGCCTAGTTTATTTTTCTTTGGTTCTGCTCAACAGGCATGGTTTTCATCTTGCAATGCTCCTAGAACCAAAAGCAAGACCAGCCCTTGCACCTCCCTCCCTCCTCCTTCCTGGCCTGGAAAGGGAAGCGTAGTGCTGCTGTTCACAGGGGAGCACAGCTCTGTGGTAGCAGGGGTGCAGGGGAATTAAAGGTCCTTCTGGACTGGGTGTCTGCCCCATGGCATCTTCAATCCCAAGCTCTGGTTTCCTTCTCCTAGATGGGATACTCCCAGTCCATGCTGGAGTAGCTGCTTCTTGGTGCACGACTGCAGCAAGATAATTATCTTCTCATGTGAGATTCTTGCTTGGGCTGTGCCCTGAACAGAGATTATTATTTATTATTCCAGAACAGAGAAGTATGAATGAAGTGTATACAAAAAAACATACATACCTGAACAGAAAAGTAGTGATGCTGTTTGCAAGTGCAATGAAGTGAGGCTGGAGGAATTGCTTTGTTGTTGTACGAGTACCTGGGTCTTGTTTCCTTTTTTCTTCCTCCCCTTAAGAAAGGCAGTAAGAGCCTACACTAGAGAAAAGAACCCTCTGAACTTCTTGTCAGGGTCACATAATTGTTACATGATAAAAAAGGAATGTATATCCTTGAGCAGACCACGACTTGCTTGACCTGGTGAAATGTTAGGGCCTGTGATCCCATGAGAATCAGACAAATTTTGGAATTTGGACTTTTTCCTATGCATCCACATTATTTCAGTCAGATGTTCCCTTCACAGTGCTGTTGCTTCTATGTGATCCTGCACAAATCCCTAAATTTCTCTAGTTCTTCACCCTTCTGCTCGGTGAAATGCAGCAAAGGTTCACTAATTGCTGCTTTGCGGGGTTACAGAGTGGCTGGTTTGCACCGTGTGCTGGGATGCCCTGATGAAAGCTGTCGTGTAAACTCTGATAGTGCAGCATGCCCACACTGAAAAGCATGCAGTCTGGAGAGTCAGACTTACTTTCTTCCCACTTGCAGAGAAGACAAGTCTTTCAACATGTTTTGGTTGTGGATTTTGATCTTTAACCTTGATACTTACGATGGTTGGAAGAGGGAAAGGGTTGGCAAGTGTCTTTCTGGTGGAGATTAACCAGACCAGGAGCAGTGGAGCAGCTGGGGGGGATCCCAGCTCCTTCCTGCACAGCACACCTAGCCCAAGAGTAAAGCCTGTGTCATGTCAGCAAGAAAAGATCTGCCTCCACTTGGCAACAAAGGCTGTAACACTCAACTTGCTTTCTTGCTGTTCTTTCTCTCAGCACTGCTGGTATTTTCCTCACCTTTCTATGACAGCTTTCTTCTCCAGGCACAGGGGGGGTCACCACTGTGTTCTCTTAACAAACTGGAGATGAGGAAGTGATGCTAAAAGTTCATCCTTTAACAGCACTTAAAAATCCTTCTTTACCCCGTTGTGAGAGGGGAGAAAATGTGGAGACATTTTGGGGTTTTGTTTTGACCTGGATTTGCCAAGGTGTAGAAACTACATGAAACATCCCAGGGTTTTAGTTTCATTTGTTCTGTCCTCTGGTTTCATCATTTTGGAAATGTAAACAATGCACAGAGGATCTTGTTGCAACATCTTCCAATAAGAGCATAAAATCACCCTGGCTACGTGACTCTCTTAGATCTGCCTGTAATATTCCTTCTGATGAAGTAATTCAAAAGTGTATGGGCAAATCAAGAGGTTCCTGATCTCTGCTGGTGCCATAGTGGCATCTACTGTAGGAAAGACTAAGCCTTGCCCCTTTCTGCAGTGGTCACCTGCACTCCTGCAGCTGGAATGTCCACGCAGAGGTTTGGAAGCAGCTGATGCCTTTGTAACCCTGGCGGAAGGGCTGCTCCTCTCCTCTCCTCTCCTCTCCTCTCCTCTCCTCTCCTCTCCCAGGGCAGGGACAGGGTGCACAGGCAGGGTCCATCCCTCCCAGGCTGGCTCCTGGATGTGCAGAGGAATGCTCCCCTGGCATGCTGTGAATGATTCACACCTACATCCCCCAAAGGCTCTTTCTGGTGAGGTTTTGCCTGTGTCTGAGCAATTTCCTGGGCAAAGCCCTTCAACAGTAAATCTGGTACATTGTCTTTGCACCGGCAGTGCCACAGTCATAAACCAGTGACAGCTCTCACAATTAATGCCAGCACATGACTGGCCTCCTTCAGTCTAAAATAAGTAATTCCATGGTCTTGTGAGGGTGAATATGAGGAAAGAGATTCCGAAATACTGAATACTTGAGGGGATTAGCAAAAAATGCAAACGTTTGTCTTTCAGGTTAATAGCCTGTGTGGATGCTGTCATCCTGCCCCTGGGAACCTGTGGGTTGGCATCAAGGCTGTCTCTGAGCGTGTTGAGAGCAGTTAAAGTATTATTAATACAGGCCACATTCCATGGATGTGCAGTTCTGAGGTGCTGAGGACACCCTTGTTAAAATCCTGGCAGATCATCACAAGCATCTCCCGTGCTTTTGGCCTGAGGGAGGTGTTCCTTTATGAGCTGCATTAGTCAGGGAAAAAAAATGGGAAGGTTTCAAAACAAAACCAAAGTTCAAACTATGGAAAAAAAAAAAAAACCCAAAACTTTTTAAACTAGGATCTTGTTCTGGGGCATGTAGTTGCAGGCATGTGCAAAGGCACAGTGATGGTGAGGAAGGTGTAAGCTTTGCTGAGAAGGGAGCTCTCGAGCTTCCAGCATGGTTGACAAGAACTGACTCCTCTGTTAAAGACCTGCACTCTGCCAGGAAGTTTTCCAGCTGAAGTAGACATGTTCCTACCACTGAGATAAAACAGCATACTGAACTTCAATGAACTTGCAGAAAGTATCTGAATTTTTTTGCTCTAAAAGCCTTTTCACCATGCAAGTGAATGGAATGCGTGGGACTTATGACTAATGGCAAGAAACTTCAGAGCAAAATGAGGCCATCACACTGTCCGAAGTCACAAGTCTGTTCCTCAGCACCTGGCCTGCCCAGAAGGCTGCTCAGGGGCTATCCTCTGGCTGAGGAACCTGCTGAGAAGTGTTCCTGTAACAGGTACCAGTTCTGCCCTCGGGGGCTGCAGGAACACATCAGGAGCAGTGTCCTGTGCAGTCTTCCTCTCCCTGTCCCCTCCTCCCAGCACAGGTGGATGTTAATCCTCTGGAAAGGGTACAGACAGGACAGCAATTTAGAAAGCATTGTCCAGTTACACTAAAACTTTATCTCTGTTGTGTATTTATTTTGAGCAAGAGTGATGGAGGCTGGTTTAAATAAGAGCATGCTTTAAGTTCCTCTGTACTTTGTAATAAGTGCTTTCAACCCCAGCTCTCGTGTAGGGAAAAGGAAATCTAAATAAATTGTAATTATAGCATCAAGTTAGCTTTTCTCCCCACTTCAAAGCTTGGATACAGTTGTTTTTACAGTTTGTAAAAATTCATAATGTTGTCAGGCTTGGTGAAGCAATATTCACTTCTGTGTAGCTGAGGACCTTCATTCCACACTGTTTTCTTCAGAGGACAGAATTCCTGACCACTGCCAGGACTGTAAAGACTCAAGGGGTCCTTGGAGTGCTCACCAGTTCAGGCAGGGCTGAAATTTGAATATTGGCGTGGGTTTTATGCCAAAACTGCCTGGTGGTGACTGGGACAGCAGCAGAACCTGAGCAGGAGGCTCAGTGGCACCCACTGGAGCTGTGCTTTGGGGCAGCCCATGGAGGCCACCCTGAGGTTCTGCAAAATGTAAAAGCAAGCAGGCAGGGTGCAGAAACAGAAGGAATAATTACAGCAGCACCAGGCCACGAAGGGGTGTTGAGGGCTGGACTTGGGTTCACGTGCCTGTGCAGATGCTGGGGTTTGCCTGCTTCCACCATGCTAAGCTGGAAGTGAAAAGATGTAATGCTCCATCTCAGGAGATATCCAGCTTCCTGGAAATATTTATAGCTGTTAAAGAACAAGCCAAAAATATTGGTGTGCTTTGCATGAGTGTATTTCTATTCATATTTCCAAAAATGCCTACCTCTTGATTGACCTTCTGCAGGCTGCTAGAAAGTGCCAGGGAAGGGCCTTTATTCATTTGTATAAATTGCATATTATATATATGTAATAGAAATACATATAAACACAACATTACTGATGCTGTATCTGCCATCTGATTTTGAAAAAAACAGGACAAACGGAGGAGAAAATGTTTCCTATTTTAAATCTCTTTGATTACTTGCCTGTGAACAGTTGATGAATCCAGTTGGCCTGCTGTAAATCTGGGAGGGATTCTTTGGACAAAGTACCTAGTGTATTTTTTACTGTTTTAGCTGAAAACAACTCATCTTTCTAAATTATCTCTTTGAAAAGATGTCCACTGGCTAAATTCAGCAAAATTTTACATGCATGTTGGGAGGTGTTAAGAGCAGCCTGAAAACAGAACTGTTTGCTCTGAAAACTTTCATCGGGGTAAAGGGAAATTATTTGGGATTGATATTGACCTGTTAGTTATTTCTGGAGGGCAAATAAAGTGGGGAAAAATCAATTCTGCCCCACAGCCTGTGCTGGTGAGTAGGGGATGGTCATGCTCAGAAAAAGCACAGAACAGGGTAGTTCTTGTTCTCTCTGATGCAGGGGAGCTTGGTGGCTCACCACGTGAAGTCTGAAAAGCTTAGTCATCACCCCCATTCTCTCCCCTGGCCCTCCGGGTGGGTGGAATGCTGTGCTCCCAACCATTGTCCAGCACCCCATGAACGTCCTGGGCCTGGGGGAAGGTGAGAGCTGCCCTGCATGGCAGGCAGTGCCACATTTGCAGCTCTCCAGCCTGCCAGGGCAGTCAGTGGCAGCACAAGGGTGTCCCCAGCAGCTGTGCTGGCTGCAGGCCACCACTTTGGCAGGGCGGGAAGCCACAGCTCAGCCAAGCCTGGCTGAAGGGAAGACCCTGGGCTGGCAGGAAGGGATGCGCAAGGAGCAGTTGTCCAACCAAGGCAGTGTCCTACAGGAAGTCTGGGGCACACTCAGAGTGGATTTTTCCAGCCTCTGCCAAAGACAGGCTCCAGGGACCTCGCTGTGTCCCCTGGGGCTTTGCTCAGACGGTGGAGTGGATTTTCAGGGCTCTGCTGGAGCAGAGCTAAGCCCAACAGCTCACAGCTGTTTGACCATCGTAGAAAGCCTAACTACGGAGAGGAATTTTTCCTTGTTGATTTGTATGATTTTCTTTGGAGAGCAATGGTCCTTTGGGCTCTCTGCTTTTTCACTCATCTGTTTAAAAAGCCCCATTTTGGGACATCCCAACCCCTTCAGCCAAGAAAAGCTGGATTCTGCTCCTGGCTTGCTCAGAAATGGTTGCTCAAGAGCAAAATGAAGCATTCCTGTCAGGAGTTGGATGCACAACATCCAATGTGCTCCTGGGGTCAGAGGAATAGGTCCTAGGCTCGTGGAGAAATCCTCCTCATGGCAGTGCATGACGTCAGTGCAGAAAGGGCCCATCCAGCTCTGCATTCCGATAGCAAACACAGCAGCCAGGTGATATGTCCAGCCACAGGCGAGCTTAATAAACTTCCTGCTCAGCTGGAGGACAGGAGAAATAGTTCCATGATGTCTGCTTATAACAAAGCCAAATTGCACACCTCTCTGTAATGCAGAGCTGCTCTGGTTAAGGGACTGTCAACATTTCCCATCTGGATGGATGATTTAGCTGCTTCCCTTCTCATCAGAGAGTTTGACTTACCCAGTGCTGCTACAAGACTGTTTTTACGGAATATAATTTTCATCCACTGGCTATGTCATCCTTGGGCTTGAAAAAGAAGTTTTAAGCAGCATTAGAGTAGAAGGATAATGAATATTTAAACACATAATTTTGCAAACCCCTGGAGAATAAGAGGAAACTTAGAGGCAGACACACACAATCTGGAGATGGCAAACACTCTCCCCTCCTTGCCTTTAGTTTTAGAAGGATCCATGGGGTTGAACTATTACTCATTAGGGTCTGCCCCCCCAGCTTTGTGCTCCACGCCGGATGCGCAGTGTTTGTAAAGAAAGCAAACTTATTGCACTGTGTAATAAGATTTGAATGCAAACATTTAATTAACATTATCTGTTCAGAAGCATTGTTTAAACACCAGTTAACCTTTCTGTGCCAAAGCTGAATGAAACTTTGAAACTGGAGGCTGGGTTTTCTGTTCTGCTGACCAGTGCCATGGATTGATGTGCTGTTGATACAACCGCTTTCTCAGGTTTCATGTATGGAAGTCTGTGATGGAGCAGTAACTTCATTAATTTGGCCCTTACTGGTTCAGTTGAATGCTAATATTTTGACCTTATTCCCTAGGAAATATTCTTCCTGCTGCACAGACTTGGAAAGCGTGGCCATCCCTACATTCTGAGCCACATTTATGACAAACTTTCAGAAAGATAATATTTCACACGTGAGTGTTGGTTGTTAACACTTTCTGTATTACCAGAAAAAGGTGAGTCCTCATTGCTCTGTAGCTTTTGAGTGTTCCTTTGTATTTTTCAGCATCCTGAAGTGTACACTTCTGCCTGCCCTCTAACCCAGGAGGGACAAGAATGTGAGTCCTGTGTGTAGCTGACCTCACCTGGGCTTGACACAGTCGTGAACCTCACCCCCCAGCACAGAGAATAAAAATGCAGAGGTACTTACAAAAAAACCCCTTAAATACCAAGGTGTTTAAGCAAAGAGCTCCTTTAATGGCTTTGTGCATCTAAAGCCTGGTGGTGGATCCAGCAGGCTCTGTTAAGGGATGTGGAGAAGCTGAACATTGGTTACGCATTGACTGACCCACATAGTCTAACTCACTGATCACTGAGGTGGAATCTGCCTGGTTATCTCAAGGAGGAGGAAGAAACTGAGCTAGGAATTATGTTTTGTGAAAATACAATACAAATTCCTAACCCAGTTTTCAGCTGGGAGAACATGTTATTGTTCAACAATTGATACCACTTCATGGAAGCTTATTTTCTGTGCCTTAAGGGAAATTCAATTAAGTGAACTTCTATTTTAGAACACTGCTCTTTCCTGTCACTGATGAAGCAATAACAGTTGCAGAACATGGGATTTTCTGGGAGTATTGGTTGTTACTATCATTTATATTAATTTTTCAGCCTCTATTTGAATCTTATCTGTAATACCCTCTGAGAAAACCCACTAGAGACCTAACTGATTTCACTGGTGCCTCCAGGCTGCTGTGTGCTTGCTGCCACAAGGCAAGGAGAAAGGCATGTCCCACAGCTGCAGGAGGCAGTGCTAGAGGTGCTGTGGCCCCAGTGAATAGGGCTATACATAGCAGCAGCTGAGGTTTGTGGCATGCTCTACCCATAGGCTCTTGCTGACATCCAGAGCAGCCTGTTCCTCCGCATAGTGAACTGCTTCTGTCACTGTCCAGCCCAGAAACCAAAATGTTCACAAGTGGTGCAAGTCCATTGTCTAGTTTTTGCGTTTGCTGAGCTGTAATGAGCACGGAAAGGCAGAGATTTGAATCTTCCACGACAAGAAGTGTCAGGATTGGGGATTAATTCTCTGTGAAATAATTTCGGTGATGGGATGCCGCCAGGACGCCTGACTCTGCATTCCTCAGACACCCTAGATTGCCACAAATTGCAAGGAGAGGACTGTGTAGGCAAAGAACTTGTACACTTTCCAGAGATATCTTAGCACCTTAGTGGGATGGTCTCAAGAGCCTGCTGTGCCAAAAAGGTGACCATTCTAGGACTGGGGCCATTTCTAGAATGCTGGGCTTTAGTGAAGGACACATTTTTATAACTGTCTGCTATAAAAGGCTAAATACCAGGTTAATTAGGCTTGACCGTGCTGACAGACTCTTAATTAAATCACTGTGAACAATATCAGTGTTGCATAACTCTATTTCCATCAAGATTGCCAGAAATGAAGATATTTTCTTTGTTCCTTGTGAGATGAAGGTCTGACAGCTTGTTGCCATTTCCAGTACTCCTGGTTCATTAATTTGTCCATAATTCTGAGCTTTCTACTCTATTCCCATCTCTCTTTGGTTCTCTGCTCTGCTTGCTTAGCACTGGCATTTTGGCTCATTCCGTATCGTGCTGTACCGTGCCTTTCCTGTAACCTTCTGTCCCTCCATCCAGCCACAGGTACAAATGTGTAGTCCATCAGCAGGGATGGCTCCTGCAAAACATCACCTACCATGAGCTTGTATCTGGTGTGTCTCGTGTCCATCACCTGTTTTTTGGGGTTTTTTTGGAGACTGAGTCCCTGGGCAGAAGTCATGTAAGCAGAGTGGAAACCCAGCCTGAGCTAGGGCCGCTCGGGGATGTTGGCAATCCATGTGATTCCTGGGCGCTGATTAATTGCTGGGTCTGTAAGGGTTAAAGGGAATGCAATGCCTGGTCTTGCTGCCAGTCTCCTGCCTGTCTGTCTGTAAAAGGGGGGCCACTCCATGCCAGCCTTTGAGTCATGCCAGGAGCACAAGCCAGGGCAAAGCCCTCTGCTTGCTGCACAAACCCTGGGAGCAGCTCCCTGCTCTCTCCTTTTCGGTTCCTGTGCTTCAAACCACACTGCAGCAGCTCTTAGCAGAGCTGAAGGCAAGAAATGCCCATGTGAGTTTTGGAACTTCAGCCTGCTGAGCTCCTAGCCAGGGGACAGCAGCAGTGGATGCCTGTGGTCCCCTCCTGTCACCTCCTGTCACCAGGTGTCTGGGGAGCCCCTGCTTTCTCAGCAGCGAGCAGGCAGCACAAGCCTGGCTTCGTCTGGCCTTGTGCCGCCTGTGGGGCACCTCAGGAACAGGAAATTCCCAGCTGCTCCCCAAGACGGGGGAGCAAATCTGGAAATGGTGCAAGGGGAACTTAACCTGGATGTGATAACTGGGATCTGGCCTGAAATCTCCTCTTCAGCTCCAGAAAGAGCTTGCTGTCTCTGTCTAAATGTTTTTGTCTATCTCTGCTTAAAAGCTTTAAATAACGTCACGAAACTACTCACACATCCCACACTGCAAAACATATAAACAGTGAGAGGAGCTGAGCGTGTTTAACAAGCTGGAGCACAACCAAAAAGGACTTAAAACCTGTGATCAACTTGGTAGCACACAGGAGCCACCAGAGGGTGATCACAAGGGTTGACTCAAGTTCTGCTCCCTCTTCTGCTTTCCTATCCCATTGTACATCTGTGATCTCCAAGTTATTCATTCTCTGATGACTTTAGGCTTGATCAAGCCTTCAGCTCTTGTTGCTGCTATTTCAGGGAACACGTGGATCAAGTTCTCAGGATCTTGAAAGAGCCACCATGTCTTGAAATCCCATTTCTTAGGCTGCAGTTCATCTTGTCTCTTCTCTCCCTCTTGCCCTCTTGCTTTGTGCTCATACTCAGCCCTTGTGATGTAGAATGCAAATAAAGGGGTTTTGTGGGAGACTACCAGAAGATTGCAATCTTCTTATCTGTCATTCCAGACTTATCCTGAAATGACTCCTTCTTTCTTCTCTTTTTATTTCACAATATAAGCATTTCACAGAGGAGGTGACATCTTTCAGTGCTTTAGCATTTCATCTCCCTATGTCTTCACATTTTTTTCCACTTTCTCATCTGCATGTTACCAACTTAATTATGCTGCACAATGACTTTAAAAAGGCAAACTCTAACAAAGGCTAGCGAGGATGTTTCTTGGCAGATGGTCATTGTTTTGCCTTGGGCCCATAACTTTGCTTGCCACTCTCCACTGGGCACTGAAGCTGTTCTTGTGTTTAAAGATAATTGCTCCGAGCAAGATTATATCATATTTTCTGTCTATGCTTTCAGGAGGGTTTAGTGCTGTATAATCTGCTCATTATAACCACATCTCCAGACAATAGCAGGCTGCAGAATACAGTGTGATAAAGTGTTAGCAAATCTTGTTCTTGTTCACTCCCTGTCATAATATTTAGGTTCTAATGGTTCAAGAGCACACAGAAATTTTATAAAAATGGGGCTCAAATTAATGGCTGCAGATGTACCCAGTTTTCTTCACCCACAGCCAAAGATGACGTGGACTTTAGAAGAGGTGCATGATGTTTTTCTGAATCAGTCTGTCAAAGCAGCATAACCTTAAGATCTTGCTGTTTAATAATACATATTGATGAATCATGTTGATGTGACTGAACCGACCTTCAGTAAAGGCATTGGAGAACAGCTGCAGCAGCTACCATCTTCTCCAGGGAATTCCAGGTAAATTTCTGAAGCTCAGCATGTCCTGTCATTTTATGGCCTATTTTCCACAAGAAGTACCATGATGCTCATTCCTTTTGCAGCAGAGCAATTTCTTGTGATTTACTTGCTTTTCTCAGAGCATGGCTGGTAGCTGAAGTAGTCAAATTCCATTCAAGACTGAGGAGAAGTGACTTTGCCTCAGTTTCCTGTCTTATTAAAGATATATCCAATGCTTAAAGACTTGGGAAGCTGTGTTTCTTGAAAGACCAGTTCCTTTGAATTCCTGCATACATATTTAATTTCTGAGTGCCACATGTCAGTTAAGTCCTGAAAACATGGTGAAGACACATTATTTTCACATGGATCAGAACCATCTTTTGCAAGAGTAGAAAGGATCTGATCTTGTCTCAAATTGTGCTCCTGGTTCCTAGAAATACTCTTGCTAGGAGATAAGGAATATGATGTAACCATGGATGTCCCCTGGGTATTCTGGATTGAATGAAATCCTCCTTCTCGACCATGAGAGTGGTCGTAGAATAAAAATTCCAGATGGGCTAATCATAACACAAACATTTACTGAGGTTTCAAGCTGGGACATCTGGAAGAACAACTATGGAGCAAAATGCTGAAAAGAAAAGGTGCATTCACCCTAACTGGGACAGCTTTTACCCCAGAGTGGGCAGGGGAAGTGCTGTCTTCATCTGGCCAGCAATAATTAATGGCAGGAATTCCCAGCCAGGCCACCCTTGGACTTAAAGGTGAGCTCATGAAGGTACTTAGTGGGAGTGAGGAGGGGTCTCTTGGGGTGCCTTGTCCCTGGAGAAGGGCACTGTGGAAATATCTGGTGCTTGGGTGAGGCTTTATAGCGACGTTCCTGTTTGTCTTCATTAACGTTTAAATTTATCATGTGGGGATAGAGTCGACTTTGAGTTTGCTCTATGTGCCATCTACAGGTAGGGGGGTGAGAGAGGCTTCTCCTCCTGCTGAAACCATCCTCACACTTTGTGTTTAATGTAAACGGTGTGTTTAGAAATGTATTCTCTGTGGCAGACCTGACATCACAACCAAATTCTTTAAAATAAAATGTTTAGGGGGAATCGTGTGTCAGCTGCCTAGCGCTGAAATGTATGGAATGGAATTAAGCAAACCTTTTCTTAATTAAAAAAATGAAAACGGATTCTGAACTTTATCTAAGGGTCACTTTGGGATGATTTTTAGACAGAAAAAATCTTGGCTTTCTGGCAGGACAGCTGTGAGGGAGTGTTCTATTCATTAGAACACAATTTGTCCAAGAAAATACGTTCCAAGTCCTAATCAATTTAGATGAAAACTTGCTGGACAGGGTTCAAGCAGGCCAGTTATGAGTCTTATAAAGCCAAACCCACATGTCTCAGTGGGCAGGAGGCAAGATAATCTTAGCTTACAATGGAATGTTTAAATGTATACAGCTAAGACACTGACATAGGCACAAGGGTTGGTTCTTTTGTGATGGGGTTTTTTTTTAACCCATCACAAAGATGGGTTAGAACTTTTAAGAAGAATTGGAGATTTTAAAGAGAGGGAATATCCCTTTAAGATATAATCACTCATGCTGAATGGACTGTGGCCAGATCCATCCTTTCTTGAGCATCTATAGAAAGATTTTTGAAAAAGACTAGCTTCCAAAGCACTGGGAACAGAGGTGTGCCACCAAATAAAGGTCCCTGGCATCACAGGCTCCTGAGGACTGTTATAATTCCCAACTGTATGTGGATATTTTTTTTTAATGAGCTGCTTCAGCCGTGGAAATGGAGCAGTTTGGAGAAGCTGTTGCACAGTGAGCCCCTGGGAAGGTGACAGCATGCACGGTATTGTGCTGCTGTTAAATGCAGGCTCTTTATGATGACACATCGCTACCGAGCACAGAAAACCACAGCTCAACACACCCCCCGCCCTCCTGGGGTTAATGGTGACTATTTTAGGGTTTGATTTTCTGTCATTCAGTTAATTTCTCCACTCTCGCAGCTGGTAGCTTTAAAACAATGTATTTGCAGATCCTTGCAGAATCCCATAGGGTTGAGATATATAGCCTGAGCAGTCTTCAGCCTGGGGAATATTTCGTTTCTTAATCTGAAATGGTTTTCTAACTTGCAGAGTCTTAGCCAAGGTTAATCTCCATCACAAACATGAATCAAGGGTGCCTTTCACAGTAACTTTCAATGCCTGGTAGAAAGCCACAGCAACAAGTTGGTCTCTGAAGTGCCAGTTCACATTCACCTCTTGGCTAGTGGATCCTCTGCTCTCCTGCATCCGTCGCTGGGAAGGGACAAACACAACATTTCTCTTCTCTCCTGACTCTCTTCTGGCACTGGAAGTCCTTCACTGACTTCAGGGGGGAAGAAAATTCTTTCTAGCTGTACGTGGCCCTGTCTATACCACAGGGCAGCCCCTCGATCCCAAACTTGTTACTCACCAGCCTTCTCCTATCCAGGGCCTGAGACCTGAGCCAGGAGCTGTCTTTTCTCATCACGACTCTTGTAATTTCAGTGGGCAGTGAAACATCCCTTCTGCCAGTCCTCCTCCTGCTCCTTTGTCCAACACCACCACCCTGCACCTGCATCCCCCTCTTGACTCAGAGGGATTTACCAGCGTGGCTGGGGCTGGATGTGAAGGAGAAGGATCATACAGTATTGTTAAGCAACTTGTGGTTAAAGTCACAAGCTCTGGGGACTTCTTGACTACTGTAAACGCCAGCGGCTCGTTGTCCCACAGCCTCTTCCTTCCTTCACGCCCCGCTCTGCCAAGTCAGCCACCTGAGACTCTGCTTATTGCTCTTGTTTTCCCTGGCTCTTCTCACTTGTTTACTTTAAAATCTCTTTCCCTCCCCTTCCCTTCATTTGAATTTCTTGCAGGAGGGTCTTGTAAGGACACCTACTTTAATCAGAATTTCCTGTGAATTAATAGGCAGCACTTTTTTTGAGTTTTACATGTTTTGAAATAAAAATGCGATCATTTCTTCATTGCCCCTTCCCCGAACTCTGATTTCAACAAACCCTCTTCTTACAGAAAGCCATGGTTTTAGAAGCCCAGATTAAAAGGCAGACTCTGTCTCACAGAGGAGGAGGAGGAGGGGTACTTTGGATGCAGCAGGACAGCCTGTCACCCAGGGGAAAACAGCCGACACGCTGCTGAGGCTGGCCGCATATTTTTGTTTCAGAAAGCACTCCAGACTCAAACCACCTGTGAGTGAGTCTGGCTGGCTGATTTAGTAGGGCCTAGTGCAGGGTGTCCTGTCAAAAGCCACGCTTATTTTCACAGAGGCAAATGAATCAGGTTTTATGTGGCAGGGCCACAGCTCGCCGGGGCAGGCTCATTAAAGCTTTGTAAAACAAACCGTAAGCGAGAGGTGCAACATTTCCTTCTCCAAACCGGGAGAATAGACAGGCGTCCTATGGAAAAGTGAGTCATAATCTCTGCGGTACATTCTGTTCATTCTGTTATAATAAACATGAGTGTTTGTTTGCTGAGTCCATCAGCATGCAGACCCAAACTTGATTAGGAGGACGAGCTCCTCGGCCGCTGCCAGGCTCGCGTGTGCGCTGCTGTTTGCTTGCTTCGTTGTATAACAGCACCAGTCATGTCAGCCTGCCATTCCAAGAGGAAATAACAGCACTTCCCTCATTTCTTTCAAATCCATCCCAAATTTCTATAAAAGACATCAAAGCAATTACTCTGATGCTTCCCGTGCTTTCCAAATGACTCATCTTCTAAAGAAACTGCTGGAAAATAAGGCGCAACCAAGGTTCCTTAATTCCAGGGTTTGTGACTTTTAAGAATCTCATGGAAACAAGTCAAAATAGGAAGCCACAAACCCACCTTCTCACAAAACCCTTCTCCATGTTTTATATATTTCTCTGCTACCAGTTGGAGTTGGTTTTACGAGCTACACTGCCAGGAGATAAAGCAGGTTGTGAGTCCAGCTCCGTGACTGCAGAAGGTGAATTAGCTGGCCAAGTGTGCTCATTGCTACTGCTGTTGGAAGATGACTTTCAAACAGGATGATGCTTGGCTGCATCTAGAGCTAGCAGCGAAATAAGGGATTGTCTGCTGGAAAGAAGGGGACTTCTGGGAAGGAATTTTCAATGCAGCATGAGGAGCATTTTGGAAATCTGACTCTTGCCCTGTTATAAGAACGGGCAAGGTGTCCAAAATTTTAAATGCTCACTGCATTTCTAAGAACTGTAGATGGGATGGGAGGGATTGCTTCTGACTTCAGTGGGAAGACACTTGGAGATTGGACATGTGTTAAAAATTTGTTGGGCTATAGCTTGAAGCATTTCAGCTATTTCCATGTAATCACTTGCTAATTACAATTGTTTGTCTAATGCAGTGCCAGGAAGTGAGGTTACTGTCCTGCAAAATCTGAAAGGAAGGGCTGGGGACAATGAGCATCCTCTGCCTGGCTCTGACAGGTAGGCATTCCCAGCTTCGGGAGTGCATGGAGGTACCCTTTAGAGTGCTCATTTTGCTGACTCTTTTCTTCCACCTTTATCCATATGTGGAAGGAACAGTGGCACTGCCATTGCAGACTCTCTCATGCAAGAGGACCACACACCAAAAAGCTTTGGAGTACCAAACAGCATAAAACTGCAGGTAAAATGGCCACTTCACTCCTCAGCCTGAACCTACCAGGGGCACTTATGTTGGAAATAAAAACTCTTTTGTCTTTTTGCTTTGGCAAATATCTGGTGATTCTTTTTGGGATGTTTTCTGCCATTAATTTTTTTTTTTTTAATTCTCTGCAAGTAATCCAATCACTGAAGTCCATTCATCCTTTCCAGTCCTTTATTACAGGTATTTTTAGCAGTTGAGGAAAACCCTGCATCGTCCCTCCTCAAAGTCTCCTCGTGCCACTGTTGAGGTGGGGAAGTGCTTCAGAGACATGTGAGATGCTCTCAGCATGCACAAGCCAGCTTCAGGAGCCACTACAGGTTTCCAGAAAGAACCCAGAGATGTCTCCCATCCCACAGGGAAGCAGCATCCAAAGGCTCTCCTCACCCACTGCAGTGTCCCAGCTTCTCTCCGTGAGTCATACATCACAGGAGGGCTTCTCCTGACCATAAGTGGGATGTTTAGTAAACCTGAGGTTTTTAATCTTTAGCTGTTCACAAAAACGTGAAATACACAGTCCAGCATGAGCAGCTACATGCTGGGAGAAAAAATACATAGCACTGTACTTGGTCAGGGGTCAGGATGTCTCCGTGGGCTCTCTGGCAGGACTGAGTGGTTGGCACTGTATTTTTCTAGGTAAAGAGGTTTACCCAGTAATAGAGCCTGTTGAGTCTAGAGCAGCCTGACTTCTTGTAACACCCCCTGCATGTCCATGCCTGTGTTGCAGGTGGAAACACCACATTTAAGAAGTGAGGAATGACTTAGAGGTCTTCACAACCTAAATTACTTTATGATTCTGAGATCGCTGAGTTGAGCTGACTTGATTTCTACTTTCTATCCCTAACAGTGACTGTCTTCTTTCTGTTGTGGAAATTGTCACTCTGTGATCACACCGCTGAAGGGATTTTAAATTTTTTTTTTAAACCTGCTGGTTAGGAGTTTTTAACAGTATTTTTTAATATTTTATGTGTGTGCGCGCTTGGACAAAAGCAGGGGCTGTTGGAAGCTGCAGGTCTTTGCTGTGCTGGCTCCTGGTGAGGCATGGATGCATAAAGCTGTTTGGTATGTGCTGCTGCAAGAAATACATGTGCAAGCACGATGAGGTATCTGTGGGTGCAGGAGCATCTCCCCGGGAATTCTCATGTTTGCTTGCTGACAGTATCATTACACTGAAGCAGCTCTCAGTTGCTTTCTACCTCAGCTTGTTTATCTGTAAAATGGAAATGGGGAACTTCCTAGAGAACCCAGAGCCATATTTTTAGTTATTCATAGCTTTTGCATACCCTTGAGGCGAGTATAAGCTGTAAATCTCTGAAGCTGCATACCAACATTTCTGTGGTTTGAGCATCAGGGGAGCCCCTTTTCCACAGACACTGCTGTATTCTCCTGGCTGTGTGTTTCATGGCTAGCCTGTGTTCAGCCCTTGGCATGCAGACCAGGCACTGGGACCCCTGACCCCTTTCTGTGTGCAGAGCCAGGTGTTTTCCTGCAGAGTCTGTCCTGCTGGGGCTGAGGGCTGGAGCTGGGAAGGTTCCTGTGGTGTGCACTGTGCATTTGAGGTGTCGAAAGTGGCGTGTGGCACGACTGGGCTCCGCAATTTCTGGGGGCATGGGGCAGTGGCCCCCTCCCAGCACCAGCATGGCCCTTCCCCAAGCCCCAGCCACACTCTGCACCCAGGGCCAAGCCCTGCCAGGGCTGCGGGCACACACGGTGCATCCCAAACAGGATGGAAGGTTGCTCAGGTCGCCCTGTGCCTCTTGGTAAGCGGCCCCGTGCTTTACCATCAGCTCCCTGGAGGCTGTGACATTTGAGCTTGCACTGGCTGCCCCAGCAAGGGGAGGTCAAACAAATTGAATTTCTCTTCTAATTAGCTGTCTATGGCTTTGATCCATTGGAGACCTTGTGTGTTTTAGCTGGAAGAAGGCACGCCACGTTCCAGCCCCCTCCCGCAGCCGGGGAAGCGGCGATGCCCTGGCGAACGCGTGCGCTCGAAGCGGCGCTCAGCTGGAGAACCACCAGTGCAGCCTGGCCTCTGCGGAGAAGGATCCCAGCTTCCCTGGGCCTCCCCCTCACAGAAGTGAAATCCTTCCTATTGCCTTTGCGAGTCCTAACAGAACGGTAAGAAGCTGCAGTAAAGAGAGGGGATATGTTCAATTTGAGCGGCGAGATTACGATGTTGCGAATAAAGCCGTATTTATTAATAATTACCTCTCTGCCATGACTTTAAATTCAAGCAGCTGGACAGCCTCTGCTCTTTATTAATTTCCTTGGATCCTTGGCACGAAGCCCTCAATTCCTGTGATGTAATGGTATAAAAAGTTGGCTCCTGACCGAGCTCCCACCCACAAGTTCTAAATTTGGAGCATGGCAAATTTCTGCAGATTCCAGAGACAGGCTATGCTCAAGACGTGCTGATGCCTTCAGTCCCATCCTATTGCACCAAACAACAAGGTTGTGTGCTTTTTATAACGGGGATCATAAATATGACTCAGATGCACATGTTGTCTATGTAAGCACTTGGGGTTGGCTATCACTTTATGGCACTGGGAAGAAGCCAAGCCAAATAAAAATTGTTTTGAGTAAATATTACATTTCTAGAGCATGAATAAGTTTTCTCTGCAGCCAACGTGTCACTAATGGGAATAAAGAAGAAGACGGGGTGGGGGGAAAGCAGTAACTAAATCACCCCTCTGAACACAGACAGTCTGCAGCAAGACCTGTTGTTTGGACTCGTCTGGGGTGTGATATCCCAGATAATTCATAGCAGGTCTCAGCAAGGCCACGAGAGATGGAAATAAAAATAGCTGTATAGCTCAGTGCCGTCCTGCTGAGCGGTTCTCCTTTGGGTGGGATCTCCAGGAGTGGTATGTAAAAGAGGCAAGCAGAGAACCCAGTGTCCTCCTCTCCCCTGCTCCCAAGTGTGCAGGGGCTCAAGCATGTGGATTGCTCCATGGAGATCGGTGTTGCTACTCACATGCTCAGCACTAAGCGTGTGCACATGTCTGCCCAGGATCCGGGCCAGAAGGAAGGATGAGTTTTTCATCCTGCAGTTTTGGGACCCTGGGGGATGCCTGCACTGCAGAACAGGGGGAAGCAGAAAATGAGCCCACGTGCAGCTCTGCATCCAGAAGGAAGCAGCTCCCTGGCAGCTCTGTGGGGCAGGGATGTGCCATCCCACCACAGGCACAGGGCTGGTTCCTCACAGCTGCTGGCTCTGCTCCAGCTCCTCCAGCAAGTTGATAGGTCTCAGCATCCCCCAAAATCCCAATTACTCCGGCCCTTGAGCAGTACTCAGGGAATAGCTCATGAAGTGCTTCATGCACCTGAGATGCAAAGGGATTAAAAAAAAAAAGCAGCTCTTTCTGCAAGAACTTTTCAGGAAACATTCCCTGATAAAAGGAATGCTCAAGTCTTTAAAAAATAATTGCCAGAGAGAAATAACACGTGAGAGTCTAGCTTTGAAAATCATTAATGTCTTTCCCATTTTCCTGATGGACATGTGCACTCCTTCCTGTTGCACCTGTGAGCTTCTACATGTCAGATAAATGCCTTTCTGAGCTTTGCTGTCTTCTCCTTTTTTATAGGCTTCTTTTGGATAGCAGGCAGAAAACCTGGCTTTAAAATAGAAGCTCAGACAGGAAGCAGCAATGTTCCAGGAGGATTTCTGAGTCAAGCAGGAGAGCAACTGGCTTCTTGAAGTGTGAATTTCAAAGATCCCTAAAACCCTCGGCTGCCCAGTTGGAGCAGGTGAGTGGGAGGCATCCAGAGCCCTCGACATTCCCATGTCCCAGCCGTCCCTATCAGAAGCTTTTGAAGAGCTTCTCTGTGCAGTGGGCTGGACTGGGGCTTGCAGCTAGAATGTTTGAAGGGCTGTGAGCTCTGCAATAACCACAGCAGCCCTGATGTCAGCAGACCTGTACCTCCAGGGATTAGTGCTGAGAAATCAGGGCCGGTTTGCCCAGCTAGGGCGGTTTTGACTGTTTGAAGGATCTGGGTGATAAGTCCTTTTTCCATGCCTTGAATGCTGCCAGTGGTCACTTTCTGCCAGAAGAGCAGCCCAAACATTGTACATGGGGCTGGCTCCCTCCCCTTTGTAATGCATTTTACAATTTGGAGAAACTTTTGTAACACAAGAAAGTGTTTTTACATATTAGAGCTTCTAAATTGTTAGAACAGTTGGAAAATCCTAATTGCCTTTAAAAATCAAGGGAAAAAAAAATCCAGCAAAGAAAATATTTTGGATTGCAGAATTAACAAAACTGAGAGCTGAAGTTCAGTTTCCTGGACCAAAAATTTATTCAGGGAGTCCTGTCGTACTTGTGACTTTAAAACAAATACTTGAACCTTCAACAAGGGATTTGCATCTACCCCCAAACTTGCTCTGAGATGCAGAGCTTAAGCTTTGAAAAGTCTCCAGAGATGCATTGTTGAGGTTGGTCATGTTTAGATTTACCCCAGCATGTTGTCAGGGCTCCACATGCACAGGCGAGGGGAAAACCTACCTGGAATTGATTCAGAAGCTTGAATGAGAGATGACAAAAGAGGGCTTGGCTGGAGCGCTGGCCTAATTTCCATGAAACTTTGGGGGTAGCTGAGTGGTGATTTAATTCCAGTTAATTAGAGGCTAAAGGCTGCTTCAATTTGTGGCTGTTACCCAAGAGCTCCAAGGAGGTTTTCTGGCTGCCAGGGATCAGGAATAAAGGTGGAGGAGCTGGAGGTGACATTGCAAGGGGCTGGTGCCACAGAGCTTGGGTCGTGCCCTGGTATAAGTTGGGCTTTCCAGGCCTCACTCAGCAATCTCTGATTTGCACCTGATGAACACAGGTTCAGAGTATCCCTTGAAGAACCCTCCTTTCAGGGACAGTTTACTGTTTCGCAGATGTCTGTGTGCTTTTTTTAATGGGTAAAGATCACCCATCTTTCATCAGTGCCCAGCAGAGGCACAAGGAGGTTAAGGGACCTGACGAAGGTGATAGCAAGTCAAATTGTTTGGAATTTTGTAGCTCTGAAAGATCATCTTTCTAAAACAGGAAACCCTCTCAGGAGTAGTAGGTTTTCATTAAAACAACAGTTCGAACCTGTCGATCTTGATCTATCAGGAAAAAGAGGAATGTAGAAAATGTGAGAGTTAGCTGAGCCTCCCTTAAACTAAACCACCAGGTTCACGTTCCTATGGAGAAACAAATACCCTACAGGCATCGTGGTGTCTGATTTATTTTTGGAAGTTGAGAACTCCCCCTCTTAGTGTCTGAGCTAAGAAAAAAACAAGGATTTTTTGAGCTAACAAAAGGTTTCTGGAGGAAAAAACCCTTCAGTCCCACTTCTCAAAGGCTTATGACACGAGCAGTTGAGCTAAGGTAATCCACTTAGCCTCCCCTACATTTCAAAAGTGGGTTAAAGTTCCTAAGTCATTGAGGGAAAATGTTACTCAACAGAGTAATGACTCCCTAATTGGCGTGTCCGGCCTCGGCAGCGGCGGGTGCAGACCCTGCTTTCAGTCCCCCGAGCAGCTCGGGGTGACCAGCGTGTCCCCAGGAGGGAGGGGGCATCGCGGCTGCCCGGCCTGGGGTGAATCCCCGGGCTGCGGTGCCCAGCTGCGCTGACAGCCCTGCTCAGCATCTGCCCGCTCCTCTCCCTCCTTCCTCCGGAGGCCAGCGCAGCCCCGGGCAGAGGTTCTGGCCGCTGCCGGCTGTGGGTTTGTGGCGCAGCAGCGGCGCTGAGGCGCTGCACGTACGCGGGTGACGCGGCTGGGAGCGTGGGGCCGGCCCGCGGTGAGAGCCCCGCGCCGTGCCGCATCCCCGGCTCTGCCTGCCGGGCGGCACCGCACATGTCACTCATTAGGAGCCTGCCGAGCAGGGCCGTGCTCCCGGCTCTCCGGGGCCGAGCGGCGGTGTCCGGCTGCCATCTGCTGTCCGGCGCCCGGGGGGGCCCGCGCATCCCCCGCGCATCCCCCGCGCACCTCCCGCTCATCCCCCGTGCATCCCCCGTGCATCCCCCGCGCATCCCCCGCCACTGCGGCCGGCGACAGCGCGGTCTGAGTGCCATCCCCTGGGCTGTGGCCAAGCCGTGAGCAAATGCTGCCCAGACTCTCAGGGCCCCCCGCCACGGTATCTCCCGCATTCCTGCGGCAGATCTGGTATTCCTTATTGTTCTCCCCGTCTCTGGGGAGCAGCTGCCGCTGCCTGGCCGGCCTGCCGGGGCAGGAGCTGGCGGAGCCCTGGGCTGCGGGTCCCACGGCTCGCCGGGGGCTTTGGAAAAATCGTGTCAGTCTTCTCACCCTGCTTCGGCACGTAGGGACTTGGGGCTCATCAGGAGGGGCGAGATGAAAATGAGAAAAGAATGGAAAGCTGGAAGAGCAGCGAGTGGTTGTGCAGCTCCGCTGCCCCGGAGGTGCTGTGGGCTCGGCAATGCTCCCCGGGACCCGGCCCAGGCTGCCCGGGCTCAGCCTCAGCCGGGAGCTCTCCGTGCCAGCCGGCAGCACACAGCACCTGGAGCTTGCTGGCAGCCCCAGGAATGCTCAGAGCGGGGCGAGGGGCAGAGGCAGAGCTGCCTTGGAGCTGGGCAGGGCTGGTCCCTGCTCTGCCCCCAGGGCACAGCTGGTCCTGAGCAGCCTGGCCCAGCCTGGCCCTATCCAGCACCTGGTGGCGTTTCCCTGTCCCCTTCCCCTCTGACTGGTTCTCATACCCCGTGCCTGCGCCCTTCCCTGAAGTATGATTTCAAGGAATGCACCCTCTGGATTTTCTCCTGCTGGCAGGAAGGGTTTGCTGGCTGGAGCTGGCTGAGGGCTGCTGTAGGCTTGGCACTTGCCGTCTGCAGTGGTGACGGCGAGGAGCGCGTGCTGGAGCACGGGTGGGCCACTCTCTTTTGCCAGAGTGGCCATGCACAGCTACCCTGTGAGACCAGGCTGGGGGAGTTGGTTATTTTGGGCAAGCCATCTCCCCAGGAAGCTCCCTGGGCCAGCAGAGACCCCCTTGGACATCGTGCAGCTCCCACAGGCAGGCAGTGGCCATGCTAAACAAACCAGCAAACACAGAAGGTGCCACCTGCATCCCCACAGGGAGCAGTGCCACAACACTCAGCTTTTGGGAGGGTGAGCAGGCTGTGCCCTGTTCCCATCATTTCCCACCTCCTGCCTGGGAATAAGCACTCCATGGCCATACAGATCTTCCTGGCAGGGAGGAAAGCCTGGCTGGAAAATGGGGCATGCTCCACCCTCACAGAGAGAGGTGGTGGTTCACTTCATGGCTTGGAGAGAGTAAACGGCCCAAACCATCACTGGCAAAGGAGATGGTTCACAGAACACCACCTTGCACTGCTCCAAATGCAAAAATTCAGCTCCAGTGTGAGAAGGACTTTCTGAAAATGTCTAAGCAAAGCATGACCATAAATAAGGGTTTTTAAAGTGTGATTTGTTTTGGTTTTTTTTTTTTTCCTTTTTTTCACTCAGGACTGAAGAACCAGCACCCCAGAGGACCTGCATGTCCCCAGCATGTCCCCTTGAGTCATGGCTGAGCTGCACAAGGCTCTTCAGAGTGAGAAGAGAAATCTCCATGCTGGGGTAGGCATTGAAACAGCTAATTTTTGTCAACACCAAGTCCAGGCTGCTTTTGAAACTGTCTCATGTTTGTGCCTGAGCTTTCAATCCCGTCTGAGATGGGATCTCAGGCATCAAGGTGTGCTCAGAAATTAAGTAACAACAGGAGTGACAGCAGGTGAGCGTTTGCACGAGGACACTGTTGTGCCTGGATCCTGTTAAAGGCCTTCTTGTGCTTCAGCCACAGCAAGCAGATCTATTAATTAGCAATTACTTTAACAACTGTGTGCAAAGCGGGTGCTAGATCAAGCCTGTTGGTAGGCAGAAGAGAGATGTGAGCTATGAGCAGGCTGAGTAGGGTAGACAGGGGTTTTTTTGTGGTTTTATTCATTGAGGGATTGATAGCCTATTCAGTAAAGGCTTGTGGGGGAAAGTGAGTGCATTTGTGCTGTGATTTCTTTTTTCCTTGTTATCAATATTCTGTCCAGTCTGCCCTGGGCTTTCCTCTGACCCTGCTGCTCATATACTTTTACATTTCCTCTGTCAATTAGGCTAAAATATGAGAAAAAAGGCAAGAGAAGGGCTCTTGTCAAGTGGTTCTTCCAGGGCTGTGCACACAGGTGTTAAAAACTGCCTCATTAAATCTCCCTCTCAAGGCCTGTCAGGATGTTTCCCATTTAACTGTTTTGCATCATACCATTCCAATCTTAATTTCTTCTGGAGGTGAGATGCAGCTACATTTGCCAAATACCATTTCACCTTATTTGTTAAAACAACCACTGGCCTTTCCCTTTTTTCGAAGGATGGTACTTTTGGCACACCCAGGAAGCCAGTCAGTAAGACTTTTCTGCACTTTTTAATCCTGCCATTTCCAGGTAGCTGGAGTTCACAGGGAGAGTAAATGTGTCGAAGCCACAGTAATCTCTAAATTCATGAAGTTTCTGTTTGCATTGTGTTTTATATATATATATATACACATTTATTTATTTATATTTCTATTATTTATGTATTATATATGTATATAATTTATTTATTAGATATAGATATAGATATAATTTATTTTGCATTTAGATTTATTTTATTTTATGTTTATTTTCGCCCTCACGGCCACATGAGCTGATATCCTCTCCTCACACACGCCCACCCGGCTGGGGGCTGGAAGGGGCGAGCCTCAGTCCCACTCCCAAAAGAGGAGTACGTGATGCTGAGCACGTCCTCGGCTCGGCCCCGCTCCTGCAGCCTCGGGGCGGTACACAGCACCTGGGCAAAGGCTGTGCAGGGAAATAACCTCCCTCGAGCATTTTTCCTTGTTCTGCTTTTAGGAAAGCCGCATGGCAGCCCCAGCTGCGCCTGCAGATGCGAGATTGCGGGATGCTGTGTCCCACTGCACGCATTGTCCTCCTGCGGTGCGCCGCGGTTTGTTCGGGAAATACGCCTGAATTAGCTCACAGGCCCGTGGTAACAAAACAAATCCATTTTTCCTAGGCTGACGGGATGTCTGTGGGCACACTGAGCTAGCCGGGCTCCTGGAGCAGGGGCAGGGAGGTGCTGGCGGTGCCGCACAGCGCTTTTCCCTGGCACCCGCGGCTGGCAGCGCAGGAGCGGCAGGGCGGCTGTCCCGGGACGCCGCCACAGCCGGGAACGCCGCAGGATCAGCGGCGAGGGCTGGCTCACCACGAGGTGGCAGCCGGAGCCCAGCCATGAGGCAGCCCCGGTCCGGCCCGGAGCGCTCCTGCCCCGCCATCCCGAGCTCCGTGTCCCGGCTTTTGGGGCTGCCACAGTGACCCCAAAAGATTTGTTAAAGAAACAAACAAACAAACCCAACAAACAACAAAAACACAAAAAACAAAACAAAGGCAGAGAGAGCCACAATTATCAAGTAAGCAGCAAGTAATGGCAGACTAGGAAAGCCCGTAAAAATCTTGTTAAATGTGGAAGGAATTTGCCATTCTCAGAGGACAAGTGTACGGCACACCTGCCGCCCTTCAGCACCCCTTCCTTTGGGAACAAATCATGACCTCTCGTCCCGAAGCAGCTGAAAGGCCTTGTGGATATCCCCTTTCCTGGCCCTGCACCGGTTTGCTCAAAAATTGTTTATGTAACTGCTTCGCATATTTGAGATAAAAATCAGAGCAGTTATTTTCTGTTCACTCCCATTCACTGACAGGGATGGTGCAGCTCCCGCTCCAGGTGTCCTGCATGACTGAGACACAGCATCATAGGATGGCTAGGGTTGGAAGGGACCTTCAGGATCACCTGCTTCCAATCCCCCTGCCATTAACAGGGCCAAACAGGTGCTTCTTGTGGACCTTAATGATCACCTGCTTCCAATTCCCCACCTGCCCCAGGATACAGATTCTGTCCTAAGATACTGTTCCTTTCCCCTCAGAGGCTTTGCTTTTGTGGCTGCTCATGCAGGACGGTGAAACAGGAGTAACATGAGCTGCTGGAAGCCAGCCTGTTACAGTTTGGGAATGTGTGATCCAGTGAGCACGGCTCATAAATCAGCTCCATAAAATGGTCACAGGGAAAAGAAAACAAAAACAAACAAAAACCCTAAACCAAACTCCATCCTGTTTTTAGAGGGAACAGCACGGTACTGGGGTTGTGGTTTGCAGGACTGTTCCAGCAGCAGCAGGTAAATGAAACCTCAAAAAACAAGTGGGATGAGCCCTCCAGTGCATCTGCCGAGGGTTCAGGAACAGCAGGCACAGCTTTCCCCGGCCTCTGTGTAAGCCTGAGGTGTAGTTAGGGCTTCTTGGGCAGGCTAGTGACATCTCCAATCCCACAGTTCAGCGGGGATATCCTGACCATGAGCAGGCTGTTGGTTTGTGGGAACAGGAGAGCAGTACCCCCGGCCCCACCGGAGATGGTGGCACAGCAGGATGCAGATTTCCATGCTCCAGGGTGACTCATGGCCCTGTGCTCCCTTGGGATGCTGCTCAGTGGCGCTCGAAGGGGCTCATGCTCTAGTGGTATTTTTGCTCAGCATGCAAATGGTTTAATTTTTAAACCAACCACTCCCCCCAGCTTTACTGAGCAAGGCTTCACACAAAGATTTTTTAATTTGCCAGAGCAAGCAGAGACGACAAAACTAAAAGGAACGTTATCTCATTTCCTCTTTTGCCAGCCAGACAGACAGACAGACAGACAGATAAGAGAGGGGCTGCTGTGTGTCTGCCCCAACAGCTCCCTGCTGAGCCTGCTCTGCCCTTGCCCCATCCTGCAGCAAGGAGTACTGAATATGAACATTTAAGAGCAGAAATGCTGCTAAAACAAAGTCTATTTGTGTTACCATGTGACCTCTGCCTTTATTACGCCTTTAACATCCTATCGATACGACCATTGAACTTCTCCCACACAACAGTCACTGGATTTTGAATTTCAACAGGCCAAAAGAAACCCAGGCAATAAGACATCCATTAATTCCAAAATGTAAATGACTTTATATTACTTTATTAAACAGCCATTTCTAAAGAACAGTAAAAAATACGAAAACATGCATCATTTGGTGTTCTTACAAAAATGTTGTCCAAAACAGACTGTTAGAAAAATTAAACAAGTTTAGCCCCAATACCCCTTCTGCTCTCCACATAAGATGTTTGGTAGCTACAAATACTGTTCCAGCTCCTTTAGCAAAGTTTAACCTTGTATACATTAGTAATTCTATTACAGGTGGTTGGGTTTTTTATTCACATTGCTTCTGTAAAAGTGATCAATTTAAAAAATGCACTGTTATCAAGTTTAAGGAACTACTGTTTTCCTGAACAGTGAGTATAAATAGGAAGATCCTGGATTTTCCTGCCATTCTAATCAGCATTCCATTTACTGAAACATTAAAGATTTCAATTAGTATAAAAATATAACCAGAGAATAAATGTCTGAGAAGATTCAGTATTTGAGTGAGTCTTAGTTAATAGGCAAATAAAATGCTATTTATGACTTCCAAATCTGGACACCACTTCTGTACAGTTTCTGCTCTTCCAAGACCCAAGTATCACAGTGCTGCACACCAAGGCACTGCTTATCCTCCTGAAAAATTCACTTCTTATTTACTACAAATAATTTAACATGTAGCTGAACTGACAAGAAGGTGAGGGAGGGATGGCCAGGGTACAGTCAAAGCTGCTCACAAGCCACACCAGCAGGCACCTGCTCCTTGAGGGGGCATCTCAAAATGTCTGTACAAGTTGGCAGGAATCCTGTTTTACTGAGCAATGCTGGTGTGGGAGATCTGCAAAGCAAAGTCACAGCCTTGTTCCTTTTCCCTACAGAGACAGAAATACCTGGCTTTGTCCCAGGAGAGAATGGTAAGGCACAACAGCAGGCTCTTTGGGAAGCCTTGGTACTAGAAACTCTCAAGTTATTTTATTGACAGGAATTACTTCTTTTTTTTTAAAGCAGTGTCACTACACATTTACCATTTTTATTTTTTTAAAAATTTTTTCTTACATTTTTTGAATCTGGCCTCCAATTACAAGTAAGTCAGAAGTGCTGCATCTAGAAATGGTGGGATGTTATAATCAGATTTCTGGCACAAACACAGCCTTGACACAGAGGCTATTTGCCCTGTGTGTGCTACCACCTTCCATTGATCTGCTTCAGAAATCTGTGAGCCAAAACTTCATCTTTTATACTATGAGGAGAATTCTCAAGGCTTAATTTAGCACTTCTCAAGTATGAGACAGTACAAAACCAGTCTTGCACGACTTCTTTTTTCAAATGTCTTACAGCAGCATTTTCTACATGCCTATCTCCAGTTCTTTTGTTTGGATTCCTGCAAAGAGAGGGAAACAGGACACCACATCCAAGCAGGCAGCAGGCACCCACTGATGGCAGCCCCCCCTTGCCAAGGGAATGTGTCTGAGCATTAAGCACTGCGCAGAGAGCAACAGAGGGACAGCAAAAGTAAAAGGAGGAAGCAAAGGTAATGCTCCATCTCAGAGTTGGACACAACCTCCAGGACTGATTTATCCTGGGCTGAAATGATACTAAACTGAAGCAGCAGAACAACTGCTTCCCTCACCTTCTGGAATGAAGGTGATGCTGCCGGATTGGTTAGCTGCTGTCAGATTGTTACAGCTAGTACAGGAACAACTCTGTCACAAGCTATGTTTCAATACAAACTTTCAGTTGCAAAGTCTTGGAAAAGTGAGGGAAAACAGCACATCCTGCCAGACTCCACCCACTGGAATGGCTGAGCTCTGAGCAGACCCTCCAGCATGGCAAACAGCATTTCATGAGCAGAAAGGCCCAACTTGCTGAGCAAACTAAACTTTGTAAGCAAGAGGCTGCTCTGTGCAAAGCAGAACGAGGGAGGTGGGCTCCTGTTCTGCCACTGTCACTCCGAAGTGGCTTTCTTCCCTTTCCAGCTCCTTTGTCTCTCCTCCAGTTCAGCTTCAGTGAAGGCGGCTGGGCCCCAGTTTGTGATTAAGTGAGGATTCTTGGAGCCTGGAAGACAGAGAGCAAGACCTGAGACAAGCAGTTCTGACAGGAACGTCACACTCCCACAATGCAGTGTCCAGGCTGATCCTTGCTTTCGTTTAAACATAAAAGAAACAAACAATAATGATAATAAAATCATTATAGTAGGGCCAATAGAGGGAAAGACTTGGAAGCTCCCATCAGCAGTTGTCACAAAGGGTGATATTTATAGGCTGCTGTGAAACCAGTAAACTACAGGAAAAGGCAGACTTCAGTAAGCCACCAAGTGATATAAGTGCATGAGACAGAATAAATACATATTTTTGCAACTCTTCTGTTGATAACTCACCTGGCTCTATTAGTCGAATCAATCCCTCATGATGAGCTACTTTATCTTTCCAGCTCTTGGTGTTGTTAGCTGCTGTTTCCAACTTCTTCTTCACCTCCTGAAATAAGACAGAGCCCACTTGAAAACAACAGCTTTACTCTCTTTTTATATAAAGATACAACACCTTTTAAACCAAAAGCCAGAACCATGCTAATTCCCCCAGCCCTCTATTTAATGTGGAACCATCCTAAGTAATTTAGTCACCATCACCAACCACCTCCCCCCAAAAAAAAGCTGTCAAACCAGAATCCCAAAATAACAAGCTTTACAATATTCTGTAGCTGTGTAATGAAGCTAGTCTTCATTCTTCAGCCTAGACTGATCTTTTGGGCAATTCCAAATTGAAGGCTAGAATATTTAATTATTTCTAAAATAATTGGTTTGTGGGTTTTTGGTTTTTTTTTTTGTTTTTTTTTTTTTTTTTTTTTTTTTTTTTTTGTGGTTTTATATGTCTATTGTATTCAGCAATTCCTTTGGAGTAGTAAATGATGCTTCCCATACAAAAAGCCTGAGATGTCACCTAAAAAAAGAGTCAAGTACTGGCCAGAAGCAATCTTGTGATGATGTGAGACGTAACACCACCCTGGGAAGTTGTAAAGTGGCCACAACTACCCCAGCTGGGCCCTTGCTTGCAGTGAGTGCAGCATTTGTGTTCTGTGCCAGGCGAGACAGGCTTGTCCTTCAGAGCTCACCCCATAAACACCCTCCCCTGCTGAACACAAACCCAGCCAGGCTTTCTTTCCTGACCTAAATAAATGCAGGATTAACACCTCTCTAGCCCTGGAAAGTGTGCAGCACTTCAGCCTCTACTTGCTGGATTCTGGCTCTTATTTCTTCCATGAACAGTTACTGACCTTCCCCGAAACACTCAGTAGAGCAGAGAGCACGCCTGGCTTTTGGGACACAAGGCTCTGCTGCACACTGAGGATCTGAGCTAATTCCTACCTATCCTTAACTTCCATTCAGTGCTTAAATACATTTTTGAGGAGTAGGTGCCTACCTACACACTGACTTTTCATCTGTAGAAGACAATACAGTGCCATGACATCACCAAACCACTGCAAGAATTACTACCTCAGAAGCAAAATGCACCCAGTTATGGCAGCAGTGGGACTACACATGAAGTGAGACTGCAGTAGGAAACAAATGTACACAGAGTATTTCAGGATGTGACTAAGCTGGCCTACATGCAAATTGTGACAAAAATAAATAAAAGAGGTTCAGAGGTGTGTCTGAAACAGATCCTCTTCTTCAAATATATCTTCTGGTCTACAAACAGTAAAACTAGGAAAAAAAAAAACCAAACAAAACCACAACCAACCCAACTATCCTACCTCTACCTCTTATAACTTTTGTGCCATACTAACCCTTAAAGAAGCATAACATAGAAGAACTTCAAATTCAATCTATGGATAAGGATGAGAGGTTGATGACCAGAGCAGCTCACCTCATACTGCTCAAGAGCCTCCTTCCTTTCCAACTCAAGTTGTTTCAGTTGCTCCATGGCCACTTGAAGCGCCTGTTCCTTCATCATTCTCTGGTTTTCCAGCTCTTGCTTCTCTGCTTCTGTCATCTGAATGGTCTGTTGCTGCTGCAAATGCCATTTTTCCAGTTCAGCTCTCTTTGCTGTCTCCTCTTCCAGCAATCTGCAATGGGGATTGGGACGTTAACTGCACTTTAACGTAAGTCGTACCCATGCAGGGAAGCCTAAATAATTAATTTTTTCTTTCCTCTTTTTTTAAGGAGAAAAAGAATATTGTTTTTAAAAAAGCTTGGGAAGCAGGGAAAAAGTTGTTTGTTGGCTTGCCTTCAGTGTCATGCCAGCAGTGCAAGCAGTCTGACTGTTACAAAGGGCTATTCAGAAAACGTAGTCAATAATGCAAATACACAACACAGAGGCTCAGAAGAAACAGGCATGCATAAGTTATCTTCATTGTCTTAGGAGGACTGAGTATATGAAGGGAAAAAAACACATTCCACATAGCCCCGTAAGAGGAAATTTAACCCTTTATCATTACAGTTTAAACCTGTGATAAAATACAGCAGAATCATTTTTACATATATTGCTTTATAAAATAAACAGCTGAAAAGCTTGTACAGAGTGATCTCAGTTTTTCACATGCTGACACGCACAACATCTGATGGAAAAATAACTGCACCTGCTTTTCCAAAACTGCTGAGCTTGCCCTCTGCTAAAGGCTAATCAGACATATTTTAAAAATCATAAACAGCAGATTCAGCCTTCATATCTTAAGGAAAGATAAAATCTGTCCTGTGTTTGGACTTGAAGGTAGTTCCCCATTCCGAGAGGCAAGCAGTCACTGTAGCAGGGCACAGGTACTCACTATGGGCAGGGGGACTGAAACACTTTTCCACCTGGTCAAAGCCATACCTGGCCTGAAGTTTCCTCACAGTCTCTTCATCCTGACGTGCCTGTTTCTCATCCTCCAGTGCCTCCTGTAGCTGTTTATACATTTCTTCCAGTTCACGTACTCTTTGTAAATACTGTTCCAGTTCAGATGATTTCTGAGCAACCTGCTCTTCCATTTTTTGTCTTACCTAGCAGCATAAATTTGGGACACATGAGCTACCATTCAACTCAGGTTTCCAATTTTTAAAGAACTTCCAGCTTTCCCTCCTGCCATGTTTTCAGAGGCAAACCTTTTCCTGCTGACTGCAGAGCAGAACTGATAAAATTGAGGCTAGATCTGCAGATGTGGAACTAAGACCATTTAAAAAATAAATAGTAACACAGGCTACTTATATTGACCTACTTCCTGCAGCACAGGGTTTCTACAGGGGTTCAAACCTCATTTCAGTCAGCTTGATCTTGTTGCTTAGTTTACAGACACACAACTGAAGGTTGTAGAGAGGCCAGTCATGAAGGTCAGGCTGTTTAAAGGCACTGTTTTCACTCCCTCCTTGGCAGCAGTGTATCTCACACACTTATGTCTCTGGATGATGGCACAGGATGGATAAAGGGGGTTGGAATGTCCTGCCCCATTGGTCTGCAGGCTGCTCCACTCAGCTGACCCAAATCCCAGTGACCCAGAAAGGGATTGTATTCAGGAATTCATGCTCAGCCCATAAAGCAGCACTGTGTGCATTAATGTCCTGAGATGTTCCACCACATCACTTTTTCTACTTCTTTTCCCCAGCTAACAGAACGGCCCTGGAAGACTGCAAATCAGTTCTTTGGGGAATCCTCAGTGCAGCTGAATAGTAACAGTATTGTAAAGCAACAGTATTTCTTTATTTTTGTATTTGTCTGTGTGTATAACTGTAAAGGAACACACAGCATAAAAAAGCTGTTCTAGGAACACATAAAATGCATTTTGATTATGCCTGATTCATTTTGTTTATTCATACAGCAAGTACTGGCCTCAGGTTCTCCATCTCTGAAAACTGCAAGGAGAACTTCAGTCTGCTTTTATGCTTCAGTCTATTTTTCTCCCAATTTTCCAATCATAAACTTTGAGTACTGCATGAATTGTAACCAAGCTGTTCCAGTATTTGAATTCACCAGTAAAAATACTTTAATCCTACATCTCAAACAAATGCAACACATATTCCATCCTCCAGCCTCCTGCAAAACCTGTGGAATTCTTTCAGTGGCTGCTTGTGAGGGAAGCCCTTGCTGAACACATGGCTCCCTATCTGTAATAGCAGCAAAACCCCTCGTGCACTTCTTACCATTTTTTCTCTCTCCAGCTCTACACTGAAGCGATCTTGTAATTCAACTTGAGTCTGAAGCCTTTTCTTCTCCTCCTCAGCAGCACGAGCAGCTGCTGCTTCCAGTTGCTGGAAGAGAAGGGTGGGGGGTAGGGGGAAGAAAAGGAGGAAGAAAACAATTTGTCAAAATTAAATTATTTTGAGGGAATGGAACTTTATTTGATAATTTTTGGTTTTAAAAAAAAATGGAAGAAGCCTTCAAAAGCATCAAAGCACCAGTTTGGATTTTTTAATGCCTGAGATTATTCACAGCCTTTAAATATAATTTACTATCTTGACTGTTTGCACGACAATTTTAAATTTACCAATGAAAAGGCAATTACCTGACTATCTCCAAGCTTCCTCTGAGTCCTGCTTTGCTCAAGTGATAGAAATCACTGTATTTCCCCCTCTACCACAATAGGATAGAAAACTATCATGAAAAACCACATTTCAGGCAGGATTGCATAGGACTTCCAATAGGGAAAACATGCTAGCAAACAGAGAGTTCATACAGAAACAGAAATGAGAAGCACTGAATTGCCATGGGAAAGCAGAAGTGTCAGGAACTTGGACTAGAATAAGTAATTGTGCTATTGTGAATCATCCCTCTAACATCCCCTAAACTGCCAAGTAAGGTAAATAAAATCCTGGTCCATAATCATCACTTGAGTTTAGGAGGAACATTAGCTAGGGCCTGGGAAACAGCTGCTGATACCCTTCCACCTCTTGCATCTTATTTTACTTTTGTTGCATCTTGATTTTACAAATAAAGACAATGGTCACAGTTTTTCCTTTTGTCAGGATTTCAATCCTCGCAAGGTTAGAAATCTTCAGGCACCAGCCTAAACTTTACCAGGAGTGAAAACAAAAGCATTTTTTCAAAAAATTGTTCTAAGAAACTTATCTGATGCTTTTTTTAAAATATGCTGGGCTGTGGAAATTGCTTCCACAGACCTTTAGTAAGAGCAGGGCACAACATAAAGATGCCAGGGACCTGTTGGAGCAAGCCCAGAGAAGGTGACACTGGGGACAGGCTGTGCAGAGAAGCTGTGGATGCCTCATACCTGAAAGTATTCAAGGCCAGGCTGGATGGGCTTTGGAGCAACCTGGAATAGTGGAAGGTGCCCCTGCCCAGAGCAGGAGGACTGGGACTGGATGATCTTTAAGGTCCCTTCCAAACCAAACCTTTCTGTGATTCTGTCATGCTCCTAAAGGTACCACGTTTAAACCATGCTCCCTCACCAACCTAGATGAACTAAAGAGATGCCCCAATGATTAAAACTGCCAAGCTACAACTTTCACTCTTTTACATGCTTGCAATACCACTCTGGTCTCAAAAGATGGGAAGAAGTGAAGGAGAAGGTTCAGGTTTCTGGGTTTAAGTTGCAGAACACAGCACAGAACTGCTCTCCTTTGCAAGGCTTAAATGATGCCAGTGTTTTAGAAGCAGCATTCTTCCTCTGCCAGGACATTCAAAAGCATTGTAGTCAAATCCAAGATGCCTATTTAAGTGAAATCTCCTCTAGATTTCCTTCCCCACTCTGAAATTAAACAAACATTGCCAATACTGAGCTGAGAGGGTGAAAGTGCAGAGTCACAGGCAAGGGTGGGTGCCAGGCCATGGCCAGAGACCTCAACAAGAAAATTATCTTTGTCCACTCAGTATCAGCAACTTCCTGCTTCATCCACCAAAGCTGCTCCTAGCAGGTAAGGTTACTGGGAACTGTACACTTCAGGGAAAAGCCACAAGTGTTGGAGGGAGGAGAGAACAGAACACACCATTCCAGCAGGCACAGACAGCACAGAGTCTCCAAAGCCCATGCAAGACCCCAGTTGAAACAGAAAGGGTGCACACGTCCTGTGCATGCTCTCACACAAGAAAAAACTTACCTTCCTGTCTGTTCAATGTGCACATGTAATTCCAGTAAAAAATATGAAAAAAATCTATTTTAGATGAAAGCATTTATTCTTTTGGAATACTCTACTGCAGGAGCTACCAGAATAGAAACCAGTCCCAGAGTGCACTTTGGCAGATGCTGCATAAATGGTGGCTCACTGCCATCAGCAGCAACTCAACCTTGGAGCTTCCCAGAACAATCCAGTTTCCTGAAGCATTTACAAAGCCTTTTCCTTGAAGAACAGTTTTCTAACTAATCAAACCCTTTCAGTTCCTCCAACAATGTACCTCCTCCCTAGTTCCACCTAGGCAAAGTGCAGTAGTTCATGTCAGAGCCTAAGACACCTTCCTTGAGAAAACATTTTAATCCAGCCCACTTCAAAAGATGCTTCTGGCCACAACTCTCTTTAGTTTACCCACTGTGATTTTTATGAAACTCCCTGGAGCCTGCCAAGATCCTACTGCTCCTTTGGGGTTGCTCTCATGCTGTCTTCCCCCCTAAATATTTTTCCATAAAGTAAACAACACAGAAATCCAACTTTATTGTTTCTGTTAATGGGTACATTACTTACCAGCAGAAGGTAACATAGGCTATCCTTTATTGTCTATTTTGAATTCTGAATCTTAAACACATGTAGACATGGTGTGTATACACATGGTAGACAAATGTAATTGCCAAAATTAAATTTAAAAATTGTTTTCCACTGTCAGACTCCATTTAAGGCAAACAGAATAATACCTACATCAGGACTATCAGTGCAAGACTGACTTTAAAAAAGACAAATTTCTCCTTGCCACAAATTGTGACAATGATAAGACTTTAAAAAATGTGGGTTTTTAAAATTTTATTTGCTTTCTAGACTCAAAACCTTAAATGCCCTCACAATATTTATAGCTGTGAAGATCACTGAAGTTTTTTCTAAGGGCTAAAACTGGTGGGTTTTATTTACGAAAAACTCAAGCAATGATGCAGATTTGTCCTAAATGGGAATGCAAAAAACTTACAGTAATTTAGGGAGGTAGTGGAGACATGTAAAGAAAGGAAGACCTGGATTGCTTTAGCAGCAAGGACTCAGCAGCCAAAATGTAAGGCAGCAAGTGGGGAGGGTTTGAATTTGAATATTGGGTTCTAAGGTGTTCTCAAGGCACACTCCACACTAAAAGTAAGAAAAGCCACATATTTTGTTTTTAAAGATAGAAATTATAGAAATTAATCTGTGGGCAGAGAAGAGTTCCCATAAACACACAAATAACATAACGAAACTTGGGTAAACTATGGAAGAAAATCTTCATGGAAACCCTAGGTTTGACAGACATGTCTGACAGAAAAGGAAAACAAAAAGCCCAAAAGCAACTGAAAATATTGGTCTCTCCTGTCCCCAGACACCATCCACACAGCTGGCAGGCTCTTCTCCACCAGCCTGACAATCCCTGCTCAGCACAAGGGTTTGAAACAAGTGCAGCTCCTCTGGAGGAGTCTGCTCCATGTGCCTGAAGAGCACAGACGCCCAGCTCCACTGCACGAAGCCCAGCCCAGGCACAGGCACTGCGCTCCGGGCTGGAAGCTCCCACCTTGCGCACGGCCTCCAGCTCCTTCTGCTTGTTCTCGTTGGCCGCCTGCAGCTCCTTCATCTGCCGCTCCAGCTCCTCCTGCTCCGCCAGCAGCTTCTGCCGCAGCTCCTTGCGCTTCTGCCGCGCCTCCTTGTGCGGAGGAGCGCTCCCCGCCCGCAGCAGGCTCACCGTGCTCTGGATGGCTGCAGGGACAGGAGGGGACACCGTGAAGGGGGTGCTGAACTTTCTGGGTAGGCTTTGTGAAGAGACTTGCAGCGCTGGGCTGTGCTGGCTGTCGGGTCGGGGATTTTTGAATGTATTTTTAAATCAGAAAGCGCTGTTGTCAGTTGTCCTAATTGTCATCAGGCTGGCTGTCAACACAAAGTTGTGTTGACAGAAGTGAAAGACACTAAGAATAAGTGATTATAAGCCAACTCTCAGTACTGGCTGCGTGCCACAAGGATAAGGTCTAATGCAATTAACATAATGCAATTCCACTGCATTATGTAAATTGCAATGTTGATTTATAACAGGCTATGGACATATGAGTTACTCATATACCCAGCTGCAAGAAAAAACCCCAACACTTGAGGATTTCTTACTACCTAGACTCAGCGACTAACCAAGAAGTAGGTGTTACCTATCTATCTTCCCTAGAGCCAACCTTAAACTCTAAATTCTTACAGATACTCCAAGGGAGTATCTGTAAACTCTTCTGTTTACTGAAAAAGTTTCTCCCAGTAAGACAGTCGCTCTCATTCACTTACATGCAGTGACAAAATATTTAAGACAGCAAAGCTGAGGAGTGGCAGATGATTTTGGTATTTTATTCACACACCACAACCATGAAAAAAAAGTCTCCTTTTGAATCATTCATCATACTTTGGTACAATGAACACACGCTGCAGGTAAAGAGGGAAGTGCAAATG
Organism: Pyrgilauda ruficollis; assembly: GCF_017590135.1. Taxonomy (NCBI): domain Eukaryota; kingdom Metazoa; phylum Chordata; class Aves; order Passeriformes; family Passeridae; genus Pyrgilauda; species Pyrgilauda ruficollis. The sequence continues at coordinate 549,317 of NW_024517207.1, read as the reverse complement.
AAAGCCCACAGCTTCAAGTATTTAATTGCTGCACATTCTTCAATGGCATTGGCAACAACAGCTTTGCAAGGGCTTCTACCTCACTCTGCAGATGGATGTACCCATCACATATCTGGGAAGGTCTCACAGGAGGAACACCTTTACCATGGGAATAGAAAAGCAAGCCCTAATTCCCAGCTTTATGCTCAGGTCACCAAACCACACTACTTTAAGCAGAACTGTACAACCAAAGTCAGTATTTTACAGTGCCACAATGCACAAGCTTTCCCTTTCTCCCCAAAAGCAATGGTTTACAACATTGCTTCCCTTCCCCATCCCTAGAAGTACAGTCAATATAAAAAGCAACAATAATAACCATTTCATTTTGGTTATGGCTGCCTGAATTGAGGCACCTACATGACAAAAACTGATTTCCCTAATGTGGATCATTAGTTCTTCCTGAGTATCAGACCCCTTAAACATCCATGTGCCCAAAACAGAGACATCCAAAAATCATAAGACTAAGAATTTCAAATTTGAGCAAAGCACTGCTGTAAGAATTCCACTAACCTTAACTTTCACATAACTAGCATTTTTGAAACCTCACCTTGAATCCATTCCTGCTTCTTCTTTTTATCAGAGGCACTGATCTCAAAAGTTTTATCAAGACATTTTATGAGAAAAAGGCATTTCTTTCCATCTTTGTCAGGCAAGGCCTAGAATGGGTAACAATAAAGATTAGCTTTGCAAACACTGAAATCTAAGTTATAAAGTCAAGCAGCATCTATTCACTTATGGGTCACAGAGGTACAAACACCAGCACTAAGAGCCTTTATTACAAGGTGTTTATGAACTGGTGTCATATGAAGTAAAAAAGCTCTCTTAAAATATACCAGGAGTCAATCTCACACACACAAAAGGATTAATTCTGATCTTTAGAGACATACATAGTTTTTGGAGCGGTTTTACCTCTACACAACAGTTGCCATCCAGTATGATGTCTCCCTTCTTGTCCTTTAAATCTTCACTTACATAGTAGGAAATAATATTGGGTTTCAGCACAAACCATCGTTCCATCCAATTTTTCCGTTTGTGACCTTTTTTCAGCATGTAGCCCTGTTAAAAGCAACAGAGCAGCTGAAATGCCTGTCCACTGCTGAACCACCTGGTCTTTTGGTTATGTAAAGGTGCAAAGACCCAACGGAGCACACAAAAGTTACCTCACAGCCCCAAATACTTTTAAAGTTAGCCAGTACTTCAGCTGTACCTTCCATTTCTGTAATCATATTCCCCAAATACTTACATATTTTTGTCTGACATTTAACTTCCAAAAAAAATCAAATCACAGATGAAACTGAAACACCAACATCAATAAGCTATGAACAAGCCATATAGAAAGTATATTCTGCATCCTGAGTATTCCAGATTAAGAAGATGAAGAAGTTGGAAAGAAAACCACAGAACATTTTTCTGTAATGGCTTTCATCTATAACTGTTTTTGATACATGCAAATGTGCTTGTATTAAATATATACATACATATATATATATATATATATGTAAAGAAATGTTCTGTGACATATTGAATCCAAAGATATCTTTCTCTACAAGTCTGAGGGGAAAGAAAACATTCAGAACAGTTGAAGAAGCTTTTTTATTTAAAAAACAAACCAAACCAAACTAGAACCCAAGCCACCCTCTACATATACAGCTTATCTGTGCTCAGCTTTTCCAGTCCAGAGCCAAGGCCGTGCCTATTCCCAGGTGCCATCCCACTCCCTTGCTCCAAAGCAGGAATGCACAGCTTTGTTTGCCGCCCCCATGCTCGGGGCTGAGCTCTGGGCGCTTGCAAGGCCATGTGAAGGACTCCTGCAGCTTCAATCTTTCATGCTTTGCACAGTCTAAGTCATAGCCAGGGTTTTTTTTTTTCCTTCCTGACTAACCAAATTTGCTTTCAGAGACAAGTCAGACTAATACTTTCCCCTCAAATTTCTGCAATATCTTTACCTGTTACTTCAGTACCAGCTGCCTCTCACCTTCCAAGAACCCACTGAGAGCTCTTGAAAAGCAGGAGCTTTTTCACACCAACCATCACACAAAGGACACATCTTGCAGAACACTAAATATCACAAATTTAACTATTGCTGCTACCCTCTGTAAGCCTTACAGATCCAGGATGTGTTCAATAAAAAGGGTAGCATGACGCTTGGTTATGTGACCATGTGCCATTAATTAATACCTTGAAGCAATTATGTGATTACTGCAATAAACAGGACAATTCTGTCAAGAATTGTCAATCAACAAGGTATCAGGATACTGAAATCACACAGATCTCTGCTCTCCACTAGCCCAATAACTGTCCAAACTGCCCAGGTGGCACAGGGCCAAATCTTGACACAAACTATTTTTAAGTGTCTAGGAACCATTCAAAGGCACTCAGACATCCTTGAGAAAGAAGCCCAGGCACCAAGAGAGGAAAGAAAGGAGACACAAAACAAACCAAAACAAAAAAGGTGTGGGGGAAGACACACAATGCAATATCAAAACTGAAAAGGAATCAGATTTCCTCACAAGTTTCAAGGTGGATTGAACTGACACTGGTTAATTTATTTTCACGGTATCAAACAGCAGAATTACTTCATTTTGCCCTCAACTGACTTTGTGTATGTGTGTGTCCCCAGCCCTCACCTCCAACAGGCAACCAGCAGTTAACAAAAATAGACTTATGCATTGTTCTGTGGGTATTCTGAAAGAATTTCCTGTGCCAAGACCTTCTGATGGTTTCTTCAGAACAGCATAGGAAAGCCTGCCAAGAAAACCATTTTTTCCTCTCCTCACCAAGAAATCAAAGATGAAAAAAATTCTCTTGTCAGGTAAAAGTCAATTTTAAAGAACTCTCTAGGCAAACTCTGCTGTGACCCCTCAGGTCCCTGTGGTACTTCCAATTCCCATGAAAGAAAATGCAGTTTTTAAAGGTATTTTAAAAAATATCAGTTTATTCCTAAACTGATAATCCAGTCACTGGAAATCTGAAGAGGTTTGCTAAGAATACAAAGGCCAGTGTGATTTATGGAGTCTGAGTGCAGGTAAATAAGTTGTCAGACATGTAGCCTGCTAAGCAGAACAAGAAGGGACAGCCCTCTGGAGGCTCTTCCACACCTTTTTCCCTGTTGCAGAGGGGCACTTGAGAAGCCAAAAATAGCCTGGTCCAGACCCCCTTGCCTGAATACAGAGGTGGTGCCCAGCACAGCTGCATTTCCTACAGCATAACTGAAACTACAGAAAAGCATTTCCAAAGACTGAAGAGTTGTCACCAGAACTGAGAGCACGATGCAGCTATTCTGTGAACTAACAAGCAGCTGGTACTAGTGTAAAAAAGGCATTATTTCAAGTCAGAGCCCACTTCTTTCTCTTTCTAAAAGCAAGCTCTCCCATTCATGATACTGCTACAATTACAACAATCTGAATAGCAGCACAATTTCTTTTATAAAAATAAACTCATATTAAAGAACCCTTAAAGACAATTTGCCTGATTTCCTCCTGCTCATCATTCAATAGGGTAAAGAAAATTGAGCACAAATTGAACATTTTCTAATTAAAGCAATAAAACATTCTACTTTAAAAACATTAGTTCTCTGTGGTTCTTACCTGCTTGAGTACATCTAGAATGAGCTCATTAAAGACTTCATTGATGGCCATGGACACAGTCTGCCTGTCCATTCCTTTACTGAACTGCCCACTCCCGATGAGGTCGATGAGCTCCCACGCAGAAAGACCCTCTCGGCTGGTGTTGAGAGCAATCTTGTAATGGTCAAACTGCTCCTGCTGCCAGCCTGCTCCCATTGCTTCCGTGATTTTTTTAAGTAAATATTCAATCTGTGCAGAAACACAAGCAGAAATCCATCATTTGCAGCAGACATGGAAATTAAGCGTTTCAGAGCTGTAAAGGAAGTTTCTCCAGAGACTCCCATTACAGCGAGTTTCCTATGCTCACATGGAGGCCCCTAAACGTAGGTGGTTCAATTAACAAAGGTTTTAAGCTCCTGTCTCAGCTGAGCTCTTCACTGCCAAGCCCGTCCCTCAGCTACTCTCTTCACGTGAAAACAAAGAATTGAACCTGACAGCCTCATTTAGCATTTCAGATTCCTACAGAACACATGGGACCCTCCCTGCAATGGCATCCAAATTGTGAATGACTGAAGCGTGAGAAAGCAAGAAGTTTCAGAAAGTATTTTGTAAGCAAAAATCAAACAAATAACAAAAAAATAAAGAAAGAAGGCTGTTTGGACTAGAAGTGAAATGAAAAACGACCAAGGTATGATCTACACCTGAGCCCTCTTCTCTAGCTCTCAAGCACTCCATCCTTGGACACAATCCTGACAGCTGTATCAAAAGAAATAAAAGAACAAATCTGTCACATCTGCTTTTGTTTCCCAAATAAATTCTCCTTGTCCTTTAATCTTTCATCACTCTGTAAACATTACCATGCACAGGACAGCAACACCAGTAACATTAGTCAAAACAAACACGAGAATGAAAAAGAAACAAAGAAGGCTGGGGCTCTTTAGTCTGTTTTTTTATGTTAGTTTTAAATTCATCAATGTTAATTTGCAGTATTTTAAAGTAAACCCATCTATACTATCTACATCTGCAGTATTTTAAAGTAAACCCAGCTTTGAGGACATGCTAAATGCTTTTAATGACTCTCTAAACAAATAATAGGTGAGGGCCTTCCTGCTACAGCTCAGAGCCACCTTTTAGCTGGTCTAATAGGCTTTTGAGTCTCCATGCAAGAGATTTGGGAGTAAAAAGAAAGAAGTGGTTTTGTCCCCCACAAGGACTCCCAGGCCTCAATATATTGTGGCTGCTGTTTCTCTCTCCTACAACAGGCACAGCCACATCCCTTCCTTTCCCCCATGTCTATGGTCAGGAAACACAAGTGTGCAGTAGAACAGTAAATCCCAAATTCACCCTGCAGAGGGATGTGCTTTTCCCACTATTTCAGCTCAGTGACTCTTGGTGTCACAGCCCCTACTCCAGGGCTGCGTGGGCAGTGCTGCAGAAAAAGGAGAAGATGCAAAGCAGCGCCAGGAGGAAAGTTCCTGTTCCCCTGAATGAACTGGAAGTGCACACACCTGCAAGTTTTGGCTGTCACATCCTCCTCAAGTCTCTCTTAGGAGAAGACAGCCCAGCCAGGCACAGAATATGCCTCCAGAAATTGTAGAGAGCATTGTTTTTCATGTCAGCTTTACCAAGTAAGACACTTCAGTAAGATTTAGCTCCTTGTGCAGTTTTCACTAGCAAAGATATGGTCTAACAGGCATTCAAATTCACAGTCTTTAAAATAAGCTTTGCTGATTTTCACTCTCCAAAATCCTTAAGTTAAAAAGACAATTTAAGGCTTTCAAGCATTGACTACCATAAATCCTCAGTATTCAGTTAAGGGCAGGAAGCAGCTTACTTCCTACTCCAAGCATGTTTTATAGAAAAAAAAAACCAACCCAAAAAAAGCCTTCACGGAGTGCAAGAACAGGAGCACTGAAAAGCTGTTTCAAACCTCCCAAAACCTTGATTTTTTTAGCTATGTTCAAAACACATTCTGCCACTCTGCTCATTCCCTTTGAACAGCATCAGTTCTGAACTATGATCCTGGACTTTAACTGGAAGGAAAGCTAAAATAACTCAGACTTAATTAGGTAGATAATATATCTGCCAAAATGCTACAAAGTAATAGTAACTAAAAAAAAATTAACTCTAACTATAAAATTCATTGCTCCAAAATTTCACAACCTCTCACACTGCTTGAGGCATGGCAACTTAAGGCATCAAGCTCTCAAATTCCTTTGGTTAATTATCTAAAAGTACCAGGTCTCACTTGCAGACAAAGGAACACACACACAAAGAGCACACCTGAATCAATCTTTTTCCCATTTTTGCTCAAGCCATATAAATAAAATGTGGATCAAACTAATGGTCTGGAAATGATGCAATGCAAAACTCTTGGCTAGTACATGTTATCACAGAATACACTAAAAATAAGTCAACACATTGTTTCCTTTAGTGTCATTTGTACACATTTTATCTTATTTTGGTTCATAGATTAGATTTAACCATTTAAGTCTGCCAACCCCCATCTACAAGTCACTTCTCTGACTACAAATATCCTACAACCTTCCTAAAGTACATAAAATACTCATTATTTTAAACTACATTAACTCTTCTTAACTGAAAAATGACCTGTGCATGTTACAATTCAATTTCTAAAGTTAAAAAAAAATTAAAGGTTTATCTTGAATTCAGTCACATACATGGCTAACCAAAGTTCCCAGAAAAAGTTTATCTGATCTATCTGCTCAACAGCAACAGTGACTTTTGCACAGTATGAATATGGAAGTATGAGGTAAATACAAAGAAATAAGTTGCACCAGTGTGAAAGCAAATAGCAACCACTCCTTAGGTACTCAAATGAGGAACCCCTGAGAGCAAATGACATTTCCCCTCCTCCACAGAGACATGTCAACCCAGCAAATAACTGACAAATGAAGTCTCCTGTCTCAAATATAAACTACTCCTGTAGCTAAAAAGCAAAAGTGAAATGATGTTTGCTGCTATTCTGACAGGACCTTGCTTTCAGGTCAAAAGTATGCAAAACACAGGTGCAAAAATACCAGGGAGTTGTTAACACTGCATACAAGAGCAGGGACCAGTGGCTCCACACTACCAAAACCAGCTTCCATCTCAAACTTTTCAGCCAGAATTTTGCCAAGAGAAATCAAAAATAAAAACAAAGAACAGAGCTCTAACATGAGTCTGTTTGGGAGCTTCTTTCAGAGGGCACTTTCTTTTCTCCATGTTTCAGTGTCTATTTGTTTTCCTCTTCCAGGTATTCCTGCTTCCATGGGGAATGAAGCATCATAGATTTTTCACAAATATTTCTGATATACTAGTGGGTCTCTTAGATGAGAAAAATAACGCCAAGGAGGCCTTCATGCCCAGCAGAGCACAGCAGACAAGGCTATTCTGGTTCACACTATTCAAATAAGGTTTGTGATATTAACAGAGCAGATGTTAAAAGTCTACTCACATTATACAAAATTCTGTGGGAGTAGATGTTACTGGGCCACAGCCATGAGAGCAGTCATAGCATATCCCCTCTCACAGTCATCATCAACTCCTTTTCTTCATCCCATCAGAACATCACTTACATTTAAGTAAAATATTTGTTTCTTCCTTTCCACCAGCAAAACCAGGTTCATTATCCAGTGTAAGCCACTACCTTGTTTCTTTTTTTTTCAAAATTAAATCAGTGCTAAGTGAAGTGTAGTAAAGGTCAACTCAAGAAACAACCCTGCTGTGTGAGCTGAAAACCATTTCATGCAGCAGCCAAGGAAGAAGGCAGCGAAATGGGAAGAACTGGTGCCAGTCTCCCTAACCAAGAGACTAAAAATCTTCCTAACCACTGTCATCAACTTTTAGAGATCATGGGTCAATTAAAAGCCTACACAAGCAGCTTTCATTCTCTTTATATCAGTTTCAATGTCATTTCTGAAGGGCCAAGGGTCAATTCCCAGTATTTCATTCACTGTTTCAGTTTCTGGTACTAGAATGCAGAACAAGGAAGCGAACATGGTCATAAAAACACACTCCAGAAGAATCACCACTGGACCAGATTCTCACCTCCCCAGGCTAAGAAAACATCACCTCATTTTGACATGCACAAAAAGCCACACAAGGCTTAGTCCTCTTAGGAGGATTAGAAATGCCGTCTGTTAATAAATTTGAAGACTAGAGGACAAGTGAAAAATTACGGTACAAATCTTTCCCCATGAAGCCAAAAGCAGCAAATATGTTTGGCTTACTTGAAACAAATTGTGAGGATGGGATTACAACATGAGTATGCAGCTTGCAGTGTGTGTATCTCTGAGTTTCACCACAAAGAACAGCCCAGAAACACAACTAACCACACACCACAGCTCTCAGGCGATAAAGCATTCCCAAGGCTGCAGTCACATGTCCAGAAATAAGAAAGGAGAAGTGCTTGAAAACCTTTTTATAAAACAGAAAACGTCTGGTTAAAAAATACCAAGACACACAAATGAGTCTGTAACAACTGAGAGGTGACTTGGAAGGAAAGCTCATGACAAAACAGAAATATTTTTCCTCTTATGGATTCAGTTCTCACCACCTTTTTTCCTTCATTTCCTTCTCATGGAAGAGGTAATGCCTGCAAGAGCTGAAGGAAAGATACACTCGGATGTCTGCATCTCAGATGATGTAATGGAAAATCTGGTTGTGGGGATGGGAAGGAGCTCCCAGCCAGTCCCTGCTTTCTGCCTTGGCACATGAGCACCTTTGCAAAATAAACATTTATGGATCTCTGTTCCTTTCCAGCTCTTCCAAGGGCTCTCAGCTGCCCACCAGTAGGCAGCAGAAGGAACACGAGTGCAAGGCCATCCCCAGCTGTGCCCAGTACTCCCTGTAACCCTGTCTTTGTGTCTGTGTCTCCTGTCTCTGTGTCACTTTGAGAGGGATCCTCTCAAGCTTGAAGTCACATTCCAAAACTGCGCACCCCAACCCAACCCCTTCCCCACACTGGACTTTACAAACCTTATCCCCCTCAAGTGCAGGGCTGGCATCCCTCCTTCCTGGGCAGGTGAGGAGCACAGGCCAGTCACTGCCTCTGGCTTTCAGCCTGGCCTGTGCTGAACAAGCAACTTCTGGCCCTTGCATCACCTCTCCACTGCTTTCAGATTCTCTCCTGGTAACTCCTTTCCTCACGTTGCTCCTTCTAAAGCTCTTCTCAGCCTGCATCTCTGAATCCTTTCCAAAGCAGCCTCCTTTCCCTTCTCTGGATGAGCTGCAGCCATTTGCTGCCCATTGAACCCTTGGGCAGGGAATCAAGACTTCCACGTTGTAGCTGGGGGTAACAGCCCTGCCACATTCAGCTGTCCAAAAGGAAACGCCCAGCACAGCAGCACCAGTGCAAAAGTACACGACACAGGCAAGAAGGAAAGACAGCAGCTTCAATATTTAGTCAGCACAGTGCAAGTAAGGTGAAACTGCACTCAAGCAGGAGGCTTTTCCAGATATGAGATATTAAATCTATGAAATAACTGCAGAAACCACTTATCTCATTTTAAAAACTGCAAAAAGAAAAAAAAAAAAAAAAAAAAGAGGAAATTCAGACTCCCAAGCATGTCTCAAAGAGCAGCTGCTCCAAGGAGGAAGAAAAGGCATCCTTACAGCCACATCAAGTTGTGTTAATCCATTCACTAGAGACCAAAGAAGTCTTGCAATTTTCAAGAAAGGATGCAAAAATCTTCAAGGGATCACCCTTCCAAACTGAAAGCATGTGGCAAGTTTCTCGGTTACTTATAAAGTGGAAAATAAACAAACAAAAAATAACCAAAACAAAAGCCAACAATGTGGAAGGGAGGGTGGAGTGGGAACAGCTGGATCCCACACAAACAGCTGGATCTCTGAGCCAGAACTGCAGTAGATGGTGTGTTGCAATACTCTCAGCCAAGGATTAGAGCAGCAGTCGGGCAGGGCAGGAGAGCCTGCTCCCTGGGTGGGAAGTGTAGTCACACATGAGAGGTTTACACTGCTCTCAGCAAATCAGCAACAGCACAAACAGCAGGGCTTCCATCCCCCTTCTCCTCTCCTTCACTTTGTAAAAATCCCCTCACTGTACACATGACCTGCAAGGCATTTTGTAAAAAAGGCAAAAGAGAAAAAGCAAAACTGGCTGAAACTGAGACTTTGCATTTTTACTTCGGGAATTTTGTGCAGAGAGTAGATGAGTAAATGGGAATTTTTCCAGAAATACAGAGAACCTGATGCAGGACCCTTGCAAAGCAGAAAGGAGGGTGTTCAACAGACAGCATTCCTCCAGTGCCTGATTACATTACCTGTGTGGTCTGAGGGAAGGTGGAGTGAATACAGGCATTGTATATGATAAGAACAGAGCAGCCTTTCTTTGTCAGTCAGGCTCTGTAAGCTTTCTTTAAACAAATTGCACAATTTAAATCTTGCTGTAATCAAGGAGATGCAGACACAGATCCACAATCAGAATTTTTAAAATAATCCAAGTAGAAGAGCAGTACAGGCTAACCAGGACATTAAGGATGGGAAGGAAAGCAAACAACAGCACATACAAAATATGGAAATCAGGAAATTCTCAATTCAGTGCTGACTCTGCAGCACATCTGCCAACACTCAGACATGTTGCCATTATCTGGCAGCAGCCACACAAGGCAGCACCAATCTGGGGCTTCCTTGGTGGAGAAGGAGTGGGGAGCAATGCCCCAGAGCTGGCAGGGCTGAAGCTTTTAACCATGCCAGCAATTCAGGAGATGGGAAATGTCTGCCCACAGGTAAGCCAGGCTGCACAGCAGGGAACACACTGACAAACCAGAGATGTGGATTCGAGTCCCAGTTTTGGCATTTTTTTAGTGGCTTTGACCTACCAAGCCAAATATAGCACCACTAAGAAAGGAGCTGTCTTAGCTTTTATAGCCATGATCCCTGCTTCCCAGAACCAACAGAAACAAATGGGACAGCAAGCAAGAGGACTTTCTCATTTCTCACAGGAATACAGCATTCCAGGTAGGGCCCTGGCATGGGCCAGTCTGGCAAAACCAGAAATGTGCAGAATGAAAGTGTCCTGCTAAAAAGTGAGTGAGAAGGCAAAACTGAGGAGTTTATTTTGATAGGAGAGCTATCTGTACTTGAGGGTTTGGCACAACACCTTGGAGTCCAACAGTTATGTTGTTAATGGCATGTTAATCAGACTGTTTTGATCCCTGGCTGTTCAACAACTTGCAAATATTTATTATTCCATCCTCCAGTACCGAACTGCAAACCACTGGGATTGGCATGCACAGTTTTGCAAGGGATTATTTATGCTGATAGTTCTGATCTTTCTGCTTCCTTCCCCACTCATCCCAAAGGGGAGAACAGTGGAGATACCAAAATCTTCCTTTAGGGTTAAAATACCTATTTGAGTGCTGCCAATACTTGTTCATGAACTGAAAGTATAAAGAGATCTCTCTGGTATTATTCCTTCAGACACTTCAAGCAAGAGTGTTCAGGGGCTGGCTGGTCTTATCAGAAACAGAAAATTTTGTACTGTCCTTTCCATCAGGAGGGTGACATGACACTGAAGAGTCATCTTGCAAGTCACAGTAACACAGAACAGATGAGGGCATTTTTTTTCAGAATCACATAGACCTTGTAAAATTGTAACCACCTATAAGCAAGTACAGTGATTAAAGTTCACATCCATGCATGTCCTGTTTATCCTGTTGAGTCCAGGCTGTTTACATGACAGTCACACAGAGCTATCAATATCTCAAGAATCCTGTGGAAATCCCCATATATCCATCCACCCTGGAAGACACAGAAATGCACCTGAGACCTTACAATACTAAAAGAGGGGAATAAAACTTTTAAATTAAACAATATTTCCTCTTAAATCTCTAGAGAGTACCACACTTTACACAATTCAACTGAGACATTAGGCAAACTGGTGTTAAAGAGCTTTTGTTTCTTACCTCCTCAGGTACAATGATTAAAGGGTATTTGTCCTCTGACAAGAAGTTAAAAATAACCCACACTTTAAATGCATCTTCATCGCTAATCAGCAAAGGACTTTTAGAGAGATTCTTTTTAGCACAGAGAGTCCAGCACATCCTGTTGAATTCAACTTTGTCAAAGTTCCCTTGAACCTAAAGAGAAGAAATTGAAGAACAACAAAGAAATTGATATGCACAAATGGCACAGAATAGCAGATAAACAATGTTTGTCAGGTTTCATCATACAAAAAGCAGTAAGAAAATTGTAATTTGCACAAAACACCAAAGCCCAAAAAGAGCACTGTAACAACCTATTCTGACTTCCTGCATGGGGTAAAATAAGGAATTCCTCCTAGCAAAACTGACATCCAACCCCCAATTTCTGGTTGAGGTAATTACACTCTGACTCCATGGAAAGGAGGTTACAGTGCACTCTGTGTTTCCTCTGCCACATCAGCTTCCAAACCATCTCCACAACTTAGTTCCAGCTGCCCTCCTATTGCACTGACTTACTGAGATTTTATATAGCAAATTTGGAAACCAGCATAGCCAAATCCACATGTGGATATGCTAAAAGCAATACTGGAGCAGCAGCTGGGAAGGACCTTCAGTGTGTTTTTTACCTCACATTACTCAAACTAACTCTTGCAGAGTATTCATAAACACAGAATCATTTTTTTCCTCAAATACTAATTCACTTAAAATCTTTGCTTTTTCTCAGGTTTGCAGACCTTCACCTCATTGATACAAAAATTCCTCTTGTTTTCATTATCCTTTATCACATCTAGCAGCTGCATCTACAGATCTGTGAATTATTTATATAGGCAAGACCTCTAATTTACAGTTTTGTTTTTAAACCCTTGTTTAAGTTACACATTAAACCTATTTATTATCTTCCCATAACTTAGCAGTGGTATTTCTTTACCAATGTGTTACTGATTAAGGCATGTTTGACACTGTAATGGAAGCCCCTTTGAGATTTTGGAAAACACATCTAAGGAACAAGTTCTTGTACCTCTTGTGGTAGTGAGACCAGTAATGGTCAATGATTTTTTAATGATAAGCCAAACCACAGATCTCAGGTGCTTGAAGAACACCAGTGCAAACTGTCGGATTTCCTACCTAGTCTGGTAAGCAGTCAAATACAGTGACCACACCACACTGGCCCAGTCAGTGACAGACACAGGAAGCTGATGAATTGATGTGGGTGGAGGGGAAAAAGAGGGGGAAAAAGATAAAAAAAGAAAGACAGAAGTAAACAAGAAACCTGATGACAAGAACAGTCTCCAGGCATAAGAGTGAGACTAGCAACAAAAATCATAGACTTTGCATGCTTGCAGAGGCCACCAACGTGAGTGGAGATGCAAGAGGCTACAGCTGTCCTTTGAATGAGGTGGCAGCTGTAGGAGCCAGAGCTACCCCAGCCACAAGTTCAGCATCTGTCTTGTTTGCACAAGAAACACAGATCTTGAATGAAACACTGACTGAATGAACAAACACCCTCTGGAAAAGGGCTAGAAGTCAGGATTCCTTCATTCTATTCATCATCACTTCACTCCTTGGCTACCCTTGCCTGTGCTTTTTCTGTGTCCTCTCCACCTTGCCCAATGAACCAGGACTTCTTTTCTAAAAGTGTTTTTCCCACCCTGACAGTGAGGAGTTCCACCTTGGAAACGTCCTGGTGGTGCATGGGTCCTGCTACCACAGCAAAGCAGGACTGCAGCCCCTCAGACACTCCTGTCAAAGCCCAGGTCACCTGCAGCACATCCCTGCCACCAGGACTGTGCACCAGTTGAGCAGGAAGTTTCAGAACCATTTTACCACAGGGGAAGAGGTCCCACAGTGCCAGCAATCCCACTTTAGACATGTAAGCACTTTTCTCAGAATCCAGACTTGGTTCTGAAATGGACTTTGTGGGGCCCACGCGGCATCCAGAACAGAGACACTGTTTAGGAATTATTCAGGACAATAATTACATCAGCACTTGAGCCCTGGCTCTCCAAAATAACAGTTCCAAAAATATAACAAGCATTGGTAGTGTAACTTGCATTCATGAAGTTGCCTGGAAGATGAGATAACCTGAGGTTTGAACAATGTCCTTCTTTGTCTCTCCTCACCAGGAGTCTTCCCTGCTCTAAATAAGGCCACCTGTAAAATACCACCACTGCCATCACTGAAAGGGAAACATTTCCAATTGGTATTTAAAGACAGACATTGTAAATAACAGAACATGCTAAAATATGGTTAAGGAACCAAGTAAAACAAAGGATGAGACACTACATTGGCAAATCACAGCTCCCTCCTGAAAGAGACATTTACAGAACAAGACAGGTTTTGTTGCAGATGCAAGAAAATTCTATCTGCTGAGTAACAACATGCATAACACTGGAAATCATCAATCAGACAATACTAATTATTCAAATCATTTATTGAAATTACCTATGTGGATAAAGGAAATTAGTTGTAGCAAATGTATCTCACTTAACTACCTTGTCTTTCTTCACAATTGTCCCTTTCTTGATGATTCTCTGGTTCTACATAAGGAAGCTTTATTGCAGGGTAAGTCAGCACGAGAAAAAATACAAAAAGTTACAACTGCATTTAAGAGTACAGCACAAGTTATTTCCAAAGGTTACAAAGTCCTCTCAATAAAATTCTAAGTCACAGCTATATAACTATTTTAAAAGAAATTTAAGAAATCGTTCATAAAATATTTATTAATGTCTTAAAGCAAAATATCTTAAGATCAAAAAACCTTTCTTGAGCCAGTGGCTCTTGCTCGAATCAATTAATTCGCTGTAAGATGCATGACTGGAGACTGAGAGAACTTCCCGTGTATCTGGGGTATAAAGCATCAGTCCTCCTTTAGTAGCTTTGCTTACCAGAATATACTAACAGCAATTTTTCTACCATCACCCCATAAAATAACAGATTACGCCTTGAAAAAATAAAGAAGGAGTTTCTTGTTTGCTTTTGTTTGTTTGTTTGTTTTAAACAAAGGAGACACGCAATGAATCAGTGACTTCATCCCACTGCATGTTGTCTTTTGGCACTGATGTAAACTCATCTCTAAAAGAAGTCACAGACAAGATTTTTCCTGTCCAAAAAGATAGTCTTCTGTCCAAACAACTTCACTAATTTTCTTATTTACAAGCATTTAGTCAAGATCAAATAACATCAAGTTATAGATAATTTAACCCTCTTCCTTAACACTTTAATCTTTTAAGATTAACTGATGATATGGACATATCAAGCAATCACTGGAAGCCAGACCAGTATATGAATAAAACAAAACAAGAAATTATACACAGTCATGCTCTTCTCTTTCATATCTACTTACTTACATAGCCAGGTCTGTCATTTTAATATAAAAGTGTTACTTAAATGCCATTTTGCTCTTCATTTCCATGATTATTCTCCCTAGAAACACCCTTTAACAAGAAAGCATTTTTACATTTGAAAAAGCCATACATATTTCTTGGGTTTTCTTTACTTAATGGCTTGCTACTGTGGCCTCTCCCACTGTACTGCTTCGGTCAAAATAAATTAAGGCCTTTTCTTTTTTCCTAGAATTTGGAAAAAAAGACTGCTTGTTCTCCACAGGATCTCAGACAGCCAAGATGAAGCAGGAAGGCTATCACAACTTCTTAGGGACAAAGCAGGATTCTTCAGCATCAAACAATCAAGACAATAATGAGGTACTTTTATGTGTATTAAAGGCCAACAACTCCCACAATCAAACAGGACACTCCTGGGTGCCTCTCATACGCTTTGGGTGGGAGAGAAACACAGACTGGAGAGGCAGAGAAGCTGATAAACTAGATAGAAGCACATAAGCTAGATATAAGCTGCCAGATTGCATTTTATGTATCACATTTTCCACCACTATTAAATGAAGGAGCAGATATCAGCAAATGGGGCCGAAGAGTTTGCATCATCTGCAATTTCTGCACCAGACTTCTTGGGAGTGTATCAGTTCAGGACTTCTTCACAAAACAAAAGAGAGCAAACAGCTCTGTATCTCTGCAGCCACAACATCAAAGTTTGAGCGTTTCTGGGGCTGGCCCTCAAGTGTACAAGAAATCAGTGGTGTTGAAGCTGATGTTTCCAGTATCACATGAGCTGCTTTCGCTGTCCAGCCCAGTACATGAACAGAAGTCAGAAAAAAAGCAGTAAGATCATTGTTTGGGGCTTCCTAACTTTCCAACCCAGTGATTTTAGAACATGATGGAGAGGAGAGCAGAAGAGGGCAAAGCCCTGCTGGCTTTCCAGAGTTTCTCCTGAAACAAGGCATAACAGAAGACTGAAAAATGCTCAGACATGAAAGGAAAGATCTTGCAAGACAAAACTTCACAACACTCCCTAATGTCACCCACTGTAACTCTCTGAAGGGATCTACTCATTAAAACAGTGCAGATACTTTCACCCTTCTGTTTGCAAAGGAGCCTGTGACTATATTTTGTTATAGCTGCAGTATAAAGTGGGACAACCTACAGCTCCCAGACACTTTCAGATAAATTCAGGTGGAGGTGCTTTATTGTCACAGCACATGTCCCAGTTGAGACAGCTGCAATACCCAGAGTATCCCCACACTATTTCAGAAGGCTGCAAGCTCTGCCCTTCTTGTCCTCCAGCCCAGCCTTTCACACCCCTCATGCTCATGCACGGCAGCTGTGTGCCCTCTGCTCCCTTTGGTGGTTGGTCAGTAACACCTCAGCACCCCATGGCTCATTGCCTTCAACACCGCTCACCTGCTCTGCACAGCTGCACCCACTGGGGATGAGGCTCAGCCCCACTCCCAATCCCCACAAACTGCATAGTTACACTTTACTAATATGAGCACAGTTCTGCATGAACACAGCTTAGGTAAGGGCCAGATGTAACAGGAAATAGAAACCAAGGACAGAAGATGTAGAGAGCAGTGCACCCTTCCATTTTTAGGCACAGGCTCTCCAGAGTAGCCACGCTGTGAGGACCCCACAGACACACTCCCAACCAGTGTCTTCACACCAGCAGCAGCCTCCTGCAGGCACAGGTACTACAAAGACACTCTACCAACAAAAGCTGATACAAGAAAGCACAGAACATGAGAATTCAAAACTTACCTTTTCCAAGATGAATTTGTTTAGATAAGGCATGTAACCCTGATTGGAAACTGGTCCTTCGTCATCATCCCTGAAGTGCTCTTCCAAGGCCACTGGATCATGGGGAACGTTTAACACTGTGCACAAGTTGTGAGAAAGGACCTAAGGAGAGAAGAGAAACCAGTGACACTGCTGTCAGCCTTAACCATGGTGTGTTCCCTCCAGAGCAGACCTGTGACTCCAAAACCATGTGCAAAGTGACACTTCGATGTCACCACAAGTTCTGCCCCACAAAGTTTTGCAACACATAACTAAAAAAATCCTGATTTGATGGTTTCAGAGAGTTGATTGTTACAGAAGCAACGTGAGCACAGAGAGGTCCAGGCCCAGAGAGCTACAAATGCAGCCACACAAGCTCCCCTTTGTACATATATCCCCATGCAGCTGAAAACCAGGAGAGGCATGCAGGAACACCAGAATAATATTTGCAGAGTGAAGTCAGATAGCTATCAAAACAACCACAAACACCTAGCCTTTGAAAGTATAAATATTTATATCTAGTGAAAATGAGTAACAAAGAAAACAACTCAATATGTAGCTTTAGTTTACAAAGAAAAGACTATTCATATTAAAGCATTAACTATGGATTTCTCTCATCTGCTTGCTTTTGGGCTGCTTCTCAACACTGACCCCATGTTTCAGTTGGCAAAGGAAAGTAATGTTACAGAAAGAGGAAGGGTTTAGGTGTGCTTCTCAAATTTTTATTTTAAAAAGCTATTTGCATGAAGTATGTCACGAACTTGACAACCACTAACACTCGTGTCTGTTCTTGAGAAATGACCTTCAAGAAGAGACTACACACTTGACTAATTTTAAGGAAGTACTGAATTACTAAAAACTAACTTGCCAGCACATCTCAATTTCTTCAGCTGAGCTTTGCAAACACAAACCAACACCTCAGTACCAACAGGAAGGCAAAGCCTGGGCAGGAGTGACTCCTGTGCTGCCAGCACTTCCTAAAAAACAGCAAAACAATTTAAAAAACCATCCCTTCCTCTGGCTGTTCACACTGTCTGGGGTCAGGTCAGACCTGTGACAGGCTGCCCACATCACCCCTCGGCATGATGCAGAGCTGAGTCTCTGAAGATTATGTACTACCAACATCAGCTGGGTTAAGGATTTAATACTACACGCCCTGCCACAGTTTGTGTGGAAAAAAGTGTTTAAAAGGCCAAAAATACAGCTAAAAAAAAATTACACAAAGGTAAAACAGATCACATCTTTTCAAAAGGTATGCTGCCAGTGCTATTATTTTTTTTTTTTTTAAATCAACAACTACGTGGGACAAAGTGCAACTGAATTTTGCGGTTTTTATGTAGAATTTTAAAAAACAGACCAAAATGATGCAAAGAGAAAACAGTAAAAAAAACAAATGTGCAGAAAACTTATAAGCATGTCTATTTAGGTGAGTAGACATGAAAGATGGTCAAAGATGAAGTAGTTGTAAAAGAAGAAGTGAAAGTCTGAAGTTGTCAAAGCCTAGGAAATCAAACCAAAGCTACACACTTAAAATGTCTGGGCTTTCCCCCACCCACCTACCCCCAAGAAAAAAGAAAATGTACATTTACTATTCTGATGCATGATAAGGAGACAGCAAAATCTCTGTGTTAGTTAGCAGAAAATATTACAAAGATAGGCCAAGATGTATATTCAGTTCAGAGAATTCCTCTCTACATACCGCCGAAGTTAAACTTGCTTTCAGAAAAGGAGACATTTCCATGAGAAATACGTATTTTCACAGATGTATGCTAACACTAAGGCATTAGTGCTAATAAGGTCTAGAAATTCATAAAGAGTTAAACCACAGCATCAGTCATAGCACAACACTTCCCAAAGCAGCAAAAGAGCATTTACAAGTTATCACATTTCACACCACTATCAACAGTATATTTCACTTCAATCCATCCTTGTCTCTAACCAGATCAAGTATTTGAGTCCACGTGATTTACATGTGGGGTTGGGGGAATGTACTATCATGTGTGTTTCCCCTTCTATTTAAGGCTTCTGCTGTTATTTTTAGAAGCCTGAGGGATTCTTGAATTTCTGAGAGAGAGAGAGAGATGATCACTGTTTTCCAACCACACTGGAATTCCTAATACTATAATTAAAAAAATACTCAGTTAACACAAATATTCTGAAAGCATGACTGATTTCAGCTACTACCAAAGTAAATGAAAAAGTCTTGATAAAATACTTTCTTATCATGTGCTTTCTACATATTTGTCTTCTCCTTTTTTTGGTGTTCTTGCTGTGCTTGGGCTGTCAGAAACCTAGGTGCTTTCCACATCAAGTGACCCAACTTACCAGGAAAGAATTCCACTTTCAATGATTTTCTAAGATCTGCCTTATCTGTGATCTCTCTGGTGCCCAGTGCTCTCCTTTCATAACTCAGGAAATTCCTCGGCGCCTGCCAAGGCCTGCCGTTCTCAAACGCGGCCAAGCGCCAGCTCAATTCTTCACGTGCAGGGTGAGCAAGAAAAACTCTGCCCTGAGGTCTTGTTTGGTTTGGTTTTGTTCTCTCAAATCACATTATCTGGACCAGAAGATACTCTATGTTAATTAACAATTTTTAAAAAACCCTAACAAGTATCTGAGCACTAGACTAACTGGGGCACAGAAGAATCACCTTGCCTTGCAGAAGATACACCAACCATGAGGAAGTTTTGCAGCAGTCAGGATTATTCCCCCAGTGCCCACAGGGTTGCCAGGCAGCTTTCTCCTTCCTCATTTATCATGCTCTGGATGCCACATTTAACAATTTACCTTCATGCCAAAGCCAACTCCTGCCCCAGCCCAGAGACTCATTCTGCTGCAGCACATGGGCACAGTGGAGGTCCCCAGATTGGGGTGAGAGACAGCACAGGCAGCCTGCAGGGGGTTCACAACACCAATGCACTCCAGGTACAACAATCCTTCACTCTCACGGACCAGTTTTGTAAGAAAGATCCCATCTTTCCCTAGGAACACTGAAGGCGTTCTGTTCCAAACAGAAACACAAGCAAGCTGAAGGCCAAAGGTCATCGCAGACTTTGGATTTACTTTATTTATGCCCTGTTTCATGCTGCTTTATCTTCAGGTCTACTCTGCCAGAGCTGCTCCCTTCTTGAGTTCCCATTTTCCAAAACTTTCAGCACGTGTTGAATTGTTACCATCTGAGTAGTTTCATTTAACCATGTCCCATAAGAGGGATCTGCATTTCTACAGGGAGAGGGAGGATCTGCTAGACTACTTACTGCTCAGTGACAAAAATTTGGCCCAGATGACAGTGGGAGCATTACCAGGGCAGACTAATCCTGCAGTAGCTATTGTCAGCTTCTTGGTAGTTTTCTCTTTTTCTTTTCCATCTTTCTGGGGAGTCTTCCCACTCCCAGTCTCTTTTTCAGATTTTAAAATGTTGGCATCCCAGATCCCGACAGCTCTATTCAGTGGCTTCGTGTGAATTCATTCCAAGACATTCTTGGCTCATCTCTCCCTAACATCCATGTCAGCAGCCAGCCAGCCAGCCAAAATAAGGCTACTCACAAGCACTTTCCCTTTTTCTTTTACTACCAGTGTTAAAAGTAGCATCATATAGCCCTTGTCACAAGAACCAGGGCTTTTCATCCAGGGTACATCGTACGTACACCATATCCTGCATCATCACACCCCCAAGGTCCAGCTTCCTTACACTCAGGTAGCACATACCCCATCTGGTGCCTCATTATTTACCATCAGGGTTACTGCAGCAGCCTCTTTCCCAGCTGGATGAGTGTATTCCAGCCCAGCCTCCACCAGCCCAGGTTCCTGACACTTGCGCCCTTTGCCCACATCAGCTCCCATTCCTTCATTCGCTCCTTTCACCCCTGGGCATTTGCACACCCCTCATCACCATTTTCAATAACCTCACCCTTCCTTTTGCCTTCATTATCTGCATAATCCCCCCTGGCCTCCAGTCACATCCTGGTGTCAGCCCTCATCTGCCCAGGTAGCCAAGGGAATTGCCTTTCTGTCCTGGGGCTCCCAACCCTTAAGAAGAGCTCTTTGTAAACATACTCCATGTACTGCACCTTTCTTCGACATGTGCCCTGAAATCAGTTGACAAAACAGAATCACAGAATGCATTAGGCTGAAAAAGACCTCTGAGATCATCAAGTCCAACCTATGACTGAACACCACCATGTCAACCAGACCAACCACGTCCAGTCTTTCCTTAAACACCTCCAGAGACTCCATCACCTCCCTGAGCAGCCTATTCCAACATCTAATCAGCCCCTCTGTGAAAAGATTCTTCCTGATGTCCAACCTGAACCTCTCCTGTGGTGCAGCTTAAGCTTTTGTCCTCTTGCTGGTTGCCTGGAAGAAGAGACCTATCCCCACCTGGCTACAAGCTCTCTTCAGGCAGTTGTGGGGTGGTAAGGTCACCGCTGAGCCTCCTTTTCTCCAGGCTAAACACCCCCAGCTCCCTCAGCTGCTCCTCACAGGACTTGTGCTCCAAACACTTCACCACCTTTCCTGCCCCTCTCTGGACTTGCTCCAGCACCTCAATTTCCTTCCTAAACTGAGAGGTCCAGAACTGGACACAGCACTCGAGGTGTGCCCTCACCAGTGCCCGGTACAGGGGACAATCCCTGCCCTGGTCCTGCTGGCCACATTATTGCTGATCCAGGCCAGGATGCCACTGGCTGCCTTGGCCACCTGGGCACAGGCTGGCTCAAGGTTAAACAGGCTGCTGATCCACTGGGAGCTGCTCCTGTCATGACAGCCTCATGGCCCTGTCATTTCCTCATGCTCCCTGTTTCAGTCTACAGGCTGCCTGGGCTTTCCAGGCACAACAGCATCCCTCCCTCACACCTCACCGACAGCACTGCTCATGGCTACCCTAATACACACACTGTGAGCCCCACTGAGAGCCCCAGAGCAGGACCCTGTCCCCCACTGTGAGTCACAGTGACTAATTTCCTACTGCTCTGCACGGCTGCACAAAGCCGATTGTCCAGCCAGGGTCCTGCCCACTCGGCGCAGGCTCCCACCCCTGCCCCTGCCTCACTGCATTGTTCAAGGTCTTCCTCTGTGGTCAGACCATCCCTCTCACCCCTGATTACACCATTCTTCCTCTTCCCACAGGCCACCAACTTCTCATCTAGGTGAAAAGCAAAGCAAAGGCAAGAGGTATGACAAGCCTCTAACACCCCAGATATGGGAACAGACCGGTATGAATTTTCTAAGCCTGACAAGTAGTTCTGGTCACCCAAAGTTACAATACACGCCTGAGTGAGACAGTATTTGCACATGTGGCTCACCATCCACATTCTGCAGATAGCATCCAGGAGTCCAAGACCTCAAGACTTAAAAAATGCCCCCCAGTGCAGCACGGAAAACAAGAACACCAAAATAAACCCACTGCCTAAGCAGAGACAAGTCACAAAGCAACAAGCGGAAGAGCTTCCAGAGCGGGTGTAAAAACTAATTGGTGGATTTTTCCAAGATCCAATCATACACACACTACACACAATTTTGCTGGCTGTCAAGTGGAACCATATGTAAAACTACAGTGTTTCAAGATCCAGTTAAAAACTGGATTTAATGCTGGTACCCTTACAGAAACTTCTAAAACAAATTAATTTAAAAATTGCAGATGGTAAGAAAGATGAAATTGGATCTAAGTATAGGAAAGGAAACAATTTGGATGTAGCTCGTGCTGGAATCACAGCAGCAGCTGAAACTGTGTACACAGAACTTACACCTGAGCCTTGCTGTATCAGTGTTTGAAGGTGCCAAAAAACATACTGGCAAAACAATGACTGTGTCCAGCTTTAAAGCTGTAATTTAAGAACAGAATACACAAATGTTTCTGCTGATGTAGAAAAAGAGACTAAGAGCTGCAGCCAGCATGCCAGTAGAACTTCTGAAGACTACCAGTTGAAAAAAAATGAAAAAATCCAAACAAACAAAGAAAAAAATCAGTACATACTGTAAGAAGACAATATTCAAAATTACACTGAGGACTGATTTGACTGTCTCCTCTCTCAGCAGCTCAGAACATATGCAAAAGATACAAATGGATAAAAGACATCTCATAACATCCTTACTATTCCAAGCAAGTCCCATTTTTGCCCTCAAGCATTTGCTGTTTCTCCAGACTACAAAACAGACCAAACTGACTCACCTCCATCCATCTGCTCTAGATCTACTGAAAACAAATGTGTGATGCAAACCCTTTGCAGTAGGCCCTCAACTACAGAATACACACACACACATATATTTATTTTTCTCATAGTATTTAAGTTAATTATTTATTTTTATGGAAGGATCAAAGGTCACTTCTAGGCAGAGTAACTAAAAATCAGTTCCTTTAACAACCAAATGTATTATCCTTAGGAACTTCCCTGCAATGTGATGGCACCACCTTATACTGGATCACACAAACCAAAGACACATGGCCAGTAGGTTTTCTTACTGAGAAGGGAACAGTTCAGCAGGTTACAACACTGCCATTCTCACAAAACAAAAAGGTTTTTATCAGTTTTAAAAAAAGCCATTCCACTCAATTATTAAGCATATTTTTCTAATGTCACAGATCTCTACTAACCTGTTGGTCTGCAAGCATCAGCACTCCATTTTACAGGAGTGCTGTATCTTCCTCATGATGATGAGAAACACTTCATTGGGAAATACCTTCTAAGGACAACACAGTCCTATCTCTGTCATACTGGAACTTCTCTTTTGCTGTCCTGCCTGCCCTTTTTAACTATGCAGGGCTACTGCCACCCTGCACACCTTTTCTCCCCAGCAGGACCATCAGTTTGACACCACATTCAGCATTTGCCACAAAAAGTCTACGCAAGAACACCCTCTACTCCCTCCTGAAAACTAATTCTTGGTGGCCACAGGAGAAGGTGGCAACCTCATGACACTTCCCACAGGAGCCTTTATGTCACAGACAGAACTGCACAAACACACAAAGCCCTGCTTTTCTTGATGACACTGTACCAGCACACTGGCAGCTTCTGCAGCCATTTCATTCAGCCCAGAATCTGAGTGTAGGAATGTGCCCTTTGCTGATGGAGTGACAAAATTATATTTTTGTCTCCTTAAAAAGGAAAAAAAGCTCAAAAGTTTCCTCAATTAGGTAAAAAGACACCTCATAGGACCTTATGGACTTCACCTCAAACTTAAGGATAGCCAACTACACAGAAGCCAAAAAGTCCTGCCTAAGCAGTTTACTAGAAAAAGAAGACAACAAAGGAACTAATCACTTTTGTGAGGTGTTTTACCAGGAGCAAGAGCCTCTTACACTTAGCTCGGTTTTTCTCTGAGCTTTGTTATTATTATTTGTAAAGAGCTTTGTTATTTTGCCTTTTATTAAAACTTTTCTGTTTCCAACACTGCCACAGAAGCCATCCTGCTGATTTTATACTATCTGAAGTAGCTGGGCTATCTCAAGTGTGACACAGATCTCCAAGAGCTTGTAAGACCTGGCTCAAAGAGACCATTATATCACCTGGGCTATCTCAAGTGTGACATAGATCTCCAAGAGCTTATAAGACCTGGCTCGAAGAGACCATTCTATCACCCCAGCCCCACCTGAGGTTTTGCACTGGCCTGCACGATGACATCTGCACACACCCTCGGGCGAGTGCATGGAGCTCACCAGGTGTGGTAGGCAGCATGACAGGAAAACAGGATTCCTATAAAAAGTAGGATGATTTTAAAAAAACCTTCTCTGCAACCTGCTTCAGTTCGTCCTGCAAGGCTGGAAGACAAAGACTCACTGTCATTGACACCCCCTGTGAAAAACCTGCACACATTTTCAGCTCGAGTTCACAGCCAGGCCTGGCGTCTGGCCCAAATCCTGCCCCGCAGTCACTTCTGGCCGAGCTCGGCCCTATCTCACAGCCCCATCACCCCAGCAGAAGAAAAGGAGAAGAGGAACAGGCTGCTTGCAGCACGCTGCCAGGTCCGGACCCTCATTACATAATGCTAAAAATAAAGTCCATGAGCGACCAGCCACGCTTGCAAATAGCACCCACAGCACGGCCAGCGTCGCTGGTGGAGTTAATCCCACGAAAGGCGCAAACCTCGCTGATTGCTGCTGCCCACGCAGCCCCAGCACCGAACACAAGGACCCACAGTCTCGAATGTCAACAGGTGTTGCGTTCTTATTCAAAATATTTATTTAGCCAGATTCCTGCTATTATTCCCAGGCCAAGACGGTCCCATAAAGCAGGGCCAAGACGGGACTGGATTCAGCGAGCTGCCTGAGAGCTCTTTTAAGAGCACAAACACTACTTCAGCGTGTAAGCTAAGGAAAGAATGGCACAGTTGGAGCCTCTTGACTAATTCTCCTGTTTATATCCAAATAAGAGGGCACTGTGGAACCTCTCTCTCCCCTTGGCAAGCTGTGAATTTCACTTGGACGCAGCCAAGCCCTATAGATGGGACCTTGTGGCTACCCCACAAAAGATTTTGGCCAGAAAGGGTAGCAAGGACATGTGGTTGAAAGCGGACCAGAAGCACAACAAGGGTTTGTGCGCTGACATCTCGGGGAGGACGGAGCGGAATGAAAATCAGCCCGCCCGGGCTCCAGGACGGGTCCGCGCCAGCCCCCGCGGGACGGAGGTGGCCGGGGCCCGCAGGGACAGCGATGCCGCGGGACGAACGCTGGGGAGAACGCGATTTACAGCGCCAGGAGAGCCCCGAAAGCGAGCGCCCGTGTGCCCCCAGAGGCGGCCGCCGCAGGCAGGTCCCAGCCCGCGCCCCGTGCCCGCCGTGCCAGCGCTCGGCGGGGACCGACCCCTCGCACCCCACCGGGCTGGCCGCCCCCCGCTTGCCTTGAGCTGGGACTTGGAGACCTTCCCGCTGCGGTCGAGGTCGAGGGCGGTGAAGGCGTGCCAGATGGACTTGAGCAGCTCCTCCTTGAGCCCCACCATGGCCGGCCCGCTCCCGGCCCGCGCCCGCCGCCACCGCTGTGCCCCAGCCTGCTGAGTCTATGAATGTAGTTTACGAAAGCGTCAGGTCCAATGTTCCCAGCAGGATAAGTAAGGAGAGCAGCTTTCCTCTTGGAATTTTCCTACGCCACAAACAGCTTGGAAGGAAGGCTGCACACAGCTGGAGAGAGTGCAGTGCAATCCCAGTGCAGGGGGAGAGCTAAAAAACCTCCTGCTCCACTACCTCCAGGGCAGAAACCTGACAAAGAGGAAGGAATTGTGCTGTTGGAAGTTTTCTTTGGGTGTTTGGGGTAGTTTTTTTGTGCTAAGTCTTCCTTAATGCTGTGGGTTGGGAATAAGCACTGGTAAGGGCAGCAGCTGTGCAAGGACATCAACAGAGATTATTAAAACAAAATTAATTTCTGCTTAATTTCTTCTGCATGTTGTAGGGAAAGAAAATTGTTATTTATGATGCATGTGCTGTGATCTCAATGGTCTTTTTTCCATGTATGAGTCCCTGGTTTTTTGCTAAGTGCTGTGTTTGTTGGTCTACTTAGCCAAAAATACCTCTTCAGACCGGCTTTGGGGAGAGAAATGGAATGGCCTCTTTGTACCTCTTGATGGATGTCTTCAGCATTTCAGTCTGAACAGCAAATACCATAAATCATGTCAGCAACACAGCCAGGATCCAAACCCCAAATGCACTGAAGCCCTAGGCCCAAACAGGAGCCATGCACTGAGAGCATCTCTGTGTGCTTATTGTGCAGAAAAGGACAATGGGGGAGAAGAAGTGAGGGGTGATGGGTGTGGTCTTAGAAGGTACAAAACTCTCTAACGCTTACTGACTGACAGAGGGTCAGAAATAGGACTCCTGCATGCAGTATTTCCTGCAAGTGATAGAGAAGTTCACACATCTGTGTCTCCCTGTAACCCACATACATTGCTCTGAACACTGAGACTGTCATTCACATAACACAGCCCATGATCACTTGAAGGTTTTATTTTCACAGATTTCACGCAGAACCATTAGGATCCCAAACTCAAGACACATAATAAACATAATCAGAAAAAAAATAGGTTTTGCCCAATTTTAGTCTTCAGTCAATTACATCATCAGAACAAAAACAGCACTCAAAGTGTTCTGGCAGTACAGTTTGACAACTCCTTTGTACCAGGTGGTGCTGATTTATTGTGATTCCAGTAAAAAGGCACTCAGATTCTAAAGTGTCACTTAAAATACCATTTATTGCAGCCAACATTATAATGGAGAGAACAGTGTAGATAACCTTACATTCCTTCAGGAACCCTGGGCTGCCCAGCATCAACCAGGTGCAGCACGTCACACAGATCCTGCCCATGGAAAATTTACACCATTTTGGTCATTCAAGCTATTAGAGGATTTTTGTACAAGGAGATAACTCTGTACATTGTTTCTATGGCCAACATAAAACATGTTCACACCAGAACCCTTTGCTGCCATTTTCAGACGAAGCACAGGGCATGCAGGGGTTGTCATTGCAGGCACCACATAGGACCTGCCCAAAAAATCCTGTGGGACAATCAGCCAGGGAAATTTATCCCCTGTGGGCCCGGAGGCCAGGCTGGACAGGCAGCACAGCTCAGCACAAGCTGGGAAGTCACAGGCCTAACTTGCCTGGACCACTGCTCCGCCAGGTACAGGAGCAGGGCGGGTGAGCAGACAGCAAAGCCCCCTGTAGGAAGTCATTCTAATTCTCATAGGTGATAAATGATAAGATTGGTTTTCTGTATGTGATGGAGGCTAGAATCATCCACAGATTTTTATTCTTTAGAGATGTTATAGTCTCCAAGTAGCACAGTCAGTTCCCAAACACAATCTGCCTTATTCACTGAGCATACTCTATCAGCCTTTTTTCCCCTGCTTTTTCCTAACCTTTTGCTCCATAATTTATTCAGGACTTTGGAATCCACAAATAATTATTTATGCTCTTTCCTCAAGATGGATACTCTGAAATACATGATTAATATAAAATTGTTGTGATAAAATTTCCTAATGAATCTGATTTGCTAACATTACAGCTGCTATTATTATCAGAAACATCTGCCATCGTAAAATACATTAGCATTTCTCCAATTAGAAGACAGCTATTCCACTTAAGAAGGAAAGAGACAACTTTTATACATGCAGATAGGTTGGTAGCTGAGCACCCACAAGGTCACCAGTAAACACAGAAGACCCTTCCTAAAGTGCCTTAAAATACAGTTAGATTCTGTGAAAAGTCACTAAAGAAAAGCAATTAATGTAGTTCACACATGAATCTTGTAATGGCAGGGACTTAATCTCTGCTTTGAACAGAGTTCAGTGATTTTTTGGCAGTTTGGATTTTTGGTAAAAACAATAGAGTGGAAAAACAAAATCCAAACTAAATGCTCCACAAATTGTAATAAACAATGAAAACCCACCACACCCACACATCTAAAAACCAACCAACAACAAAGAAACAACCAACCAATCAAACAAACAAACAAAAAACTTCCAGAAAACAACCCACTAAAACCCTGTGTGCTGCTTTTCATTTTCTCTTCATTCTTTTTGCTGGCTTCTGTTACTCCTGATTTAAATGACATGCTAAAATCCTTTGCCAGAACAGGATTTGTTTTCCACTCAGAATATAAATAGTCCCATTCAGGTCACTAGGTTAGCAGCCCATACTTAAATGTTTCATTAAAATGAGTGGTTTATACAAGTCTCAGCTGCTCCAGCACTTCATAGGTTAATCAAGAGGATACTTAGAAGTTGTGCATAAACCTAGCACATTATTTTATATAGCCATACTCATATTTAAATCCTCAGTGTTTTTATAGGATTGAACTAACTGAGAAAAACCAATTAAAGTGAAGATTAAATTCAGGCAAACTTACTTGTGGAATGAAACCTTTGTTTTTTATGGTTACCCAAAATAGCTTTAACAAAGTTACAGGACTAACTGCATCCACACCCAAAGTGTGAGTTATTTTAAGGAACCCTTCTATTTTGATATGCTAATCTGGATCCTTGCTTATCAAAGACTTTACATTCTGAACCTTTGAAAATAAGATTGACATGTAATCCACTAACCATTAATTAACAGCAATCACACTTAACCAAGAAACCCTTGATAGCACTACATAAACTCTAAATTGCTTGCCTGGTACAAAAGCAAGTTCTGATGCAACTTCACATACTTCTGCTTTTCCTGAAAGTTATCTGAGAGCTCAGCAACTTCATTTAAAATCCGTGCTTATTCTAATTTTGTTTCCTCACCACAGTTAAAAACATGACTGAGGGGAGGGAAGACTGGCTCGGTCTCACAGAGTGACTCACAGTTTCAGGAAGGAGCTTTAGTTAGACCCTGCTGAGGCTCAGCCTTGAGGGGTCAATCACTTTTCTCTTGGTCCTCTTTGCAGAAACTTAATTACTCCTTGTTAGCCAAATAATAAGTGTTTGTCAGGGAAGTTCTAACCAGAGGAAAGATTACGCACTTGAACCGTTACTAATTTTGTTTTATGCCACTGAGTCAGTTAAACTGACATCAAGGAAAGAATTCCGGCACTTCAGTTCTCTGCTCATTGTTAGCCCAGGGAAAATCTTCCCAGCCTTGCCTAGAACAGTCATTTTCATTCTCCACAGGAAAACGAAATGGAAGCAAACAGAAATTGAAGACCGTTAAGGCAACTTTGCAGCAAACTGTGTTTCCAATATCTGCCACTTTACAGCAATGTTTCAGGAGAAAATAAAACTGAGGCAAATGCTGGGGTTTATTATCTGTGTGTTAGTTGCTGAATAGACTACTCCTGCCACAGAATATCTCAAGGAAACAGTGGGGGAGAGTGTAAAAAGCAGTAAGTGTATTTGACATAATAGCATGACCCAATCCTCAAGCCATCTGAGGAATTTGTCTTTTCTGTTATTTTAAAACACTTCAGTAGTTTTAGGTGAAACAGGAAGCAGCATTAGATGCTGAATCAGAATGCCAGTTTAGTCTCTCCTAGGAAAAAAAAAAAAAAAGGAAGAATTTTCCATTCACTTCTAAGGCTTTCAGAGCCATCTTTAAAGGGATTACAGCAAGGCACACCTATTTCACTGTTGTTTTCTATTTATACACATGTGCCCAATACATGCATTGTTATTTAAACTTCAGAAAACAAACATAATGTAGGGGTAAAACATCAGGTTACCTTTCAGTTCCTCCCTGGTAACACACTTCTTACTCTACACTTTCAGCTGATAAGGTATTTCTCACCAAGCTACAGGATTCACCATAGAGAACAAAATACCACAGACACCTTACCTGCAGAGAGGAAGAGGAAATTCAATCCCATGTGTGCTGCAGTACCCATCTTTTGGGGTGGAAACTGGAAAGAGAAATAACCAATGGAAAAAGGCACTTAAGCAGAGTTAATGTAGAAGAAAGTCACTCAGAATCGAGGAATCTTCAATGTTGGAAAAGTATCATTGGGCACTCCTGTTAACCCAGCACTGCCAGGTTCACTACTAAACCATTTCCCTCATGCCACATCCACATTTTTTTTGACTTCCAGGGATGGTGCTTCCACCACTTCTGTGGACAGCCTGTTCCAATGCCTAAAAACCTTTTCAGTGAAGAAATTTTTGCTGATGTCCCATCTAAACCTTTCCTGGAGCAGCTTGAGGTCGTTTCCTGTTGTCCTGTTGCTGTTACCTGGGGGAAGAGACTGATCCCCACCTGGCTGCAGCCTCCTTTTTGGCAGTTGCAGAGAGCAACCAGGTCCCCCCGGAGCCTCTTTTTCTCCAGGCTGAACACCCCCAGCTTCCTCAGCTGCTCCTCACAGCACTGGAGGTGAAGCCTCACCAGTGCCCAGCACAGGGGCACAATCAGTGCCCTGGCTCTGCTGGCCACCTATTTATGACACAAACCGGGATGCCCTTGGCCTTCTTGGCCACCTGGGCCCACTCTGGCTCGTGCTCAGCCGCTGTGGACCAGCACCCCAGGTCCTGTTCCCCTGAGCAGCTTTCAGCCGCTCTGCCCACAGCCTGCAGCGCTGCCCGGGGTTGCTGTGACCCAAGGGCAGGACCTGTCACTTCGCCTTGTTGAACCTCATACAATGGCCTTGGCCCGTCAATCCAGCCTGGACCCAATGCCTACAGGATCAAAAGGAGTTTAAAATCCCATGTGCTAAGGTACGGATCAAATATATGGGGAGATTCTGTCCTGAATCTAAGTAGATGAGAATGAAAAGAGGCAAGAGGAAGAAGCTGCAGAGGCAGAAACATCTCTTAAGGTTGGTGAGACTACAAAGTTTGGGAATAGCAGGTGTTTCTCCTGTCCCCCCCATCCCTATCCTGTGAAACACCTTGCCTAAAGTACTTTCATTAGTGGTGCCTTCTGCTGTCTGTAAATCAATAGATGAACAAGATCTCCATCAGGATGCAGGCTGAACACGTAGAATCTTCCTGTGTATAAATTCAGCAACAGCATCAGGTTTTATGTCCATTAGCTCCCTTGCCTGGCAGCAATCTGAGGAATACACAGGAGGTCATTAATCAGAGTCAGGCCACTTAGTCTGCTTTCATCTTGACTCAAAGAGAAATCAGTTTAGACCAGCATGATAATTCAGATGTCATGCTAAATGCTCATATTGTGTATTGTAAGGGAGTCAAATGGCAGGCAAAAGGAAGATCTTTGAAGCCAATGCTTCAGCTTTTTTCAAGATTATCCAGAATCTCAAGTTCATTTTTAGGCGTGTACAACCTCAGATCTCTGAGCAACATGTTAAACAATAATAAATTGCTTCCTGTTTAATTAGGCTCAGCAATATTCTCTCCTCAGGGCGCCTCCCTTTCCCCTAGCCCAATCCTATTATACTTTGGGAAGATAGAATCTCCATCCAGTTCCAGCTCTCAGACAGAAGCTGTTTCCTGAGTGCTGTCCTGCCCAGTTTCCTCCTGCTTTCTCTGTGCCGTGTTTCTGGAGCTGAGAGCCTTCGCTCGGCTTGGCCGCTCCCTCCGCAGGGCGCCTCCCTTTCCCCTAGCCCAATCCTATTATACTTTGGGAAGATAGAATCTCCATCCAGTTCCAGCTCTCAGACAGAAGCTGTTTCCTGAGTGCTGTCCTGCCCAGTTTCCTCCTGCTTTCTCTGTGCCGTGTTTCTGGAGCTGAGAGCCTTCACTCAGCTTGGCCACTCCCTCCGAGGGTTCCAGGCTTCACTGGAGGAAGGGAGGGCTCAGCAGGGCACAGCCCTGATTTGACTCCACTGGCCATGTTTAGACCCGGCTCCTCGAGCCCAGTTACAGCAGGGATATTTGCAGGTAGCACACACAGGGGTTTATCAAACACATGCACACATTACACCCCAAACCACGTATACAGACACATGGTGAGGGTGCCCTTTCCAAGCCTACACAACCAAAGGGGGATGGGGATGGACAAATGAAAACACTCTTACCTGAGTTACTGTTGGCAAGAGTGCTCAGTCACTGCTGCAGAACAAGACAGTGCCTTCTAGCAATCAGGGTTGAGTGTCATACCAGCACACAAATACTTCAAAGACAAAATTCAGTGCACAGTTAACAATTTTGTCCAGCAGGTGTTGCTGGAGACTACAGAACACATTCAGGCAAGGTCCAGCTAGCCAGCTTTTGGGAGGGTGTCAAACACACGGTGCTCCCCTGCCCCAGATCAGCAAGGACAGGGTGTCTAAGTATACTTCTATTCATGAAAATTTTCAGTGTTATAAAGTAATGCAAGCTGTGACATTGAAATCCTACTTTGGAATATACAAGCAGTGCCTAACTCCATTTCTAAGTGGAGGGAAAACTTGTCTGTGACTTCCAAAATAAGCCAATTTGACAGTAAGATTTCAGGTTCTACATTTTAGTAATTCAGATCCATTCCAGCTGATAGGGCAACAGGATACTTGGAAACTGAAAAATGAATCCAATAAAAACTAGAAAAGAACCCTAGACAACTGCTGTGTAGGGATTACAAAAAACAAAACAAAAAACCATACTAAAATGTTTGACCTCCAATTGTATTTTGACAATAATGGCATAAACAGAATTTCATGTAGTACTTGAACACCAGCTGTGATTCAATATCTTTTTAAGTATACCATTTATGATTCAATTCAATGGTTTAGCCTGCAAGCCCATCAGTATTTCTACGGACAATGGAAAGGTTTGAATTGCAAGATGAATTATCCAAACAGTGAATCGGTCCTTGATACTTGAAATTCATTTTTCTGTGTTAAATGGTGTTGTGTCTTTACAGGAAACTGAATCTGTAGGAGCTTTAGTCCATCACACCACCCACTGTTTGGCCAGAAGCTGCAGAAAGACTGAGCAAGACCAAGCAGGTGGTGTTGTCCAGTAATGCAGCTTTAGAAGATGGAGAAGACAGAGGAGCAGACAAATATCTAGAGGAGGTGGGGGTATGACATACCTGCTTTCAAGTATTTTTACATTCATTTGAGTTCTTCATGAAGTCATGTAGTCTGATCAAAAAAGTTAAGCTTGGGAAATTTAAGCTAGATGAATTCAGGAGAAATATGGTTAAACATGAAATGTAGTTATTTTGAAGAACATGTTTGCCACCCAACTCTAATGCTTGCTTCTTAAGTTCAGCTGAAGCTTTCCTCTCCAAGTGCTGAAGCTCATCCTGTTACACCATGCTTGGCTGAATCTCAAATAATACCCAACTCTACATTTTTGCGAGAGGTGAGAAGCTCCTCCTTCCGCCTGCAAAGGCAACTACAGGTAAGTTCTGCTCAACTACAGATAAGTTTGGCCCAAGTCTTCTTTTTTGCAATAATTTTTAAGCTGCCAAAATTCATGTAAGATTGTTTCTATTAAAAAAAGAAACCCCCTTCAATGTCAGTAAAAATAGATACCACTTCTTACTCAGTAAACATCTGAATCATGAATCACTGGATGCTGGGAATATTCATGGGAAGCATTAACACACACTTCCCAAATTCTCTGCTCCTTCCCCCACTAGCCATTGTTGCAGCCAGGATTTACTGCCTCACCACCTGCATCAGAAAGGCTCATGAAAACTCGAGATAAAATTCCGTGATTCTTACTGCTCCTAT
Organism: Pyrgilauda ruficollis; assembly: GCF_017590135.1. Lineage (NCBI taxonomy): Eukaryota > Metazoa > Chordata > Aves > Passeriformes > Passeridae > Pyrgilauda > Pyrgilauda ruficollis. The sequence continues at coordinate 515,625 of NW_024517207.1, read as the reverse complement.
AAACTACTTTAGCACTCTGAAACACCTTTTTAAATACTGTCCTTGGCACACAGGAAAGTGTGTTACTTAAAACATCTAAAGTCACTTCAGTCCTATGGTTTAAGCAGGGCACCCCTTCAATGTGACCAGCACTAGAATAGACCCACAGAATTTTTTAGGTGGAAAATACCCTTAAGGTCATGGAATCCAACTGTTAACCCGGCACTGGTGAGTCCACCACTCAACCACGTCCCTAAGTGCCACATTCACACAGCTTTTAAATAACCCCAGGGGTGGTGACACCACCCACCACTTCCCTGGGCAGCCTGTTCCAATGCTTGATAACTGTTTCAGTGAAGAAATAGTTCCTAATATCCCATCTAAACCCTCCCTGGCACAACTTGAGGCTGTTTCCTCTATCTTATATATCTGTCCTATATCTTGTTACTTGGGAAAAGAAGCCAACCCCCACGTGGCTATTATCTCTCTTCAGGCAGTTGTAGAGAGTGGTAAGGTCCCTCTTGATCCTCCTTTTCTCCAGGCTGAACACCCCCAGCTCCCTCAGCTGCTCCTCACAGGCCTCTCCAGACCCTGCCCCAGCTTCATTGCCCTTCTCTGGACTCTCTCCACTCTCTCAATGTCTGTCTTGCAGTGAGGGGCCCAGAACTGGACCCAGCACTCGAGGTGTGGCCTCACCAGTGCCCAGCATCACACATCCCTGCCCTGCTCCTGCCAGACTCACTATTGCTGATCCAGTCCAGGATACCATTGGCCACCTTGGCCACTTGCAGCACTCCCAGGTCCTTTTCCTGGCAATTTTCCAGCCACTCCTTCCCCAACTGCAGCACTGCCTGAGGTTGTTGTGGCCCAGGGGAAGGATCTGGCACTTGGCCTTGTTGGACCTCCTGCAGCTGCGTCCTCAGCCCATTGATCCAGCCTACCCAGAGCCCTCTGCAGAGCCTTCCAACAGATCATCACTCCTGCACACCTTGGTGTCAAACTGAGAGAACCTTCTGTCCTCTCACCCAGATCATTGATAAAGACATTACACAGGACTGGCCCCACTCTGACCCCTGAGGAACAGCACTGGTGACTGGCCTCTAGCAGGATACAGCTCCATCACCTCCTCCCTGGGCCCAGCAATCCAGGCCATTCTTTCCCCAGCCACAAGCACAGCTCTCCAAGCCCCCAGCACAGCTTGTTTGCACAGCAATGCCTCTACTGATGGTACAGGCCTCTGAAAATGGGGGATGAGAACTGTACACAGAACTGTAATAGGTATAACAACTTCTTGACACTGTAGAGATAGAAAGGCTTAAGGTCACTGACCACTCACCAGCTGGTATTTCTGACTGTTTAGAAGTATGCTTAAAGGTCTCACTTAATGTAGATGAACATTAAAACACTGCAACAAACCCATGTAATTTAAATTCTCTCACAAACAAGACAGGGCTATCTTATAAAGTAAAAACCTAAAGGTATTTCAGCATATACATTTTTTAGTTATCAGTAAAATATCAGTATTCATATACCTTAAACCAATACTCTGAATTTCACTGTCATACGACTAGAATTGACAACTCTTACTTAGTTATTTTCTGCTAATTGCAAAGCTGAATTTTGAGTCCACAGAATTCAGGCACAGCTTCTCGGAGTCACCTGTGGCTCTAACATAAGGAAAAACTTCCACAATAGACTGATGTATTAAGCCTTTGTTTACTATGTCTCTCTTTACATGTACCTCCATGCCACAGGGCATGCCATTATTGTGTTCCTGAAATATTCTAACTCCTCCCAGTTTTCTTCCCAGCTTCTAAATCAGCAGCTCTCTTCCCTTCTCAGCAGTTCCTGCATTTTTCCCTTACCTCAAGACCCAGCTATTTCTTCACATAGTTTCTATTCCTGCAGCATCAGTCATGAGTTCCACTTCGTCCAGGGGTTTCATCTTTCCCAATGTAATACCATTCCTGAGGCTGCAGAGACAGACTGCCGTGGACACTAACACATGGAGTAGGATCCTTCTCTCCTAACTATCAGCAAGTCTCTTATCTCCCTCAGTCCCACTCTCAAGGAGAGGGAATCACAAGCATTAGGCATGAGTGGGAAGCAGATCTCATCAGGACTTGCCATAGTATATTCCCAACTCAGTATTTTATTTCTGTAACTACAAAGTTAAATAAGTGTTACACAATATTAAACAAACAGAACTTTTAACTTTAATGTTCAAATTCAACACTAGTAAGAACAAATAGAGCACAAAAGGGAAACATTTTTTAAAGTAAAATGAATGAAGAGACAAGCCAGTAATCAGAAAAGTTCTTCTGTCAGCCTAGGTTCAATATCAGCACTCTTTCCATGGCCACATTCTGCTCCACATATTGGAACTTCAAACTGAATAGTTAAGCTGTGTCTGCTGGCATCCCAGACTGTATAGTTTCTGTATAGTACACTATAAGCATGATCAAACTTATGTACATAAACAATGAAAAACAACCTGAACACACTAAACAACTATTTACAAGTATTCCAACATAAAAAACCAAACATACAAGAGCCTCAAGAATGGGCAACTGAAGAAAATATGAACATTCAGAGAACCTTATTAGAAAGTAGAACAAAACATGAATAGCAAAGACATTAACAATTGCACTACACTAATAGAGAGTCCAAATATTAAATTGGTGCATTTTTTCACAATGCACTAGCTTTGAGAGAAAAATGCTGCCTTCACTAAAATGCAGCTTACATTTGTTTCACTTAATTGCTTTAACAAGAAGCCTATTAACACAATAATGATTGTTTTAATGCTACAGTTTACAGCAAGGACATCGAACTAAAAATAGCAGCAGTTCCACATGGCACTTAATTCCACAGGTTCCTAAGCTGTGGTTTATGCAATGCCTACAAAGTGCTCCCAGTTGAATACACAAATAAAATTCACAACAAAAGTCTACCTGACATCAGGTACATTGACTGTAGGTGGCCTTAAAGCCTGTCTTTTAAAATTTATTCCCCCTCTGCTCCAAAAAAAAAAAATTAATTATCAAAGTAAGGCCCCCTCCCCTCCTTCGTAAAAGATTAGGGATATTGCTTCTTATTACAATGCTGTAACACTACAAAGCAGCACACCACTATAGTGGTTAACCCTGGGACGAGATAACATCTAACAGTGTAACCGAAAGGCTTATGGAATAACATCCAGGATCGTCTACGGACAGGAGAGTAACCGAGTCCATCAACCCAAATGGTTAATACAGAACCAGCCATGGAGTACAAGTAAAAACCAGAAGCAATAGCTGTAAAACTGGTGATACTGACTACAGGACAGGAAACAGGAACTGAAGGCTTCCTTCAATTCCTCAGGCTTGGGTGCGGCAGAGAAGCTGTGGCCGTCTCTGCAGTGCCCTGGCCCCGGTCAGTAGATGGTGAGGCTCAGGGAACGGTTCATCTTCTTCCCGATGAGCCGCGACGGGCGGCTCTGCGTCGTGGAGCGCGTGGTCATCCTGTCCGTGAACAGCGCGCGCTCCTCGGCCGCCGCCTTCGCCAGCTGGGCCTTCTTCAGCTCCCTGCAACACAGGACAACACGGTCACACCCAGCAGTGCCCACAGGGATACAGCTCATCACAGCAAGAGATGGCAAACCAGCTACAGCAGGTCACAGATCAACACTTTAGGTCAGTTTTGGGTCATACTGAGAGCGTTATGATTTGCATCCGCCTGTTTCCAACCAGAGGGCAGAGGTGGGATCTCATTACTTGTCTAGATGTTCTTTCTTTTGAAAAGCAAGGGAAGGAAGTGAAAAATTTACACTCAGATTCTGAAATCCAGCCTGTTATGAGCAGCTCAGCACTTCAATTACCAGGACACAGGAGGGTGCTTTTACTTCCTAGCACAAGGCACGTGTTAAGTCAGAGTTCATTACTGAGGCTTGCCCAAAGGAAGAAAATTCAGCCACACCTGAACTTCTGTGGGAGACTCAGCTACTTAGATGAGCACAGGTGTGGGTAACTGGCAACAGACAGCTCAGGAAGCATCCCTTTCCTTTTGCATACCCACATCAAAAGCTGATCACCACCTCCACGTTTTTTGCCTAACAAAAATGGGAGCCTGCAAGGCAGAGTCACTGAAGGCAGCGCGGGCCATTGCCCCTGTGCAACATTCTGCCAACTGTTCTGTTTCAGAGAATTACCAATACCCAACCTGAGGACAAAGTTAAATCAAACTCAGCATAAAATTATAGAATAGTCCAACTACAGAGCACAGCTATCTTTATAAAGATTCCCCCCATACACTGCTTTTCTCCTTTCTTCAAATACTGACATATGGCTAAACCTCAGCCTTCCCCCATACTCTCTCCCTTCCACAATCCATTAAAGAACTTTCTCTACTGTAAGAGTATTTGTAATCTCACTTCACACCTGGCTGCAAAGCAAAATCAAATTTTACAAGCTTGCTACACATTGGTGTAGGTGTATTCAGTTTTAAGCTACATGTTTTAGTTTAATAAGCAATTCCCATTCTTGTAAGCCAGAGTATTATTCATTAGCACCCGTGCCCCATCTAATCACCCCCACATTATCACTGTGCCAGTTCACTGGAAGAGAATGCAACCCATTTTCATTCCTCTTCCTTGTAAACATCAGTCACAAATACACACTTGTGTGCTCGCCCAACCACCACACCACATTACCAGGAAATTTAGTTTTACAATATCCTTCCACTCTTCCCTAGAAGTCTTGAGTTCTTGCCTAGAAATCTGGAATTCTTCCTTCCTCTGAAGAGGACAACACAGTAGAAAAGCTGAGTTGCCTTAAAAGGATTCTTTTCACTGAAGATTACTTATACACAAAAGTGGTATTATAAATGGTTCAAATATAGAAATTTAAGAAAAAACAAACCCAAAACAAAAAAACCCTGTCCTCCCCAAACTACCTGAAGCATTTTATGGAGCACTATGCCAGACAACATTAAAAATTACTGTGGCTAAGTGTTGTTTTTAAATTATTTTTGGATTTACAAGGATGTATCCTTGTTGCCAGGCCAGAAGAAATCTTCACAAAACACTGGCTTTGCCATTTTTCTCTTTCAAGTGATGCAAAAAGATGTTGTCTTCATACAAGCAAGCAACTTACCTCAGCAAATCTGCCCTTTAGCAACCTGCACAAGTTGTCTAATTATTCTTTCAATGTAATTCATAATATTATAAAGATAACCACCTAATCTAGTACATCTGGCTGTGGTCAGACTAGCAATGGCAAGAGAAGCAGGTAACAATGGAGTGAACCTGAACATGAAATTAACATCTTCATTCAGGACATACCACTCAAAAAGAAATCAGTGATCTATATTCCCTCATAAAAGCCTGCCCATTATGTATAACACATGCAAAGATAACTGTAGCGAAAGAGTCAGATGGCTGCTTATTAATTTACTAACTCTTTCCCTGAAACTTCAGCAGAAATCAGACTTTCCTAAAGGCAATCTCTTTTTCCAAGCTTTAATTCAGAGTGAGTGTTTGAGCAAGGGGTAGGACAAGACCTCTGGATACAAATGATTCTCTGGTGACCCAGTAACACTGCTGTGTACAGGTCAAATTAGTCCAATAACACTCCTGATGTGCCATTCCATTTAGGTTCAAAACAAGTAATTTAAGTAGTTTTCCAAAATTTCAATGTACAAATGACCTAGGAAAACACAGACTCAAATCACACAGATGTAAGCTAGGCTATACCTGTCACAAAAGTGTGCACTGTCCTGAAACAGTTGTTTAAAATCATAATGTTTTGTATGCCTTGAATACTAATAGTGCTGTTGAGATTCCCCTAGAGTGTTCAAGCAGTTCTTTCTGTGGAGAAAGTTCCTTTTAAAGTTCCATGACCCACTTTGTACTCTCAGGTATGCACATGCATACAGATTTGTGGATCTCATCCACAAACAAGGACACTCCTGTTTTATCACGACTTCACTCTCAGGTGAGAGCCTGTTAGAAATGAAGTCCTGTTGAAGGACCCCAAGGACATACTTACTTTTGCAGGAGGGAGTTCTTGAACTTTTCAGCGTTCAGCTCTATCCGGAGCTGCTCCGCGCTCTTTTTTGCGGCAGAGAGAAGCACTGAATGCTTCACTAGTGCCACAGCCGAAGGCCTTTTCTCAGGGTCAGGATTAATCATAACCTTGGGGAAAAAAGAAAACATCCTTGTTAAGGCCAGCAAAACAATAAATTACACTTATCAGCGAGCCACTACTACAGGAGTTCTTACTTTTAATAAGTCTAATAATTCTTGAGAAAGCACTTGTGGTAGTCTGGGCAGTTTTCCTTGCCGAATTTCGTGCCACTGGTCCCCATTGGTTGGAAGTGGTTCGGCGCCAGCAGCACAGACAACAGTCAGAGCGAGAGCAAAAATATCCGCTTTCGGCAAGTGAGTGTAGTTCTGGAAAAGAAAACAGGAAAAATAAATTTACCATTTTTTCCTAAAGGAAACAGCATGCAGGCCTAACATCACTGCTTCCCACAAACAGAAGAGTTACCTCTTGTAGGACTTCATTGGCAAGGAAACGGCTGTCACCTTCTTCCACTTGAGGACTAGAGACTCGAGTTACATGGCCCAGGTCACCTGCAAGGAGAAAAAAAATTTACTTTTCAGGAGACAGCGAGATGATGCAATTCTTTTACATGCAAGTGTGCTGTTTCTCACCTATTTTAAATATAACTCTATCAGATGACCAGTCATCATCATCACCTTCCTCTAGAGTTATACTCGGGACTGATGTTCTAGATATGAAAATGTTACCTGAAAAAGAGCAGAATTGTTAAAAGAAACATTTCTGTACCATTTCTACTTGACCTAGTTTCAGTACAGTTTGCTTTAGCTACGCAGACATTTTATTGGTATATAAACCCTGTTCAAAGAGTGAGAAGCTGAAACTGATTCGCTGTGGCCCCTCTGCTGGGAAGGCAGCCAAGTGTTATGCAAGGAGAGTCAATTACACAAAAAGGACCCAAGATAAACTCAACAGTTTAGGTCTGCTGGCCAATTTTATAACTGACATCTTTGTGCTCCTATTCAGAGCTTCAGGGAAGAATTTACAGTTAGTAAGGTGGGGCTAACTGTTCATTTTTCTACAGCAGATTAAATGAACTGAGCAAGTTGTCAATAGAGAGTAAAGTAGTTACAAACTTACTAGGTTTGATATCCATGTGTACCAGGGACATTGAATGAATGTACTTTAAACCTCGAGCCACTTGAAGCAGCAAGTCCTTCAGTTCTGGTTCAGTAAAATAACGCATGTTCCTGTAATTTTCACTTATGGCATCTGCTAAACTGCCACCTGAAACACCATTAAGAAAACAAGTTATATTTTTGCATCAAACAGCTGACAAAGTAACGACAACTAGTTCCCAAAATTAAGTGAATATATCACAAAGAATTTGCTGGCAATATGCAGTAGGTGTAAAATATAGTGCTGTATCCTCTTTTTAGCCATGTAACAATAAAATGAAATTTTCTCCTATAATTGTCACACTAACAGGATATCAACACAAGGGAAAGGGCTCACTCTCTCTTCCAAATCTCTGTCAGGGCATCAACAATAGCAAAATGCTTCAGAATCAAGTTTAATCTCCTTTTTAATGGCAACTCTAGCAATTTCCTCTATTCCAGCTTGTACTACTGTACAGAAGAAAGAGCAGTTCTTCTGCTCACAAACTCCTAAGAGTACTTCCAGTATGCTTGAACATGCATGACTTGGTCTGCAACTTTGTACAGTTTTTGTTTCATCCATCTGATATGCCTTTTCCAGAAAGGAATATCAATCACTTGAGAGAAAGACAGCATGAGCTATGAGTAGGGTACAGTTCCTAACTAGTGTTAAGAGCTTGTAGATACCTGTACATCTTTACTTACCATTGCAATATTCATTCTGTATAAGCATGTGATCATCTTCTGCCCATGCAGAGTAGTACCTCACTACATGAGAATGCTGTCCCAGAACTGCATGTGCATAGACCTCTCTTAAAGCATTCTGCCTGTTAGACACAAAAAACAACAGCACACGTGAGTATTGTGAGGTGAAATTAGTATAATTTCTTATTACAGTAGGTATTTCTAATTAAAATCCTCCTATTCAATTCTGTGGCACCCTAAGCTGCATTTGTACTTATGTCCAAACAGCTAAAATCATTTACATTATATTAAAAGACTTAATATATGGAACATCAAAAAAAACCAGTTTGGTGTGGGAGCCACGCTTCCATTACATACTTATTAGTAGAAATAGCGAACTTTGAGATGAACTACTGAAGTTCTAGGCAAAAAATAAAAGTGCTCATAAGCCAAGGGTTTGACTGAACTCAACACTCCCTAGATTGTAAGTCTGGTATGCAATTTTGTGCAACTCAGACTTGTGGGGTTTATATTGTAACTATTTGAACACACTATTGTGTGTTCAAATACTTTTAATATAAACTATTTGAACAACTATTCCCCACACTACTGAAGTGTGGGGAGAAGTCCTGAATCACAGGTTCATTCACAAATGCCAAAAAATACCCCCAAACTGACTTAACTCATCTGCATGCCACTCAAGCTGACAAGGATGAGGACTGAGTTGGGAATAGTGCCTTCCTTCCATCTCTCAAAGAAACACCCTTGCAAGGAAGTGTTATTCTCACTTTGAGAACAGTCTGTTTCCACACAGAATACTGGGACAAACATCTGGCAGGAGAGAGGCCAATCAGCCTCTTCTCCCCAGTATTGCACAGTACGTGGGGAGTGGGTGGGGAAGAAAAAAAATCAAGTGGCTTCAAAATTTTATCTATTTTATATTGAATTCATGTTTGTTTTATACTCTTCTCTTAAATGCCTTCTCTAGACACCAAGACAAAGAGCCATGTGAAGAAGAAACATCAAGAGACTTTTAAGAGCAGGAAGTACTCACTCGTCCACTGAGCCAGCCAGGGGTTTCTTGGATCGTTTTATTGCATAGATGCAGCCATCCAGCCTCTTCACACACTTAAACACAGAGCCAAATTCACCAGACCCAATCTTCTCCAATTCATGGAATTCAGTTGCATACCGTGACTTCATGTTGCTTTCTGTTATTGTTATCCTCTGCAAAGATTACCAAGGAAAATATTTAGATCTGCAGATACACAAACTGCCGAAATTAATATCAAGGCTGAAAGATGAAGTACCTTAGCAGGTCTCATGGTTTCCTCTTCAGGCTCTCCATCACTTGGTTCCATGTCCTCTCCACAAGAGCTGAAATTCACACCAGAAATAACATGGTTTAAGTAAACTTTAAACTGAAGTCCAGAAGCTGTTAAATTTTTCTGAGATCTAGTTCTCCTATTCTATCTAATTTTTGTTAGCTAACTGAACATTAGACATCTATAAACATAAACTCATAAAATTGCCATGCTAATATCTTTATAATTTCTTTCTTCATGTTTCACACTTGTGTTTAATACATTTTTTTTTCCTCCTTAAAAGATGACTGTGCATGGCTGATTTCATGAAAGAAAAAAGACCAGCACACAGCTTAGTCTATCCTCTTTGTACAGTAATCAAAAGATCTAGTGCTAAATTATTATTTCATGATATCATGCCTCTTGAAGCACATACTTTAAGAGCTGTATTATACATTACTAACAATCTGCAAGCAAAAATACTTTCTTAGAAGCAATTTGTAACGGAATTTTTGCAGCCAAAAGTAGCTCTAAATACAAGTTTTACAAAGGAAGCTACAAGCCACTCACTCATTCCAGTGTATCCTCTTCCTCCTACGACATTTGCCTTCGGAGTTGTGAAGGAACATGGAGTCAGGAGTGAAGGGATTGATGTTCACATGAGGTGTTTGTCTAAAATCTTCTTCTTGCTTCTCTGATTTCCCAACATTCATAAACAGTGAGCCCCCTCGAAGTTTGACTGAGCTGGAGCCTAAGCCTTGTGCTTTAGAAAGCAAACTCTGTATTTAAAAAAAAGAAACAAAACCAAAATATTTATAGTCATTTCTAGCCTTGGTATTGCGTTAGACATTAAACAGTCAGGTCAGGTCATGCCTGAATCCTTCACTACAGTATTGTCTAATTAAAGTTAGCATCAGTTGTTGAAATATCTGCATTTGCATCAAAAAGACTTTCTAAGAAACTATAATGCTTTGTACTCTACACAGAAACAGTTCAAGCAAACAAGTATTAAAATTATTTTACAAAGATAGCAAAGATGACGATGAGAATAACCTTTTTCTGTCTTTAATCATTTCATCACCTAAACTTCTTGGACAAATCTTTGTCAATTAAGTGCACACAGATGAAACTCGAGGACAATCCTGTACTGTATCACTATGATTTGCACATGCATGATGTGGAAGCTAGATCAGACAAGAAATGATCTTTGGTTTCTACAAATTTAAGTGACAATCTTAAAAAATTAATGCAACAAATGCAACATTTAATATTGATGCACTGGTGCATTTTCTGAGCCTACAAAAACGGTTCAAGAATTGGCAGCATGGCTGCACTGTCAAATATCCAAAACTGATTTTCTGGGTGGTAATTTGCCAGACCAGGCATCTTCCAGGCACACAACAAAACTTCTCCCAGTAACATTGAAAAATCTGCAAGTCTCCTTCATCCTGGTGAGGATGCATGGATGACTGGATCACAAGCAGGAGCATCACCTTATCCTAACAACAAAATAAAAACTTGACAGGACTAAAGCCTAAACCACCACAGGGAAGAACACTCAGTACATGGGAATCTCAACTGCAATCCTCAAATCTGCCCTAGATGAAGACCCGTGCTTCTCAGGACACATTTCTGTACTTCCACTGGATACCTGAACCAACTGATTCTTCTAAAGATAACCTATGTAAAATTTGGCCACCCAATTTAAGAATCCCACTGAGCTGCTGTGTTAAGAACTTGTTTTTTTAGTATCACATTCCACAAAACTTTTACAGCTCTGAAGCATCTGCTCCTGACAAGGTGTAAAATCATCATCAATTTTACTTTTACAAACTTGTACCACTGATTTTTAGCAATGAACCCTCACTGGAGATGGAAGCTGTAGAAAACCAATTAAGAAGGAAGCCTTCCTCGCACCTTAAGTCAGTTGTTTTCCATCTATAGTCTATAGACCCCTGGGAGATTATCCCAGGGGATTATCCCAGGATTACTTCTAAAGGGCTATATGAAAAGTAATGAAGAAAGGAAGCCAATTATCACTAGATTTAAATTCACTATACGGGATTCTACACAGCGTCGAGTTCAAAAGTTGAAATGCCTTCCAAAAGTCTGCTATTGACAGAGTTAAGAGCTACTCATCTCTCCCTCTAAACTCTGGACTCCATCAGTTTCCCAGCACAGCCTCCCACGTTTGCTGCAGGGGTGCAGAGCTGCAGCAGCGCTGGCACACGGCAGCAGAGCCCAGCCTCTGAGGTCACCATGAGCCCTGCCCATGGCCCAGCACCGCCGTGCCACCGCGCCGAGCGTCCAGGCTTTCCTTAAACACCTCCAGGGACGGTGACTGCACCACCTCCCAGGGCACTCCATTCCGATGACCAATCGCCCTTCCTGTGAAGAAATTCCTCCGAGGACATGCCAGCTCACCGAGAGACGCTCAGGATCACACCCCAAGCCGAGCTTTAACTTTCCGGCTACACCCCTACCAACGCCCATCGACACTCCAGCACGCACTTCAGGAATTTTAATACTCTACGCTCGCTCTTTTCACGTATGCTTTCCACAAAACACTGCCAAACTCGGAAAGCTTTGTTGTTTCTCCATGACTAACACCTAAGTGACCTAAGCAAGCGGCTCGCCCCGTGCCCGTGTCCCGTCGGGAGGCGGCGCCGCCCGGCCCCGCCCCGCCCCGGCCGGAGCCCCCGGCGGTCCCGAGCGCTGCCCCCGCCGTTACATAACGGACCGGCCGGGCCCGACCCCCCGGCTCACCTTGGGCGTGTGCGGCGTGTCGAACAGGCGCAGCTTGCGCAGGGTCTTGTGCGGCGGCGTGCCCGGGTAGTCGGGCAGCGGCGAGCCGGGCTCCTCGCCCCGCGCCCCCCGGTACCCGCCGGCCGCCGGGTGCGGCGGGGAGCGCTCGCAGCAGCGCCGGCCCTTGTGCGGGGCCAGCGGCGAGGGCGAGTCGAGCAGGAAATAGGCTCCGGGCGACTTGACCGGCGAGGAGCCGAAGCCCTCCTCCTCCCACGAGTCCCCCTCGTCCGGCAGCGGCGCCGCCGCCGGCTCCATCTCCTCCTCCTCCAGCAGGGGCGGGTCGCTCCGCGCCGGGGTGCGCGCGGCCGAGAGCGGCGAGTCCGCCTCCTGGAACGCCGAGTCCTCGCCGGTGCTGTTGGCGCTGCTGCTGCCGCAGCCTTCCTCCTCCTCCTCTTCCTCCTCCTCCTCGCAGTCGCTGTGGCCGCTCAGGAACAGCAGCTTCTGCCGGATCGGGGCCGCCGCCCGCCGGGCCGAGACGCGCCGCGGCGGCGCCGCCCGCTGCAGGCTGAGGAAGCTCATGGCGGCCGCTCCGCCCGTGCGGCTCCCGCTGCGCTGCCCGCGCTCCGCCCGCGTGCGGTACCGGTTCGGCTCGCGCTGCCCAGGAACGGAACCGCCGCGCGCCGTTCGGACTCCGCGGCTTTCCCGCGACCGTTGGTCACGTGTAGCGCACGCCGGCCAATCGCGCCCGCCCACCGGGTTTGAAAACACGGCGCGCGGGGGCGGGGCCGCGCGCGGCCGCGTCACGGGCCGCTTTGGCGCGAGCGGAGGGGCCGGGCCGGGCCGGGGCCCCGCCCCGAAGCGGCCGCGCGGACGTGTCCGCCCGTGAGGCGCGCGCCCGGCGCCATTTTAGCCCCGGGGCGGCCCCGCCCGGGCAGCGGGAACCGCCTGGAGACGGCGTTCGGGGAGCGCCGGGAACACCGCGGGCACGGCGCCTGCCCGGCCCAGCCAACTCCCGGGACAGCGCACCGCCCTGCGGGACTGCCGCTCCCCGCTCCTCTGCAACGTGGTCTTGCTCCCGTAGAGTTGCTGGAACTGAGCGCGCAAAAACGTCCATAATAATAATAATACAGTATTTACTATATGATAATAACAGCACCTTCTGCGGCATTAAAGGTCCTTTTTCCTTCGCTGAGCGCAGCCAGGCCGGTGACTGTATTTCCAGGACGGACGCACGTGGTTTAACTTCCTGCGGGAGCCGCAGCCCGTGCCCCGTGCCTTCCCTGCCGTGGGACACTTCCCGACGGACTCGGTCCCAGCACAGCGGAGGACACGGATGGTGGATGCTGTCATCAGACGTGTCTCCCTACAGGTGCCACCACTTTGCCTCTTGGCTTCCTTTTCTGTCTGGTTACACCCCACCAATAAACCTGCCCCTCTCTCTCTCTCTCCTGAACCAAATCACCTCAGCACGAGCCCCTTGGCTAACAAAGCACATGAAAAAACAGGGGTTTTCCAGCCACGGGAGCCCGGAGAGCCCAAAGCCCAGCTGGGTGTGCGGGTTGAGCGGCGCTGCGATGCTGCGCGCTCCCCGGACACGCAGAGCATCCCCGGGACTCGGTCCCCTCGGGGGCTGAGCGCGCTGCGTGCCCGAGGCTGCAGCACAGCCCCTCCTCCGCAGGGCTCCCCTCCTCGCCCGGCAGACATTCCTCATGTGCTGCCCCGGCACACTCCCAGAGAGCAGGACCTCGGACCCACAGGGATGTCAGTGTTCCCTGTTCCACTTCGGGCAATTCCTCCTTCTTTAACCTCTTCTGCATGAAAACACCCATTTCTCTGCAGAGAGCTGTCCTGGTTTTAGGATAAGCAGTGATGAACCACAAGTGATGGAACGCAAGTTTTGAGATTTGCATTTTGGAGAAAACTGAAAACGGGTTTCAGAAAACTGAAAGTAGCCAACATAACCTGTGAAAATGGGTCACAGATAGGGTTACATCAAGTCAAGTAAAAGCACACTTGGTGTGCAGTAATTTAGAACCACACTAACATCCCATTAAAAATATTCATTTTTTTAAAATGAGGTGTCCTGTATAGTAAGTACTAACTGAAGCATTCAAGTTTTAGAACAGATGATGTAAGAGAAGGTTATTTAAAAATAGAATCTCCACCACCTCTTTCTCCATTCAGAGCTCACAGAGATGCAAAGCAATTCTTACAAAGTGACTCAAAACTTCCCAGCCACTATGTGTGGCTTGCTTCAGTCATATATGGAGTTTCCTTTTCTTTGAAAAAGTTTAGACTGAAAGCTTTCAATAAATCCCTCCCCCTGTAAATGCCAAAGCTTGCAGTTTCCTTCCCAAACTCAACCTAATATAACTCATGCTTTCTGGAGTCTACAGACACAGGTGTTTGGTGACAGCAAGTGACAAACTGAAGTTCAGAAGCCCTGTTGTAATTGAGTTTAACCAATGAATTACTGGAACAGTTTAGTTTGGGGACAAAATCAAGTGGTACAATTCAGAGTTGTACAGAGAAAAAAGTATTTCTGAAGAGAAGACAGGAAAGGAAAAAAGGAAGAAAAATAAGGAGACAACAGTAACACAGTGATTTTAAAAGAAAGTTTATTTGCAATCTGAAAGCAATTAGGGAAGTAGTGAATAAATATGTAGCTAACAAAATGCACAGCTGTATGTAGGAGTTCACAGGCTCGGTGTCTGTGCTGCTCTGAATGTGCACCCACTGTTGTGTTGCTGTAGGTCCTGTACTCTGACAGGACCATGAACACCTGTTTTGCCCAGGCTTGCCCAGACAGAGAGTGGAACTCTGCTCCGCTGTCCCCTGTGACACCTGTGATTATTATGAGGAGCCCTGGGAGCAGCCTGGCTCAAGAGCCCCACAGAGCCAATTCCCTCCCAGAGAGCACCTGAGCAACGGACATCAGCAGAGGAGGAGGAACTCTGCAGGCTTCCACTGTGCCACACTCTTCCAGTCAAATCATCCCAAATTCTCTGAAGCTGATTAAATTGCACCTCTGAACTGCTACAGATCTTGCAGACTCAAGCCCTGATTCTTCCAATAGATGTAACAGCACACAGACTGATGGCTAGGCAGTGCCTGGCTGATATTCCTACAAATTTGAGTGGTTTAACGGTTTTCAGGATATATATTTACAAAATTGGTTCTTTTCCTTTTTATAATACTTGTTTTTAAGGTGCATTGAAGATTTTGCTACTAGAAATATTTATCTGGAGCAGTACGCACTCACAGGCAAACAGCTGCTTTTAACTAGGAGTTTTCAAGCTCAAGGAAACCATTGTTTCCAAGGTTTGTGGCTAGCAGGGGAAGTGAAAAGAATGGGGAAGAAATAGAACAATGGCCAATTTGTCTGGCTGTCAGAACTGCCAGAGAAGTGGCATTGTCATCTTGTCAGGATTTCTGCACTTGCAAGCTCATCTGAAATCCTCCAAAACCACCTCCATGGAATTGGAAGAGTTCTGCCAAAACCTGGCTGAAACCCATTCTACATCGGGCAGCATAATTCACCTTATCAGGGGAGGTGTAAATGGAGTGAAAGAGCAGAGGAGGAAGAAGGTAAAGCTGCTTTTATGAAAAACAGAAACACTGCGGGCACCTGTGCCAAGGCCATTGGTGGAGAACTGAGAGCAGAGAGATCTTTGCTGTTTTCCCAGCTTTTATCTTGGTTTTCAGCAGGTACCCAGGGACCAGTGTGCTTATCACAGTGCCAGCAGTGCCATTCCAGTGCTCACACAAGACTTGGCATATACAGGGACAACAGGTCCCAGTGGGACTGTGCCAACTGGGAGATGTTGTGTCTGGGCCAGACACAACATCTAAAGGTGAGCAGTTTAAAGATTATTTTATCTGGGCTTGTGCTGCTAACAGCTGCTGTTAGCTGGCAACCTCTTTCTCTTCAATTACAAGGTCCAGAGTTGAATGAGTTTCCCATCAAAAATGGACTTTGTATATCCAAAGACATGCCAATAGCTGGTACTGCCAGACCTTGTTCTCTTTTTAGTCTATAGTCTGCAGGCAGAGACAACATTGCTCAGGGATTTATTCACCCAGGAACTCTAAATAATAACAGCAAGACAACAAGGTAGAGAATAGAAAGGGGAATTTCACAGCACCACAGTTTCCACAAAGTAAAGAATAGCTTCTGGATCCAAAATCTAGGAATTTCAGGGAAGATCCAAAGGTACTCAGAAGTTAAAATGTACAAAGTACATTAAAAAAGTACAATTCAGTAATTCTCTGTGACTATAAGAGCACACACTCATGACAGTTTCTAGTGACTCCCTTTTTTGTTTTTAAGTCTACTTCTTAACACTTGAAATCTGCTTAACAAGAAAATGGCAAAATAGTCTGTGCCTGAGAGTTGTATTCAGATAAGGAATTTCCTCCAAGACATCTGAAGAGAGGAAGATTACCATGACTGAAACAGGTAGAATGTCCTATTCCTCTGTTGAGGCCAAGTTAAAATTACCAAAATAGAAAGATTTTGTACCAGCAATTAAAAACCTCACAATGTCTAATGCAGAGAAACTAAGCAGTCACTACACTACTAATTTACCTCTATCAATAACCTCTTTCCTTTTTCTCCTTCAGAGAACATGCAAAACCATAAAAGAGAGGTACTGTGCCTTTTTTCTACTACTCGTCTTCTAATAATCTCTTATGTGCATCATTTAAGGTAAGACATTTTACAAGCATTTTTAGGTGTGCAGATAAATAATTTTTTTAATCTGTGTCTTACTCTCTTGAATGTATCTATTTAAAACAGAAAGCAGCTAATCCCATCTGTCCCACAAACCATTTCTTGCACTTTCTGATTTTTCAGTCATTACAACCTATATTTGAATCTGAATTAGCCCTACACCAGGGAAAAAAAACCCCACTGGAGATGTAGCTTTGGACCATTGTTGTATATCCAGGAGCTTTTTACATCCATGTGGGTAGTTTCTGGTATGGCAGCAGACCTGCCAGGTGTTGGGAAGTCAGCCTCTTTCCCTTGTCTTGCCTCACTAAGCCGCCTGTTCAGGAACCTCTCAGCAAATCCTACAGAACCAAGCAGTAACACGATGGGGAGTCCAAAAGTCTCTTGAAAAATAAGTAAAAAGCAGCAACCAATCAACCCAAAGGCTGATAATGGATTTAAACAAAAGAAAGGGTAAAATACTGGGGGTTTTCACAACCACATAAGATACTTTTTACTTACAGGAAAAGTTCCACACAGTAACTTGTGCCTTGAAAGTGTAAATGGTTTGTCATTCCTTTGAGAAAAATGCTGCAAATAATTAAACAGAGCAGTAATAACCCAAAGAAAATCTCTTATTGTTTCAGAACCTGAGATGGATTGGATTTAAGGGGGTCACATTTCCAGCAGAGATAAATACACAGACTGTGTAGGACCAAGTGCTCACTTGTTGATACAGGCTTCTATGTTTACTGGGATAATTGATATAAGCTTCTATGTTTATTGGGATAATTAAAGTCTGCTTTGAATATAACCCTCAGTTAGAAAGTCTGGTATCACCTCTTCCTGATAGGGTGAGGTGTCAATAGTGCTAATGGTGATGGCCTAATGAGATTGTTGGATTTTCCTCTGGCCAAGTGAACTCCACCAGCAGAATGAAAAACAGAATCAAAGGAATGCCAAACTGATGGGACATTTCACAATACACATAAGACAACAAGGAAAAATGCTTGCTTCTCTGCCTCACTTTGAGTGCAGTTTACTACCTCCAACAAAAGAACTGAAAATGGCTCTTGATTTTTGTTTTGTTGTCATAGGTGTCTATGCTTTAGAAGGTTTTTATCCATAGAATACAGGATACTTTTGGGAAAATGGTGCTCAAATATATACTTTGCAAATAAAAAAGTAGGAGTACCTTATTATGAACAAGGGGCTGGAGTTTGATTTTATGCATCTCTAAAGACAAGGCAATTTCCATTTTTTCAAGACAAAAATGATGTATGCTGAATAAATCCATTTTTTAAAGCTTCAAACAACTCTAAGTTAATAGCTGAACAGGACACAAGTTCCCTGTCATTTCCAGTCTCTCAAAACCTTACTGCATAAGAAAATCAGTTTGCATGCCACCCAGATATTAATGAAATTTCACCTGTGGTGTTTGAAAATTACACAGAAAATTTGTTTTAATTCAAAAACAAACTCTGAGTGAACAAAACAGTTTGTTATGGGGCACGTCTGCATCTTGGTCAGCTTAAGGTGTAGAGTCTGACAAATCTCACCAGCTCTAGTTGCCTGATTCAGAAACATTTTCAAGCAGATCCTTACTCGACACTTACCGGGGGAAGGCTCCCTGAGTGCACTGGCCAAGGCACAGGGATTTCCCTGCTACAGCACAATCCCTGCAGAACCCAGAGCGGGCAGTGGGACAAATTCGGGCAGTATTTGAGGGCTGAGGAAGCAAAGCTCAGGCGGTGTTTATCAGCTCCGGAGCCCGGCCTGCCCTTGTGCTGAGCAGACACCACGTGCCCGTCTCACACCCAGACCTGCGGTATCGGTCAGCTGAGCTGGGCTCAGTCACAGCAGCAGGGATGAAGGCTGTTTACAGCAGGATTTACTCTTATGAGAACCATTAGCCCTCCAGGGTAAAAGCCGTCCTGTTGTTATGCAGAGTGTGTCTGGCACAACCTGCAGCACCCAAAATAATCACCTCCTTTACTATCAGAAGGGGCACTACACTACAGTAAAGCAAAGGCCACCATAGGGAAAATCTGGATAAATATTTAAAAGGGAAAAGTTGACTGTGAGGTCTGGAAAGACTTTGGGCTTATTCCTTCATAGGGAGAATTGGTACAGACCCAGAATTGAAATACAGGGGAAAAATCGTGACAGGAAATGTGGGAGTCAGTCTGCAAGAGGCAGTGATACACTGAGCTGATTTACTTTACAGGGCTCATCTTTTACAAACTACTTCTTTCTTGTGTGCCAAAGCATTCCCCTGGAGACAGTTTTCCAAAGAGGGGTAGAATCTGTGGGTAAATGATAGAGATTCCCACTGCCAAACACCCAGTCCTGTCATATTCTGTGCTTCCTCCTCCTGAAATAATTTTTGCCCATTTTCCTACCTATCTAACCCGATCTTGTCTAAACTCCACTACAGGACCTTCCAATGCCAACACGCAGCATCAGCTGCCAAAACAGCTCCTTCCACTGGTGGCTGAATGGAAGCAGGAGGGAAAAATCCCCAAGGTCTGTTGTGAAGGCAGGCCTTGCAGCTAAGGCACACATAATCACCTCAGCTTTTCTTTAAGCACTAAGCAGTCTAAGTCATCTACCTTATTTATGTCGAGGGAGCTAGCAAAACATGGAAGCATCCACCTTTGACTTGGGAGTTTTGCAAGAGTAACTGGTAAGGTAATAGTCACAGAAATAAATTTTAATATACTACAGTTTTCCTGACTGAGCCTGTTGTGAATGACACCTTGCAGCAAACCAACTTGGATGAAAGAGAAAGAATACTCACATTTGTACAGTGGTCAGGAAATGTCCTGGGAAATGAGAAGTAAGAACTGAAGTTATTTCTTTGCTAAGTCAAAGCCACCGTTCCAGCCACCATTTCCAGAAACTATTAGCAATGAAATTTAGGAAAAAAAAAAAAAAAACCTTGAACATTCACATCAAATGATACAACTTTAATTTCTAAAAGGTGATAAGTACTAAGAAACTGATCTAGTTGACAGGCAATTAATCCTCCTTGCATAGTACATTTATCTCCATGGGATATCAAGATTTACAACATTTCAGAAAAACTGGCACCTAAGTGAGCAAGCAACCTCAATCCTATACAAAAGTTACAGACAACCTATATGTTTCCAAGTTTCACTTTGTAGTTTATGCAGAGAATGGCCTTTGCTTTGTCCCCAACCATCCCACAGTACTGTATTCTCTCACTGCTTCTGTGTAGAAAACATAAAAGGCTGCAACCCATACTGATACAGTAATTCACAATAAATTGGCTCATTCTATTGAAACTTGGCCTTTCTTGAGGTCAAATACCTCAAGGTACTTAGTTATGGACTTTATTTTTTCATGTAGGATGTGCACCTCATAATACTTGGGATTCCTTAATAAAGATTTTGTCCAGAGGATGTTCAGTCCTTCCCTTGAGAAAGCTAAAGGTGAGGCTTCAGTTTCAGAAGTGCTCTTGACACTAATCTAAAATAAGCACTGAATCTTACAGGAAGCCAAAAATTTTTAACTTGCTTAACCAGCTTGCTAACAAGACAAGAGTAAAAACACTTCTTCATATAAAAAAATTGAAAGTTACATTTTGCTGTGTATGTTAGACATATCTACAATGGATTTTTTCCTTTACAGAATGATAGTTGGAGAGGAGCATTGTACCTACATCATCATTAATCCCTTTTTTCTAGTAACTCGTGTCCTGATTTTCAAAAGCACTGATTATCAAGCACATCCTAGGTACTGAATGGCAGCAGCAGGCACTCAGAACTGTTGAAAATAAACTATTAGTACTTGTACTTTTGCTGCAAATGCACCATTGGAAAATAGTTCACTTGAAAATGGGTAACTTCACCTTCTAGTGAAAACCACTCTTGTAGTGTTTTAGAATGTCTGAGATAACTATTACCAGTATTTGCTTAATACACTATAGTGGATCACGGTCAAAATTAATGCCAAAAAATGAAGTTTATGATAAATAAACTTTGGAAAAATTTATACAAGGCCGTAAATAAATAATTTGAACTTCAGTCTCAGTAAGAAGTAAAACAGTATGTCACATGACAATATCATCCTATCTAAACAATACAATCTTGCTATATTTTATTGCATAATAATCTGAGAGTAACATCTTAAGTAAAATATGTAAAGAAACAAAATCATTAGATTTACTTTCTTTAATATTCAACAACCAGTTCTTTGTACATAATCCAATTTAAAGATAATATAATTAGCACTTCCAGCATTAACAGTCTGTATTTACAATGAATGAGATGGGGTAGATAATCTAAAGAGTATTCAAATCTGTATGAAACAAATCGAAATACGAAGATTTACAGTAGTAGGCTCAAAATCCAAGACTTTTCCATTAATGGAATGCAATTTTAAAAGGCTTTGTTGCCTTTATTACTTGTAAGGGTTCCTGAAATGGTTATTTAAACAGCTGAAATCTTCAGTAATGCCTTCATTATTTGTACATGACATTAAAAATTCACTCCAATACTTCTATTTTTTACTTGCTTGTAGACCAGTCTGAAATCTGATGAAAGGATAACAAGGAAGTTTACTATATAATCCTAATTCCATATTCCTGAATGCAACGGTTGGAAGTAGATGATGTCAGTCCATTCCAAGGGTTATGTACACAAAACTTAGAAAATGTTCTTCACTCTTGCATAAAATGTGTACACAGTATCAGTGAGTGGGGGACTTCAAAGTTTGTATGGGCTGTTGCTGGCATGGACCTTTGTTGGTTGAAAATAAAATACCTTTCACTCTATTGTTCTGGTAGCAGTTTTACAAGTTAATCATCAATCCCTGGTGTTTCCCCCTGTTGTATTCTGGAGGCTATTCTAATGGCTTCTTCCAGAGACTGTTGTTCTCCAAGCTGAAACAAACACATTTAAACAGAAAGAAATCCAAAACATTAAACTTAGATAATAAATGCATCAAAAAAAAGATCTGAAAGCAAAGATCTAGATACCAAACAACACTTCAGCCCAAATAAGTGTGATCAGTATTGTCACACCTCTCCTGGACGATGATATATACCAGGAGCTATCTAATCAGCATGACAATTAAGATAACTGCTGATAGGAGATGACACTGCGTTCCTATGTAACCACCAAATACATGTGCTTCAAAGAACTGCTGCAGGATAAACACACTTCATGACCCACCAAGTAGGTGATATTTTACTTGGCAGATATTACAAAGTTCAGACCAGGCACAGAAGTCACAGTGGCTGTTGCATTACATTTTATCACTGGTAAAGCAAACAAACATCTTCATTTTTCTTAACTCTCTTAACAGAAAGTCAGTTCTTTGGAACACCACATGACATGAATTTATAGAAGAAGTGTACATTGATTGTAGGATACCAACTGCATAAAAAGCTGGTGTGATGACACTGTTTGATTCTACAGTTAGTTTAGAGAGGAAATTATCTGGTACTAAGATAACCAACCCTGAATAAATACACCTTGACACAATTTTGGGAAGGAATCTATGGAGTTTGATAATATGCTCATGGGAACACTGAAGAAAACCTCCGCCTGTAAAGCTGGCCATTACCTACTGACTCAGAAGAAATACATAAAGGAGTGTGAAAGGTAAAACCCAATTGTTTTGGTTCAATGGGACAATTCTAAGTAGCACTTGTTATTTTTACAGTCACTGCATATTACATTCTGGATCCACTCAAATCAAGACCTCTGTTTTCACCTCGTTAGGATTTCAATAGAACAATCAGGCTCCTGGCTTTACCAGTACTTAGAAACCAAATGGATTAATTTGTTAGTATTGAAGTACAAGAGAAAAGCCAATTAAACCCTCAGGAATAATCGATAGTATTTTAATTTAAAAATCTCTCTCTTCTATTTGTGTGTTTTAAGTCTAATTAATGTAAAGAGACTTAAGTTAATGCTCCACTGCTGGTAACAGAAGAGGGGCTTGTGCAGAGTGCCTGTTTTCCTTTCATTCAAAGGACCCTTTGAGCTACTTTTTTTCTTGCTCTCATGCAAAAATTGCCTTCTGACATGGTTTCTCTTACAGGCAGTTTTGATTAGTGCCAACTTAGCTGAAAAGAGAGGAGTTCAGAATTCAGAGCTTCTCAACTTCCAACAGCATCTGACTTGCTACTTTCCATTTAACAAAGGGTAAAATAACAATCTCTTGTTTCTGCTTGAGGATATTAATACTACTCCTTTCAATCTGAGCTCTTAAGAGCTCTTTCATACATAGAAATTACCTTTTCCTGACAGTGTTTGAACAATGTGAGGAACTATTTACAGAGACTGTTTGTACTGTGCAGGTTTGGCACATAACAGAAGGTCACTATTTCCAGAGATTTCTGATTATTAATTTCTATATAACTGTTTGCACTACTTTGCTATTAGCATTTCGAGGTTCAAATAAAAAATTTTCTAATTTTGTAAGTTCATAGCAATTTATCCTTGAGAGTTTGGCTTTATATGTGTCAATCCTGTATGTAAAGCTGAAGGATGAACAAAAGCACTTTTTCACTGAAAACCTGAGTCCATTAACTACTTGATTGACCTGAAGTTTGGACCTCCCCCAGCCTTCCTCTTTTTTCAGAGTTCTGCAAGTAGATTTGGAAAATCAGATGCTGTTTATTCCTCTTCCTAACCCTGTATGTCACTTTAAATACGAGATCACACAGTTGTGGGCTATTTTTTTCAGGGAAACCAAACTTATTTGAATAATTTTGTTATCTGACTAGGTAGTTTCTAGCTCTAGAAGAAACACTCCAAAAAATCATGTATCCCCATCTTACCTGTACTGCAATTTGTGTCCCATTGGATGTAGCCAACAATGTTACAGGTCTAGTTTCTGTAGTCACTAGATGGTGTCCGTGCTGCTGGTGTCCCATTTCTGAGGAGGCACTGTGAAACGCTGCTAAGTCTTGGGCCACAATTGCAACCTTCAGGACAAAGGGACACAATCACCTGCCTGGCAGATCTGCTCCTGCTCCTCACCTCCTACCACCACTGCTTTCACAGTTACAGTCAAAGCTGGGATCACCCATGAGCATAATTGTATTGTGCAAGAGAAAAGTCGCCATAATTGTGTTCTCCAAATTATCTACTAGCTCTTAAAATATAAATATCCTCAGGACTGCAGCAAATCAGTAATGCACCTACAGACCTGTGATTATCTACACAGAGAGTAACAACTATCTTCATTTTCATGTAGTGCAATTTTAGAACAGTAGAATGAACTTTAACTTAAAGATAACATCTTTTTAGTACTAAAAAGTTAGCTGTTTTATCTGTACATTAAAAAACAACCCACAGATTTAGACTTACACAAATGTTTCCCATCTGCCAAATAATTTACAGTCCCATAATATGAACCAATGAAATTACAGTTCATACTGGATTCTATACTTAGTTCTGTCACACATTTACTGTGTGACTTTGGGGAAAAAGCTTGGCATTTCTAGGTGTTATTTTACAGACACCTATATGAATCATTGGACTGGTACCTCAGATTTTTTTCTCGGTGCCCACTTGTTTTTATAACATTCCACCACCTGCTGATGTACAGCCCTGGGTAGAACACATCAGGCACTTAGGAGGGGAATGTGCTGGGCAGGTGCTGGGAACTGCTGAGCTACATCTACGTCAGTGCCAGGAGCGCGATGGCTCAGGGCCCATGTGCCACGGCTCCTCAGGGGACACGAGGCAGGTGTGCAGGGCAGTCTCACCTGCTGTCCCTCGGTGCCCTCTGCAGTGACCATGGCCACCGAGTGCGTTCCGGCCGAGGAGATGACGGCGTCGTGGGCAGGGACTGTGATGGTGGTGCCATCTTGTGTCACCATGGTGATGGTGTTGCCGATGGCCTGCATGTCTGCCTGCGATATGTTCACCTGCAACACACAGAGCTCCTGAGGCA
This sequence comes from Pyrgilauda ruficollis, assembly GCF_017590135.1. Classification (NCBI taxonomy): domain Eukaryota; kingdom Metazoa; phylum Chordata; class Aves; order Passeriformes; family Passeridae; genus Pyrgilauda; species Pyrgilauda ruficollis. Next base: position 491,069 of record NW_024517207.1, on the reverse strand, counting down.
AGGAAGGGGCTGAGCGCTGCTCCAGCCACAGCCCTCACTCCACCTGCCTCACCGGCTGGCATCCAACAGCTCGTGACCTTCCAGACACACTTACCTGTTCACAGAAAAGAATATGGCTCTCATAGTAGGAGGGGTGGCATATCTAATCCCAGAGCCTACAACTCCACGTTAATCAGAGTGCATCCCAAATAACAGCATAACAGATTATCTATGCATGTGTCTTCCACAGAGGTCAATGGGATTTAAGGTTGTAGCACCTGACATACTTTGATCTTGATGTAAATACTAAAAGAGCCCCATGATGGCTTAGAATTTAAGCCACAAACAAACAATCCATAACAAATTAATGATATAAATTACTGATGTCTCCAGTATAAATGCATTAGGGCATCAGATACATAATTTGATGTCTGATTTACAAAGTAATAAATCCCAGAACTGAAGTCAAGCTGAAAGACAATTTAAATGTGTAAGAATTCTGTGTCAAGGCTTCTTCAGGCCTTCATTTAAAAGGGCAAAAATGCCAGTTACTTAGTATTGCTGCAATTTCCAATGTTCTGGCAATAAAACAGGCCCCTTGGATATTTTATTTCAGTCTGAATTCAGAATATATCTTTCATATGTTACTGGTATTTCAGTTGCCCTGCCAGCTGATATAGAAATTTTTCCCCCAAAAGCCTACAATATACTGCCACAGTGAATCAAGAGAATTGTGTTGGAATCCCCTTCCAAAGAAATTTCATATAAAATCCTTAAAAATATATATCCATGGAAAACCTTAAAAAAAGACAGCCATTGGAATGTTCAAGTGGAAAATAGTATCAAAGGATTCCTTATCCTTTCGTTTATGTTAGAAACTGCACCCTACCAACCAAACTGCTTGTGAAGGAAGCACCTGGACTGAAAAGACTTCCCACCCCTCAACCTCCTAAAGTGTGGGCAGTCAAGACAGGGAAGATGCCCATCAGTTTTAACAGCATAATCTGGGAACTGTGAGAAACCTCAGAAACAGGCTGTATATATAACAGTTGTTTAAACAGCCCTTTTCAAAGTGACAAAGATGAACAAGGAGATACCAGTCCCCTAACTTTGTATTAATACAGTTTCATGTGTCAGAATGTGTGGTTTCCCTTAGGTATTCCACAGGAGGCACAGCCCTAAGATATCCTGACACAGCTCCAAAGAAGCTGCTTTCCACCAACATTGATCCAGAATCCTGTGTGATTTCAGAGAGCCCATGGAGCAGCTACCAACCCGTGCCTCAATTCTCAGCATGGTTTTGTCAGCGGGTGACACTGCAGATACTCACATGTTGGGTTCCATCCTGGGATATTAGTGCTACTTGTTGGCCTAATCCTGACTGAGTAACTGTAGCAACCTGTGCAGAAATGACATCTTCTCCCTCTACACCTGTCACGTAGGTGATCTGGGAGCCTTTGAGCACATCTTCACCTTGACCTATTGGACACAAAGAAGGCATAGGATACTTTTCATACTCTAAATGCTCCCAGGAGAGTAAATGACAGGGATTAACTCTCAGTCTTGCCTGAAGGTTTTAAACACTCCAACAGAAAAATTTAGTGGAAAGATGAGAAAAATAAAAGGAGGAAAGATACCAGAAGCAAGTCAGAAAGTCTTATTTTGGGAACACGGGGTATAATCTTCTAGCAATGAGTTTAAAGACACATAAATACTACATATACATTTAGTTTGTAAGCAAATATTAGCATGTGATAAACATTTCTAATTTATTAAATGTTAACCTCTGCATTCAAGGGACTCCATGCAAACACAGCTGGATTTTTTTTAAAGTTATTAATTAACAAACATACAGAAGAACATAGTGACATGCCTTTGTGTGAAGATTTAAGTAAATTCATTATCTTGATAAATGTTTAACCTCAGCAAATAAATGTTATCATTCCTTTAAAGGAAGGAATTAAGCTATAGTAAGTCTGCTTGAGGCATTCAGTGCAGTTTCCCACAAACAACAATGTAGCAAAACAACTTTGCTAACCAAAACAGTTTGTGCAGATATTTCCGATCTTCAGGCACATCCAAAAATCACAATTTGACAAGTGGTGTTTGTCCTATCACAGTATTTCCTTCAGTCTGATCCTTTACACTCATAGGATTCAATACTCATGATACCATGAGCAGCAAACTCTGCGCAGTACTGCAGCACAGCAGCTCCTTTTCATCTTTGCCTCTAGGACAGTTTACAAAACTGCTCTAAACCACAGCAAACCAGCCCGTATCACCGTACTGCAAAAACAGATTTTTTTTCTCGAGGCACAGCCTTTACTCCCACACAAAAGATTGTCACCAGCCATGGTGTTACATATATACACAGTCTTTGAAAAATCCATAACAAAAGTCCAGTAAGTTGTAATCAGCTTAGAGTCTCTGTGGTGCCTTCCCCACATTCATATTTTTAGCAGGTTTGCTGAGACTGCAACTCAAATTTCTCTCTTAACCCCATGACTGCTATAAATGAGTTTATTATCTGGCCAATTACCATGCAATTTCTGTTTACAAGTTGCCTATCACCCTAAAAAGTCTTACAGAGAAATTAAGATATCTAATTAAGAAATCTTTAAGTACTTTTTGTCTATGTTTTCATTTCCTTGGCTATCAAAATCCCCCAGCAAAATAGCAACTTTTTTTTGTTTGTTTGTTTTTTTTTAACAACGAGAGATTCAAAGGCTGCAATTCTAACCTGGAGGGGGCTCAAAGAAAGCCTCTTGTTCTTCCTCAATGGGCTCAGTGTCGTTGTGCGCTGTCCGTTTGTGCATAGCAAGGGTAGAGATCTGCTTGTAGGTCTTCCCGCAGTGATTGCAGTTGTAGGGTTTGGAATGAGTATGTACAACATGATGTTTGTATAAACTGGAATACTCTGTGAAACGTTTGTCACAGCCAGGAACTGTACACACATAGGGCTTCTCCCCTGCACGGCAAAACAAAAGGTATAAAGAGAACTTTATTCAGGATGCACAGGAAAAATATCACAGCAAATGATATTTAGGGACAAACCTTCATTGCCAACCATTCTTGAATTTCAAAGGCAGCAGAAAAGCTCAATCTCACAAGTTTATCAATGCAGCATCTTACTGTCTCTTTAAGAATGACTGCCAGTAAATTTGGCCCATTTTTCTCCCCATCATTCCCTCTAAAACATCCTTCTGATAAAGGCAGAATGATACAGGCTGAAAACTGCAATTTCAGTTTGTCATTGTACTTAGAATTTTGTTATTTTATTACTGGAAGCCCCACAGTTTTCCTCAATGATCAGATACATTGATTGACTAGTATCACTTTTGAGTATTGAAAGCTCTGAGGAAATCCATAGGAAGCATGTGTATAAACAATTATGGTTTCATATAAAAAAACCTTTCATTTAAAAATCAATGGAACAAGTGTCCAAATTCCATCGTAAACTGAAAATATAAACTAGATATCAAACGTTACACCATGAAGCTTGTCTGTGTTTCTATAACATACATAATGCTGCCAAGCTGATATGGCTATGACTAGCTTTTACATTTTAGAATCTTCAAATTTGTGCTTATTATTTCTGCTCACTAAATAAGTATTCTGCTCACTAGGTAAGTATTTTCACATCTAGTCTATAAAAAAAGGAAGTTTTGACTACAGTTCCAGCAGCAAGGAAAATACAGCTGTGATGAAAGGGTGACTCATAACAGTGAGCCAAAGTTAAGCTCATACTTGTCCTTTACTAGTATTTATTTAAGAAACAGCTCACAAGGGAGGCAAGTCCCAGAATCATATTAAGGATTCAGCCCAATGCTCAGTTTAAAAAAACTTTGTAGCCAAACCAAAATTATTCTGCCTTGACAGCAAGGTGGGAAATCTAACTGCTTAAACATCCTCAGCTGAGGGGAGAGGAGGCCCAAACAGAATTACCAAGCCCAGTCATAGAAACATGACTATACCAAATTACAACACACCAAAACATTGCTCACAAAGAGAACAACACAGCCTCCCGCCAGCAGATTCCACTTCAAAATGCAATAAATCACTCATATACCTGTGTGTATTCTCACATGATTCTTATAATTAGTTGCACTGGCAAAAGCTCTCCCACATCCTGGCTCTGTACAGTAATAAGGCCTTTCGCCCGTGTGTGTCCTGATGTGAACCTTTCTAATGTTAGATGTTGTGAATGACCTGCCACATCCTTCAAAGGGACACTTAAAAGGCCTTTCACCTGGAAAAGAAGACAAGAAAAGGTGCACATGGAAAGGTTACAAAAGAATGAAAATTCTAAAATACACTTAGACTTGAATGTAGGCACCTAAAGCTACCTAATTTTATCAGTGAGATCCTCAGTCAGAAATACCATGAACACGTCATTGTGAAGTGTTCTAGTTTAGCCAAAATGAACAAAATTCAGGAAAATCATACAGTCTGTAAGCTAAATTATGAAGCATTTAGATTAATACTTTAACATGTATAGAACAGACTCAATTGCTTGGATTAGCTCACACACTATCCATAATCTAGCAACTATTTAACAACCTCCCTAATTCATACATATATGATCCAAACCAAGTGTATCATACCATTGACATTTGTCAATTGTTAATTCTTCAAATGAAAAAAATACCTCCATGGTTTAACATATAACCAGGATAAACACGGATTAGTAAAACTTGTTATTGAAAGCACTTAACCTTAAAAAAGAACTTTCTAAAGAGAAGCAGCCATAAAACTCAAGTTTCAAACCCCCAGACCAAAGCAAATCACAAATACAGGTTCTTTTAGAGTAAGTCTTTTTGTCTAACATAAGTTTAAGCACAGTAACATATATCACCAAATGCACCAAAGCATTTCACTGTGAATAGCAGACAAGACCAACCAATAACATTCCAATACCCCTGACCTTTCAGATCTATCAAAGCACACAGAGAAGAAGAGCAAGGGGGGGTTAAATTTGGACACATTCAAGCCACTGACAGGATGTCCTGGGGTAATTTCCCACTTCCAGAGCCAAGTACATTCCACACACACTGTGCTGCTTACCAAAGAGCAGAATCTGAGAGCAAGAGCAGAACACCACTACAGATACAACTGTAGATAATTAAAAATAAAAGAACAAGTCCTGATAGACAGTAATACCACGAAACTCCAAAGCAGTTCGCTCCTTGGCAGAGGAAACTACTATTCACTCCTTCGGGCAGCTGTTTTGGGAAGGATTTCCAGCTTCCTGCCAAGGCAGTGTGTATTCCCCGTACACCTCAGTGTTGTGTTACCATGGCTCCCCTAATCCTCGCTTCAGCCAGGACCCCAAACACATCCCAGAGCAGCAGGGCTGCAGAGCCAGCCCCACCCAGCAACAGACCCTGCTCCAGAAACCGGGACACATCGCTCTGAAACAATGCCCGCAGGAATGTCACCACACCGGTCCCTGGAGGGGCCTTTTCAAATTCTAATATGCTTCCTAGCAAAGCGACCTGTTTCCAGGTGACAGCGAATTCCAAGTCTAGAGGTGCAAAGGCTTGAGGCTCTATCCCACTGCAGCACAAGCACCATCCACAGCAGCTTTCCTGATGCCAGAACTGTGTGTCTGGGGAGACCATGGAGAAAGCCAAGGCAAGCAGTTGATGGCACTGAAAGCAAGACGACTCTACTCAAAGAGGGGGAGAAGTCACTTCTGGTTAAAAGAGGCAGAAAGTGAAGAAAGTGCTGACCCTGATGTACCTTCTTTAGAAGGGAAAGGTTTCTGAGCCGTGGGAGGGAGTGGGAGAGCCCAGACCTGCCTGCTGCCCTGCTGCAGCTTGCACAAGGCATGAGCGCACGCTGCTCCATCCACCTGCACAAAGCTGCTGCTGCACTCTTCTCATTCTTTAGCTTCCTGGAAACTCATAAATCTGAAATGAGACACCTCTGGCCCCTGGTCTGCTGGGAGATTATGATTCTATTACTCAAATTGTTCAGGTGGGTAGGTTATATAAGGCTGGCTCAAATCTTTTGTCTCAACTGCTAAACGGAGATTAAATTACTACACACCTTCTGTGGCCATAAAAAAAGAAAGAAAACAGTTCACAGCTAATAAAGCTGTCTGTGCTACAGAATCCATTCAGTTCATAGTATGTACTTGATGCAGTGCATCCTCTTCTAGAGCTGATATGTGTTCACAGTGATGTTTAAAAATCAAGACAGCACTAATCCCAACAGAATCTTATTTGTGTGTTAAAGTCCAAAAAAAGGCAGAAATATCTTAATGTAATCCTGAGTTCTCCCAATTTTTATTGCCTATATTTACATCCCACCCTGCATATGATATTTTTAATTTGAAAAAAAATCCAAACCCCTACTTCTTATTGTTTCTTCTTGAATCACAAAGATTCAGACAGTTGAGTGGAAAAGCTTATCAGTGTTCTAGCAGAGACATAAATATATTTAATGGAACAGGTTAGCAAGATTGTCCTTCCTACATTTAGGGGTTGTTTTTCTTGAAGATCACAGGCACAAAGGAGACTGTGCAATCTTGTTTACATGTATGTGCATACACAGAGTTTTACAGAATGTAGTGTGCTGTCTAGAATTTGTGGTTTGGCTTTCAATTTAATGTTTTTAGACAAAATGTAAGGTTTTATTTTTTGTTTAGTTTTAGTAGCTGTTGGTTTTCTATGACAATTTGGTTTTTCTGCTGGAAGAAGAGATGGGAAATGAGGATAACAAGCTCAGAATATCAACCTTCATAAAGCTGGCATGTGAGTTATATTAAAGCACCAAAACTGAGGAACACTGAAGCCATTTCTAAAAGGCAAGACAGATTATTGAGGAAAAGTTCCTTTTCTGTTACAGCTGCAGATGAAGCTGTAAAGGCAACGAGTGACTCAGTGACAATGTAAGTGAGGCACTGCTAAAAGTTAGTGCATTTGCAATAGCAGTGTGAATGGTTTAGCACTTTTTCCAAGAAAAGCATGCTGGATTTAATGCTTACCATGCTGAAATGCGGCTGAGCTCACTGGGCTTCAGAAAGAGAATATACACAGGCTGATTTTGTCAGTATAAAGTCACAGAATGAGCAAAGAGAAAAAACAAAATCCACCGAGGTGAATTAACAACAGCGTGTGCTGCCAGTACCTGTGTGGGTCCGAATGTGCTTCTGCAGGTCTCCAGAAGTCTTGAAGGATTTGGTGCAGTTCTCCTCGGTGCAGCGATAGGGCTTCTCCCCAGTGTGTGTGCGCACGTGGCTTTTCAGCCCGTACCCTGGGAGCACAGAGCAGGGGAGCAGGCATCAGCACAACACCTGGGTACCAGCAACACCTGGGCTTGCTATTCCACTCAGCAATGTTCATGAGGCAAATTTACTCTTTCATTCTTTGCAAGCTCTTCATTCTACCCTACAGAGCAGCAGAACTCTAGATAACAGTTTAGAAATTCTTTGATTATTTTTTTTATTATTTTATTTATTTCCATAATTCTTCTCCTTCCCTTCAGAAGGATAAACTGCAATTACGTGGACAAATATTTATTCTGCCTTCTGAAGAAGCCATATGCTGTGCATTCCATCTAGTTTTTACCTCTTCCCACTACTAAATGTCATCAAAATGACATTTAATTATTTGCTCACAGGAAAAGCAATAACCACTAACAAAGTCAGCAGTAAAATTACATATACAACTAAGATATGGTTGTATGTGTGATACATATACAAGATATTGGTGCTAACTAAGAGCAGTCATAGACACTCATTCTCTTTAAGATTACTTTTAGGAACTCACCATCAAAAACTTTACCAGTCTGAAGTGAACTATGGATCAGGCCCTCTATAAATTATTTTGCAATGAGCATTTAACCAAAAATTTCCTTTCAGCACTTCCCTGAAAGGATAATGACTAAAGAAGCCTGAAACAGCCATTTTAGAAAATGAACCTGAATTTCTCTTGTATTCACAAGTGATGTATAAATTTGTACAAAATAAAGTCTGTAAGAAAACGACTGCTTTAAGTCTGTAAGAAAAATCTGCTTTAATTTATTTTCGGGAGAACAGTTAGTTCTCCCCAAAACAGCTGAAATTCCTGTTCTTGATGTTTTTAAAAGCATGAAGCATGTTAACCAAGCTGAGCATTAATTCACATTTATATCTGAAATAAACTCAATTTCATGACCCAGCCCAGGAAAGTTCTTAACATTTAAACCAAAGACTACTCAGTACTTAAAGTGAACTTTGTCCAAGGCAAGGAGTGTTGAACTACAATAGTACAATGGCTCTGATCAAAAATACAGTATTTATAAACAGACAGCTGTTTTTAGCCATACATCAGTGTGTTGCAAAGGAAGAGAGTATTCAATTACATAGTTTTGAAATCCCTTTACAAACACTATGCAATTAAACTTGGGTGCAGCCCCTTAAAAGTGTGGTTGTTTCTCTTTTGACTTTTTGCATCAGTGTTTATTTTGGTTGTCTCTATTCAAAGCAATTGCAGCAAATTTATTAGATCAGTTTAAGTTATTTCAAAAATACCTTATAGAAAAATGATACTATCAGAGCATGATACTAATTTACATTCCAAGTAAAAGAATAAAATTTGAAACCAGTTTTGTTTTCTTCCACTTTCTTCCATGTTTCATTCCTCATAATTGCATTTTGCACAATCAAATTCAATCTCAGGGAGAGCATCATTTATGAGCAGAGTAATCTGTACAAATGAAGAGTTCACTTCATGACAGATGTCACTCTGATACAAATTCAATAAAGAACACTTAAATCAGCATCTTCTATCAAAGTTCCTTTCAAATTTAGACCAGGAGATCAGGAATCTGCCCCTAGCCAACAGGTTCACCTTTCTATTATCACCTCATTTAACTTTTGCTATTAGTTTAATGTTAAGAAAGGCCTGTTTTTAACATTTAGTTTGACTGTAGATGACAGATGAAGAGTGAAGGAAGTGTTGAGTGCTTCACCTCCATCCATCCCCCTTCAGTAAGAGTTAAATCCTCTGTCCTTTCTATTGCTACACTAGCTGAAAATGTGACTTTTTTTTTCCAGTTGTCCCAACCAACTCAGCAGTTAAAAAAGGCAATATTAAAACTTACTTTATTCACAGACAAACACTAACAAGCAGGAGGAGCTAGTCTGCACAAGATTACCTGTTGCAAAGGCTTTGCCACATCCAGGATGTTCACACTGGTATGGTCTGTCTCCTGTGTGAGACCTTTCATGCACCTGTTGACATCCAATACAGTGACTTAATGAAATGCTGTACATGGTTACTCCAGCACAGAAACAGTTCATTCTCAAAGCTAACATATTTTATTTATCTTACTAAGATTCACACTGAAGTGTCTGTTTATGTCAGTGATGAAAAAATAATGAAATATGGTAACAACATTTTCCCTAAAGATGTCTCTTTCCAAGGTCTAACCTGATCCTGCCAGTCAGTTTGGCACAAAACACTTCTGTAAATGCATGCAGAGTTGCCATCAAGCACTACATTAAAGACAGGAGGTGAACATGCCTCAGAGCCCACTCTATCACATTTTTGACTGAATGCTTCTAACGTTGCTCTTATATTGCATGAAACCTCTACAGCAAGGACATCATTTTAACAAGTGACTCAAAGGCAGCCACTCAGTGACTCCTGTGGTCAGAGACAAAGCAGCACTGTGAGCAGGATACCCCATCAGCAAGGGAGCATGCCAGCCTCAGCCCTACACCCTTCACAATTTCAGTAATTCCTTCACCTAATTTACAAAAAGGAAGAGAATTAAGAAGTTGCCATCTGTGAAGAAAAGATGTGCCATCTTTTCACTTTGAATATTAGTTTTGAACTGATATACTACATGGTACATGTATACATGGTACACTTTGTACCATGATGGTGAAATATTTCAAAACCTGAAATTTTTGCATGATCATGCTTACATGTAAAGTTGATAAAGCAAATGCTGAATTCCAGAATTTCTGTGACACTGCTGGTAGGAACAACCTCACCATGCTGGCAACACAGCAGCTGAACATCATCCCAGAACACTAAGTAAACTCAGCTGAGCACCACCACTTTCTGTAAAATCAATCCAATAAACATCTGACAAAACAGCCCCATTGTAACTGGCTCACTCTCAATTTCTATTACTTTTAATCACATAATCTTTCAAAAAAATCATATCTACAAAGCAGCAATGCACATTTTACTTCTCATCACCTTAAGATGGTGAGCAGTTGTGTACAGTTTTCCACAGCCATCATAATCACAGCGAAAGGCTTTCTCTCCAGTCTGCTGTGATTTCGCAGTCACTCTTGTTCCATGTCCTTGCAAGACAATCTTAGGTGAAAGAGAAAAAAAAAATTAAAAAAAACCCAACCACATACTAAAAAAAGAACAACCAAAAGGGATCAGAGAAGTTGAGAAGTTACACACTTTATTTTGCTATCAAGCCAGAGCTGATTCTGACAGGTTTCTTTTGTTTCCCTTTGCTTTGCTATGCCATATATTTCTGAGCCCTCAATAAATAAACTAAAAATAAATAACTGAAAATCATAATGGAAACTGTAAAAGATATTTACTTGTACCTAGCAAATTTAAAAGCTTGCAATAATTAGTCAAATAAAGACAAGTTATTCATAATCACAGTGGTAAAATGACCAAATGAGTAGACAAACAAGTCTTAGATTATATCTGAGGTGCTAGATCTGCTTCTAAGGGAAATTAGTTATAAATCAGACTACCTTCAAATACAAGTTCATGGAAAGGCCAAACAAGAATTCAATGTCCTTAGAATGAGCACTTTTTGAAAATGAAGGAAAGCATTTTGTACTTGGTCTGCCACCCATGTATTTTGATCTAGCTAATTGGAGCATTGTGAGCTAGGTTCTACTCTCCCTTGTGGCATGACAACAGGAAAATAAACAGCACAGCTTCAGGAGGCACCTGAAACCCCTTGCACAGGCTCCTTCCTACACTGACATGCAAGAAACATGAAGAAAACATGAAGAACACAGAGGAAGCAGCCCAAACATCAGCACTTCCATACAACTCTGTGCAAAGCAATCAAGACTGTTTTATACAGTCTGTCCTTTCAAATCACCTCCCCTTTGTTACAGATCCAATTCTATTCCAAACTGTCAAAGAACATTTCACAGGATGGATGAGGAGACAATACTCTCAGCAGAAAACAGTGTCAGCTGCAGCAGGTTGCTCACAGCCATATCCAAATGGGTTCTGAGTATCTCTAAGGATGGAGACTCCTGAAGTGTGCTCCCAATGTTCACATTCCCAACTAATTCTTTTGGCAACTGAGGCTCTGCAGAGTGGCTCCCTTTGCTCAGTAACCTGCTCAGATTGCCCCTTGCCATCCCTGAACTCCAGACTGCTCCTCATGTGCCCTGCTGCAATGCCCTTCTGCAGATACCGAGGATGTTAGAATTCCCCATGAGGATGTGTTCCTGTGAACACAAGGCTTGCTCCACTTGTCTGGAGAAGGCTTCATCCTCTTCCTGACCGTGACCTTGTGGCACAGTCACCACCTCCGCACCCACACTGGGCTGAGCCCTCTCCCATCCCAAAGCCCTGTGCAGTCCTGCTGTTCCCTCTGGAAGGGCAGCTCCACTGCTGGCCCTTTTGAAGAGCCTGGATCCCTGACCACAGCCCTTCAGCCATCTGAGCCCTCCCACCACAGCTCCCTGCACCAGGGACACTGCAGCCCTGCAACAGCACACACCTTTATTTCCTTCCTCAGAGACATCACAAATTTCACTGCTAACACCTTTCCTACAGATTCTTCAGAGAGGATGAAATAAATGTTACCTTCAGAATTTTTGTAAGACTAAAGAAGCAAAGTTCAATACAAAATTTTTAATCAGCTGAAATGTTAGCTCCATCACTTCAGAAAATCTCCTCTGAGAAGAGAAAACCACAGAGAAAAAGGTCCTCCTGGATCAAGAAACCATTACTGATACTATTGTTTAAACTGTGACAGCATGAATCACAGAAATCCCTTCAATACATTAAGGATCATGAAAAAAACGCTAGGTTGAGCACCTGCATTAAAGCACTGATTTTTTTTTTCTATCAGTAAACCTGCTACTATTTCTTTATTGTTCCGGCATATAAAAATATTAATATAAAAATAAACTTGCTAAGTTCTGCCATAAAGCTCAAGTGTGGCAAAGGTGAAAAGAAAATGAAAACAATTCTGTAATGTGCTGATACCTGCAAGGAAAGAACCAGCCATAATCCTACCAATATTAAGATGGATACAAAAACTGGGGAGGAAGCACCTTTCCAATAATGTGGAACTTACTGAGAGGAACTGTGTACTTCAAATACTTTTAAACAGAATGAATAAATAAACAGAATTTAAACCCCCTATTTTTAAGAGATCACAACTGCACCCTGATCTCAGAGACGTAACACAGGAGAAAAACAAAGATCTTGGATCAGATTTTATTACTGCACACATAAAAGCAGAATCATATAACCCAAGTGTATATTATGAGCAGATGGGTATGACAGGTTTGAAAGGAAATAGTGAGATATCCATTTGGGCACACAGAGTCTTTTGTTTCCCCATGTAGAAATCACAAAGAGGTTTTATGCTTTTTTTCTTTGCTGAAACACCTTACTAACCACATGCAAGTCTGAGTAGCTGCTTAGCAGTGTGTCATCTATTCTGTTCCCTGTGGACTTTAAAGGTTTATAAATATACCTATTTAATTCTACATCTAAATATGAGACTATTTTATATATTATCTATTAACACATATGAATAGAGAATGAGTTACAAGTAGGTATCTACTCAAATCAAGATATAAGAATGTTTTCTATTTTCATACAGAACTGATACCTGTTGGCCTCTTCAACTGAAGGCCAACTGTAGTCACCTTATAAGGGTCAGAATTTGAGACTAAGCCTCACTACCTTTTTGAAATATTAGATCTTGTTTTGTTTGGAACATGCAGTACTCCACAGGTTGGCACATTTCCATATTGCACATATGTTGCCATATATGTATAAGATAAAACCACGTCCACATTCATTTTGCTTTGGGACTGAAGCCAAAATCAATATTTAGGAGGATACTGATTACAAGTAATTTTGCTTAATAGACTCTTACTTCGGGTAAAACCAACAAAGATTTTCACTTACTCTTCCTTGAATTTTACCTTTCATTGGAGTTGTATCCCTATTCCAGCCTACAAGTGCAAACCCTCTGAATTTCTTCATTTCCTTTTCTAGAACGTAGTTCAATACAGTAAATAACGCAAGTATTAGTTATTCTCTCCTTCCACAGTCATGCCACACAGGCAAAAGTGAAGTGTCTGCAGCTTTAAATATTGTGGGATCTAACTTGCAAAAGATTAAAAATAGAAAATTTGAGCTAACTGTGAGAGGTGAGCCTCTAGTTATTCCTTTCACAGATGATGTATTTTGAACTTGGAAGAAGACATTTTTTGCCCTTGGCTACTTCATTATTTCTTAAATTAAGCAAAAAGGAGAAAAGGTTTGCCCAGAGAAGCCCCATTCTCAATGCAATGACTTTTCTATTTTTGATTTTTCACCTGAACATGTGAGGATATAGAGGTTTTAGTATTACTTTAGTTGTATATTTGAAGCCCAGAATACATTTTCTTTGTCTTTTCCTTTAATAAAATACATTATAATGCCAAATACCATTCTCCTTACATAATATTATGGATTCTTGGGAAAAAAGCTTGAGACTTAGTAAGTTGCACCTGTATTTTCCATTACCCTTTGAACTTTTACATTAATCTTTTAACACTTAACATTACATTTCTGTGTACAAACAATATGGATCCAGAAGAAGAAATTGAAGTATTTTTCTGTCCTTTAAGCAAGTTCTCTAGGAGCAACACTCTTAACTACTGATTCCTTATAAAACCTGCTGTAAAGGTCAGGGACCCTAACAGGGCAGGTGGAATCAAAATAAGTCATTAAAGAGAGAACAGTTCCAGACCTATGCCTGGAATGGTCTCTCCTAGAAGAAATTTAATAACTGAGACAGCATTTTTCTGCTTTAAATACTATCAAAAGTCAGCTCCTTCTCTGGAAAGAACTTCTGAAATACTTACACTCATATTGAAGAAATGCTCAGCTCAGCTTGAAAAATCTTAGAAAGCCAACATAATTTTTCATTACCTTTTAACAGGAAAACCCCCTAGACAACAGTAAGTATTAGAAGATCTTTTACAACTCTTTTGACTGGATCTTGTACAGAGTAAGATAAAATAATCTATCTGTATAGTTTGAAATCTACAACTTCTGAAGGGTAGAAGCAAACCATAGTTCATGGCTACAGGGCTCCCTATAATGCACCTTGCTGGGCAGAAAAGACAAAAGAAATAAATATATTTAATTATTTTATATTAAGCACATACCTGCATTTTTTTGTCTTGTTCATTTTCGCCTATAATTCCTGTGCTACTAACACTGTCATTTCCATCAATGGACACCTGAAAAACAAAGTTGAAATGGGAAAAAACCTTTACATCAGTTACTTTTATTCATCTGAGAAACAGAGGGTTACAGACAGTTCCTGGGTTTGTTATTTCATAGCTCTCTAGCTCCCTCTGGGAACATGGTTATCCCATAATACCTGAACTTACACAAAAATCACCACTTGCAGCACTTGCATTACAGAGCAGGCCAAGTGAGCACAGCAAAGTTGTTTTATAATATGCTAGGAAAGGCTGCAAGAACTAAGGATGTTAAATTCATAGACTGACAAAAGTATTACAATAAATCAATAAAACTAACAATACTGAGTTCCGACAAAAAACCAAAAAATCCAAACATTTACTTCTATTATAATAAAGATATCTCTCTCACTCCTTGTTAAGCAGAATGTACTTGTTTCAAACAGCACAACTGCTTTTTGAATCAAAATACCTAAGACAATGTGTTACATCACAATTTGAACAAGTCCAATTACAACTAAGTAAGGACTTTGGTATTGCTACATAGGTTTGTTTTTAAAGACAGTCTCCAGGAGGAGAAAGGTATTGCTGTTTCCAAGGAGCTCATAAAAATATTTGAAAGACTGTTAGATGTTAATGTGAATTTTTTATTTAAATAAAAATGTAATTACCCAGTTTAAAAAAACCACTCCAAGCTCTCTCACAAGCAGCAGCTCAAAGAACAGCATGTTATTGGTCACTATATAAAAAATTAAAGTATACTTTGCATAGCTTCCCATTCCTAAATTGTCTCTGTATTAAGCACAGGCATTCACAATACTCTCTTCCTGCATTATATTCCAGGCTGAGACTGATGCACCTAAGCCTAGTCTAAGTGATTTTATTCTTCTCTAAAGCAGTTTGGCAGGAACCCTCCCTCCCAAGAGCCACAGCAGGCCCCTGAGATCGCTGGGGGTTGCGTGAAGCACCTTGCCCAAAGCACCAGCCCCCAGCAGTTTGCTTGGAGACTGGCAGGAACTCATCCTACAAGAGGCTGTCACACTCTCCCTCTCTAAATTAGACAATTTACTTTTGGAAACTTTGAGCTAAAACAGTAATGAGGAAAGTGCCCAAGCAGAGGCAAATCTACATTACAAAAAGACTGAAAAGAGTGTCAGAAAGCAGGTAATTTTTGGGTGTTTTTTTCAGAAGGCAACAATAGCTATTTTGGGACCTTCTCCCTCAGAACTTTTAAAGGAAGAGGGGAGAACCTGCCTAGAAAGGAGGCTTGAATTACTTCATCCTGAACTTCCTGTTGTTGGTAGAGAGAACTGCTGACATGAAATTAGAACTTGATCAACTATTGGAAACAAATGATGCCAACAGAACGTGTGTGCATGTGTTGAGGCATGCACAAATGCCAGCTCCTGTACTTTGCCAGCAGCTGAGATGGCACAGGAAAGCAGCTTATGGAAGGAAAGTATGTGCTGTAACCTCTTCACCATTTCATCACCTATTCACTGAGAGCAATGACCTTTTCTCCTTGCTTGCTTTGGGAGGATGGTGGCATTGACTCAGCCCAAAATTACAGGACTCAAGTTAAGTCTGCATGTGCTTTGCATGTTGTGGAAAGTGATACTTTCCTGCCTGAAGGAGAAGTGAGGGACAAGGAAAAATGTACATGTTCCACCACTCCAGTGAGCTTCTGGGGAGCCTGCTTGGACCTCCATCACTATGATATTTTTATGAAAATCCTTTGCTAGTATTTTTCTCCTATTCTAGCTGAGAAGCCGCAGAAAAGAAATGTAAACAGTAACTATCTCATGGCTGTGGAATGTGGTCTAGACATTGTTTACCAACAGGTGCATCTTTGATTAGTCCATGTGAGTTTTTGTATGAACTCTCTTATATTCTACACTGATCCTGGGCACCCCACTGATCTTTGTTTCTGCCTGTTGCATAGGACAGGGAAAAAAAAGAACCACCACTCTCCAAACTCATCTTTTTTGCATCTTGCCCTTTAAGTTTTGAAAAGAAAGCCTTAAAAGAACCAAAGAAAAAAAGACACCCAACTTTAAACTTCTCTTTTGCAGTATTGTAAGAATACTGGAAGGATTCCAGGGCAGATCTTTGAGCTCCTCCTAAAATGCTCTCCTTTATGCTAAAGAAAGATTTAGTCTGGCTTCAAATAAAAACACAAGGACACCTACACTGAGTCAAACTAAAGGCCATACTACTGCAGCATTACACTTCCACCAGCAGCCAGCAGCAGATGCTGGAGAGCACTAAACAAACAGGCCAAGCATGTAGTGATGCATTCCCCATAATATTCTGCCAACCTCCAAGCAATTTGTGGTTTATGAACTTCCTGAACCAGAAGTCACATGTTTCTACCTAATAGCCTTGGACACATTTTTCTTCTATGAATTTATCTAATTACTCCTTGAATCCAAGGACATATTAGTGTCCACAATATCCTACAAGCAGTGCTTAACTTTGAGTTGTTTGAAAAAGGATCTTCATTCTTCTTGAACCCATCACGTGTGAATTTCACCTGGATGTTTCCCACTTCTGAAATGGGTGCAGCCAATGACAAGTCACTACTCTTCTTTGAGCTACTTAAAATTTTAGAAAATCCTATCATATACTTACCATGTGTATTTAATTTATTCCTGTACCTTGCTCAAGGTGTCTTAGCTGGAAACACCAGCTATGAAAACTGTATCTTGCCTCACTAGGAAATGTGCATGGATATGGAGAAGAATCACAAAACCACATTTCTTCTTTTAGGAGAGACCCAGGGTTCTGACCATTGAGCTAATATTTGGTTTTGTACCAAAAAAAAACCCATAAACCAGCTGTAGTGCTTGGAAACTCACTTCTACTGACTGTCCCCTAAAGTCCCAGCAGTACCATTCAGAATAAGGTTCTGAGATGAAAGCTTGAAGAAAACAATTTTTCCTAAACAAACACACAAGTGCACTACAGAAAACTAATTCACATTACAGAATTAAAAAACCCATATTGAGTTAAATACGATGAAAATGCAAATTTATTTGCATTTCTTCTGTTTCTTCTTTACTTTCTTAAAACAGAAATTATGATTGATATAGCTGTTGGTTAAGAAGGGCAAAGTTGTGATTGATTTAATCTAAATGAAACAGTACCTGTAGAATGTATAAAAGCTTGTGATTACAGCTCAACTAACATTGAATTACCTTTTATTTTATGAAATGTTTAAAGCACAGCATCACAACACAATTTGACTGCCTGCCTTAGGATCTCTCGATTCTAACAGACAGAAGCATAATAAAAAGAATAGTGAATAAGCGATTTAAATATCCTAACTGGCCTCCCAAATTTTGACAACTCTTGGTGACATTAAGAGGACAGACTGTAAAATATATTCTGCTCTTTTTCCAGAGCAATACAAGCACTGATGGCAATTATCCAGCAACTGGGACACTGCTTAACTACAGAATCATGGAAGTTGCTTCACCCATTACCATACTTACATCATGCTTTACAAAAGCCCAGTAAAGTGAACATGAATTTTGTGCATCCTACTGCATTTTTACTATTGAAAATATGGTACAAAAAGTTTTTTTTCTGAACTGTCTGATTGTCTTTTCTACACTTCATACCATGTGTTGCCCTTGCTCAGTACACCAGGCCATACTCTTCCCATTCAGGAAAAAAAATTAATCCAGCAATAGTGCTGAACAAGAATAATCCAACTTGGTCTTTCTTTGCAAACAGTGCCCTTCCAAAAGACTCCTCTGCAATACTATAGGATAGAGAAGATTATCATTTGGCTGTCTAAATGGTTTTCTAAATCCTACTCCAGTTCAGTGTTCAATCTTCTCTCCTTTTTATGGAACAACTGTGCACCAGAGCTGCTCATGACAGTGAAGCACTGTCACGGCAATTCTCTCCTAGGAGTTTGAGACTCTCCCAGTTACAATTTCATTTCTTAAATGACAATTGGCTTGTGCTGCCAGATATGTTGTGCTGTACGTTTTTTATATAACATGATGGCTAGAGAAAATGCCTTGCAGAGTACCTTGGCTGCATATTGCTCCAGAGCACTGATGGTGTCAGGGTCGATGGCAGCATCTCCTGTGTGCAGTCCTGCCACTGTGCCATCAGCCTGGATGGCCAAAATGGTGTCTGACTGTGGCATCTGCACCGTGTGGTGGATGTAGGCAGTGGTTCCATCCTCCAGCTGCACAGCTTGCAGGGCACTCTGGTCATAACTGTCTGAGGAATGATATTGCACAGTGTCAGGATTCTGAAAGGAGCAGCAGTGTGTTACATGAGAAACTACTGCTCTCCACAAAGTGTCTCCTGAAGTCACAGACACATACTAAATACATGGGAAATACAACCACTAGGATATGAGATATACTGTGAATAACACAGGAATTTGTTTTCAAGACAACACCTCCTATAGTTTTATTTCTACACTTAAAGTACAAAAAAAATTATACTGATCAAGCTTTCCTTACAAAGGAAATCAGGAACACAAATATGCTTTCCATTTCAAATCCACTTATGATAAAATGAAAATAATATAAGAGCTCTACGGATATCATTACTTCACATTTCAGAATTCACAGATCTCACATTTTAAGAAGAGAATCATGCAAATATGCAAAAGAAACACAAAATATAAAACTACTTTTAACAAAAAAAATTCTATATTACATTCTTTCCTCTTACTATTGTTGGTTGTAAAATGTAATTGTCACACTGGTTTAAGAGTCTTAAAATATATACTTGATCACTTTTTCTAGAGAAGTGGTACTATTTCCAAGACTAGTGTAATCATCTTCTGCAGAAACAGAAGTTATCATCTGCAATAACTACATTTGCATCCTTGACTGTCAGCTGTCACATTTTCTGCCCTACTGTCTAAAGATATAAGCTCACTTTCATGTGATCCTGGGCTAAATAAACAGTGAAATACACTGGGTTTGATTACATTTATGACTGTTATATGAGGCCCAAGTAAAGTCTCATTTCAACAATTTTGGGATGTCGAAGTTAAAGCAACAAGTAATTCACACTGGGAATCCCATTAAGGTGATAGTTTTTAGAGAGAATCCTGTTAAATACTGCTGAGGTTCTGCTGGACACTGAGGTGACAAATCCCACTTGCCAGAACAGTTACCTTTCGAGGTGTGATGAATAAATGCTGTAGTTCCATCTTCCAGCTGAACCGCCTGTCCATCTTCCAGCCGCAGGCTCTCCCCTGCTCAGGAGGAACAATTACAGCACTTCAGCAAGACTTCAAAGAGTCCTCAGATGGAAAGATTAAACACTAAATACCCAGGATTACAAAATACCTAAGATCTCTTCATTATTATATCCATTGAAATAAGAAATCAAGCTATTATCATGACTGTTAATTACTTAATAGCAATATTTATCAGTAATACATTATTTTAGAACATATTTCTTGTATTATTGCACTCACTGCTTTTAGGCATAGGTACATGTTGAACATAAGCAGCAGAACCATCTTCTAATTGAATCACTTGGCCATCCATTAATTTACCATCTGAAATATACAGAATATTTTTAAGAAATCTAATTGTGTAACACATCACAGTTTTAATACACAGTTGATACTTTCTAGATTAACATATAAATGAAATATCAACAAGAAATAATGTTTGGTAAATAGAAGGCACAGTGTGACTGTACAGAGCTTTTAAAATTCTGGGATTAAAAAACCAGAAAAGGTCTGCTGTCCTATCTGTTAGGCAGAATGTTGATATCTGGGTTTGAACCATAAAGATCTCTTTGCTTTTGTCTGACTTATGTTCTGAATTTCATTTTTGCATCTTATTAGTAGCAAAACCAAAATATGTATTTGATCGTATTACCATAATTTCCCACTGGAATTGGAACCTCAGAAACATTGTACAGATTTTGCCAGCCTTTACAATGCAAAGAGAGGGTTAGAAAGGGGAATACCACTTCAGCAGCCATCAGTAATTACCTTTAGAATTGTGCTGTATGTAAGCAGTGGAGCCATCAGCCAGGGTAACTGCTTGCAAACTTACACCTTCCATGTTTTCCAAGTTGTCACCATCTAGCAGGGAAAAAAGTTCACCTTCACTATAACCAGCATGGAACCCTAGAAATCTCAGCTGAAAGACCTCCATAAATTATTACATCCCCTCAAAGCACAGTGCTTTGACAAATAAGAAGAGCAAGTAGTTCTTACTTGCTTTCTGGTTTCTAAGCCTGGGAGACATACCAGGGTCATATATTCAACATTTTTCTCTGTAAACATGACAGCTAAATGTTATTTTCCTTAACTAAAAAAAATACAGTGTCACTGAATAAATAACTACAAAGCTGAGGTTTTAGGAGAACTATGAATTAAATCATCAGAGCCAACAGTGAAATAGTGACACACATACTTGTATTGAAAATTTTGTTTTGTACAAACTACTTGTCATTAATACACACAAAACTATTTAGATTAAAACGCACATTTAGGAGAGAGTTTGCAATCACGTAAAATCATAACAAAGCTCTCAGGAAACATCAAGTTTAAGCCAATTTCAAGTCATTAATCTATTTTAAAACTCAACTTGTTTAATACATACTTAGATATCAACTGAATTTACAAAGTATTAAACAATACAAAGAATACAAAGAATACAGTATTTATATTTCATATATTTTTGGCACATTTACACTTCTATTATCTTAATTAAACAATAATTTACTTCCAGAATTAAATTAGTTATATTAATCAATCTCAGTTAACTGTTTTCTATTGAACTTTTAATTCAGAATACACTACATGAATTTTAGTGTTTCATCTGAGTTTCAAAGTGAAAAGACATAATAATGTAGAGGTATTTTAACCTGAAGGGTCACCTTGCACAGCTACAGCTTCTGTTAGACACAGAGTCACGTGCTGGGCCTCCATTCCTCCTCCAGAAAATTCCGTCATTCCCTGAGAGTCTCGATTTATCTGAGCTAATAACATTGTCTACCTAGAAAGAAAGTATTCAAAAACCAGAACATTGAAATACAGAGCCAGTACTACATAATCCCAGTTTAATGTGATTTTTATACAGCTGCTACAAATATTTTACGTTATGTTTTGTATAAAATAGATGCAAAAAATGATTGATTTATCTGGAAAATACTTTGAAGGAATAAGAGTTATCTGAAATAGATAAGTATTTTACTTTATTTAACAATTAACTTAGATGTTAAGGACTTCACGTAGCACTTATTTATATAAAGTGCATCAACCACATTTAAATTTCAGTTACATATAAGTGATTTAACCAATGTACAAAGACTAATGATGGTAATGACAGTGCAGGTAATGATACCTATTTGTCCCCAGAATTGAAATAAAGCTGACAATTCACCCATAGTCACCCATGACAACAGCAGGGCCTTATCTGTATAAATCAAAGATCTCTCCAATGCCAGTAAGAGGTTTAAAAACAATGACATGCTGCAAAAGTCTAACTGAACAATTCAACTATTTCCCTAGATTTTCCAGAAAGGTTTCTGTTCAAACAAAAAACCAACCAACCAAAACAAAACAATCTGTCCTTTAAAATAATGAAGTTTCCCAGGATAAAATTTGTTAATTAGACAAAAGGCCAGTGATCAGGGAGTGACTGCTGCGTCTCACAGAACCAGACAGAGCCATCCCTTTGCATACTCACATTTTTACCAGGCATGCTTTAATATGGGAGATCACATCACAGCTTTTAATCCTAGTGTGGTTCTATGACCTGCTGGTTTGTAATTCAAGGCTGAGAACAATAATCTAGTACGTTTAATTTATTTATGAGTACCTTTAGAAATATATTTAACTATTTTTACCTCTCAGTCCAAAAATCTGCTCTTGAATAAGCAATTAATCAACAGTCTCAAAGACCACTGAGAAAACGGTAATTTTCTCAAAACCAAGGAATAAGGAGCACAAAATTAGACCATGTAGGTACTCCAGCGTGCTACAGTATTTTAAAAGGTTGCCACACTAATTCAGTAGTTGAAAATTACACCCAAGCAGTATTTTCCAAATACATTCAAGTGTATACACTTTGTATACATCCATTACTTTTTCCTAGAGCTGCAGGCTCAGCTTCTTATTTCCAGTTAATGGAACATATACAACTGAACAAAGGAAGTGGAAAGATAGAGTACCTTTGGGAAAGTTTTAAGTCTTCCTGCTTTTTTCATATGCTACATTGAAAATCATACAAAAAAACCTAAAACATTACTAATGATCGGTACATAATTCCATAAGAAATATGCCTTGCAAGATTAATAGCCTCATAATTTCTCTCTAGAACATTAAGGAAATTAAAATACTGGCTTGGAATAAGGAATTTGAACAACGGCATCAGAAAGATGCAATTAAGACAGAAACCAAAATATAATTCAGAATGGGTGCAAGGGGTTATTTTTAGGATCCAAGAGAAGATGGGTAATTGTTTCCAACATCCTTTTCAGCAAAAGAAGCTTTTACAGAAAATGTATTATGTCTCTAAAATAGACGTAATACACACAAAAAGGAGAAGCCATCCAGACTAAACTGCATTTACATAGATGTCTCTGAAGAAAATGAAATAGGAAAATTTGCTTGGATGCTATAATCTAAGAGACAAGGAACTGTATGAGGATATAGGAGATCCCAAGTTCAACCTCTTCCTCTGCCATGTCCATGACTGTGAGTTTGGAAAAGTAACTTCTTTTCCTACTACTCATTCATCATCCCCCCATCTCAAAATAGGCAGAAAACTTTCACTGAGGAAGCAGTTTGCTCACAAACCAAAAATCAATAATGATGTAGCTACAGAGTCAGCCTAAGCAGGCACAGAAGCAAAGCAGCCCAGCATTCATGGACTATGCAGCAAATAAGATCAGAAAACTGTTGCAGTTAAAAAAAAAAAAAAAAAAAAAAAAAGAAGAAAAAGAAAAAAAAAAAAAAAGAAAGAAAAAAACCCCAAACAAAAAAAACCCAATGACAACAAGAATCTAGCAGCAAAAGGAGTTTTTTCCAGCCCAGTTTGCAAGGGCTGCTTTCCTGGAGGTCCTACCAGCTTGTAGCAAGTTAAATTAACTATTTCTGGTACTAAATGCTAGTAGCACCCAGAGGCTGGCTCTCCTCTGACTGCTAACAGGGGTCTGTATTGGCAGCATTTTCCATGCACTGTTTTCAGGACACCTCATGGAAGCAGGCTGCAAAACAGCTACACCATTACACCCAGCAGAGAAGAAAGGCTTCACAACCACAGGTGCTCACTGGAACAAGAGTGAAACAATTCCAGCAGACTGCACCTCAAAGGCCTGTCAGCTCGGGGCTACTGGAGGAGTATTCCCTCTCTTAGAGAGAGTATCTTTGGAGATCCCCAGCACCTTTAGTATCATCTCCCTTCCTGCAGCACTCATGGCTCTGCTCCCACCTTTGGGCAGCAGCCAGTCCATGCAGACAGCTGCAGAGTTCTGAGAGTCTGAGCAGAACTAATGGCTTAAGGGGTGACTGGCTACTTCGGAAGGAAAATAAATCTAATGCCAGATACATTCAGGGCTGCAGGAGCAAGAGCATTTGTTTAAATTGTTTCACAGTTTTTGTTACTGTAGCATGGCTATGGACTCACACACACTGAAAACAGCTGAAGGGAACTGCTGCAAACAGAACAATGGCTACAACTTTGTCCAGAGGATATGGACAATCATACACAAGAACTCAGCAGCAATGCAGCCTTTTTCTCTCAATTCCAGCTCCTTTCAATGGTCACTTCCAGCAAAGCCTTCTCTGAATCCTCTGTCCTTCCGCTGAGTTCCTTATCCGCTGCTCCATCCCTTCTCCTTGTACCAATTTTCTTCTTCAGTCCTGTCACAATACCAAATTTCCAGGACATGCCTCTTCCCAGCTATAATCCCCTACTTCTTGTCAGAAAAATATAAAATACTTCCGTGCCCACACCAACTCCTTCTGCAACCAGTCTCCAAGTCTTCTCTTGCTGCTGCTCTGTTCTATGACCCCTCAACACCACTATCCCCTTCCTTCCTTCCTCTCTGTGTCACCAGCTCACGTTCAGACCCACCTTGGAACTACATCCTGCACAAGAGGCTGGAGCACTGGGGTACTCCCAAACACCAGCCCCAGCTTTCACTCCCTCTGCAGGGACACAGCAGCTTTGCTCTGTCACTGTTGTGCAGGGAAGAGATCCCTCAGCCAAAAGTGGATGTGCTGCTCCCTTCCAGGCTCTCCTCTTTCTCCCCACTGGAGAACACTGACTAGCCAGACAGGGCAGGACAGATGCAGCAAGGAAGGATGCAGCAAGGAAGGATGCAGAGTTGGCCTGTGTTGCAGAGGAAAGTGTCAATCTATCAGAGATAATGATGCCACAGTGTCACTTGGTAAGAGTAATCACATACAGGAACAAATTGCCAAGACAGGTATGGAGTCTCCATCCTTGTAGAGGTTCTAAGCAACTTGACACAGCCCTGGGCAAATGAGACTTGCTTTGATCAAGCCTGAACCAGATAAATTTCTGGAAGTCCTTCTAACTTCACCTACTCTCTGATAATCATTTCAATAATGCATACATCTACAACAGCATCACCTTGCTGTTCATGTATCATCCACCCTGCAAATCTACTCTCCTAACATTTCATCATTTGCTTTGCTTTTTCAAAACCAGTTGGTTTTCATCAAACTCAAATCTCTTCCTTGCCTCCACTTCAGTCACTTTCTTCAGTTTCCATCAAATTTGTCTCCATCATTTTTTCAATCTGAATCTCACCAGCTTCTTTCCCTAATCCACATCATTGCTTTTATTCCTCTGCATTTGCATCAGTTAGCTTCTTTAAATCTCCTGTCTATCAGGAGTTCTGTCAATAAAAATCTAGGAGAGATTTCCTTTACCCACTTCAAATACGGCAGCTCATTAGTTAAAGTAACCATTTTTAGGAAAAGCCAGGAACCCGGGGTGGAGCCTACATAGCAGCTTGGCAAGACTGACACACGTGGAGTCTGCTTCATCTCAAGAGCTGTCTTACAGAAAAGACAAGCCCAGGCTCAGTCACGAAGTACTCACTGAAGTGAAAACTTGAGAGCTGACTTTGTGAACTCTTGCGAATCTTCACAGATCATACGCAAGCTGCAACTGTCAATTTCCAAAGGCACGTCAATGACGATATCTGGGCAGACTTTCACAAGGACAGTAACGTATCCTGCATTCCTGAAACGGTTAGTCACCAAAACATGTCCATGGTATCCATGCAGAGAAAATCTTACCATTCTTTTAGATGGTTCAAACACTTCGCACAAAAAATCAGCCTGAGGCAAAAAAATTCGACAGAAAATCTCTGAAGAGTGTGTGACCACAGTCAGACACCCCCTCTAGCACTGATGCCTTCAACAGCATCCAGCAGGACACAGAGGTGCAAGCTTTTATTAAAAAAAAAAAAAAAAAAAAACACACAAAACAAAAAAACCCAAAACAAACCACTACCCCCTGCAAATTATCTGAATAGAAAAAAATACTCCCGGACACACATTAAATTCTCAACACGTGGAAACCAAAGGCATGTGAGCAGGGAAAGGATTGTTAAAAACGAAAGATTTTTTATGAAGACTTCATCAAGTTGCCTATTTAGTGAGCACCTCCTGTGATTTTATCTCCACTAACACTCAAACAAATAGAATTTTCTGGGTGTTATCACTTGTTTTGGAGAAAAGATGCAATGTTAGAAGAAAGGTTTTTATGTAAACACAATCTAGCAACTGGAAACAGGAATCTCCACAAAAAAACTAGGAATCAGCAACTAAAAAACAGCAGGTGGGATTCAGGGAACTGAAAAGCAAGGGAAGAGCTGGCAGAGGGCATGGAGCAGAAAGGGGGTTTCGGGCACTTGGGAACTCCAGCAGCTGAGAGGAGAGCCCAATGTGGTTGGAAAAGAGCAGAAATTAGCAATTTTAAAGAATAACTGTATCACTGTATTGCTGCACAAAGGAAAAATCCTGTAGAGACAGTAGCAGAAACTCCTTAGAGAGATAAAGATGATGCTTAGAGGATGATTAATGGGAAATGGAATAAAGTTTGTAATGGCAGGCATGGAAGAAAATTTACTGTTACAAAATACAAGCTTAGAATGTGCAAACAAACTGGGAAAGAATGACAGGAAAAAAACTACTCTAGACATTCGGCAACCTTGTGATTGTTCACTCCCCTCATGCAGACAGCACTGAGAAGTTTGAAATAATATGCATTTATTTCATTTTAAAGGAAAAATAATTTTTATTTTTAATACACTTCTAAATAATGTACAAAACCATTGTAATTTTATAAAACTTATAAAAACAGCAAATAAAAACCAATCAAGAAGGGTAATATGGCAAATAATACATAGCCTCACAATAGTGAAACTTTTATTAAAGAATTTTAGAAAACTGTATTCCCATGTTTGACAAAACTGGATCCCAAAATCAATTAAAGTATGTCCACAGTGTAACATTATAAAGTTTTTTCTGAATTAAATACTGTCTACCTTAGGGTCCTTGTCAATTTGTATGACTGCAAATATCAGTAATTTCACAAAACTAGTCTGAGCAACAAATGTGTGAAAACTGAAAAATAGTACCTATAATTAACAATCTTGTTAAATACACTTGAAATGATAATTCATACGTGTTACAGCCTTCTGAGTCTCAGTGCAAAAAAAAAGCCTGACAGACTGGAAAACTCACTATTCCACACAAGGTTTTTTCAGGCAACCCAAGAAGACTTCTAGCATTTCTTCCCCCACTAATTACATAAAGTCATTTGTCATCTTTAAGCTCAGAAATAGACACAGGAGAACTAAGACTCTTTTTACAGTCTTACTTCTGCTCCCCTATGTAGCTGCATGATAATCTTTTCCAGTATTAAGCAGAAATCTGCAACAGGGTCAGAAATTAAATCCAGATCCTGTGGGTGCTTTGATCAAACACTTCAGGAGATGGGGATTTCCTTCTTCATCAACAGCCCTTACCTTTTGCAGGACTTTACTGCACTGAAAAATTGGGATTTGTGCTATTGTCAGTCAGACTGACTTTCAGTGAGTAAGGGCAATAACTACTTAATGTTGGGCACTTCTTAATTGTTAGATGCTTTCTCTATAATCTCAAGCTCTTTTACTGTATTTTCTCCAGTCTCTTGTAAAGGCAAAACATAATTAAACAGCAATTTTCACCACATTAATCATCCACAGTATAAAATGGAAACAAGGCTGAAATACAGAATAAAAACCTCTCCTACAGAACCTGGTAACATCAGTTGGATTCAGATAATTTAACAGCAAATCACACAATCACTTTCTAATTTTCTACATGGTAAAGAAGTGTTGTGAATGATAAACCACAGGCCCTAAGTCTGGTCCTGCAGAAAACCCTGACCAAGACCGAGAGCACTGTCAACTGCACAAGCACAACACACACTCTGAAGCGGTCAAACTCAAGGCTCCTTTTTATTCTTTTTACAGTATTTCAACCTTTCTGTTCCACAAGAGATACATCCTAATAATAATGCAGTTCAAGACTAATTCACTGCCACAGTGTTTGGTATTTCTTCAGAAATGAAAAATAAATGTAGGACCAAATTTATCACTGCCTTAACCACATATCAGTCTCACTTAAATGCGAGCAGTGGGAACCACATTTAGCCTGACAAAATTACTTCATATTCCAGCAGTCTTTTTCCCCCAAAAGTAATTTCCATACAGTTTGTAGAACAAATGCTCTCTACAAATTGTGACCGTTAAAAGTATTGTCTGATATCAATGCTTGAATTTTATAGAAATTTTAAAAAAGGGATTAACCAGTACAAATAAAGAATATTTACACATCCTTACTCTTAACTAATGAGTTTATATGTGTGTATTTTCACTCTGTGGGAATGTGAAGGTTGCTATTATTTTTGAAGGTATGGCATTTAAACACAGGAAGATTCACAAAGTCACCCACCAACAAGTCCTACACATGAGAACACTCAGGCTGATCCCAAATATGACTTCTAGCTTCACACATTTCTTGAATATATTAGAGAAGAAATTACTGGTTAATGAAAGGAGGCCAGAGTAGTTCCATCAGCACATGATCTGTCAGCAGTGCTGACAGAAGCTAAACTCCTGCAGCTCTGGGACAAGCAGCTCACAGCAAACCCCCAGTTCCATGACCACATCTGCCCTGGGTGCACCATTCCAGCAGCACGGCTTCCTGAGCCAAACATTTGAAACGGATTTGGGAATCTTCCAACAGAGCCAATTCCAAAAATCCTGCATTGGAAGCTGATAAGCAATTGACACCCATGCAGTACTGTTTGCAGAGGTACAGACACCAGGATTCCCAAATTTTTATATTAATTAAGTACAAAAAAACATATTAATGCAGCTGGTCAATGAGCAACATGCTAATGACTACTACTATTAGCCGCAGTAGTACCCAGCAGCAGCAGCTGGCTTGAGGAAGAGCCACCCATATAAAATGTCCCAAACAGCAGATTCAGGCATGCCTGAAGCACCCCTGTATCATAAGGAATGCTGGGCTGTGTGCATGGAACGCCTTGCAGACCTACTGCAGAACTCACCTACCCAAACAGCCCATCAAGCTTCTCTCAAAGCAGGTGGTATTTCTTGTTCATTTCTTCTCTCCTGGCCAAACTTGTATTATCAGTGCTCAGGCATACCTTCCTTTCTAAAGAACCCCAAACCCATTTCTTTATTGCAGACTGACTGGTAATAAATTATTTGTGTTTTAATAGTCAAAAAAGGTTTGGGTATCTAATCATAATGTGCACACTCAGAAGAAAAGCTGAATGGCAGATGAGCTGATTTTCTGAAAAAACTTGGAACATGATTAACAAAGATGAAGAAATCCCAAATTCAAAGTAATATTACAGCACATATTAGTGAGATAAAGCACTTCATTCCAATTGATTTTCACCCTGGAAGTATAAAGGGAAACAGATTTAATGCACCTAATAGATGAATCAGTGTGTTTCTAAAACTACAGGCTTTTGTTTGGTTTGTTTTTACCATCAAGGCTGTATATATAGCTAAAACACGTATGTGTATGTGGAAAGCATCCAGCTGATGCATGTCACAACTGCATCTAAGTCACTCCTAGAAACAGTGATGCCTATTTACACGAAAAAATATATACAGTTAACTTCGTGGGGCTACTTATCCCTTAAATCATAAAATCTCCAGTTATAACAGTGTTTTAAATAAAACTGGGAACATCTGGTGATTAGATGTACAGTTAAGGGCTAAACATTTGAAAGAAAGTGAGACCTACTATTTCTATTGTTGTTTTTAATTTCATGCCAAACAGACTCCTAACTTTTTAACTGTCAAGCAATCACAAAAGTCTCTTTATTTACATCACCAAAACAAATGAATCCTGGCCATGCCCTTTCAAATCCTGCAAACCCACTGAGACTGCCAACAAAGAGAGGAATTTTGAGTGGGTTGTTTTGTGTGGCTATGAGTTAATTAGCAATCTGGTAAGTGCATTACAGATGTATCAGCATTAGCCATGACAGTTAATGGCAGTGCTTTAGCACAGGCTTGTATTTCAGGAGCTAAAGGGGCAGCCTGCTGGTTTGCCAAAGCCAGATTACAAACAGAACTTGAAACAGTACCTCGAAATACAACTTACAAAACTCTGTGCAGCACCACGTTAGCTATGTATGAATATACTCAAAATATGAGCAAACAACTAACTTGCAAATACAGCCCCATCTTCCAATTCTAATCTATCATCAGAAATGAAGTCCAAGAGTATTAAGCAGGTAACACAACTTTCTGCTCAAGTGTGTACAGAGGGAAACATTCTGCAGACAGTAAAATACAGATCGAGATAAGCCTTACGTAGTTTTAACTGCAACTCTGATGTCAACCTTGAAAACTGCAAAACCTCTGGAATTGTAAATTCCCTTTGAAACTGAAAATTTTATTTATTTAACAAGTGTTATCTTGGTGGAGCAAAGTACAGTCCCACTATACAATTAAAAACCAGCCATGTAGCCCAGAACATTTTAACGGACTAGGTCACTGGAAGCAGCTACTAATTTAGTCCAATTTGGTTTGGTGTAACTGATCAATGATCCCTGGTGCACACAGGGGGAGAAGCAAAACCACACTGCCTGCAGTAAATACAATTAAGGGCAGATCAAGTTCCACTTAGGTACAGGCAAAACCCCATAAACCCCACTGTGCTGATAGGTCACCAGGTGTCCTTCCCTCCTGCCTAGAAATGGTCTCCATGGGGAGACAGCTCGCTCCAGGCTCAGAACAAGAGCTCTGCACACCTCAAGTGACAGGAATTTGCACTTCAGAGCTGAACTCCTGGGCTCAAGAAGAGGATCCATCGGTTCAGATCGCAGGGATCCATAAGCTAAGCAGAAATTTTCCTCCCATCTTTTGGGATCTTTTGTGATACAAGCCACAGGAACAGACTACCCAATTCACGCTGTCTTTACCAGGTGCACTGATCTCCTTGCACAGAGGAGACAAAAAACCAAGCTGCCCCCAGTTAATGCTGAGCAAAAAGCTCTACTGGTGGGCTGCAGAGATGTAGCAGCAACACAGGAAAAAAGTCAGCGAGAGGCAAGGCAAGGCTGGCCTGGGTGCTGTGCCATGTACATACATGTTAGAGGCTGCAGGAGCTACAGGAGGTATCATGGGAAGCACAGATCTCGGGGATAGCCAAGGAAGCAGGTACAAGCCAAAATGCAGACAGGAAAAGAGTAACTACAAGAGCATCAAGATGAATCCCACCCTCCTCATGAATATTTGCATCCCGGCCATTGTAAGGCCTGAAACTGGAAGAATTGCCCTGATTATCTGTGTGTGTAGAAACCCATCCACACTAATCCAAGCCCTTTGGAAAACGATTTGCTTCACAGGCGCCTGCTAACGACTCCTCACAATGCAAGTGCTTCTCAAAGACTCCACCTATGCTGAGCATGTGCTCACCCAAAACTCTTCAGTCTATTGAAGACTCACGTGCAATAGCAAGGGAAGACCAACACCCCGTAGGGTAAATGAAGCCATCCTGACCAAACTAAAGCCGAGGAACCCTTGTCCTTATTATCCCTGTGCCCATCCCGCAGAGCTGCAGGGGAGCGGTCACAGAGGCAGCAGCCAGCGCTTGGACCTGGCCACTGCTCAAACTCCTGGCAATTCCTTTCTCCTGGACAGCAAAACGTCCACTGAGCTGAAGCAGCACACAACTGGAGATATTCTAAAG
This sequence comes from Pyrgilauda ruficollis, assembly GCF_017590135.1. Lineage (NCBI taxonomy): Eukaryota > Metazoa > Chordata > Aves > Passeriformes > Passeridae > Pyrgilauda > Pyrgilauda ruficollis. The sequence continues at coordinate 459,387 of NW_024517207.1, read as the reverse complement.
AAAAAGCTAATTTACAGCCTAATTTTGGCACCTATTACCAGGGACTATTCATCACTTCACTACCTGTGCCTGTCTCCTGAGAAAAGCTTTAAAAGCTACACAAGAATGAAGACAGAGTGAAGTCAGTGTGACTTTCTACCTGAAGTTCCTTTTACACTAATGTAAAGCAAAATTACTCTTCCTCAGATAGGGTAGTAGAAATGAAATATTAATTACAACGAGAACAGTTTAAATAAATTATTACATCAATTTGAAATACACTTCTCAAAACTCTTTCAAAATGTTTATTTTTACATCTCATTTAAGCTGCAATCCATTACCAAAGCAATCATCTATTATTTGACCACATATTCCTGAGGTTCCTTTTCCGCAGTGATACAGACAAATCGCTTTTGACACAAACACAGCTTGAAAGCTCAAGGCATTAATGCAAAATACAAAGAAACAAGCCATGAAAACATTACTACACCGTACTCTGCCATTCTAAAGCTGTATGGCAAACGCACAAAGCTAACAATCTACCATGTGTATATTAAAAAACTGCTAGTTAAGCACAATCTTATTTAATTTTTCAGGTACCTAGAAGCTACAACAGAAATATCAGGTACATAGTCTGTAAAGACAGCTGATAAGACAACATTTGATGCAGACTCTCGATAAAACAAGAAGAAATGTTTGCTTTGAAGGACTGAAGGTTGAAATTTCTGTGTCACTGGGCTAGAAATAACATTCCTTACAAATACTGGTATAACTCTGCATATGATGGCAAAAACAATTCTCTGATAGTTCAAAATGGAACCTTAAAAAATGTAATACTTAAATAGAGCTGCTCGACCGCAGCCCTGCTTTAACAGAAAAATTAAACTTGCACGGGAGACACATTTTTTTCTGGATGAAAAAGCACCACAAGTAAGGCCTTAGCAGAAAACAAAAATCTTTGCATGCCATTATTCTAGAGGAGCAGCTTCTCGTTATCCTTTTCTATTAGAAGTTCTATAGAAAAAAAAAAAAAAAAAAAAAAAAAAAAAAAAATTTAAAAAAAAA